>NC_134572.1:63740578-64340578 GCF_050947875.1 Dermacentor variabilis
ACTTCCCGTACACATAGTGCCGTCTCGAATTTTCGTACAAGAACTGCAGGTGACAGTCGCAGTTCAATGGGTTGCCTGCGTGAATGAAGACGAAAGAATAAAGGCGCTTCCGGAGTGAACAAAAAGTGTGAGGATACGATCGCTATCTTGATTACATTCAATAAAGAAACAGATTCCGTTTTGTCACTCCAAACTGATTTATCAAGCATGTGGTGGTGGAGTTAGAGAAAAGGACGTACGGTCAAACTCTTTTACAGCGAACACTCTGCAACAAAATAACCTATATAAAGAATGATTGATGATGTCCTGGCCGAATCCGTACATTTCACAAGTTATTTGAACGCCTACACAGCGAAGAGCACTACAACGAATTAGCCTGTAAAACGAAGAAATTTAAGTGTCCCCGACGGATGATTTGTCGTTTACAAGGAACGCCACGGGGCAGTGCCTTCACTGCGATCCGCTAGCGACGCATTTGACGAGCGCGACGATGTCAGCGAGTGTTGCAGTCCTGCCGCACTGCTCCAAGAATCGTTCAACTCGTACGCTGGCGTCAGCTTGTAACACAGCAGCAGGTGCGACGGCTGACGAATACGTCGCAGCTCACTACGCGATGGTGTACTCGTAACTGACGACCAACGACGTCTTCAAAGCAATGTATGGCGGAAACTACGCGAATGTCGACGAAGGCCACATTATTGAAAAGCCTGTAAACGAACGGATAATTTTTACCGCAAGGGAGGCGAGAGCGCCGATTTGACGAAGCGCAGCTTTTCTTTGCATCGCTCCAGCGTTTCGCCGCGAAGCAGGCCGCGAACATCGGTGCAATAATGACACTAATACGTAGTGTGAACAAAGTAATTAGGGACCTATTTCACTACGCCTCTCTTGAATGGACTTTAAATGAAAGTTTCTTTTGTCAAACGTGCCTAACCTGCTGTATTGTGAGCTGTGCGGGGCACGATCTTTATTTACAACCTAACCTGCATAACAAAAAGTGTTGGAGGTCTCAAGCACTTCGCTGTAAAGGCGTTTGACTCTAGTCTCTAATATAATTTGGTCACCTGTTCCAATCTCAAAGAATTGAAGCCACGAGGTCACGTCTTCTCTACATCTGGATCAAATTCTCACCTTCACATGGCTGGTACTCTAACCCGCCGTGGTTGCTCAGTGGCTATGGTGTTGGGCTGCTGAGCACGAGGTCGCGGGATCGAATCCCGGCCACGGCAGCCGCATTTCGATGGAGGCGAAAACACCCGTGTACTTAGATTTAGGTGCACGTTAAGGAACTCCAGGTGGTCGACATTTCCGGAGTCCTCCACTATGGCGTGCCTCATAATCGGAGAGTGGTTTTTGGCACGTAAAACCCCATAATTTATTTTTACATGTCTGGTACTCTAATGTTTTATGTCTGCAGTACGGGTATGCAACTACGATCTTATTAAAGTCAGCTTGTATTCGTTGCTTATTTCCAGCATTTCTCGCCTTCCTCGTCTAACTGCTTTGAATAAACAATTCAAACGATGAAAAACAGCAAAGCCAGAATTGAGTTATCGTCACAGACTCTGTGACAACTTATAACACATCTTTCCAGGCGCACGTGTTGCTTGCAGAGCGACAAAGGACGTAATAAAGAAAATTCAGCAAGAAATGGAAGCAAGCGAAATAGTAACTTGTGAACAAAGAAAACTAAATTTAGGGACTTGCCTCCAAGCTGCAGGACGACGCCTTTGTTGATCAAAGGCCCAACGTCGTCACTTCCAAGTTGAGCGATTTGATTTTTCTGTAGGCCGACGTATTTCAGCGAAGGAAGACCTTTGTCAAGACCTGAAGGAAGGCTTGTTAGCGAGCAGTCTCTGAAAGTGAAGAAAAATACACAGTGATGCTTATTCAGGGGTCGTGTGACGCTCAGCTGTTCCATTCTGATTTTATTCCACGTCAAAATTAAGCAACTGCCAACGCAAGCATCGGGCGGTGACCCTCAGCGTTGGTTGAACAGCCCAATAAAACACTTTCCCCGTTCATAGAAGGTCACTTTCGTTTGCTTTCAATGCGAATAGCATTACCTGCCTTGACCAGTTTTTCTTATCTAATTGGCTCACAAAATATGCGAAAAGCACGCAGTAAGTGGAGGCAGTTTCGGCGAGGCCGAGCTAGTGCAGTGAATGTAGATAACCGGGGGAGGAGAGTGGTGTCACTTTGACGTGGTGAGTTTTTGCTGTTTGAGGACGTCGCGTAGCAATAGACGAAGTGAAGGCATCCGGAAAAAAAATATTGGCGAATAGTGGTAGGTTAATGGCAAAAAAAAAAAGATCCTTAGAATTGGAAGTAGCTTTTTCTTCTTTTATTCGGCCTAATCATGCATAATAACAGTGTACACAAGCATATTTTGTCACATCGCGTGACAGACAGGCGAAGTGAGCGTGGCCAGAAATATGTTTAACCAATCGCAAGGGGCTAATGGCAAAAATGGAATAGAAGCATTTTGGAATGGCTTTATGTTAGAGCAGGTCAGGAGCGGCTTGCACGAACATTTAATAACAATAAATAATAACGAATTTAAGAACGCGTTCTTAAACGTTCCCTAGGCAACGTCTAGTCTGCGTTCCTGCTGGGGCCAGCAGAGAAAAAGTTGCAGAACTTGAGGTGAATCTGGGGACAATTAGAATCAAACCAGTCGTTTCAACATGGCTGGCCCAGCTGGAGTGCGCGAAGCTCGGCTGTATCAATTGTACACCGAATGGATGCTTTTGCGACAGCGCGTGTTCCGCGATCGAACCAACCCTTTGGACGTTCTGAGTGAGGACCAGCTGGGCAGGCGATACCGCTTCGGACGCGACGGTATCATGCGTATCACAGAAGAGCTGCGTGAGGACTTGCAGCCCCGGACGCGTCGAAGCATGGCTTTTCCACCACTGCTTGAAGTGGTCGTGGCCCTGCAGTTTTATGTAACTGGAAACCCTTTGACTACAGTAGGCGATGTTGTTGGCGTTCACAAGTCCACAGCTTCAAGGATTGTTTGTCGCGCAGCAAGCGCCCTGAATAGGCGTGCAGAAAGATTCATGCAGTAAGTTCGGCCTTGTTTAAATGATCGATCGTTTGAAGCGCCAGAACGCAGGAGCACGCGCACAGACGCCTATGAGGGCAACAGCGCTGCTTAGCGGGGCCAGTACTTTTCGGAACTGGTGGTTCCCCAACATTCCCTGGCCCAACTGCTCAACAGTCGTTCACTAGGGAACATCTAATACCGCGTTCTCAAATTCGTTATTATTTTCGCTATTAAATGTTCATGCAAGCCGCGGCCTCCCGTTTCTTCAACTATCCCCAGTGGTATGCATACGTTTTTGGAATACAGAAGTCACAATAGACGGCACTTTAGCTAACTTGTTTCAACTCGACGTAAAGAGAAAAGTGTTGCCTTGAGACCAACATGAAAGTTGATGAATGAACCGCCAGGCTGCAAAACATATAATAAAAGAACTAGTTTCCATTCTGAAAAAAAGAAAACAGGCTTCGTAAATTTAACATCGATTCCTTTAAAACACCGTCAAGACTCGAGGATTAGAGCGTGCCTGCGGACGTATCTATAGCGACTGCGATGAGAGAAGCATGTTCGGAGCAAGCGCGACAGGGCAGTGTGCATAAGTGCGAAGGTATCTGTGACGCTGTTTTATAACGCTTCTGCATGCTCGCAGCCGGACCTGTTATATCAGCCCCTATGTGGTTTACAACTTTAGCGCACGAGAACTTACTCCTTTGAAAAAGGCTGTAATTCAGACGCACTTGTTTCTTCCAATCATTCTTCTGAGATTTCTTTCTCCTGATAGCATAACTTTTGTTCAGGGACGTATTAAGTCTAGTACACGGTTGCTGGGCTGAAGCATGTGAGTCAAAAAATACTGTTTGATAATGAAGAAGAGGAGAGAGCCTTCACAGGCACCTTACTCCAGCAGCAGCGTCTCCAGCTTGGCGGCCACGGTTGGCAGCACTGTCCTCGCGAACGCCGTCAGGCTCACGTGACGCAGCGAGAGTGCCTCCAGGTCTGCCAGGGCTGACAGCCAGTAGTCGTCCGCGTTCTCGATGCTCGATCTGACCAGGTGCAGCTTGCGGAGCGTCCTAGGCAGTCCCCCTTGGGAACTGGACGAGAACCTCAGATGGCTCATATCGAAGAAGACCATCTCGACCAGTTCCGTCATGCCCGCCAGGAAGAAAGCCCAGTTGTCCGGAACGGTGCTGTTGTGGCTGAAGACCACTTTCTCCAAGGTGGACTCCAGACCACGCAGGGGAGTCGGTTCCGTTCGACTCCATCGACTGGTCAACGTGACGTTGTCGAGCTGCAACGTCGAGGCACGCAAACCCGCGAAGAGACCCTGAGGGATGCGCTCTAACACGCTGTTTTCGAGCACCAGTTTCAGCTTGCCTCCTCCAGGGCTAGTTCTGTTGGGCCTAAAATTGTTTACGAGATCGGCCGAAGACCGAAGGCCAGAACACGTGTAGGTCTCCTGTCCCGTGGGTCCGGTGCTGTAAAAGCAGGACGGTGCGCAGGAACTCCACTGCACCACCCATGACAACAAGAACAACCTATGCAAGGCGCACAATGTTTCTCGACGGCTCGACGGCATGGCCTTCTGTGCTTTGCATCTTCTTCTCGGCCTTAGGGTCCCTTCTCGCGAGAAGTACCGGTGGCAGACCAGATCACGTAAGCCGTAACTCAAGATAAGAAATGTCTGCGGGGTTTTGCTGGAAGCAGATTGCAGACTCTCGGGTTTCGTCTATCGTTGAGGCCCGGCTGAGGGATTCCCACTTTGCCAGCGTCGGCGTCATAGTAGACGGCCATATACCCGAACGTCAGCTCGCCCTCGTGAGAAATTGAGTAAACTAGTAGAGGGAATAACATATTTTTTGCGCCATATTGCATGAATATTATTTTTACGTACAGCGCCATGGAATATATAGGATAAATGAATGTTTAATCATCTGAAATAAATTTTCTCGTGTGCGTAAGTATTGCATGGGACAATGTACCATGCCCTTTGGTTGACAAAGTGATGTCTATCAAAATTAGCTTTCGATAAGAAACTAGGACTAGGCTCTGGCTTAATTTTCAACACCTGGTGTTCTTTACTGTGCACTCAATGCACGGTGCACGGGAGTTTTTTGCATTTCGTCCCCATCGAAATGCGGCCGCCGCGGCCAGGATCTGATCCCACGGCCTCGTGCTTAGCAGTGCCACGCCAAAGCCCCTAAGCAACCATGGTGGGCGAAATAAATAAATAAACGCAATGTTATACATGAAAGGGTCGCGCGGACTCGCCGTGGAAGTGTTTGCTGAACCTGCTGCCCTTTACCTGCATGCGTGGAAGGAAATTATATTGACAGGAAGGGAAATATGAAGCTGTTTACCTTCTTTCTAGGGTAATAACATAAATTCACACCGTTTGTTCCTGCCTGTGGTTAGCACGAGTATGAAGAAGGAGTTGCGCGGTATAGATAATATCATGGTATTATATCGAGGACGGGTGAGTGAGTGTTTTGTTAGTGTGTTGTGTGCAGGCAGTGTTAGCCTTGCAGGAAAGTTATCATTATGTTGGCCTTCGTTTATATGTGTTGTGCGGCGTGTGCGTAATTGTCCACAAGGTCCCCGAGCGGTAAACAAACAGAAAAGTAGCCACTGCTACACTTAGAATCGTAGACACACATGAGAAGCAGTCTGGTTGACCTCTTTCCGTTAAATCTCGATCCGTTGTGGAGCCCTTTAGACGGAGAAAGTCTGCGCGACCTTGTAAGTAGGCGCTGATGCGAAATATTGTGGTACAACTGTTTCTCTCATAACAACGTTTATCACAAGCTGTTCTTATTTTATTCTTGCATTCTCCTCCATTTTTGCGACGTGCACATGCTCTGACGAGACTCTAGGCGTGTTTATTCAAACATCTCGCTAGCTTTCTTACGCCGGTAAGGCAAATTATGTGGGCGCAGTTACATTGGTTCCGAACTTGGAAGGATACCATTTGCATCCGTCGGGTCGAATTAGTTGGCCCGGTTAGTTGGGAGGATTTGTAGGAAGGAACGTGAGTAAATGTCATCGCGATTTAAAGGCGAAGTTCTGAGCAACTGTTTTGGTGCTTGCTTACAGTGACAGTATACCACCAGAATAGAACTATTTACAACGCGATTGAATGATCATAGGACTGTAGGACCATAGGACTATAGAGGATGGATTTTTTTTTCCGCATGGCCAAGGTACAACACTTTAAAACCAGTGTGTAATTAAATCACCAGAATATGCTGCATGTGTGCGGTTGAGAGAGAGAGAGAGAGAGAGATGTAGGAAAGGAAATATAACACAAATGACAAAGGTGTCAAAAAGCATTTTTAAAAATACAAAGAGAAAGCCTTCCCGTAAATCGTCATCAAAGCACGTTAGCGCCACCGACCGATATGCTGACTTTTGAGGGCCCCGACCATGCAGCAAAGCCACATCGTCATGTACAGCGTGCTAGACAGTAGGCGAAAGTGGGAGCATGTGCCAACAGGCGGCCCTTTCTAAATATTCCTCATGAGTGCCGCATCTCGAGTTCGTCGGTGTACTTGTAGGTTATTACATACGCCATTTAATATGACCACTCTTTTTATTTTTCTTGCATAGGGGCAAGAAGGTTAAAAGGCGGGCGGTTGACACATAATGTAGCGAAAAGTTGTTCCGGCGATAAATTTGTAGGAGGGACACACCACACATAAGGCCAGATGGTTCACCAACTGAGCGGCTCGGACTTTACTGGTGCGGAGAGAAAATTCATACGCTTTGGAATTTCAGTGCACGAGGAAGAAATTTCCTATCAAACGGTCAAACTCAATCCAGAGCCTGCCGTTACGACCTTGCTCACAGCATATGTCCATGCTTACTATATACAAATCAATTACTTGCGAAGAAAGTAAAGCACATCACCAATCTTGAAGCACTCCGCTAAGGCGCCCCTGACGTCTTAGATGCATAGATCTGAAACGCACAAATGTATCGGTTATGTTTCACCAGGTGTGCTAAATAATCAGCATTAACAGCACCACTGGCACACGAGCGTCCACCACCAGTTGATCAGCTTTTATTAGCAGTAAGCACGCACTCTAAGGCTTCCACCCTGATGACAAGCCAAAAGCTCGATCAGCTTCCACCGTGACCGTGAACTTACCCACGTTGCCGACTGGATATATAATCATCGCTCACTCCTCTAGGATAGAGATGTTCAGCATGCACGCTTATAATGCGAAGCATTCTTTAGGTACATGCCCAGGTTTCCTTCCGTCGTCGGTCGTAGGGGAATCCTCGGCGCCGCAACCGGTGTTGTGAGCAATTGCTTCGCCGTAACGTCATACGTTTTCTCCTCTCATGTACTACATATGACTCGTCTAGTTTAACGTAGTGCGTTCTACGCCACATATGGTTGGGTCGGTTTCTCGCCTCGTTGGCTCGGCGCAAGCTGTCACTCAGAAAAAAAAAAATTACGTGTCCGATTTCTAACCTGGGTCCACCAGAACAAAAACCAGATGCCCTACCCGTTAGGCCGCAGACCGTATGACACTTCTCTCCTACCGAAGCCTTTGAGATGAATGACGCATGCTTCGTCACGTAGCAACAATTTCCTTATGAAAGTGAAAGCACGCGCACGGATGCCGGTTTGCATTTGACCGCGGACACAAGAACTGTCCTTCGCATGCGTGGTGTCGCATAGCAACAAGTTGCTTATAAAGGTAGAGCAGTGCCTATGGCGTTGCGCTGGCGAGCTCAAGGTCGCAGGTTCGTTCACGGCCGCGGCGGCGCCGCATTCCGATGGGGGCGAAAGGCAAAAACGCGCGTACAGGGCGTTCAATGCACATTAGAGAACACCAGAGTGTCAAAATTATATCTGCAGTCCCCCACTACGGTGGGCCTCGTCATCAGATCGTGGTTTTGGCATCAAAATTTCCACAGGATTTAATAAACGAATTTCCATAGGTGCACCTCGACGTAGGGACTGAGCCGCACAAATTCGTAGTATACGGAAGAGGTTCGTTTCCGACGTACGGCCCGTCACATTCTAGCAGGACCACCCAGGGGCGCGTGTCGAAACCCGCATCCTCCCGGCTTCACTGAAAATGCGATAACTGTGAGAGAGCAAAGCGTGTATAAATGTCGCACGGCGTTTCCCACTGCGCCGAACAAAACGCAGCGTCGCAACAATCATGTGGCCCGTTTCCCAGCGCTTTGGCGGTCCCCAAGCGTGACGTACGCGTCGCGCATTGTGTATGTAGCGCGCGTCGCGGCCGCACTCGGCCGTATGTGTCTGCTAGACGTGGCTGGGGCGTTTGAGTGTTTTCCGCGTTGCCGGACAGCGCGTGACCCTGCTTGGCGTGCATTGTGCGCCCCGACGCACGCGAGCCGTTGCTCGCTGGAGTGCGTCATGAGTTTCCATGGCAACGCCGGCCTTTAGCCGAGCTGTGGCCCTTCCACCTGCTCTTGCAACGCGACACTGGTCAAGGGTGAGACCACGTTCTTGCTCCTGTTTGACCTTGGTCGCAGAAAAAGACAAACAGGGAACCAAACGGCGCCCCGTGAATGAAGCCGCAGCAGTTGTGAAGGCCGTTTCGGCTGCGTAACAGGTGCCGAAGTTTGGAAAACGAGCAGGTGTTCGCGTTACAATTGGGAAAGCGCTTTGTCAGGTAGTGGTTGTCGCTTGTGCCGCCGAAGAGGAGTAGAGGCTCAGCGCGCACACAACGTGAGCCATGTTTGTGTCGAAGCCGTTGGACAATACTCACACGTTGTCCAATTTTCCGACAGCCCGGTCATCGGTTCTCAATTTCGTGCGGTTATCTCTCTATTTTTGGTGATCTTAGAACAGGCCGTACCGTACAAAGTCTTGCCGTACAACACTAAATATAGCGGCTGTGTACTGTCATTTTTTGTTTGCAAAATTAAGTTTACGCAAGTAGTTACCCATGGAACTAGTATTTGTGCATATTGTGTCATTTGACAGAATGTTTATTAAACGTTTGGATAGGACCAACAAAGGCCTGTCCTAAACAGACATTTTGTCACGTTTTATTGGGCCTTATTATACACTCCTTCCTTATCGAAGTTTTCAATGGGGAGTCGCACCTACGTTAGTTATTTGTGACCGCTTCTTAATGTAAACGCTTACAAGGTCGTATAAATCTGAACGTGATGCTTATTGAACAGAATAAAAATCGCGGAAAAGGGAGCAGAGATCATTTCGTATCTTTTGAGTGCAAGGCAGTATACTTCCTTGATACAGCAGGACTGCACGCGAGTTGGTTCATTCCTGTGTATCTAGCAGCTGGCATGAATTGGGCTTCTTGCCCGATGTAAAGTGTAGTTGTCAGTATCACAGGTCTTCGCCCTTCCTCGTGTCCACGTGGCTAAAGTGTTTTGACCTTCAATCCGTCAATATAATCAGCGGTGTTGAGCCCAAAGTTGTCCTGATAAATGTTCTCATCTTGCAGAGACAGGGAGAGACCAAGAGACAGGTCAATTAAGCTTCCAGCATCTGTGTTCATGCTCCCACTCACAAAGAGCGTAGCGATGGCTAACGAGTGAGGCACACAGTGTATAGCAACCACCCTCGTTTGCCCACTGGTGCAAGCCACGTTCAAGAGAGCGAGAAAGCTCTTCATTGAAATGCAGATAATTCTGCCAGCGTATATGTAGGCGCCTAGATGCTGCTCCGCATATAGGGAAGGAAGGCATGGAGGTTAACCAGTTTAGCTTAACCGGTTTGCTACCCTACACATGGGAGCGGGATGGGGGATGAAAGATGGGGAGCAGAGATAGAAAGCACATAACACGGCACACACATCGTTAGTTACAGTCTGTCACTCTTGCGCGGTACGTGACATCATTGTCACAGCCGCTTGTCCAAGCCCGTCTCCTTCATAAACCGAAGTAGTCCCTTCGTCGCCTTCAGCTGCGATCTCTTTTGTCGGCGATATGTGAAAATAGTTGCATCTGACAATGGTCTATTGTCAAGGTGCGCTAGAACGGACGCCAGGGACTATCTCTGAACATTATATTCAGGACAGTCGCACAGAATGTGTTCCAGCGTCTCCTCGCAAAGACAGGCATTGCAGAGAGCTTTGTCGGCCATTCCAATGCGAAACGAGTAAGATATCGTGAAGGCTAGTTCCGCAGATGTAGATGTCGTTGGGTGGTCAGTCTTAAATCTGATAGTAATACCGCTTGCTGGGACGACCACAGCACCGGACGAACACTGGATGTTTGCGGAACCATCAGTATAAATATGTGCACTGTCCGCGTACCTCTCGTGCAGAAGAAGCAGAGACAGTTGTTTCAGCACAGGCGACGACAGCTCAGACTTTTTCCCAATTCCTGGTACACTGAGATGGACTGTGGGGCTGATAGACACCAAGGGGGTATCGATGGTTTAGATGTAGCGGTGAAGCCCGAGGGAAGTTTGGCGTTGTACTTGAGGATAGCTTTAGAGAACGATGCTTGGTGCCTGTCTGAAGGTAGTGTTGCAAGGTGGTGATAGGGGGCACGTGCAAAATGTCTCATGTGCGTTCTCAGAGCTTCCACCGGAATATGAGTTTGCATTGGATGGTCCCGAAGAATCGCAATAGTTGCCTCAGTTGACGTGCATCTGGGCAAACCAAGACAAACTCTGAGTGCTTGAGCTTGCGCTGCCTGCAGAACACGAATATTTGTCTTGCAGGTGTTGTTCAGTACACGTAGACTATATCTTAAAAAACCGAGAAAGAGAGCTCTGTAGAGTCTCAGAGTTGCGTCTACTGACATCCCCCACGTCTTTCCTGTCAAGTATTTAAACAACTGGGAGGTTGCTGTCGGGCTGCGTTTCATGTAGGCCACGTGCAGGCTCCAACTAAGGTTTCGGTCGATAATTACGCCAAGAAATCTGTTGGTTCTGACATAGGAAATGGTCCGCCCATTGATTGAGATGACATAAGGCGTCATTGCTTTGCGAGTGAATGCCACTAGGGCGCATTTTTCTGGTGATATGCTGAGAACTTGTTCACACAAGTAGCTCGCTGTCAAAGTAGCCGCTCTTTGAAGCCGTGCACGTATCTGAGGACGTGTGACTGCCGAAGTCCAGACACAGATGTCGTCTGCGTATATTGAAATTTTGGGGGTAGTTGGCAAGTATTCAGCAAGCCCAATAAGAGCGAGGTTGAATAGCGTCGGGCTGAGAGCGCATATAGGGAAAGTGATCGGGGATACAAAGACCCTAGAACCTGAGGATCGCCGGAGAGGCAAAAAGAAGTATAGCAGCAAGGAAATATATAACCTGGTATGTGCAGGTGAGATGAAGGTGATGGTGTTGATGTGAACAGGCAAGAGACAGGCAAGAACAAGCAAGATACAGCTAGGCTCATATTAGCTATATTCGGCTTCATGTGCAGCGTCTTCGAACGATTCAAGTTCCTGTTTAATATAATTAACGTCACCATAAGCGATTATGCATTGTCACTGTCAAGATTTCTGCCTCTGAGTGCCAAATTAGTGCACTGACTGTCCCATTCGATTAAGAATATCTCGGAACACAGGAGCTCTAAATGCATAAAAGAAAATGGGGTTGTCTTCGATTAGGATTGTCTTCAAATAAGTAATATAGATGTATACCATGTTCGCTTAAGTAAAAATGGTAATCATCACACGTTTTTTAATTATTTATTCACTAACACTACTTGTTGGCAATAACTGCGTCCATCAACGCGCATAAACTACCTGTGCCAGCAGCATTTGTGATTCAGCTCCCACCTGCGGCAAGCCGTCGCTTCGTGTCCTTTCACGTTTCTTTTGCTTGATATTTCTACGTTTCAATTAAAGTAATAGTTAATTTTGCTATGATGTCTCTGGCGCAAGGGGAAATTGCTAAAAGTACGGACATTCAGCACGCATCGACAACCGGCCGCTTTCCGAAAGCTTTCTTTTAGGTTCACGGCCAAAATACTTCGCGTGCCATGGCATAAAGGCCATTAAGTCTTTTGTGAGATTTAGTGAACTTGTTATACGACTGTAATAAGTGTTTCCGGTTTCATTTTTTATGCTCTCTTCTCTTCATATCATCTTATTCTTCACTTGCTCCCTCTTCTTTGGTTACCCTACTGTTTGGATCCCACCGCTGCCACCAGATGTTTGGATCGGACTGCTGGTACGATCTGTTGGGAACTCGGCGCTGACGCTGTTGCGTTTCGCCTGCGACACGTGGTTTTGCCGGCGCGACTGCGGCGGGGCGGCAGACATTTTGGCCCGATCGTCGTCGCCGCAACACTCATCGGCAGGTGTTTCCAGGCGCGACTGCGGCGATGCGACCGCAAAGGATCACCCTCTCATTCCAGTCATTGTGCCCGAAACAGGCGATGCCAAAGCAGGGATCATCCTCTCATTCCAGTCATTGTGCCCGAAACAGGCGATGCCAAAGCAGGGATCATCCTCTCATTCCAGTCATTGTGCCCGAAACAGGCGATGCCAGAGCAGGGATCATCCTCTCATTCCAGTCATTGTGCCCGAAACAGGCGATGCCAAAGCAGGGATCATCCTCTCATTACAGTCTTTGTGCCCGACCGGCAGCGCTACAATAGGGTGCTACGAGATCGTGCTCGACATGGTGCTACGGCAGCGCTACAACAGGGTGCTACGAGATCGTGCTCGACATGGTGCTACGGCATCGCTACGACAGTGTGCGTCACCATTAGCCCATTGTACATTCACGTGCTCGTCTTTTGAGGGGTTCCTTCTTGCCCTCAACTGCGAGAGTATATAAAACAGCTGCCCCCGGACGCCAAAAGGAGGGCTCCGATTTCTTCTGTTGAGTGAAGTGCTCTCCCGTCTCTCTACTTCGGTCAAACCTGACCGCCAACTCTTTGCGATGTTAAAATAAACAAGTTGTTTCGTTGTTACCAGTCGACTCATGCTTTGCCGGGACCTTCGGATGCTTCCAGTTGTACCCCAGGCCGCCAGGCCAACGCTACCCTTGGGGCTTGCGACCCAGGTACAACCACGGGCGTTGTTTGGATCGGACTGCTGGTACGATCTGTTGGGAACTCGGCGCTGACGCCCGTGGTTGTACCTGGGTCGCAAGCCCCAAGGGTAGCGTTGGCCTGGCGGCCTGGGGTACAACTGGAAGCATCCGAAGGTCCCGGCAAAGCATGAGTCGACTGGTAACAACGAAACAACTTGTTTATTTTAACATCGCAAAGAGTTGGCGGTCAGGTTTGACCGAAGTAGAGAGACGGGAGAGCACTTCACTCAACAGAAGAAATCGGAGCCCTCCTTTTGGCGTCCGGGGGCAGCTGTTTTATATACTCTCGCAGTTGAGGGCAAGAAGGAACCCCTCAAAAGACGAGCACGTGAATGTACAATGGGCTAATGGTGACGCACACTGTCGTAGCGATGCCGTAGCACCATGTCGAGCACGATCTCGTAGCACCCTGTTGTAGCGCTGCCGTAGCACCATGTCGAGCACGATCTCGTAGCACCCTATTGTAGCGCTGCCGGTCGGGCACAAAGACTGTAATGAGAGGATGATCCCTGCTTTGGCATCGCCTGTTTCGGGCACAATGACTGGAATGAGAGGATGATCCCTGCTCTGGCATCGCCTGTTTCGGGCACAATGACTGGAATGAGAGGATGATCCCTGCTTTGGCATCGCCTGTTTCGGGCACAATGACTGGAATGAGAGGATGATCCCTGCTTTGGCATCGCCTGTTTCGGGCACAATGACTGGAATGAGAGGGTGATCCTTTGCGGTCGCATCGCCGCAGTCGCGCCTGGAAACACCTGCCGATGAGTGTTGCGGCGACGACGATCGGGCCAAAATGTCTGCCGCCCCGCCGCAGTCGCGCCGGCAAAACCACGTGTCGCAGGCGAAACGCAACACTACCCAAGCGCTTAGTAGCAGGTTATAACACAGTAGCAGCCTTTAAGTTGAGATATAGTCATTGTGAATTCATTGTGGGTAAAGCGGCTGATGATCACGTAAACCAGGTGTGAAATTGCAACAACCGATTTGCATTATAATAACGAGTTTTAACTTTAGCCACGTTCAGGAGACAGCACTACTGATTGCAAGAAGTTTTCGGATGTGTCTCCGAGTTCCTAAGTCGACGTCAAGCACATAGGTCATGTAGAAGACCGAGAACTTCGTCTCTGGGTTGAGGGAGATCGAGACATT
This sequence comes from Dermacentor variabilis, assembly GCF_050947875.1. Classification (NCBI taxonomy): domain Eukaryota; kingdom Metazoa; phylum Arthropoda; class Arachnida; order Ixodida; family Ixodidae; genus Dermacentor; species Dermacentor variabilis. The sequence continues at coordinate 63,754,783 of NC_134572.1, forward strand.
ACGGCATTTTTTTTCGTATATTTAGTCAACATCAGCACCACAAGCTATCAGAAGTGTTGCCACTGATATATGGAAGTAATTTACGTTCAGAACTGGTCGGGTAATCGTTACCGTCTTGCAGCACGGTGATGAATCGCTGCCGTCACGGATGTATCCAGAGCTACGAGCTTTTGTAAAGATCGAGGGAATAGGAAAAAAAAGTATTATGTTTCACCATTCGTTTCCGTACAATTAGTGTGGTTTCAAAAGTACGACTGGAATACCGGCGCAAGACAACTTTACGCTGATTGCTCGTGCACCAAAGACAGTTCAGCGTGGCATTTGCTATACTGAAATCAATAATGCAGCGCATGTTTAAGCTCCGTCGTGTAACCACGCCAACAACGGCAGAACTCTACGTGACTTCGAAAGCGCAACGTTTATTGTGGCTATAGTCAGCCTTCATATAAATGGGTAGTTTGCGCAGATCCACAGTCTGCACTTGAGCTGCTTTGTATAGCGTTCAGGGTAAAAAAAAGCGCACACAGTAAAATGATTGTGAAAATTGCTGAGCTCACACAAATTGCAGGAACTCGCGTTCCCAGAATTGCACTTTCCCCAGTAAATGGCGGAGTGTGCGCGTGAAGACGGAGAATACACCATTCCTATGTTAGAAACATCTTACGATAACTCCCAGCGAGATCACCTGCAGCAGGAAGACTCCAGTATATCAGTTATGTGCGACGTATACACTGTGCTGAAATTCAGTGTGTATATGGGAAGATATCGCGAAGTGTGAGGACGGCGTTTCAACACTTTTGCTTTGGTGCGGGATACACAAATCACTTTATAAAATCCATCGAGCGGGCTCCTCGTCGTGTTTGCGTAGAGTGGCGGACTAGGACCTGATCCACATGCAGCTGGACTGCCCCCTATACGCCCAGCAAATGCAACAGCTGCGCTTTAAATTTAGGGCTATATGGTCAATGATCCATTGTCCCTTGGGGACAATACGTGGTCCACAGCCAGATAGTGTCCTTGGAAGAACAGCTTTACTAATTTAATTATGGGGTTTTACGCACCAAAACCACTTTTCTGATTATGAGGCACGCCGTAGTGGAGGACTCCGGAAATTTTGACCACCTGGGGTTCTTTAACGCGCACCTAAATCTAAGCAGACGGGTGTTTTTCGCATTTCGCCCCCATCGAAATGCGGCCGCTGGGATTCGATCCCGCGACCTCCGTGCTCAGCAGCCCAACACCATAGCCACTGACCAACCACGGCTGGTGGAAGAACAGCTTTCAGTGCACAGGGAAGGACTATTTTATAGGCGGGGACATGTGCTCGAAATACTAAGGACGATTTCGTGCAGCGACTCGCCTTCGTTGTTATGTTTCGTCTGATGTTCTTTTTTCTTTAATTTCAATCTTTAACGTGTGATTGCTTGCACATGTTAAAGTGTTCTTTTTAGTATCATTCTTATTTATTTATTTTAAAGCAAATTAATTCTTGTTAGAAGCGAAATGTTGTAGTCGGGGAGCACTGCTTCCAAACACAGTAGCTAGTCCCAGTTTAACCCTACTGTTATACCTTCGCAAACCAGGCTTCGATATGGTGTCGCCGGAGGAGGTGGTTTGCTGGAAACGTTATGATTTCCTGTCTATCCTGCTTATAAATGGTGTCCCAGCTGACGTTAGCCAAGCTCTCCAGCGAAAAAGAAATATTTAAAATACACGGTGCCAGATACGGTTTTAAGGCCTGAAGTGCTTGGTTTTCAAAGGTTTGATAACTGAACACTGTAGATTGTATAATAGTAACCTTGTATCATATTTTTTAAGTGTTTTCTTTTTATGAAGAGCTTGGCTAATGTTAGCAGGAACACACGGTACATTTGTGCACGCGCGCATAAACTTTCGCCGAAAGTCAGCACCTGGTCTTGTCCTTTCTTGCGAGTGATCGCATTTACTTAGCGCTCTTCAGCCACAATGATTAGAACACAGCAGTTTAAGAGACCTCTCAGCTTTCTCTCTTGTAATGAATTTCTTTCTAGCCCTTTCAGTGAAATTACTGCACTTTCTTCTCTTCACGATCATAACTCGTCGCTGCTTTTTTTCCCCGTCCCGTTCTACATCGTATTGTTGTAGGCCAGCGCAAGATCTAGATGCAGCTCAGGCCTGCTTCAAGATTGTCATTAACGAAGATTACAAGCCATGTCATTTAATAACCCAGTCAAGCTACATGCTATTGAGCCACAATCCTCTTTCGACCGAGAGTAAATTATGCGGGCAGAAAGCAGATTTGTACCATGTGGTATGGGCCTGCGAGGTTAGTAGGGCCTTATAACTATACGACAGCCAACGTAGGAAGGATGGGAGGCAGCTCTGTCCAGCTGAACCCTCGAGGACCAGCAAGCCCTTCTGGATAGAGCCAGGGCGGCGGCCTTATAGTCAACGAAATTCCGAAATAAGAATCAGACCACCCTTCTCCTAACTCCCCTCCCCTTTTCCTGTCAATAAAACCTTTTCATCATCATCTGTATTTCTGTAAATCTATCTATCTATCTATCTATCTATCTATCTATCTATCTATCTATCTATCTATCTATCTATCTATCTATCTATCTATCTATCTATCTATCTATCTATCTATCTATCTATCTATCTATCTATCTATGTAAACTCATGCCGGCTCTCTTCGGGTCACATGCAACACGTTACTCCTGATGCCACGTGCCTTTTGTTTTACTCAAGCGCGACCGAGTTACGCCACCTGTTCACACTTGAGGCCGTTATCACCGCAGGTCGTCTGGAGGTAGTGATATGCAACGCGAAACTTTGCGTGGTGTTGATTGTCGACAGCCCGCAACACGTCTTACGCTCGCCAAACGTCGTCATCGATCGACAGGTGGAGCCACAGGCAAATTGATTTCTCCCCCGGTGTTTCACATTTTGCCCCCGTGTTTCGGCCTGAGCTTCTTTGTGTTGCAAGAGCGCCTCTTTTCAAGTGACCGCAGTCGGCGTTGCCGCGGTTCCTCTGGCACGAGCTGAAATACGCCTCTATGTGTAGCTCCGGCAGGTAAGCATGTCTGGTTGTACGAAATACGGCACAGAGACCTGGCACATCAGTTCCGCGAAAGCCCGCAAGGTGGAAAAAGATTTGCGAAGGAGAAACAATTTTTGTCCAGCCGACCGTAGCAGAAAGCACGAAGGAAACGTCTGTAATGCTGTCGGGAGGACCACAATTTTTCCCCCCTTTCACGAATCTTCCTCCATCTTGTGGACTTCCGCAGAAATGATTTTTCATGTTCAGTGCTTCCCTGTGCTTCGAGTTGTCTATAAATTCGGCTTCGCTGTACGATCCGCTAGTCTCCTGGAGCGACTGCCTCGAAAAGCGTTAGTCCCTGGTTTGACACCGGACCAGGAGGAACTTCTGTTCAACCGCGAAGCTTGGTTAATGAGAGTCCCGTTTGAGTTTCCTTTGTAGCTTCCGCTACAGTCGGCTGGATGACAACTATGTTTTTCTTTTCAGCGCACATATTTTTTTACCCGCCGGGGTGGCTTAGCGGCTATGGTGTCGCGCTGCTAAGCACGAGGTCGCGGGATCGAATCCCGGCCGCAGCGGACGCATTTCGATGGGAGCGAAATGCAAAAAATACCAGTGTCCCGTGCATTAGGTGCGCGTTAAAGATCCTCTGATGGTCAAAATTTTTCCGAAGTCCCCCACTACGGCGTGTCTCACAATCGAATCGAGGTTTTGGCACGTAAAACCCCAGAATTCAATTAAATTCAGATAATTTTTTTGCCGTCTATTGGTTGACGGCGAAATAACACTCCTTCAGAATGGAGGAATAGTGGGAATCGAGGGATTTAATCTTTTGTTAGCCACCACCAAACGAAGCAAGCAAACAGTGAAACCAGAAAACGCATAGGGGAAATCGACTGTTCTTATTTAATTGAAATGTATAAATGATAACAAAAATGTGTACATATAGATGGACTAAAAAACAACTTGCCAAAGGTGGGAGCCGCACCAACACTTTCAACATTGAGCGTGCGACGCTACCAACCTGCCGTACTCGTGGTATAATATGTATGTTTACAAGCTTAGCCATGGAAGTGTCAGCCAGTGCAACTCACAGCCACGGCGCATTTTCCTTTTCCATTTCCATGTTGCTTCTACATTTCAATTAGGAATAAAAAATTCTTTTTTATGCTTTCCCGTCTGGCTTCATTGTCTGTTTGCTTCGTATATGGTCCTTCGATGTGGAGTCATCTTTTAGTCGCTGTTCAAAACAGCACGAAAGCCGCTCCAAAGGCCTGCAGGTGATTGCGTTTTTTTTTCATATTTCTTTCTTTCCTCTCCTATTTTTTTTTCTTACGCATTCTTTGAATATCACATCACGTCAAGCCGCCCAGGAGTTGGCGTTAGGAATCTTTTTTTCTTACATTGCATCGGTTATGGAGGGAAGACTAAAACGTTTATTCAGAACAGGCACATTTTGCTTAGCTTGCGTGCAGTGCAACAATTTCATTTTTCCTTCATTTTTTTTATCTGTGAGCTTCTCGTTCGCATTGACAAGCACTAATCGAGCATTCTTATCACAAAATATGACATAAGGATAAGTATATAGGTCATTGCCGTTCCTTATCTGTGTGGTCATAAAAGCAGAGCCATAAAAATAGTGGCTGCGGGGGAATAAATTACGACACTTCTGGATAACTTTCTAAGGTGGCGTCAGAAACATATAAGTGCTCCGCCAAAACGTACTGATAGACAGCGTCATTTTGTTAAGTTGAACTTTCAACGGGCAGCTGATGCTGACAGCGAGTTTCTTTTATCTTTTGTCTGACCATTTTTGTGCTACATTTATAAGTGTAATCGATTTTTTTTTTTTGCTTTCTTTCCCTCCCCACCGACTACAGCACCGTTGCAGCGCTGACTGGAGGTATCGAAGCGATAAGATACAATTAACACGGCTTGACTGCAGCTGGGTGAATATCGTACTGAGAGGCGCGGCCGATATGAGCTTTCCACTACAAGCGAGGATTTCTCCGGCATGAAGGCAGACTGGTTTCCTTCGACGTCGATGAGGTCTCAAAAGTGTGCCGCTCAACCACGCGCACGCTCAAGCCGGGAGGTCTGTGTCCTCCAAGCGATACGGGGACGGATTACAAAAGCAACGACACGTCTGTCACATTACGACAGGTAAGAGCTCTTCTCGGCGTAGACCGGTTGCCAGGCCTTGGTGAGAACAGCCGTTGACCATGTTCAACGACCCAAAGCAATCATAAAGTCCAAGTACATGGTGCAACTTCAAGGAACAGAGGGTGGCGTTCGGATGTTAAATGCGTTGGCTTGCGCGCCGCGTAGGCGCTATTAACCTTCTTCAAAGGAACCGGTATCGACTAGAAACTGTAGTTGCTTGTTAACGTGTGCTTTTGTTGTGTACATCCGTACTTTCTATCAACATGGTCATTTTATATGTCACCCTCATCATCGGGATTAGCTTGTTAGGTATTGTGGCCCGGAAAATACTTCCAGCAACCATGAGAGAATCTCTCTCTCTCTCTCTCTCTCTCAAAACAACTCTGGCCCTATGAGTGGAGTCCCCGGATTAATTTTGCACAGCTGGTGTTTAATGTGCAGCTCAACAGAAATGCATAGCGGATGTATTCCCATGAGAATGCGGCTGCCGGATCTGGGAATCGAACCCACGACCTCGTGCCTAGCCCCAGAGCGAGTCAATGATCCACCGCGACATGTGAACGAGCACGAACAATGGAGCTCTACATTCCGGGTTCTTTCGTTTGCTGTCGCCAGCCTCGCGACTGGAAAAGGTTCTGCCGCATCGATAACGGCCTTTCCCTATTTCCCGACGATTATCGTTTTGCGTAGATTCTATTTATCGCTTATCTTTCGTAGCGCCGCATGTGGCCGCACGTGCAGAGTTACGAGTTAATTACGTAAGACGACGCGAATGAATAGTGAAAATAATTCTCACAATATGTACGCGCAACGCCCTGTTTACTAAAATTTCATCAGCGCAACAAAGCTTGTAAAGGTGCTGGAATTTTGTACAGTGCAAAACGTTCCAACATAAGACAGATTGCGAAATAAAGAACACACTTCTTCATTTGCAATGATAGAAACCATTATAGAAAATATTTACATTACAAGGTGCACAAAAATGCATGTGCAGAAGTATAAGAAATATACTTGTAACGAGTAAGAAAAAAGAATTAAACTAAGCATGACACCAGTTGCAATACCATGTGCCATTGCAGAGGGTAAAAACAATCGGTAACATTTTCGCGTTTACGTTATTGGTCTCTTGGTCAGCAAGAGAAATTCGCTCAGTGCTTCTGAAGGTGTATCTGCATTGGCTATATCAGCTATACTGATCTCGGCAAATGATTCCCCGAAAAACGAAGTTAGTGCGAGCCAAAGGTTGGGTTACTTTGAAAGAGTGATGCAAGTGCGGAAAAGATGGAGCTGACGCCTTTATTTTTTTATTTACTTATTTACTTTTTTAGTGTAAAGGGTAAAGTGAAAGCATGCTGGTCGAGAGGCTTTCCGTCTCGTTTCTAGTAATGCAAGGTCAAGGCTGTTTTTTAATTTTACATATACTTCAATAATCATAAGAATCCGATGCGGTGTACCTCGTGACTTTGTTTTCTGGGGATTCTAATCTCTCTATAATCCAAAATCAAGAAAAGGGCTTACAGATGGAGTAGCACACTTTGGTATAAATGTTATAAACAAGGATAAGATGACTCAGAAAGGTTGGCTGTAGCGTTTCGATAGGAGGACCTATCGTCATCAAAGGTCTCCTATCGAGTGTTGGCCAGCCTTTCTGAAGCACCTTATGCCGTTTTATATAACCTTTATACGATATATATATATATATATATATAAATTTTCCCTTTATTCATTTCTTCTCTCCACCTTGCGAGTTTCCGCAGAACTACTACGTCAAACTCTTGCCTTTGCTTCGTGTTGTCGACAAATTCGACTTCGCCCTGCCATCTGCTAGCCGCCTGGTTAGCTCAGATGGTAGAGCGGCTGCCCCGGAAAGGCGGTGGTCCCGGGTTCGAGTCCCGGACCAGGACGAATTTTTCTTCAACTATGAGGCTTTTCTTTCGAGGAACCCGTATGGGTTTCCTTTGTAGCAATTGCTACGAACGGGTGGATGTCTCATTTTCCCTTTATTCATTTCTTCTCTCCACCTTGCAGGTTTCCGCAGAACTACTACGTCATATATATATATATATATATATATATATATATATATATATATATATATATATAGGATTTATTGATAGGAATGACAGAGGTCAACCTGAGCTAGTGTGCTCTAGTCTGCTGCTCTGCACTGGGGAAGAGGGAAGGGGAGTGAAAGTACTGGGATGAATGATGATGATAAGAGAAGTGGTGAGTGCTTATGTACATGAGACAGTTGCCTTGCTAGAGCCGCTCGTCGAGCTTGGTGTCCTGCAGAAACTTCAACACTTTAGTTGCACGCATTGAAATTGCAGTGTCAGGCCATGGGCCGAGGATAGCTTTTTCCGACAGTGGTTGCCTGCCAACGCTGGCAGGCAACCATATCTTCATCAGCTATGCGTGATGAGGATTTCAAATGACTGACGTATATCCAAGTTTAAATTGCGCAATTGAACTGTAGGCAAAATGTTTTATGTCTTTGTTAGCTTGGCGAAGTGTGCGCCGGAGAAAACCAAGCATTTTTTTTGCGTTCCCCAGGAAAAAGTCGATATGTGTGTTTCACACAAAGAACTTGTTTAAATGGGCACCTGTGTATTTCAATAGCTTGACTGGTTCAATTTCATCATTATTTATTTCATAAGTCTGCAACACGAAAGTTATTTCGGGTAGTAGACCGGGCATTGGCTTTGTCTTCTAAATATTAATATTTATCTGCCAATCAAAATACCATTGACCAATTTTCTACAAATTGTTTTCTAGTCCACAGCGATCATTAAGGTCAGTAGCAGCCCGATAACACAGTCGTAGGCAAATAGACGAATTCTTGAATTTGTAGCAATGTGAATATCATTTATGTAGACTAGAAACAGCATTGGCCCCAATACTGAACTTTGTGACACACCAGACTTGATGTGCTCGAAGTTTTAACTAACGGTGTCTACAAATACCGTTTCACCTGTCGCACAAATATTCATGAACCCAGTCAATGGCTCTATTTTCTTTTTACTAAACATCATTTTACATACCAAGCGCTATGACCAAGGCGATCGAATTACTTTTCGAAATCAATGAAAATTGCATCAGTTTTTAGAAATTCATGCAGCTCGCTTTGAATATCACTCATTAGTTTGAGTAGCTGTGTATCGCAAGAGAGTACATGCTGAAAGCCACGTCAGTTAGCAAATTAACTGTCATAGTCTGAGAGGACAGAATGTGTTCAAACAGCTTACAAGTGACGGCTGCCAAGGATATCGGTCGATAATCGATAATTGGTCATCTTATTCTTATCATGTGTTTCAAATATCGGCACTGCATCAGCAAGTTTCCATTCATCCGGAGTCTGAGTGTTATCTAGTACCGATGGCTGGAAAATGAGTGTAAGCGCTGAATAATTCTTAGTAAGTCTTAGTAATTTCGTGCCAATGCCATCCGGACCAGGGCTTGAGTATGATCAAAAAAACTTCAATAGCTTTTATAACTCTATTAGAGGTTATTAAGCGAGGCATTGAAGAGGCATCATAATCAAATACATTATTATTGTTATTAGTGTATTAACTTTCAACACCAAGAAGCCTTTCTTTCAGAATAACACTGCAGAAATATGAATTAAATGCGCGTGACGAATCAGCAGCATCCAATGGAGAACCGTGGCGAGAATATACATGAAGCAATTTTCTCATATGCTCAGGAGAAATCACTTTCCAAACTATTTAGGGTCATATTTAAGAAGCTGGGCATATCGGTATCAAAAACGTTTTGGCTTCTTTAATTTTTGATTGCAAGAATTTGCAAATTCAAGAAATAAATGCAATCGTTTTTTTTTCTTTTTTTAGTTGTTGTTCTTTTAGAGTGGTTCGCTTTAGTCGTTCTTTTCTTATTCAAGGGTCGCTTGACATCTACAGCGAGCTACTGTTTGTGCTTAGTCTTGGTGATGACATTTCTTGGAACGTATATCTCCTGCAACCTTTTCACGTGATTAGGAAATAGCGCTCTGTTTTAATGCAAAGTTCGATATTCGTACGCGCACAAGAAAAAATTGAATTGGATTCCTTGATTTCGGTTTCGATCTTGTTGCAATCACTCTTGGTAAACTCGTATATCTCTTTCGTCCGGGAGCGTTTCCTTTTTTCTTTCCTTCTTTTATTTTGGCATTGAACAAATTGCGCGCTCCCTGAGTTGCATCACTTGCGCGCTCCCTGAAGTTCACGGCAGCGTGTTCAGGATGCGTTGTAAGCAACAAATCAAGGGCCGCAACAGCACGTGTTGGGGCAGAGATCAATTGCGTCATTTGAAAGAATGACAAGTCTACGAAGTCAGCGTATCCTTGGTTGTCTTATTCGAAGTTATAACTAACGGCGTCAACAAATACTGTTTGGCCTGTCGCATAAATATTCATGAACCCACTCGATGGCTCTATTTTCTATTTACTAAACTTCATTTTGTATCCCAAGCGCTATGACCAACGCGATCGAATTACTTTCCGAAATCAATGAAAATTGATTCAGAGATCAATTCAGATCAATTTAATGTTAATTGATCAATAATTCAAAGCTCAATGACAAGTCCACGAAGTTAGCGTGCTCTTGGGTTCTGCCATTATTAGTAGCATTTCCAGTGTTTATTGATGGTGACGCCCTAGACCCGTCTGGCCGAAAGCGACATGGTTCATTATCAGCTTCCGTGCTAAGGCGCAGCGGGGAGAAGGAACATTGTAGTTTTAGTACATTCCTCACTGGAGTGATTTCTCTCCGTCCCCTTCCGCAAGATTCTGACAATTCCACGTGGTCTCATGAAAATCTCCTTCTCGCCCAAAATTTGCCTGAAAAGTCTCCGAAGAGGAGACAATTTTCTACGTTGAACATCGTTCTCCCACTTTCGGCGAGTTGTATTTTGGTCCACTTTCGTTCACCCTTTTCCTTGTTGCTTCTACATTTCAATTAACCGTAACAATTAATTTCCCCTGCTCTTCCTCTGGCTTCACTGTCTGTTTTCTTCGTATCGTTGTAACACGATATCGAGCCTCTCAGGTTCCCATATTCTTCTAGCACATTGCCTACAATAAACTAGGCTATCGTATTTTTCAACGATTCTTTCGCAGATCTGGCTACTACGAACGTATCTCACAATCCTGTACAGTTCCTTGTACCCGTATAAGCCTGCAAAGCTTCTTTTTTTTTTTTTTTTGTGCGCGCGCATGAACCAGGAGGCGTTGGCACCAAGAGGTCGTGTCGGCTAGCCCTTTTCACTTGATAATAATAATATTTGGGGTTTTACGTGCCAAAACCACTTTCTGATTATGAGGCACGCCGTAGTGGAGGACTCCGGAAATTTTGACCACCTGGGGTTCTTTAACGTGCACCTAAATCTAAGCACACGGGTGTTTTCGCATTTCGCCCCCATCGAAATGCGGCCGCCGTGGCCGGGATTCGATCCCGCGACCTCGTGCTCAACAGCCCAACACCATAGCCACTGAGCAACCACGGCGGGTTTTTCACTTGAGAGGCAGAAATATACGACAATCCACGGGAAATCACAAAGTGAAATACATTATAAAATGGCTTAGTAAGGTGGCTGACTGGGCTCGTTAGTGATCTATAATGAACGTGAACATCGCAAAAGCAGCACGGGGGCGACCATCATACATACATACATACATACATACATACATACATACATACATACATACATACATACATACATACATACATACATACATACATACATACATACATACATACATACATACATACATACATACATACATACATACATACATACAATGTAAATTTATCCATTTTTATCCTAATATTGATCGGTAATATAACAGCCCTGCCAAACTCCAAGCGCAACAAGTGCCGAGCTTCCTCCCTACTTTGTCCCTCTCGCTCCTTCATCTACACCAATTTCCCCTCTCTCAGCGTAGGCTGGTAAACTGGAAGCCATTCTTGTTATACAGTGGAACTGTATATGGCTAGGGTAGCATAGAATTTTCGTGTCCGCACCCAAGCACTATCATCATCAATGGCCCATAACCGTGTAAACACTAATTCCCCGTAAGCAAGCAAAAAATGCAATTGCTCAGAGCCCCGTCAGACAAAGGCTACAAGCACTCAGCGAAGTGCTTACATTCTTAGTTCTTACATTCTTTAGAATCATGCATACAGCATACAGAACAACATATCGTAAACTCTCATCGGCTGCCTCGGAGAAACCTGAGTAGTGTTGACAGTGGCGTAGCAACAGGGGGGGGCGGGGGGCCGTGGGCCCCGGGTGCACGGGGCCAGTAGGGAGGGGGGGGTGTCATATACGTCTGAAAACACCCGAAAATTGTCGATATCCTCGCCTTCCTCGACTACACCCGGGGGGGGGGGTGACAGAAGAGCTAAGGGCCCCGGGTGCCAGACGACCTAGCTACGCCACTGAGTGTTGAGTATGAGTTGTGGTGGGGGACATGCCATGACAAGAACTTTATTGAGGTCCCGAAGAGCTCACGTCCGGGCGGACCCGGGATGAGCCGAAGGCTTCACGCATGACGGAACTGGCAGGCCGATACCCACCACAACATCATGGGCCTTCTGGACGGCCTGGAGCTGTAGTTGTTCTGGACACTTGAGGGGGGATTCACAGAAGTCTTTGGTTTGAAGTGAAGAGGCTTCTAAGGCTGGGCACAGCCAGAGCATGTGTTCAAAATTACAACATTAGTGATTAGGACTCCCGGAGAGCAGCTGGCTTACGAAGCGCAACGGCGCGAACTTAGACGAGAGTACGCGACGGCGGCGCGGCACACACTACCGAGGATCGTGCCCTAGAGACCGACCGTAAGCGGCAGGCCAAACGGGACGACTGTCGCGAATCGGAGAACGCGGCGAACAGACGCTAAAGTCTCTTCGATGTCGAAATGCGATGTCGAAAGGTTCGTACGTGGCTACTCACTTTGCGTTGGTTAGTTGCGACGACACTACCCTTGTGGTCGTTGTCGGTGATTACAGTGCGAATGTGTCGGGACCGGAATGGAAGTGGTTTACGCGTTTCGTGTTGCAGACATATCGCCTGCGATGCCACACTGATCCGACCCAATCGACTACCCAGCGGCGTACGTGCATCGATTTGACATTATCAAAGAATGTGTCTGCATTTGCAAGTATACCGGTCAGTGTATATCATAGTGACCACAAAGACATAGTGACCGTCTTTACTAAGCGACAATGAGTGATGCAATAAAGTCTTTGCCACAAGTTTTCTTACCACGACGTTTACAGCTCTGCTGGCGTCATCCACCTTCGCAGGGCGGAATGGCCTTGAATTTTTCACATCCCTTTCCTCTTTCTTTCTGCATCGTTATTTCTTTTCTTTTTCTTAACTTGGGGCCACCCCATGACTATTGGGTATGTGCTGCTCACTGCACCTCAACGACTTTCAAAAAGTTCTGTTAAGAGAAATCGATTGCAAATCACCCCTCGGCTCGAGTTCACAGCCAGATTCACCACTCCACTACTGTCGAAAAGCATGCTGGTAGTACTTCTCCTTAGTGGGCCGAAGAGCAGAGGTGATAACAAACGTGTTGTGTTTGAACGACGACAAACGCGCTTACCACTCGAGCACAAAGGCAAGGAGGTGAAAATCGTAATAAAAAATCTACAATAAGAGTTGAGTTAAGAAGACGCGCTTCCCGCAAAAATTGGTGTAAAAGTCCACAAGTGCATTGTCCTACGCGTTCCCCTCAATGTTGTCTTGAACCCAAGTGCAGCAGGACGGCGGCAAGGACTACTGTCACCGTAGTGCCGACATCGCCACTGTGGATGCATTCTAAACGTGGTGAACTCGGTCTAGACTTTCGAGCGGAAAAAGGAAAGTAGTAAACACGCTATGCTTTCAAGTCAAAGTATATCACGTGTTCTTTCGTCTTCTCTTCGCTCCTTCTTTCCTTTTTTCCCCTGGAATTATGTTTTAGTTTCGGCCAGAACCAACTAGTACATCTTTTCACTTCTAGCACTTAACTGTACTTCACTGACTACGCCCGGTGGTTCCTCCTATAAGAAATTGTGTGAACAACATTTGTTTACTTCAGTGCCTTCAAGTAGACGCTTGAAGTGCCGGATAACGAAACTATACAGTTGAGCCCGTTCATTAGGAAGCTCATGTGACCTCCAAGATCCTTCGTTATACAGCTCACTTCGTTGTAAAGATGTTCCACCGCACCGTTCGCATTAGAGCATGCTGAGCACGTTCAGCAAAAGAAAAAAAACGTTAATTAAACATGCAATCAAGAGATACTCAATAAAGTCACTAATTTTCTTCTGCATACTTTAGCCTACGTAATGTGAGACTGCACCCGACATTATGGCATCGCTTTTAACGGCACGTTTAGGGGCGAAACCGGGGAATGAAGCAGGGTGCCAGTGTGTACAGTTGGTAAAGTGCCAGTATTATCTCCTTTGCCGCGAAAATTCGACCAGGTAACGACAATGTCGACGGTTTGTTGTGGTGTTGAACGGTGCTCCTTAGGCGCTTCGTGCGTTCGCTGTAGAGCAACAAATCGGCCGTCGGGGACGTTTGAATTTCTTCGATGTGCAGGCAAATTTGCGGCAGTAGTCTTTGCTGTAGAGGTGTTCACAATACATGTGAACGATAGTAATCTGGCCGGGACAAGCAGAATCCTTCATTGCACAGGCCTCTTATAGAGGCGTTAGTTGAAGAGGCGCTGGACTGTAGCTCAGGATTTAGCCATGACAGTCAAGGAGCCGCAGCGACCGCTTCAGTCTTGGCCCGAAGCTGCCTTTCACTCCCAGAAGTCGAGAAGTCAAGTGTGGTAGCGCTTAATGAATGCGGGAATAAGCCTGAACAGCACGCTCTTTGAATGTTTTTTTCTATAGGTCTCTAATGATGAGGAGGAGGGAGGGAGAGACGCAAACTGTTGCAATCTTTTCAACTGTTGTGTTCATTTTTCTCCGATGTAGTATTTGCCCTCTACTGAAGTAGAGGGGGCTTTTGTTGTTGCTTGCTAACTGTTGAGGAACGGGAAGGCAGGGTACATCAGAGCTAGCTATGCCAATACGCAGTTGATAAATCGAAGCTGTGGTTTATAATCACGTAGCATAGCAAGGCAAACCCAGTTTGGCTGCACTTCAATTGAATGATACAGCCATAGAAAGGTATTCTCTCTCTCTCTCTCTCTCTCTCTCTCTCTCTCTCTCTCTCTCTCTCTCACACACACACACACACAGAGAGAGAGAGAGAGAGAGAGAGAGAGAGAGAGAGAGAGAGAGAGAGAGAGAGAGAGAGAGAGAGAGAGAGGGGGGGGGGACCTCTTTTCCTGAGTAAGATATGTTACAAGTTATTTAACCGAATGTGCTATGGTATAATGCTTTCTTGTATGTTATCGCTGCTCCACCGGCTTGTTTCATTTTTTTATCATTAAATTTATTTTCATCTACCATTTGCGCCGGGAGCGCATGGCAATCGTCGCCAGTATTTTCACTTTTCTTTGAATCGATTTCGCAAGTAATTATCTTGCAGATGTAACGGAATGCCGAACGCTCTTGCACGAACGAAATATACCAGAGGAAGCAAACTGTACGCACAATAGGCGCATTTATCACACGCAGTGTCACTTTCCGCAATCTTTGTTAACTTTTTCCTAAAGTATAGGTTCTTCTCGACCAGGCGAGGAGTTACAACGCAATACGAATTCTTGGAGATCAGCTATTTATGTAAACCAGACTGCCACACATTTTCAAACCAACGAAAGTCAAAGCAAAGTTAAATTTTCTCGAGGCGTTAGCAATTCGCCAGGCCCCTGTCACCTTTCTTTATTTACTCTAAGTTTTCTCCTTGACGTCACTAGTTTTACTCAACGCTCTCTCTCTCTCTCTCTCGCTCTCTCTCTCTCTCTCTCTCTCTCTCTCTCTCTCTCTCTCTCTCTCTCTATCTATCTATCTATCTATCTATCTATCTATCTATCTATCTATCTCTTCTTTTTCTGCGAAGATTTCGGCTCCGTCACCCGAAGGCCTTTCTGCTCATGCCTCAACACGCAGTAAGTTCGTCGAGAAAATGCTGGCTTCTCTTTCAATATCATTATTCGACTTGCTGACATTTATTAGCGCGCAATATGCATCACCGTCTTTCGGAAATTAAAATCAGAAATTAAAGGAAAAATGAATTCTCCGTTATACGGACCTTCGTGCATAAATGAACGCAACGAAGTGTCAAATACATCGCAGCCCCTCTACGTGCTGGAAGCCATCTGAAATTTTCGATACAGTCAGTGTTTCTTACTTAATTGCCTGGCAACTTAAACTTCGCCAAGAAGAAGCACGTGTCTGTTTCTTTCCACACGGGATATTGCAGCACGATCGCATTTGGGCCACATACTAATTAATTTACATAACACGTTTAAGGCGTCAAGCGTTGTTCCATGCTTTTTCCTGGTCCTCTTGATGCTTTCCTAACACGCAGCTGCGTGACACAGCACAGTAAACTACCAAGCGAGAAAGTAATTTAAGTATTTGTCTTACAAATCATTCAACACGTTCACAATCTAGTTAGCTGTGGCTATATATATATATATATACGGACGACAACACATCCAGTTGAGCTGCGCGTGGTTTATTATTATTATTAGTCGCAGCTGGGGACGACACGCCTGCACGCCTACCACGGGCACCTGGCCGCTTTAATGGCGATAGCGGCAGCAACAGCGTCAGAACACATATCTCGGCATAATCTTTTTCTGTCTTTTTTTTTCTTTTTCTTTCTTTTTCGTCGCATGGAAATGAAGTGCGCGTTACTTAGGTTCACGCTTCCGCCGAGTTGGTGTACAGCATATTGACTTTCTCGCAAAGGTCAGAGGTGCAATTCGGAGCAGTTATTCCGCGCTTGCATCTGAGCTCTCCCTTGCAGCTACCATCATCGACGATTGAACCGCGCTGAAAAAAAAAAAGAGAGAGAAATGGAGGATCTATGCTTTCTGTAGCTCATTGCATACATGCAAACAAGAAATGTTACATACCGCAGTTGACCGCAGTTGCGGTTGCGGGGCGTAGGCGATCACTTTTTCGATAATATATATGGTGACTAATTCTTGGTCCGGCTTTGGCGTAGTCTTCCATCGTATTTATAAAACGTGGCGGAATCGTTTTGGTGTTGTGTTGCTCATGTCATGGAACTCCAACATTTATATCTCCTATTCGTATTGGGTAATTCCACGACAACTGTCCCAACCATGGCACTCGTGAAAAATCATTTCTCTCAAAAAATTAGGAAAAGGTTACACGTATATAAGAGTTACTTGAAGAGTATTTCCCTAAAATATTTTGAACGGAAAAATATGTTTGGCCACGTGAGCGCCATTCGAATTTCACGACATGATGGAAAACCAGGTGCAAGAAAGAAATTCACCAAAATTCGACCGTCTTGCGCATTATTTCAGATTTTGGGGTTTTTTCGTTGTCTGAACATTGTTCTTTCATTATAAAACCACTTCGCAAAATAACTTCATGTTTTTGCTCCTTAGCACGGAGGTGAAAATGCGCAAATTCTAGCGTTCTTGCAAAATTTTTCACGAAAGGAAGTCAGGGGAGGAAACTTGGAATTACTTTTGTAGAACTGTCACTAAGGCTTGCTATCTTGTAAAATATTATTTTCCCCTATGTGATGCTCACAGGCTTCAAAATAAAAGCCTGAATTTGGCAAAAACGCTACTTTAGCCTACGTTTAGACGTCAGTAGCACACTGAGGTCGTCCATAAGTATATAACTTAAGCAGAAGAGCGGATATCGTTGAGAAGAATAACAGCTTTCGCCACGGAAATCTTAATCAAAGTAATTTTGTGTTTTCATTGAGAAAAATAAACTTGAATTTGAGTCCCCCCATTGCATTGCTTTGGTTCGTGCTTCTACTTCACCTGATAGCATGTTGTCGGGAAATACAAACCAGGGTGGTGCACATAGTGGTCTGTGTGGTGAGGAATGAAAGCCGCCATCACCAGCAGTTCGTAAGAATTTGAACCTTGAAGGTGTGCTTACTTAAGGTAGATCGGCAATGTGCACTTCCATGCTACTGGAAGTACACATATGCGGGCGCGTACACGCGTTAAGTGTTTAGAGCGGGCCACAAATCACTTTCATTTCCTCAGACTGCTTTTATAAATGTAGTATGAGAAAATGGTTTCCTGAGGCGCGAAATCACAGAGGCCCTGTGGTTCGTGTCTCAATAAAAACCTTGCCGACTACTGTCTATCTGGCCCGAAGTAGCAAGAAGAATAGTATAGACATCACAGAACCAGTGAAATACGCTCAACAATGTTCCCAATCAAAAATATTCACTAAATAACTGGTCTGT
Source organism: Dermacentor variabilis (assembly GCF_050947875.1). Classification (NCBI taxonomy): domain Eukaryota; kingdom Metazoa; phylum Arthropoda; class Arachnida; order Ixodida; family Ixodidae; genus Dermacentor; species Dermacentor variabilis. The sequence continues at coordinate 63,772,325 of NC_134572.1, forward strand.
TTTCCCTTCTTTTGGGGTGACTGAACTTGTTTCGTGCAAGTGGTGCTTTCAGTTCCCGCTCATGAAAATGATTTGTGGTCCGCTCTAACACTTCATGCGTAGGCGGCCGCATGTGTATAAGCGGTTTCACTCGCGCACAACAGCTGCAGCGAGAATGCGGCTTCGAGAAACTTCCGGTCACGGGCCTTATCAGCCTACTGCGCCAGAATACAGAGTGTGTTTTTAAGTCGTTTTGCTGCTCTGAAAGTTTATATTTAAGTTTTTAGATAAAAAAGAACATGCGCATCACGCCTCAAAACTAATACAAAAAATATTTGTATAACATACGGCAACATTCGCTTGTAAGATTGTCGATATGTGCAGAGGAAAAGTGTTGAAAATCGGCGAGCTTATATTTCAACGCACTTCTGCTACTCGATATTGTAGCCAATGCCTCTTTTGCTCGCTAAATTTGGCGGGCTACGTCAATGAGCAAAACCGGAAGCCGTCCAGGGCCTATATTCGTAAACAGTGCATGAATGAATGAATAGAATTTATTGATAGGAAAGACAGAGAGGTCGACCTGAGCTAGTGCGCTCTAGTCTACTATTCTGCACTGGGGAAGAGGGAAGGGGAGTGAAAGTATTGGGATGGATGATGATGATAAGAGAAGTGGTGAGTGCTTATGTACATGAGACAGTTGCCTCGCTAGAGCGGCTCGTCGAGCTTGGTGTCCTGCAGGAACTTCAACAATACTTTTGTTGCACGCATTGAAATTGCAGTGTCAGGCCATGGGCCGAGGATAGCTTCCTCCGACAGTAGTTGTCTGCCAACGCTGGCTAGGAAACTAACGTCCTTCGCTCCAGCATATATGCTGGGCAGTCGCACAGTGCGCGTTGCAGTGTTTCGGGCATCTGGCAGTGTACACAATCAGGGCTGTTCGATTGGCCGATGAGGTGTGCGTAGCGACGGGTGAAAGCAACGCCGAGCCGAATCCTGTGCAGCAATGATGTTTTGCTCCGTGCAAGCTTCGGGGGCAAACAGAATTTACCGTCTGGGTCAATCATATGTAAACGTCTGTGAATGTTATCAGAGTGGGCTCTGTAAGCCTTTGTAAGGTCCTGTAAGTGTCTGTACTTCCAGTAGCATGGAAGTGTGCAGTGTCGATCTACATTAAGTAAGCCTACCTTCAAGATTCGAATTTTTACGAACTTCTGGTGATATCGGCTTTTATTCCTCACCACACAGACCACCTTGTGCACCAACCCTGGTTTGTATTTCCAACATGCTGTCAGGTGAAGTGGAAGCACAAACTAAAGTATCTAATGGTGGGACTCAAATTCAAAAATTTGTTTCTCAATGAAAACGCAAATTACTTCGATTAAAATTTCCGTGGCGAAAGCTGTTATTCTTCTCAACGATATCCGCTCTTCTGCTTATTTTTTATGCAGCACGTTAGTGTGTTACTAACGTCTAAAATAGGCCAAAATAGCATTTTAGTCAAAATTCAGCCTTTTATTTTGGAGTCTGCGAGCATCACACAGGGCAAAGTAATATTTTAGAAGATAGTAAGCCTTAGTGAAAGTTCTATAAAAGTAATTCCAAGTTTCCTCCCCCGACTTTTTTCGTGGCAAATTTCACAAAACACTAGAATTTGCGCATTTTCACCTGAGTATTAAGGAGTAAAAAGCATGGTTATTTTGCGAAACGGTTTTATAATGAAAGAACAGTGTTCAGACAACGCAAAACTCCAAATTTCGAAATAATGCGCAAGACGGTCGATATTGGGGGAATTTCTTTTTTCGCCTGGTTTTCCATAATTTCGTGAAATGCAAATTGCGCTCACGTGACCAAAAATTTTTTGCCTTCAAAATATTTTTCGGGAAGACTCTTGAAATAATGGTTATCCCCCTGTAATTTTTTTCGTAATTATTTGAGAGAAATTCTTTCTCTCGAGCGCCACGGTTGGCGTAGAATGACCCTACTTGAAAGACCACGAAAGCTGATTCGCACTAGAGTCTAAATTAATGCCGATATTTGTAATCGTACTGCAAAACATATCTTTAAGCCATAAAAATGCTTATTGCGCACATGAAAATTAAATTATATGGTTTTACGTGCGAACCCCACGATTTGATTATGAGGCACGCCGTTGTGCGGAACTCAAGAATAATTTGGACCACCTGTATTTCTTTGACGTGCACCTAAATCCAAGTACACGGGTGTTTTCGCATTTCGCCCCCATCGAAATGCGACTGCCTTGGCCGGAATTTGATCCCGCGATCTCCCGTTTAGCAACCCAACACCAGAGCCATTAAGCAACCACGGGCAGGTATCGCACACATACCGAGGCCACCTGCGAGCAGCAAGGAGGGTGTTGAAAACTACAGGCTCGTTTCTTGGCGTCTATAGTTTTTCATCTTCTCTTCATTCAATTTTAGATCGCACCTCTTAGGTGCCCGTTCCTGCGTTGAGCGTCGAAGTCGGGAGTCCCTCGGCGTAACCGAGCGAACGAGCACAGCGAAGGATGAAAGAGCGAACGCGGAGCGCAGCGGGGGATGAAAGACGGCGAGAGCGGAGAGAGCGCGAGGAGAAAAGCGAAGGAGGAGGGTGCAGCGGAAGCATGAGGAGGAAAGCGGGAGAGAGTATAGCGAAGGGCGAGGAGGAAATCGGTGTGCCACACGAGACGTGCTTCACGGCGGCGACCAGTCAGGCGGCGAGCGCGTCCACAGCTACCATGTACCGAAACAAAGCGCTCGCGTGGGCTTCGGACCCACTGCGAATGCGCTAGTTCGTCTACGCCGCCGCCGCTAGAGAATGCGCTCCACGCGAGCCATGCGTTCCAGTGTTCCCACTTTCTTTCTAAACAATGAGCGACGCGACCGGCGGAAGTGCTTCGTCTGCCGCAGCTGCTAAACGAGCTACCCTAGCAGAGGCTCGGTGCCGCCGCCGAGAGAACCCTGTCGCTCGAAGTCAAATTCTTTGCCACAATATATGGCGAATGCAAAACACCTAAACAGCTGCGCTCAAAATTCTCATTCGAGATTATCGCGATCGTCGGTGAACTTTTTTTTTCCTTGGTTCTCAGGCGAAATTCCGAGTGATAACGTCTACGGATGCCACCAGCAGGCCTGGTGGCATCCGCCATTGGCTTGCAGCTCGCCTGCTGAGGCTCCTCTGGAAAATGCGACGCTGAAAAGATCACTGCGGCGGCGAAGATAGTACGATTGACGAAACCTCTGGCTCTTGCCCAAGCAGAAATTACGCTGCAGGTAGAATCTCGCAGTTGGCGCTTTCTATCGTACGAAAGTCTATACCCTGCTGAAAACAGCCACGAACATCTGTACTTCCGGCCACAAATCTCTCGCTGGGAATCTGAAGGCCCATGCATCGGCTCGAGTGTGTACGTCCTCAGCTCAGCGAGACGAGCGAGATGAATGGGAAAGACTAGAACCCATCCGCGAACAGTTTCACGCCATCCTGCAACACTTCGGGTTCGAAAGACAGAAATCTTCACCCCCCCCCCCCCTGTGCTGTGCTGTGAAGTGTACACGTACGTATTACACAGAAACATTATGCTGTGCAGCCCTCATCATATTCACCATACCACCACCTTCCTTCCTCTTCACATCCTGTCTTTGTTATTCCCCAAACCCCTTCCCCAGCGTGGAGTAGCAGGCTAGAGGCATTTCACTCAGGCCGACCTCTCCACCTTTCTGCCATTAAATATTATCTCTCTCTCTCTCACCCACTTCCCCCCGCCTCACGCGTCACTCACGTGTGACGAGGCAGTGTCGTTGGAGGCAATCGCAAACACATTCCCACGTCGCATGCCATCTCACGCGAGGTATCCACACATTCTTCCCGATTACAACGCACCGACCGGTTAACAAAATCAATATCTCGTGCCACAAACTAGACCGCACAACAGTGGGAAGTTTTGCTGTCCAGCGTCGACTCCGGGGACCAGCGTGATCTGGTCAGGAGGAAGCGCCGTGCGGCTATGGCTCGTGGGGTCCTTGACTGAGTGGTACACCCAGGTGTGATATTGTACCTTTCGAATTTTTATCAAAGCGAAGCTTTCTTTGCCCTTTTCTTCGACTTTCCCACTGCTGCTGCTGCCGTAGCTGTTGCTGTCTGCATAACTTTTACTTCCCAAGGTTTGGGACAAAATACATGGGCGTTTCAGTTACATTTGTGCTTAGATCCATACAAGAGCTTTTTGTTGAAGAAATAAGTGGCACAGTAGTGAATTTTGGATGGCGAGTTTGATGGCGCATATCTCCGAACTGGCGTCATTCTGGAAATTCATTCCAAGTGGATACGCCTCGCAAACTCACCGGCTACAATTCGTAAATTGCAACATGCCCCTTAATGTAATTAATCCCGAATATAATTGGTGAACTTTTCTTGATTATTTGAATATGTGCTTTGATCTTCCGTACAAGTAATGTCCGCCTCCTTTAATATAATCCAGCTCAAAAACTATAATTGTGTTATATGCAACAGGCTGTTTTGAAAAATTCGCTTAAAGTTTTAAAAATGATCACCCTGTATAATATTGCGTACACGCCGGAAATCTGAATGCCGGGCCGCATACGCGGAATGCGGAAATAATGTCAATTTCTCAGACGTCCCTGTCGGCCAACTTCTGACGCCATGTGCAGAAAGTAGATAAAATGGAAAACAATCTTGTGCGCATCAACAAACAGTTTCCTTACTTCGGGACTATAGTCTTGAAGCATGGAAACTGTTTGTTGTTGTGTACAACATGCGCATGCGCATTGGTATCCATGCGCAACGTGCGCATAAAGAACGCGAGCCCGTGCACGGCGACTCGACATCGAGCGGCCGTGGCCCGGATACACGCAGATGGCCTTTCTGGAATTTACGCCGAACAATGTCCCTGCAGACCTTTCGGCAGGATGGCTATTATATGTCGCAGCTGAAAACCGTAACGACGACTTTTTTGTTCTGTATATACGTTTATGGGCGCATTTTGTCACATCCGTGTGCTCTTTCATTTCAGAACACACTTGTGCGCGCACGCGCACAATCGTTTAACGTCCGCCGAAATATCATATCCTGACAGCGCTTTGTTTTCACTTCTCGCTCTCTTCTGTGCTTTCTTTATTTTTTTTTAGATGAGCAGGTGGGCCGGATGCATCGCTCACGCTGCTTGTACACGCATTTCGAAACATTTAGGAGCATTGCAAGCGAAAACCGCGTCTCAGGGTCTGGAAAGCTGAATGCGTGTTCGCTCTTTTGTATGAAACGCACGAAGGCTTTCGTCAAAGCGCCGGCTGTGCTCTGCAGGTCCTACTGCGTAAAAAAGCTGACCTCAGCGGCAAAGTTTACGTGCATTCCATTGGCACTACTAGACCACTTAGCCCTCTCTTATAGATACATTTAAGTGCTGCTTTCACCTGGTGTGAACGGGTGACAAAGAGAGAAGAAACACCGGCGGTATCGCAGAAAAACGTTGCGACTCGAGCTCGTTCAAGCACAGCGCGTCGGAGCTAACGATTAACAAGATCGACTCCAGAGCGCGTGCGCTCACTCGGAAATCGATAATTCAAACTCGAAAGTTGTGCAGAGAGCTGTGTCCGACGAGAAAGAACGAGAAGCAGCTGCGGTACTTTGTCATACACGAAGCTATACGTGAGCCACGATCCTGCAAACGCGGTGTTGTTTCGTCAGTCTGGAGCCACGACTTACACACAGTACGCAGCGGCTGTTGAGTGCGGCGGCGTATGCCTGTATCTTGTAACTCGAGCGCGTGATGTAATTTTGTGGAGCGTAAAGAAAACCCGCATGCGCCATGGGGAGAGGGGGGGGGGGTGCTTCTATTTCTTTCCGTGAGCTGCACACACTTGTGTGCTGCACACGCGTCAGCGACCAGCTGGAGCGACACGCTTTGTCTGCACGGAGTGGGGCTGGGAGAGAAAAACAAGAAGCGGCAACTGCACTTTGTCTCACCGCTCTGCGTCTGTCCGTCTATTCGACATTGTGACGAACCGTGTTCTTAAATCCATTCGAATGCCCATCGAGTCGAGTATTTAAGCGAGATACACTGAGCTCCGCGCTCTCAGACGTGCCATGAAGCACAAGATGGCTTTTTGTGCACTTGTACAATGGTCTTCGTACATTCACCCTGACAACAATGCGTAACTGTTCCAAGCTTGCATCTGCCGCGTCGGCGTTCAAATCTCGCATGGATAATCGTATTTTTTCGTGGCTTACAGCTTGGTTAGCAACACTTTTGTGACTCTGGTGACTTTTTTCTCGCGGAAATGAAAAATTTTTGCAAATAACGGCTCCTGCACTCCTGGACAGTGAGTTAGACAGGCAAGGTGGACTATAACCTTGCCAGGTGTCTACCTATAGGCTCTCTGCCGACAGTCTATGCGTCGCAGCGAATGTTATGGGACGTGCTAAAGCACCGCAGAGTTTGCAACACGATAAGTTCCGCGCTTCGGCATCGGTTATATTGCATATATCGCGCGCTACATTGCAGGCTCACCGCTTGCAAACTGCGTTCTCTACTTCGTGCTCCTCGGAGCCGGAGGCACAGGCGCTGATCAGTTTGCATATGTATATATATATATATATATATATATATATATATATATATATATATATATATATATCTTCATTACATCCAGTCATGTCATGGTTATAGACCCAGCCCGCATAAGCAACATTGCTTGTGTGCGAGGCTGGGCAGTCAGCTGGTAGTACTGATATGTGTACAAATAAATAAATTAATAAAAATATAGGAAAAAATGATATTGCAAAAAGTGAACAAAAGATATTATTGCATCAACAGGGGAAAAAAGACACATTGACATTAGAGATGACTTCGCAATCAGGTTCGCATGCTTCAAATCCTGAAGAAAACTTCAAAGAATATGGACATTACGTATCACCCATGACCTTTAATGTGATTTTATTTGTTTAAATGTTCCCCCGATATCATTCTCATTCAATTTATCGAAATTAGCCGACACGTAGAAAGCACGAGTTCTCTTGCCGTAGTTTGTGTACACCGAGGTACCACACATTTTTCTGTCTGACGTAAGCTGCGAGATTTCCCGTTCAAGTTTTTGAATTTAGTAGAAAAATAACTTTTACACATGGCGTCGAACAGAACTTGTTGCTCGACAAACAACATGTCAGACTGGTACATGCTCAGCAAGAGATCTTCCCCGTGACCAAGTGTGCCATACGAGAGGCTATAGGCAATTTTTTTTAGGATGCGGTTAATTATCTTGAGTCTACTAGAAGAAGCAAAGCCATAAATTGTTATTCCGTACTTTATGATCGATTCCCCAAGTGCCTTGTAAACAATTTTACGAACATTTACATCACAGAAATATTTTAGGGCCTACAAATGAGCGCACACAGCACGTATTAAGCGCTTTGCGAGCTCTTCAATGTGGACATTCCATGACAACGTGTCGTCGAAGTGTAGCCCCAGGTATTTTGTGCTATTTACCAGAGTTACCGGAGGACATGCGCATGCAAGGCAGTCACTGTTGTGGAGATAAACAGGGGAAATATCCGCGACTGCTTTATATGGGCTGTGAAAACGTACCATATTAGTCTTCTATTTATTAATGAACATTTTGTCGTTAATGAACCAATCAAGTAGTTTACAGACATCATACTGTAACACTCTAGCGGCTTCGTTCGAAAGTTTGTTCGATACAACCAAAGCCGTGTCATCAGCGTATAAATAAATTTTTGATTTTAGTGGTAAGCAAGCAAGATCATTCATGTAAATGTTGAACAAAAGCGGTCCCAGTACGGACCCTTGCGGTACCCCTGATTTAACACGCAACAAAGAACTATAGGACTCCGCCACACGGACACACTGTTGTCTGCCTGTTAAATAATTTTTAAAAAATGAATAATGCGGGCCTCTGATACCACTTCTGCTTAGTTTTGATAGTAACTGTTCATGATCTAATGTGTCAAATGCTCGTTGTAAATCAACGAAAAGAGTCAAAACAACATTGTTTTTATCGATTTCGTTACAGATATAGTCATTAAAATCTTCCAACAGACCCACAGTACTCTGTCCCGAGCGAAAGCCAAACTGCGTTGGGTTAATAAGGCTAAACTTTTCACAGAATGAGGCCATATTAACATAGACTATTTTTTCCAATATGTTTGCCAAAGACGAAAGAATTGAAATTGGTCGGTAATTCTCGTAAAGTTTTCGAGATCCTTTCTTGTAAAGAGGTCTCACAATGCCAACTTTCATGTTTTCATGTATCTGACCGGTTTTTAATGTTTCATTTAGGATGTAAAGTAGTGTTGATTTGAGTACATCGAAATTCGCAGCTATATCTCTTACCCTAATTTTATCAAAACCTGGAGATTTTGTTAAACTCATGGATCGTATAATATCCCACAATTCTGCTTCATCAACAGTAGGCAGAAAAGCAGAATGAATGTTAGAGAACGTAACATTGTTTCGGATATTTGCCGGTATGCACCCATTTGTAATGTTGTTTACTGATTCGATAAAGTGTTTGTTAAAATCATTCGCTATCTGAACAGCAGGTGACTCGAGAAAGGCGTCCGCAAGAGTATTATCATCACTCTTTTTTGCAGGTCTCCCTATTAGAGTGTTAACCAAGTTCCATGTTTTACCGGTATTACGACTGCAAGCTGCAAACTTGCCTGAGTGGTAGCGCTTCTTAGCTAGTCTTATTTTAGCATTTACTTTGTTTCTCTCAGGGCTTTTCAGCAATACACCGGGAACGCTCTAATTTAACGCATCCCAAACGGGGGGGGGGGGGGGGTGTTAAATTATGGGGTTTTACCTTCCAAAACCACGATCTGATTATGAGGCACGCCGGAGTGAGAGGCTACGGAAATTTGGGCGCCCGGAGGGTTCTTTAACGTGCACCTAAATCTAAGTACACGGGTGTTTTCGCATTTCGTACCCATCGAAATGCGCCCGCCGTGGCCGGGATTCCATCCCACGACCTCGTGCTTAGCAGCCAAACGCCATAGCCACTACCGAAAGGAAAGTGGTGCGAACGTTGTATTCAGTTTGTACTTTTGCGAAAACAAGAATTTCTGTCTTAATGCCATCGTTGCCTTTAATATCCGGGAACGGAACTATTTGTAAGAGCACCGTTCAATCACACTGTCTCTCACAATGCACCGGTTTCCTAGCTGGAGCCCCCATTCGCTCACTGAACAGCTGGGGCGAAACACACCTTTCGTTTTGGGATACCCTGTGCTCTGAACGACAAGTTGTATCAAGAAAGATAACAGAGAAACGTGAGAAAAAAAAAAGGGTGATCTCACAGCGTGAATACCTTTAAGATGACGCACGTGGTTCTCATTAGGGGTGAAAAAAATATGCAGCAAGAACTTAGCACGAAGCTGCGTAGGAAACCCATGCGTATTTCTCGCAAAATGTGCTTCGCAGTTGAACGTAAATGTGTTCTTGTGCGGGGACTTACACCCGACACCACCGCCTTTCCTATAGACAGTTGCACCAGCAAACGAAAACCAGGAATAAGGCACTTGGCAGGACGGCAATGAATTGATCGACAGCTAGCAGTGTCAGAACGTCGATCGAATAAACAATCACAGTTATGTTGACAAATTGGCATTCGATGTTCAAGTGGATGGGAGCGGGTTTCATGGAACAGAAATTTGATTAGTGATGTGCGTCAACTTCTATTAATCTGCCTGCTGATCTTCGTGGAAAAGGCGCAGTTAAGTTCGGGGACGATATCAATCTAGGCTCTCGTCAACGACCATGATGACAATGAAAAAAGCACGTGACGTTATTGCATGTGGCTGAATGTCGTCACGACGTCGGTAAAGACCGATCTAAACCAGTGAGCTAGGCACTCGCTGACTAAACGATCACGCGACAAGGTCGTAGGTGCAGTTGTGTCACAAGGTTCGCAAATGTTAAACCTAACCTTGTCGTGGAGTCACCACATGTTTATCAAGGCAAAAATAGATATATAAGAAAAAAAGGGTGCGATGAAATGCTGCAGCTATATTATAACATAGCTGTACCATCTCATCGCCCCGCAATTTGCGGCGCTTTTTTTTTCATTCGTATACATTTATTTCATGGTAACCTTTAGAGAATCAGTTTCTTGCGAACACGAGCGATTGTTTCTGTATACATATGGACAAGGCACTGAGTACCATGCTAAGGGATCAACGAGGTTAACACTTCCAGCTTCTCCTTTACCCGCCGCGGTTGCTTAGTGTCTAGGGTGTTGGACTGCTAAGCACGAGGTCGCGGGATCGAATCCCGGCTACGACAGCTGCATTTCAATAGGGGCGAAATGCTGAAACACCGATTTAGGTGCACGTTAAAGAACCTCAGGTGGTCCAAACTTCCGGAGTCCTCCACTACGGCGTGCCTCACAATCGGATCGTTGTTTTGGCACCTAAAATCCCATAATTTACATTTAGCTTCTCCTTTAAGTCAGTTTCCAATGAGATGAAGTAGAGTGTGGGTTCGGGCTAGTTCTCAATTCACGGTAAAAAAATTTAACAGCGCGAGTCACAGACAATAAAACAAAGCGGTGTTCCTGTCTGCTTTCTGTGTCCCCGTCTTTCTATCACGCTGCTAATTTGTTATCGTGAATGAAGTTAGCGGGCTCATCTCGGCAGCCCGTCCAAATCCTGTTAAGTCATTGCTTTCTCGTACGTATTTAGGCCTATGCCTAGACCCTGCTCGTGCATAGGTCCTCTAGATATATGCACACCCTGTGCATCCTTTAGAAGACATTGGGACTATGGATTTGAGCGTCATCTCCACACAAAGCCGCCACGGTACTGTTGTACTTTTCAAAGACGACTGGTCTGTGCGACTCACTCTGAATGCACGGCAAACGCTGTTGCAGGTGAGCGCGCGTCGCCTCGGATCCCTTTCCTCCTCCCCTTCCTCCCTTTACTTCTTTTTTCTATCCCTGCCCGCTTTCTCTCCTTCCCCAGTGTAGGGTGTCAAACAACGTGCAACCTCGTTAACCTCCTTGCCTTTCATTCCTTTTATTCTCTATTTAGACAGTTCTCCCAAAAAAGCTCATTACTCAAACTATATATATATATTTATATAGTTTGAGTAATGAATTTTTTTGGAAGAACTGTCTAATTAGAGAATAAAAGGAATGAAAGACACTGTTTCCTCCGGTTTTGTAAGTATCGCATTTGACAGCATTATATATATATATATATATATATATATATATATATATATATATATATATATATATATATATATATATATATATATATATATATATATATATAATGCTGTAAAATGCGATGCTCACAAAACCGGAGGAAACAATGAATACCTGGGAAACTCCAGGTTTCGGGAAACGTAAACATTTTCTGCTTCCTTAAAGGAGCCTGAAGTCGCGAGGGCGAATGACGCAAGGCGTGAGTTACACAATAACAGCAGGGGCCGGCGACCGAAAGGGAGCGGGGCTCGATCCTTCTTCGGTTACGTATAAGCCAGAAACAGCAGCACTCGCTATAAGCTGTTACTGCTCTACTGGCCACGCGCCCGTTGCTGCTCCTCCGTGCTTTCACACGGCTGCGACACACATGTGGATCGTGCTGCTCGACTCGGCGTCCGCGAAATATTTCTGCCACGATTGAAAGCACCTGTTGCCGCTGCGGCTGCTGCGACGTCATTAATGTTCGTTTATCCGCTCTAAGACGTGTGCTATGCTTGAAGCCTCTTATTTCGCTACGTGCCCGCGCCTGGTGGATGCTCGGCGGACAGGGTTCTTCCTCCGCTGCCGTTTCCGTTTGTTTGTTTGTTTGTTTTTCTGTACTATACTTTCTCTCCGTCCATCTCTTCAAACGGAAGAAGCATACCGCGAAGTCTTGGACAAGCAACCTCTCTTCGTAAAGTAAGGTATGCAAGATGCTTTGTTCGTAGAGCAGTCCGTTCTTGCTTGTAAAGCGCTCGCCTTGAGTTAACGATGCGTCAGTGCGATGCGTGGAAGATCTCGCAGATGCACGCACACAGAAACACACACACATAGATAGATAGATAGATAGATAGATAGATAGATAGATAGATAGATAGATAGATAGATAGATAGATAGATAGATAGATAGATAGATAGATAGACAGATAGACAGATAGACAGATAGATAGATAGATAGATAGATAGATAGATAGATAGATAGATAGATAGATAGATAGATAGACAGACAGACAGACAGACAGACAGACAGACAGACAGACAGACAGACAGACAGACAGACAGACAGACAGACTGATCATGCTAGTCATAAGTATGTTTGCAATGCGCACAAATACTTATTCATTTTGGTTAATGAGCAAGCTTCAAGCTAACTCATTTAATCGAAAGGGTGTCACTGCAAAATTTATGGTTGATGTTGAAGAATGGACGATGTAGGCGTTTAAAGCAAGCTGGGGTTATCCGGTTTTTTTTTTTTCGACCAGGAAGAAACAAAGCTCGCGATTTTTCCCCTTTTTTCTTTTCTTCCTCCTCTTCTATCTATCTATCTATCTATCTATCTATCTATCTATCTATCTATCTATCTATCTATCTATCTATCTATCTATCTATCTATCTATCTATCTCTTCTTTCTTTCTTTCTTTCTTTCTTTCTTTATTTATTTATTTATTTATTTATTTATTTCAAATATGTGGCAATGCGTCTGCTCCCCCGCGACTGCAGCTGTCTCAAGCGTAAATGTGCCAACGCAGAAGCTCCTTCGAACAAAGCCGACCGTATACCGTAAGATTTGTTAATAACATGCTGAACTGGCTTTTTCCGCGTACGATAGCTTGTTGGTAGCCTGAATAATTACGACTGTCAGTGAACTACAGAAATTAATGGTCGAATTATAGGAATGAGATCTGTGCTGGTAATTCTTTATTGGGAGCAGGATGGTGCAAGCTACGGGCGGGTCTAGCCTTTGATAGACCCATTCGAAACATACACCAGCAATGTTTTATATTTGTTATAGCATGAAGTTTCATAAGCCAGGTTTACACCAAGATGAAACCTTGTTAAGGTCAGATTGAAGCATGGGAACGTCTGACGTGCTAGAAGTTTCCAGATATATAACTTCAGATGTCAGCAAGGAGCCTTATATTTGAGTTCACAGGGTCAGGAGCGCCATTAATGTAAATGAGAAATAGCAGAGGCCTTATAGCACAGACTGCCGAGGTGCGCACCATATGTTAGACGGCACTATTGGAGCAGCGACCATTTGCTGACACGTACTGAGTCCCTATACTGCAAAGAAAGCACTCAATGCACTTAAATAGGTTAAATCGATGTTAAGTGCTCCAAGTTTCAATAATAGTAGCGGGTGTGAGACGGTGTCTGATGCCTTAGCGAAATCAAGGAAGGTGCAATCATTTGCTGAGGATCGCTGTAATGTTGAAAACAGTTTTCTAGTAAATGCTGATAACTGAGTCTCGCAAGAATAATACCTGCGAAAACTGCGCAACTGATTAATAAAGAAAAAGGTAAAACGCATCACCCCCCTCCCGAGAAGAAAGATTAACAAGGTTGCAATAAGTCATGCGTTCAAGTAACTTGCATTAAATATAATTTAAGGAGAAGGGCCAATAGATCAAAGTATTATAAGCATCACTAGACTTGTGGATTCGAATCACCTTGACTACTTCCCGATCGCTGGCCAGCGCCGAACGACTAGCCGAAAAAGTAAGACCAGAAAACAAAACAAAAACAAACTAAAGACAGGTGAATGCGCATCGGTGCTCTTAAGGTACCAATTAAACTACAATCTATGCCTGGTGAAGAGGAAAATCTACCATTGCTAAGCAGTTTAAAAGTACACTCTTCGTCTGCAGAAGCTGTCTCCAATTCAATGGTTACATTCATAAAGGGCCCGAGTGTGCCTTCCTTTCCGTTGTCAACATATGCCCCGTTGCTGGTTGGTTTTGTGGCAAATGGCGGAAAGAGTGGCACTGCCCCATGCGACCGTTAAGATATTATACGTTACACGACGGCGAAGAGTCAGGGCGAAAACTCTCTAGCGGAGCTCCAAAGGCTCGCGACGTTGTGTACAATGCGCACACAATGGAAAGCGAACGCTTCCGAAAGTACGCTCCCATGCGTTATTCTGTTTTCAGGTGATGTGCATTTCTAACAGTGGCTTAAGTCAGAGTCGGAAACGTGCACTTGGCGCTGCTCCGCGCTTGCACACAGGCTACATAGCCATTACACGTCGCACTTCCGTGTAGTTACACTGGTAACATGCGTTCTGATCAGTTATTTCCAGTTCGTCTTTTAATGTATGCCGATAATACGTCAAGTAGCTGCAGTACCGACTGACAAAAAAAAAAAGAAAATCCGCCCACGCTGTTGCTTCTACGTCGGCTCCATCGCAGACGTCGACAGAGATATAGTTCATTCGGAAAATACGCATTAGGAAACGTATACGCAGAGCTATTTCACTTCTACAAAGACGTTGCTGCCAGCTTCATAGTTCAGCGGCTCATTGATGTATATATGTATATATATATATATATATCTGCTGTTCAATTTCCCAACTGTTACCTTTTCGTGCCAGCCTTATATTGTCCGCGACCTGGAGTGGCTCGCACGAACGCTTAATAACGAAAAAAAAAATTGCGAATTTAAGAGCGCGTTTTTAAATGTTCCAGTGACGACGCCCAGTCCGCAAAAGAACGCGTTCTTAAATTCATTATTATTTTCATTATTAAATTGTCGTGCAAGCCACCCCTGGCCTTCATGACCTTTTTCTCAATGAAAGTGACGTGTCCTGCACCTTCAACTTAGTGATCTCGATCTACAGCCCACATTTCTCTGGGGCCTCTCTATTCTTTTTTCCCTGCACATCAACTTTTAGGTGAATATAAGCACCAGCAAACGGCTATCTCTCTCTTTCTCTCTCTCGAGGAGAAGGAAGAGGAGGAGCATGCAAACTACGCGCGGATTTAGCCTTACAACGCGTGCGGGAATAAACATGCATATGAACAAGCAGTTCGTCGCAACATACAGTTCAGTCCGTATCTAATCGCAAGCTATCCACTGCATTACGTGTTTGGGAAAGTTCTGGCATTACTTGGTAAACTTCACCACTCGTTGGATAGTTCAATTAAAAAAAAAAAAGTACTGCAGTAGGAGGTGAAACACCTCTCCCCTAAAGATCCAGTGTCTGCGGGAAGATCAATTCATCCACGATAGCGCCCGGAGGCACTTTATGTTTCAGTCCGTCAAGTAGTCTTGCGCTCTTCCAACAATTCTGGGCACTCCAGCAAGTAACGCCTTCTATCGCCGTGGGCGTGGCAGAAGGGACGCGTTGGTGTGTGCGACGGTCCTATCTGCTGTCGCCACGCCGTCGTTCTCGCTGAGCGGGTGCGAACACAGTGTAGTGTAAGGTCGCATCCGATCGGCTAAGTCCCTTGGTCACGCAGTACTGATATGGTGGGTCGTCTGTGGTACTCGCTCGATGTTTTGCGGTACTCTCACCGTTGGTCTGTGAATTAGTGTACCACGTGCAAGACCGTCAGCATCTTCATTTCCGGTGCGTCGATGCGCGGTGGAAGTTAGTGAAAGTCCAGGTGAAATCCAAAACTTCGCAGATGCTTGATGCTGCGTAAAGATGGCTGTAGGCAAATGTCCTGCGGAAATCCTCGCTGGAGTACATGGCGCGCTGCCTCGCAGTCCAATATTATTACAACTGGTTGCAAGGGGCGAGATTTAAGTTTCCGCCAAAGCAGCTTCAATTGTTATAATTTCGCTTCCCGTGGTATACAAACAACCCGTTCGGGTCGGGCAGCCCATTTCAGTCTGTAGAATTCGATAGACAGATTCTGCGTATTACCACCAACTGCACTACACCTGAGGCTCTGGCCGAGTCCTTAGTGTCCGAGAAATTAGCTAATGCTTATAGTCACCACCTCCAGGTATTCAGAGAGGGCTCTGTTGATGTGGAACAAGAGGCCAGTACTTCAGCTTTCTTATTACCTCGATCTCGCTCTCAGATTTGAACAGCTGTCTACTTGACATTGCGCAAATTTCTGTGGGCCACGTCTTTATGGGCAACGGCTGAGCGCACGCATGTGTGTGCGTGTGTGTGTATACGTGCGTCTATGCGCGCGTGTATTTGTGTATGCGGATGTGCGGGCAGGCATGTGCGTCTGTGTGTGTGCGTGTCCATCTGTGTGCGTATGCGTGTAGGTGCGTGTGCGTGTATGTGCGTGCTTGTGTGCGTACATACGCGTGCGTGTGTATGTATGTGTGTGTACGAGTCTGTGTTTATGTGCGTGTATGTATTAATGTGTGTTTGTGCGTGTTTGTGCTTGTGTTTGTGCATGTGCGTGCGTCTGTATGTGTGCCTGCATCTGTGTTTGTCCGTGCGTGCATGTGGGCGTGCATGCGTGCGTGCGTATGTGTGTGTGTGTGAGCTCGCGCGCGCGTTCATCCGTATCTTTGAGTTATCGTGTTCGGTTTTTTTTTTCTGTAACGCTGCAGGACATTAAAGCGGTAGCCACTTTTCAATGTCACTGATATCAATGTGCAAGCGCATCACTTTTGGAAAGTGCGCAGTGATGGTATACGACGCATCGGGAGATAACAAAAGATGCGGACATGACTTCGATCGCTACATGCGTGATGAAAATACAACACTGTCCACAGAGGACGGAAGTGTTTCTTTTCATTTACTTCGTTTTGGCGTTTCTTCCTTAATTTTTTGGTCACCCTTGTATATAATCCGGCACTACTGAACTTAAACGTTCAGTGGGAAGAGAGCTCGGTGCCTTTGTCACTATTGTCCTGGTGTGGGTGCGGGTCAGTGTTCATCATGAGGTTCCGTGTTTCTTCCATGTTACGTATACGACGCCCTAAGGTAAATGTTTCAACTGTGTTCTTACCTATTTTCTTAATTAAGCAGCTTTGTTACTTTGATTTTGGTTATTCTATATGTTTAAAGTGTTGTGCTTTTATGTTAACAATAGCTAAGGAATTGTTCGCATCCAGACAGCATCTAAAGTGTAAACCACGCTCGTAATTGTTCTGCGAGGAAGCAGCATAGCGTTTATTTCTGCGCAATAAGTCAACCGCAAGCTCGCGATCAAAGCCGCGCTCAGACGGACTATTAAGCCGGCAAACAGCTGCAGCTGTGATCGTCTGTGCAGCAGTCGTGTCGGGTACTAATCGGACGACGGCATTTTTGTCAGTAAGCACAGTTGCTCTCAGTGCAGGATGCGGCGGCATACGGGAGCGTACAGACGTGACGCTTTTGCTTGCTCATGCAAAAATGTCAGCCTACAGGCCCTGCATAGCGCAGCATATATTTGCTCGATGCCTCACCGTGACAACGTAGCAAAACACTGATAAAAAAACCAACGGTTCACAAAGACAACAGACGAACAGCTGCAGCACTGCGCTGTCGGGCTATGCACACCCTTTGTTGCATTCAACTTGCTATTTTCTTTTTCTCTGTCGCTTGAAAAAGAAACCTGCCGTGCCCATGTTCGTACAAGGTGTGCAGAACTAACCCGCATAAAAACACCTTGGAGTTGCAGGCTCATAGGCATCTTGCACCGGCCAGAGCGCGGTGCAAGGTGCTTTCATTTATCACGGCAACGTCGCCGACACCGGAGAGATCGAAGAAGAGAAAGAAAAGTGAGATGCCATTTCAGATGCCAACGACCCGCGCATGCTTTCTCACTCGTCTGGCTGTTAGGCGCCGAGCTTTGTCGAGCTCAAGTGCAGCAATGTTTGCCCTTCTGCTGATCTCGATTATACGAATATGTCCAAGTCACGCGGAGCGTGCCCGCCTGAACATTTTCAGGTCTCGCGGACACCCTGGCCTCTTAAGCGATCAAAGATGTCACGGCAGTTGTCCATTGCATGACTTTGTCCATTTTGCTTCCATGTGCACCGATCGCTTGGCTATCTATCGGGGAAAGCAACCATTGTCGCGACCATGCTTGCCGCGGTGTCTCAGTGGCTATAGCTTTCTGCTGCTAAGTTAGAGGTCGCGGGTTCGAATACCGGCCATCACCGCTGGAATTTGGCAAGAAGGCCCGTGTATACTTAGATTTGCGCGCCCATTTGTGACAGTACAGGCGATAATGTGGGAAAGGAGCCCAGGTGCAGCAACATGACGCGTTTGCCAACTCCGTGGTTGCCGTTTCGTACGTCGTCGGTTGCCTGAAATGGGGGACGCTGCTGCCATGGCAGTGTAAACGGCGGCCGGCTTGGATTACATGCTGCGGAGGAGCGCTTTTGCGAAGCTTTTCCGTTGCCCTATGTGCCTCGAGGCTCGAAAATTAAAGTATCAATTTAAATAAGGCCACAAAAGTAAACGTGAGCAATAAAAATGGCGCACGTGAGTAAACTCGCGCTCCGAAAGAAGAAAGGACGATGCAGTATTCGTTCGTGCAGGCATCCAAGCAAAGAGCGTTTTGGTCATAAATTACCATACGAAGTCACAAAAGGGCCATACTAAACTGGGCCAAGGCAGTTATTACAAAAGTTAATAATTATAGGCAAAGATGCAATTTACCTGAAAGTAGAGCAAGAAACTGAGCGCGCAGCACGTGCTGCACAAACAAACAGAGTATATTACAATGCAATAATAATATTTGGGGTTTTACGTGCCAAAACCACTTTCTGATTATGAGGCACGCCGTAGTGGAGGACTCCGGAAATTTTGACCACCCGGGGTTCTTGAAAGTGCACCTAAATCTAAGCACACGGGTGTTTTCGCATTTCGCCCCCATCGAAATGCGGCCGCCGTGGCCGGGATTCGATCCCGCGACCTCGTGCTCAGCAGCCCAACACCATATATTACAATGCAGACGCAGTAGTCGAAGGCCAGGTGCTGCTGTACACCGTCGAAAAAACAAACAAGACGTGAGAAAACAGCCGAAAGCTTTCGTTCCGACACGAGCAAACGTTGTTCGATTCGACCACAAACCATTGCCGATAGTCGCAGTCGATACGTCAGATTTACCCGCCGTGGTTGCTCAGTGGCTATGGTGTTGGGCTGCTGAGCACGAGGTCGCGGGATCGAATCCCGGCCACGGCGGCCGCATTTCGATGGGGGCGAAATGCGAAAACACCCGTGTGCTTAGATTTAGGTGCACGTTAAAGAACCCCAGGTGGTCAAAATTTCCGGAGTCCTCCACTACGGCGTGCCTCATAATCAAAGTGGTTTTGGCACGTAAAACCCCAAATATTATTATTATTATACGTCAGATTTGTAGCGCCTGTGGTGAAACAAAAATGGCAGGCGACCCTAATCTTTGACTTGGCCGTCTCTTAGCGGCACTCGCATCTCGGCGTTGGTGTTCTTTAGGTTTAACTTTAGGCGAACGCAACGCACGAACCAAACACGGAGGCTACTGTTTTCCATTATTTAGCCGTTTAAATATCGTGACACCTCCTTGTGTGTGACGTCATCAGTGACGACATTACTTGCGATTTCTATTTCCGGGTTTCCAGGAATTTCGCCAAAATCGTGCTCACGTGGCAAGTCTCTAAAGTCTACGATTCTGTACTCTGGTGTGTGGTAATCAATGATTTCTCATAAATTCTAATTGTTCCGGACACTTCAATAACTCAACTTGTAACTCAACCTATGGTCTGACATCATACCTATGAAACCCATAAATTTTGTACTGTACTGTTTCTTTCTTTAATACTTTCTGATTTATTTGAATTTTCTTCCCTGGCGTCTAATGTGAACCGGAAGTGCTGCGAAATAAACAAGAGTGTCACTCGATGCAATGACGACAGCACTGACGAGTAACCAACGCCGTACACCCGCGTATGCATACTGACGACTATAGCAGACGACGCCAGGAGCAATCCACACTAAGCGTGATGACGGAGGTGACACCGCTCGATTTCGCAGGGAATAGTGTCCTGGAACATTCCCTATGTACTGTTCTGCAAACCTGTGGACTCACATTTCAAACACTCGAACAGAGCAGGTCGGCCGACTGCGCCAAGTTGGCTTCACATAGCGAGCGCGCGAGCGGCGCGGCAGCGGAGTCCCCCCTCTGACGTCACGCATGAGAGGGCGCCACTCAAAGATCTCGGGGCTAATTACCTGCAGTGCCACGCCGGGGCACATTTGACATAACCGTGGTTGAAACTGGAGCGCCGCTGCGCTTTCAATTGTGGTGCGGTGCTTATGCCACCACTGTAGTTAACGCCTAATGAGCCTGCTTTCCGCATGTTTCTTCGCAGGCTGTATGGTTTCCATTAACCAGTTTACAATCCCAATTCACGATCTCGTTGACGTTACATTTCTGGAGGGAGGAACAAAGGAAAGGCCTGAATAACTCCGGTATGGTATACACTGCACGGGGGGAAAAGAGCTCAAAGTGACAGGATGGGAGAAAGACGAGTATCCAACCGAATATCGGCGCACAAAATTGAAGCGGCACACGTCACTAACACATCCTGCCTCGCAGGACCTTCGACCGCAGGAAACGGACTGCTAAGCACGAGGTCGCGGGTTCGAATCCCGGCCACGGCGGCCGCATTTCGGTGGGGGCGAAATGCGAAAACACCTGTGTACTTTGATTTAGGTGCACGTTAAAGCTGCCCAGGTGGTCCAAATTTCCCGAGTTCCTCACTGCAGGCATGCCTCATAATCAGATCGTGGTTTTGACACGCAAAACCCCATAACTTTAAGAAACTAAGGAGCGCTCTGGCTGCCTTAGCGCACGCGTCCGTTGTGACCACTGTATGACAAGTTCTGTATCGGTGCCTCGACGCGCGCATCGAGGAAGCCCAAGTTTTTTAGAGTATTGACCCTTTTCGCGAAGCAGTTTGCTCTAGAGAAACGAGATGGCGCTTTCGGCGGCGCGCCGCATGTTGCCTCAGCGAAAGCGCACGAGTACGAAACCATTACCTCTTCTGCCCTGCTTCTGTACGATAAGCTATCGGAAATGCAACTGGGTTTTCGCTAACGCGATTTGCTCCATTCATGCTGCAATATATCGAGCGGTGAAGACGTGTGCTGCGCGTGTTGGCTGGAAGAACTGTGACTGGCATATAAGCAATGGAATGAATCTATGCGTCCAAGTTCAGGGACTGCTGCTACATAAGGACTGCCTGTGTTGGTGGTTCTTCGCGATGCACGGCTTCCCCTCGAGGATAAAAAAAAATCTCATCCGCCAGCGTTGTAGCACTAACCGCCAAGGAAAGGACGTCAACCCCGGAACATCTGCACGCGTGAGTACCGCTCGTTATACGGTGACAAAGGGATTAGCGCCGCTTCTTCGCATACAGCAAGTTTCTCGCACGTTAAGCACGCACATCCACCCCAATTCACAAGCAAACTTACGCCCACTCTATAACCAACGTGTCAAGAATAAATGAATGGACGCACACTTGAATCAATTCGCCAAAGCATGAACGTGACCGCGACTACACCGACAGCACGCTAATATTCGACATTGAGCGTTTCGTAGCAGTCCACACAGTAAGCGAGTAACTGGCGATAATACGTAATTGATACAAGCTATTACAATGCACAGAACATCTACGTTACAAATATTATGCCCAGCAAGAAGAAATTTATCGCAACTGAGCACACCAGCGAACGATCAGGCAGAAAATAAGCAATGAGACCACCCGGGAAAATTTATTGAGTCAGAAACGTGACAAGCCGCTTCTTAAAAGTATTTGCTAAATAAAGAACGAAGAGCTAAACACTGATACTGATTCAATTCTTATGCGGAAAGTTAGTATAGATCGGAATACATTTTTAGCCCCGCTTTTATTACAAGCAGCCGATACTCTGCTCGCGCCATTTTGACAAAGCGTAATGAGCTTCGAAAGCGCGCTTACGTGTCCTTTGAAGCTGTCGCCAAAGCTTCGCCTGTCGTCCACCCAGTCACCGTCTACGATATCTGCCGAAACAGAGGTTTGTAGAGCCGCGCCGGCGTCATATACATCCATTGTAAACACAGAGGCAACGGAGATAGCTGAGGCAAGCAATGAACGCCTCACCACGTGATCAAACATGGCAGCACCTACAGGATCACCGTGAAAAGGGTCAATAGAGCTTCCTGTGCCTTGAGCGGCACCCGAATTAAATGTTCAGGAGCCACTTTATCAATTCGTTTTTTTTTTATTTCCCTTTTTTCCCCCTTTGTGAGTCGAAGGTAGCTCCTCATGGTATGCAGATTTCCATAGTTATCTTCTTGTGTCTATATAGGCGCTCCTTTAAGAGGAAAGTTCGCCAAACTTCTGAGGTTCAGTTTTTCTCTGACTTTCGGATGTAATCTAATGTAATTTGTGTGTGCGTGTCTGCGTGCGTGTGTGTGTGATTGGTGAAGAATTAACCACCGCTTACTGGGCTTACATGGCGAAACCTGCGACGTCACGACGAGCTTGTTCAAAAAGTTAATAAGGCGTCGCCAGAGATATTCCTTTTCTTTTCTTTCGCCTATTTATGACACAACCTCCACTCACTTTCAGATCTAAGCATGGACAATACGAGAAACGTCATATTTCAATGTAGATTTCTCTTTTAGAATCTAAATTGAAGTCTCTCTGTCTCTAGCACATGTCTGACTTCTTTTTTTTTTTTTTTGCTTCCTGGAGAACCAGCATGCTATAGAAAGGCTTTACAAATAAAACACATATGAAGGACACCACAGCGATATAGTGTTTTTTTTTTTTTTCTCGCTCCGTTCAGGCCTTTCAAGATCCTTGAAGATAGTGTATGCCTGAGCTCGTTGGTTGGGCACATTGAACGAAAAGGTTTCTAACAGGAAACACTGACACGAACAGCAGGGAAAAAGAGACACGGCGCACAGATGGTGTCTGCGCTGGTGTGTTGTGCTATATTAGGCGTCAAAACGAATATTAAACGTTCAGTGGTTAGCCAGCGGTGTGTCGCGTGTCTTCTTTCCTGCGGTCCAGGTCAGTGTTTGCTGCTGGAAACCTTTCCTTGTTCCGACCCTTATGTGCGCCCGTGTGGGAAGCTTCCTTCGCAGCCTTTTATACTGGGATCAGGCTGATGTTGTTCAATGTATCTTGGCCGTGTATGCCTCAATGACGCCGTCCTCCTAACTTCAAACAAGAAACGAAATGTTGCCAGCGAAAGCGTGAGGAAGAGCGCGCACCTCCCCTTTAGCGATGCACGCACGAAGCGCAGCTGGGCGGGATGCTATAGGGCAAACACTGTCACCTGTATACCGCTGAACGGATGCCAGCTGTATCGGTTACTACCACGTGTCGACTTTCGGAATTCCCGACTTCCACAATTTTAATTCTGCACTCCGTTTTGTTTCCTCTGGCAAAGTGTTCGTGCAGGGACAACCTCTTCCGTTCGTTTGCCCAGGTAAGGGGATCGCATATATACACAGCAGCGCATCTATGCAGCACACGGCCAAGCTCTGCTCTTGCGTATTGTTGTGCCAAACATTGCAGGCAGCGCGGAAGGCTGTTAGAATATCTCTCGTTGCGAATTTTCTGAGACATTTCAGTTGCATCAATAAGCTCGGTTCGGTGCCTGCGCCTTTGCGTAAACCTGTGACAATCCTCCGACGAAGTGCAAGCCTCTTCTGAATCTGCGGGTACAGAGTGAGGTGGGACAATGGCACCACGCAAAATACAAGGGGTCGGTTAACTGTCACATTTTATATCATCCGGTCGTTCGAAAGCCCGCGGTGTAACCTTATTCCCAAGGTATGTGTTGTTTTTCCACAATAATACATGTAGACAATCTATATATAGAATATCTGCAGACGCATTCCTTTAAATCGAAGCTTTCCTTGCAGCTTTCTTTGCAGTTTTCTTTGCGCGGCAGTGCTACCACGGTTTTAAAATAAGCGACGCGTTCTCGAGTGGTGGTCGAAGAGCCGCTAATCATGCTTATAGAAGATAGCTCAACGCGTTTTACTAAAGCTCTCTAAATACATGGCTCCCATAGCAAAACAACGCTCGAATACAGTGAGACAAAAATAAACATGATTCTTTTATTTTTTCAAATCGAGATGCTTCTCTTACTTTTAATTTTATTTGGTGCAGTTGCCGCAAGAAACTTGTCATATATATATATCGGTCCACCGAGTGAGTGAGTGAGTGAATAAACTTTTATTTGGTCCAGCAAAACCCGATAAAACGCGCACACGGCTAATCCCACGACGGGACTGCCAGATCTAGTCTGCCGGCCCGATCGCGGGCGCGCTGGACGGCCAGGGTTTGGTCCTCCAAGACGGGACTTCGCAGGAGCGCGTCCCACTCTTCCTTGGTGAACTTCGGGCCCAGCGACCCGCACTCCCAGAGTATATGAGGCAAAGTAGCAACCTCACCACAGGCTACGCAAGAACAATTCGGATAAATCTCGGGATATATGCTGTTAAGTGACGCTGGATTTGGGTAGGAGTTCGTTTGCAAGAGTCTGAGTGTGACCGCCTGCGAGACTGTTGGGCAATAAAGCAAAGACAGCTGCGGATTTGTGCATTTTCACTCACTTATTGTCTGGCCCATTGAACAGGCGTACTTTGCTCACTTTATCATTATCCATCGGGTAAAGTCGTCTGGGACATGCTGCTTTACTTTGGCCTCCCCGAGCACCTTACGACTTTTATGTCCTTAGTAGCAGGACATATAGCCACGAAAGATGACGACTGTACGCTGTAGGCACAGGTGCCGGACACTTGGAACACGTTGTACGGTTAACGCTAGCAGATCTCCAGGAGCAGGTGACAGCAGGTGCCAGGGTCACACAAGCCCGAATCCTCCGAAGACAGACTTCCCACACCTGTAAAAGATTGCGAGCAAGGAGGCAGACACACTGGGGTACAAGTGCACCTGTTTCCCGTCTGAGAATCGACTTCCGGGCTTAATTTTTTTTTTATTATGCTCCAACCCGCGGCAAGTTGTCCTTCGTCCACCTTCATTTCCCTTTTAACTTAGTATTCCTACATTTCACTTAAACATAATTGATTTCCCCTATGCTTTCTCTATACGTACAAATTTCGTTGCACAACAAGGATGAGAAGCCGTAGCGGAGATCCAGATCAATTTTGACTGTCTGTGTTTGACTAAATGATCCCGAACCTAAGTACCGAGAGCTTTATATTATCTTTTTTTTTTTTTTGTTCATTTCGAATCCACCTAAACGCGGCCGACGCAGCGTCGAATTGAAGACGCGACTTCGTTCGGGGCAAAAAAAAAAGAAGAAAAGAGAGAGAGAGAGACTGAACTTCGCTGGCACCTTCTTTTTTTCTTTTTCTTTTTTCTTTTTTTAGTAGTGCCCAGTACCACTAATCACACCTACTGTACCAACTGTGTGGCTTAATTATTTTCGTATACGTTGTCGAAAAACCTTTTTCTTTTTTTGCCTCCACACCACTGCGAGACAGAGAATAAATATGTTATCTTTTAATCATCCATACCGATAAAAACGCGGCAGATGCTCTGTCGTTAACACGATAACTTTCTTGCCTCTGGAACCACGAGATTGATAGGCACGGTATTAGAGAGTTTTAGCGTAACGCTGACATACTAGCGCAGACAATGCGGGAATGCGTACCCGGGAACGACAGCGCTTCTATGGTCTGTATCAACACCTTATAACGACCCGCCGTGGTTGCTCAGTGGCTATGGTGTTGGGCTGCTGAGCACGAGGTCGCGGGATCGAATCCCGGCCACGGCGGCCGCATTTCGATGGGGGCGAAATGCGAAAACACCCGTGTGCTTAGATTTAGGTGCACGTTAAAGAACCCCAGGTGGTCAAAATTTCCGGAGTCCTCCACTACGGCGTGCCTCATAATCAGAAAGTGGTTTTGGCACGTAAAACCCCAAATATTATTATTATTATAACACCTTATAACGATGACGTCAACCACAACGCGCTAGGACCGTTACTGCGCCGCGTGAATTTTGTATGTGAGAGAGGGAACTGTAAATGCCTTAGTGATAATTGCGCGTCGATACCAATGGGCACGTTTACGCCAGCAGATGAGTAAAATGCAACCGGTTCTGCGCGCCTCGGGTCAGCACAGCGTCGCAAGATGTTTTCATCGCGGTACTATCGCTTGCACCTTTATATAGTCGTACGCCTCCAAGTAATGCCGCATGCGCCGTTGCGAGCAGCAAGATTACCCCAGTTTCGAAGCGTCAAGGCAACACTACTTCGACTACTTAACTGTTTATTCGTTACATGTTGTGAAACAGAAAAAAGAAAATCTGATCATTATTTTATAAAGTCCGGGTTCTATCTATCTATCTATCTATCTATCTATCTATCTATCTATCTATCTATCTATCTATCTATCTATCTATCTAATCTCTTCGCCACTCTCTACAGAGGGAAAAAAATAGAAGAGTTAGCTGCTGGGCTAGTTGGTGATCTTGCATACTGAAAAAATTCGCATAACTTGCGAAAGCCAAATGCCTGGCTGTCAGAAGAAGCACGGCCAGCGTTTCGTAAAGTTTGCCACAAACGTCATATATGAAATTCCTCTGTCTTGCAGGAAATCCTACATTGTACAGACGGGGCGTTGTGTGAACGACCGGCTTAGGGAACATGCAAAAGATATAAAAAATAATGAAGGTGAGCGACTTGTCGATCACTGCAGGGCTTGCACCGATTGTTTTCCACGGTTCCGCGATGCGAGGATTTCGGGTAGAGGCAGAGACCAGACATCGCGTGAAACATTGGAAGCCTTCTACATCAAGAAAGCGGGTCCGAACTGTGTTAGTGATACATCGGTTTTTCTTTGCGAGGCTGAACTGAAGTTTCTATCGCGCTTACTCTGATAAAACTTTGTACTCCATGTTGCCTTGTACGCATGCGCGGTGTTTCGGAGGGCTATATATGTCCAGTGCTTTCACCCTCATTAAACAGTTCAAGTAGCGCCCGTGGTATCGTCGTCTTTCTTCTGTGTGTTGTTTTTTGGCGCAAAATCTTTTCGGTATGAAAAAAAAAATAGGACAGATAAACAAATATAAAATTTCAAAATTCAAGCAAGAGGGGAAGTATGCGTTTCATGACGGCGAGGCGAGAAGATGAGACTTGCCTCCTCCGGGCTGAAGCTGTAATATAAATCTGCCCGCTGTGTCAGGCGAACAGATATGCATGTCTGCACTCTGCAGCGTGGTAATACAGTACGGACTCGGCAGTTTGTCGACGATCCTGTGCTCAGAAGAAAGAAAGAAAGAAAGAAAGAAAGAAAGAAAGAAAGAAAGAAAGAAAGAAAGAAAGAAAGAAAGAAAGAAAGAAAGAAAGAGCATTAATTGTGTGCCTGAAGATAGACGAGTGGTAGCAGGAAAGGCACGCGTGGACTGCTCACATTTGCAAACGTCCCATGAAAAGTAAGCGAAAATCTCGCAGTTCTTTCTACATATCTTTCTGTATTTCTACCTCCCTTCCTGAGCATTTTTTCAAAATTTTTGGATTTTATCTACTTAATTTTCATTTTCACTGGGCGTTTCACGAAGAAACAAATAGATTATTGGAATCGACGTCCCGGAAATACCTTTCCGTTTTAAATAAATATGCAGCACTAACGGTGTGGCAATCCTGTCACATAATGTATGTATGCATCTACTGATATAATATTGTAGCCTGTGTACCAGCTAACGCGGACCAAGCTGTTTAAAAAAAGGGGGTATGAGATACGACGACGGCTCCAACGGTGTTTTGCTGGCAGTTGCCTTGCTCCTACTATATTTTTGTATTATCATTGATTAGCCAACTAGTATAAGCTAATTACCTAAATTTATAATTAACTAATTATATAAGCCCGAATGTCAAACTGCGCATCGCATTATACTCGCGGACAACTTTCTGTGGCTATGAAGGGAAAGCTACGAAGGCGAAGCGCGCACAAGTGAGAGCGCTTCTGAAAAGAGACCCTAGTTTCAATATTCGTTCGTTTAGTCTGAGGAAGAGAAAACACCAATACCTTATTAGCAACAGATATATAAGACCGAACACACCACTGAGTGTAAAGGTTTACTTATTTTGCGACTTTTCCCTTCCGCGTCTGCGGAAACGCGAAACCGTTGCACGTGGAAGCTGCGTCGATTCATCGCCTGTTCCGAGCAACCAAAAGCACTGTCAAACGCTGCCGGACTACTTGGCGCGGTAACACGTGTGCAGCAGCCACGCGCCCGTGCCTTCCTCTTGATAGCCACAGAAAGTTGTCCGCGAGTATGGAAATCATCATACTCAATATTTTCCAGCTCGCTACATCTCCCCTAGTTATTTTTTTTTTTTTACGCTTTTGAAAGTTGCGGCTTAAAACTTGAAAAAGAATGCGCAGTGGCAGGGACTGACAACCAATTTTTTATGTGCCCGTGTTCCCTCCCCCTCCCCCCCCTTTTTCTTTTCTTTTCTTTTGTGCATGGGAAAAGTGTGACATTTTCTATCACGATTTTGTTTCTACCTGTTCTGGTTTTGTTACAACATAACAGTATAACATTGCATTTTTTTTTTCAAGCTTGCACATCAAATTTCAATCAATTCTTTCTTGAGTATTTGATATGCCCATAATAGGTCTCGTAAAGGTTGGTATATTGAAGAACTGTGCACTTGTTTATGAACTAGCGCTGTCAAGAAAAGGGAATGTGGTTTGATCGTGCGCTTGATGAAAAACGTTGGAATGATCGAGGTGACACGAATGATGTGCCGAGCTCGTTGACGTCTACCCAGTTGTTACACTCCAAAACGATCAGCAAATTATAATTTTTGCCTAAGTAGCATCATGCCTGCAATTTTAGTTTGTTTTTATTTTTCGACATGAACGGACTGCCACGCCCCCCCGTCCCCCGTCCCCCCCCGCCTTTTTTCTTCTTTTTTTCCCCAGACATTCGTGGGTCGTTTCTGTGCCCACATATAGTAACAAACTATAATTGCAAAATATAGAGCGCAATAGAACTCACGAGGCTGTTCGTTTCACTTAAGCCATTATACATCAGGGAATGAAGACATTAACTGAGCTAAAGACGTTTTTGAGGAGCTGCGAACGTTGTTTTCCTTTTTCTACTGCCCACCTTCTTCTAGGGCCTTTCTTCTCCTTCGTTCCTTTCCCTGCAGAGTAGCATGTAGGCGAAAATACGCTAACTAAACACTCTGCATTTTCGATAAAGAGCTTCCTCTCTCTCATAATTTATCGATTCTGCTTCGCTGCTGTAGTATTATGTTTAAAATTTCGCGCTAGCGAAACCGAAACAAGCTCAGAGGGCGCCCGCGGCGTGAAAGCGGCAGAGGAAAGGGTACCCGTTTGCGCTTGCCACTGGGCTTCTCCTAGCCGAATTTGATTTTACTTTTATTTTTCTTGCGTTGGTCGGTGTAGTGCGTGTGTGTTTGTGTATGTGTGTGTAGGTGGTTTTGCGCGGTGGCCCGTACCGTCCGTCAAAAAACAGTGTGGCGCACACTGAAAAGGAATGGCTCTGGCGTGTTGTTTGCATGACCAGCGTGATTTCCTCACCGTAATGAACCTGCTCTAACGGTCCCATTACAATAGGTGCTGAGCACATACACCCTGCTATCGGCGTGCTGCGTTGGTCGCGGCGCTCGTTGAGGGACAGTGCTGCTATGGTTGCGCTTAGCACCTGTTTGTTTAACTTCGGTGGCTGTCAGCGTAAGCGGCTCTTTGATTTCTTTTTGGAACGACCCAGCGGCAGCATGACACGGGCGCTATGATACGCCTGCGGTTCGGGACTACCATCTTACAAGTTCGAAGATCGGCGGTCTGCATCGGTGCCGCCTGTGTCCTCGTGTTCTTCGGAGCAGTCTACATCTACTTCAGCAGGCTCCTACCGAGCTCCACTGGCCTGGCAGGATGGCCTCCAGGCAAGGTACGGACGATCGTCTTTTACCTTTTAGTAATAGTCAACGCCGCTGCAGCACGTCGGACCTACTGGCCTAGAAAGTGGAATGCACCCGTCTCGGATCCCACGTACTCATTCACCTTTGATCCCGGTCTTCCGACCGTGAGCACCGCTTGCGTGCCGCATATGCACAGAATTCGCGTATGATAGCGTAGTGTTCGATCGACCGTTCATGTTTTTAAAGTGGCTCACATATGTCGGCAAGATTTGTTCCTCTTTAATGTCACGAAACGAGACGCGTAGGGTTTGTGTTGATGCCCAGCGAGCGTTACGTCTGGCTTGATTTCGAGTATTGTACGTTCAGCTTTTCTAAAAGCGATTAACGTTCCTGGCAGAAAAGGAAGAAAAAGGCGGGCTTGTAGAGGGTTATTCGAAGCAGTTTTATTTTTCCTCTGGGGTCACGTAGGCCGCACTGCTTGCTGCATTGAAATCCTTGCCAGCATTCTGAAGTACATCCCAAATGCTCAACAATTTCCGTTAGCATTGTTGTTCTCTTAGTGCCATATATTCATTTTGTTGCGGCGCCTCTGTCGTTAGATGCGCACAGTTAATTACCAAATGATCATTGACCACACGTCACCATAATAAATTTAAATATCTCGCCTCTGGCTTGATGGCTTCATCTACACCATTCTACTTCTGTGCTTGTTTGACCCTGAGTCGCTTATTTTTGTTGAAGAGCAAAGAAAATAAATAAATAAATAAATAAATAAATAATAAAGCATCAAGACAAGCAAGCTTTCCCACCTATCAATTTGCTGCACAGGGGTTTAAACAGCTAGGTAGGCTGCCCTTTAATGCCTAACTTTAATACCTAAAATATTACATTTGATTGTACGAAGGCGAACTTGCGTAAAAGTTTTGTCAGTGCGCTTCACTGCTCTCAGATCCCTTCAGTGCCACTAACCTACCTGTATGGCAATGATTCATCTTCACATAAAATTTTATTGTGCTTTAGCAGCACTTCAAATATTATATGACACCAGTGAAGCTTTGCTGCGAATATATATGTTCGCTTATAAGCAAGGTATGAGCAAGCACTGTTTATTCTGTTAATACACCTTGAATGTTTCTTTCGAATACCTTGAATGCTTTTCTTTCGAGGAACCCGTATGGGTTTCCTTTGTAGCAATTGCTACGAACAGGTGGATGTCTGATTTTCCCTTTATTCATAATTAGCACTAAAAGAACATAGGATAAGAAGGCCACGGTGGCCACATTTCAATGGGGGCAAAATGCAAAAACACCCATGTACTTAGATTTCGGTGCACGTTAAAGAACCCCAGGTGGTCTAAATTTCCGGAGTCCTCCACTACGGCGTGCCTCATTATCATAAAGTGGTTTTGGCTCGTAAAACCCCATAATTAAATTTTTTTAGTATAAGAACAAGTAGCACACAGGACATGTTGCTGCATCTCACCACAAAAGAGTCTTCAAAAGAGGAAAAAAGGGCGATCTTGCTCTCGGCATCTAGATTCTGCACCTCCCATAATTTCCATATTCCAGCATGGTAAAGATCCAGTTAACGTCTAGCGTCATGTCCTTTGTGTTTCTCAATGCCATTTTAGTGTAGTTAAATATGCCTGAATTGTGTAATACACACTAACTCGCCCAACTGACATCTCTAATTGAAATTTGTAGAACTGCCGGAGTGCTTTGAAATGGTCAGTCAAACATGTGATAACAGTGCACTCTTTTTTCTTAACTTTTGGTATACGTGGCAAAAATCGCAGTAACACAATGCCCTATTGAACCAGTCTTTAACATGACTTGGCTGTTGTGTCTTTAGAAACTAATTTTCTCTAAGCATCATTGTCAGATCTGTGCAAACTGAGCTATCTCCTTACTTTTGTTCATGTGTGATAATGGTAAAGCTATTCTCTTTGCCTTGATGCTTAGATAAATGCCTCATATTGTGCATTGGTGTCTTATTTTCATACTCCAGTCAGCAGCCTGCTATATGTCTCACAGCATTCAAAATGCCTTGCTCATGATAAAGTACAGCTGTGAGTTTCATTGCCATTTCTGCACAGTGCTGCTGAGACATAATGAATGCGTATTCCAGGCTCTAACTTACGGTGGTATTTTCTTTAGTTGGTTCTTGTTTGCATTGAACAGGTGAGAGTTAAGGTCACTAATAGTGGGGACTCTAGAAGTAGTGACCTACCCTTTTATTTTGGCGAACTTAAAAGAAGAGTCGCTGATTATCACTGCTTTGCTTTTGCTTAAGAGCTGCAACAAGATTGTGTTTCTTGGCCCACATTGTTTAATAATACACTCGGCATCATTTTTTGCATAGTTTGTCTATACTTAGTTACCAACAGATAGCAAAACAAATCCGTCTCGGCAGCAGCTTGTTTCTTCAA
Source organism: Dermacentor variabilis (assembly GCF_050947875.1). NCBI lineage: Eukaryota > Metazoa > Arthropoda > Arachnida > Ixodida > Ixodidae > Dermacentor > Dermacentor variabilis. The sequence goes on from NC_134572.1 coordinate 63,804,535, forward strand.
TAGTGATGTGTATATGACTATGTTTGTTTTTCTTGTTTTTTTTTTCTTCCGGACAAAGCAGGAAAGCAAAATGGCAAGTGTTTTATTGGACAATGCGAACCAGAAGTTTGACCTTGTTGCTTAATTTGTACACAATTGAACCCAAATGTAACAAGTGTGGGTAAAGAAAACTATTCTCTATACTGAACACACGAAACTTACTTACTAACACTCACGTAAAATAATTCCCTCATGACAATTTGGACATTGGGCATATCAAACTAGAGACGTCCGCTGCCATTGCCATGAAGTCGCTTGCGCGCCATAAACTTGCCATTCAGGGAAGTTGTTATTGTTATTTGTTTTTTCAGAGAAGATTTAAATACTTTCTTGATGTGCTAGCAATGCTCAACCATGCCTGGTTTGATGTTTCATTGGGCATTATACGTGACTGTTTCTGCCATGCTAGCCTCTACCTCAAAAGCACTGAAACATTGATCGCTGCCCCAGCACAGATGCTGACTGCATTGCCATACTCTGGGAGGAACTTGGTCATCTTTCCAATGCAGTGCCCAAAGGATTTGCCTTGGTATTAGGGATAAGAGTAGGCCTAAGCAACCTTATGCATCGAGAATGTTGTATTTGTGGATGCTGAGGGAAAATTGAAGACACAGGCACACATTGCCGCCTGCTATGCATAGTATCATTTTCAATAGATTACTTAATTTCTTGCTTCTTTTCACTGCTGAAGATAACCAATACGTATATAGCAAACATTTCAAAAGAGTCCATTTCAGTTCATTATAGGTGAGTTTGTGTATATTGAATAACTTGATATTGCAAATTATTTATAGGACACAGGCCTGCTCATTAGTTATATAACTGAGTCTGACTGTATGTGCAAAGCAGCCGTAAATGCAAAATGTTCTCTTAAAGTTGTTGAAATGAGAAGTAGGTCAGTAAGGCAGACGAGACTGCAACATTTGGGCTGCACAATATTACTGTGTGCACTTCAGTCTGTCAACAAAAAGTGCTCTGTGTTTCTTTGTTAAATTTGCCACTGGGTTCACTTAGGCATCTAGGTTGTGTGCTAGCCTATAGAATGGTGATAGCCACACTGCGGATCATTAATGAGTCTTCATGTAGTGCCTTCCTTCAGTTGGTCATTCGGTTGGCCAAACGTTGGGAAATGTTTTACAAAAGAAAATTATTGTATTGAATTGTATTGCATTGTAGGAAAAAATTTTTGTACTTTGTGAAGTTCAGACTCATGACTTTTGGCTCCTAGCATGTGTTCTACAATGCCAGTTCCATTAAAGTGACAGAATAATAGGAGCAGGTTATGCAGTTCGACACATGTGTAGCAAGACATTTAGATGCACCACCTTATGCAAGCTTTGCGGATGCTTATAACCTGGCTTTTCGAACCCCGAGTCCCTATTCTCCTGCGTCTACAGTGGATACAGATCATCTACCTCGGGCATGCCGAGTGAGAAAGACTGTCTATGGCTCGCTACGGGTTGTTGAGAAGTGACCAGTGTGATTATGAGTGATGGCTAATGGACAATGCAAATCATGAGTTGTTCTTGCTGTGTCTGCATGGAATGACCGGGACCTTCTTCTTTTGATATAATTTCATTCTATTGTACCATGTGCCAACTAATGCAAAAGAAGAAAAAGAAAAACAAAGTTAAATTCTTTTGTGATAGCGAAAAGCCAGTAAATTTGTGAGTGTAGCCAGATTTCCTATGTGATGTAGGAAAGAGTTTATGAGCAGTAATATGGTGTCAACACATTGTAAAGGCCTTAAGCACATTGTGAAGTGCTCATGTAAAATGTTTGCAGACTCATGTTTACATATTTAAATGCAAAGATGTTCCCCTTGGCTATCACCGTTACATCTTATTCACTCTCAAAAGCAGAGAGTCTTGTACTTTTTTCAGAATGTCCTGCTGAACAGCTGTTCTGGACCATTGTCTGGACACTGTCAAATTCCTCTATGTGGCCAGATTTTGCCATGTTGGCATTTTGAGTTAAGCAGAGGCGGCATAGCCACTGTGCTGTTAGCGAATCAGAGCTGACAAGATTGCAAATTCGACAATATGGAAAAATTTTAATTTTGAGAATTAGCACCCTAAATTTATGCCTTGATAAAAGCTGTAATTTTAAAATGAACCATTATTTGCCTTGACTTTCAACAAAGCTTTGCCTAACGTGAATGTCATCAAGTGCATTGTATCTTTTCGGCCTGTAACAGTTCTGTGGTGTCAAAACTTCAGGTGGACATGGCCGCCCTGGAGCAGAGGCTTCGGCGGCTGGAGAAGGAGCTTCGCAACAACCATGTAATGCTGACCCAAATCCGCGACACAGTCCGCAATTTCCTCACTGGTGGCCCTGGTCCGGGCTGGAAGGGCATCCCCAAGGCACCGCCAGCACTGCAGAATGTATCGCGAACAGCCATTGCGCTCTCACCAGCCGACTGCGCCTTTTGCAGCTCCCCTCCTGCCAGTATCGACTACAATGTGAGTCTTGCCATGTGTCTAAAACACTTGAAAGCTTCAGTGCACTGTTCTTACAGCCGTTCTCCGCTATTATTCCCAATTAAAGGCCAACTACAATGAAATTTAACTCTGGCTAAATTGGTTACAGGGGCGCTGTTTATACTAGTGAATGAATCTTAACAAAGCTGCAGGGCTAGTAGTTGTATAATTTTCTTGTTAATAGCCCTGAAACAGCACCTAAGCTGATAATACATGAACCTGGTAGTGAGCGGATATGATGCAAGTCCCAGTATGTCGCCTCTGAGATTTTTCACCAGCCTATTGACAACTCCTAATCTCGGAGCTCCTGCCAAGAGGTTTCGCATTCTCTGTCATGCGTCACTTCCAGCAAACGGTAATGACAGCATTTTCTTTTAAAGGTTCGGTAACGAAAACATCTATTTTTGCAAGTTTTTCATGACTCAACTACTCATATTTGAAATATAACATTTTGCACGGAAATTGCTCTGTACCTGCTTTATTTGAGATTAAAATTTTTATGCAATCCAAAATTTTATTTCAGTTAGCTTTTAAGCTGTATTTATGCAGCCGATGTCACTGTTTCAGTCTGCAGATGGGCATCACATCACTCAGCTGCACCACATATTGCATTGCAACCAGATAGTCTGCATTGCTGTTTTGCATTCGCTGTTACTGAGATATGCCACATTCTTTCACAGACACAATCGGTGATTTGGTCCTTTGTTTCCTTTGTATGTATCCAGCTTTATTAACACAATAAACTTCAACTTATTGTTTCTTTGGTCTTCTCAGCTCTTTGGCTGTGATATCATTCATGCTCAAGGGTGTTTTGTCAGGTTTCTATCGGTCAGTCTCATTCTGGTACTATTCTATACACATTGCATTCCTAACAGTCCATTTGTACAAGGTCTGTCCCATTAAACTATGCAGCGATTAAGCAAAAATATGCGAGGGAATGTAGCGCTGCCGCTCTCTCAGCTTCAAAGGGCCTGGTACAAGCCTAGTACAAGCCGTACTTATGTATGACAAGGCAGAATGTTATGCATGTACTTTTTGTGCAAGCCATTTTTAGTCTTTGTTGAAATGGAATTCGACGAACAGGTGAAACAAAGGATCAGTATGAAATATCTCTTGAAATTGGGCAAGAATGGTGAAGAAATCCATCAAATGTTGCAAAAGGCCTATAGAAAGGATGCCCTAAACTTAAGGAAAAACTGTCTTTGAGCGGGTGCTTTCTTTTTCGGAAAGCCCACGTGAGGACCCCAAAGACGATGCAAGATCGGGACGTCCTTCCAACTCTTGCAAAGATGAAGACATTGATTGTGTTTGTTTTCTTGTGCTCAGTAACTGCCGAATGACTGTTATAATGATATCAGAAGCACTTGGTTTAAGAAAATCTTATGTTCACCAAATTCTGACTGAAAATTTGGAAATTAAAAAAAGTTTTTTTTTTACCAAGATGAAGCCCAAACTGCTGAATCCTTAGCAAAAGTTGCAATGAAAAGAATGTTCTATTGGTTGAAAAACTTCATATGACATTAATGAATTCTTGCGAAGAGTTGCCACCAGCAACAAAACTTGGATTTATAAATCCAACACTGAGTGCAGTACAGGGCAAGGAGGGGGAAAAGAAACATGAGCCAAGGGCCATAAAGAAGCATGGAAGAACAAAGTGAAAATCAGTCATGTTGATAGTTTTTTTTACTGTCGTGAAATTGTGCTCCATGAGTTTGTGCCTGAAGTCAAACTGTCAATGCAGCTTTCCACTCGGAGGTCCTGAAGTGGTTGAAAGATTGTGTGTGCCACATCTGACCAAATTTGTCTAGAGATGGGCACTGCATTCTGCATCACGATAATGCCCCTACGCACTCAGTATTGACAGTGCATGACTTTTTTGCATGCAGTTCCATCACTGTGCTGAAACAGCCTTCCTGCTTGCTGTATTTAACCCCTTGTGACTTGTTTGTTTGTTTGTCAAATACAAACTTATGCTCCGGGGTTGGCATTTCGGGGATGTTATGTCAATTCAAAAGGAAACAACATCGCTGCTGAAGTGCTACAACAGTTGTTACCCTTCAAGACCTGCATTTTCATGTTCTGCCACATTCTCCTTGCTTACAAGATATCACACCTAGTGGTTATTGCATGTTTAGATTGCTCAAGGATGTACTGGAGAAGAAATGTCTTTCAGATGATGAAGTACACTGAGTGGTGCATAACTAGTTGCACAGCCAAACAAATTTTTGTTGTTTTCCGCAGGAATTCAGGCACTGTTGCAAACCTGTATTGAGTGTGGAAGAGATGTAGGAAAATGGTGTTAAATGTTTCTCATTCACTGAATAAATTATTTTAAAAATAATTTAATGTCTTTTGTTGAATGACCCTCATACCTTGATGGATGCATCTAGGAAGGCAGAGTGGCAAAGCAATTTTATTGTATAGCATAATGGATGATGGGGTAGCATTGTGGAGCACCCCGCAAAGATGACTGCTTGGAGTTGAAGCACAAATCCACTATGTATGACTTTTTTAAGCCATTCACATATGCACACATCTGAGGTTCTTTACTTGAACATTTATTATACCTGGCTGTGCACCATGCGCTGTGCATTATGAATATGTGTCCAAGCAAACCATCATGTACATATTTGGTTGTCTTTTGCTTTCCCACCAGGTGTATGACCTATATGAGAAGATAGCATTTGACAACCCAGATGGTGGGGTGTGGAAACAAGGTTGGAAACTTGAGTATGAGGAGTCAATGTGGACAAAAGACCGGAAACTCAGGGTGTTTGTAGTCCCTCATTCCCACAATGATCCAGGTATGAAGCTAAAGCTCATAATGGTGATATCTATTTACTAGAGGGCAGATCCAGGGTTTATTTTTGAGGTTCACGTACATCAGAGAAACCTTTAGTGCATGTGCTAAACAGTGGTTGGAGGTGTTTGTGTCACTAATTAGTCATCAACTGTTATCGTGTTTGCAAAAATTTGTCATTTGCAGTGCACTAAATGTTTTGTTCCTGTGAAACGCCTGTTAAAGGCTCAAGTTGGACGTTTAAGGCGGTTGTCTTTTGGTGAACTTATGACGACAAATTAGCTCCAAGATTAATAGTACAAGAGGTTTAGGGGAAGAGGGAGTCATTCGAGGGCATCTTTGTCAAGACCTATGTACGTCCATTGTTTCCTGTGTTGGTTGCACTGCCGAATTGGTGGCTTCAAAGGAGGGTAACGCCAGATAAGGTCTGGTAATTCTCAGAAACACTGTAAGCTCCTGTGTTGGACACATTAGTACATGCTGCATGTCAAGTTTCCATTAGCCAGACAGGTGCTAGGAGGTGTCGCTTGTTTCTGCACAATTTCAATACTCCCACTTGTGGAGCATATAAAGTAATTTTCAGCAGTTTACAAAGTATTAACTTCTCTCAGGTTCAATGGACAATCTGGAATTGAACACTGTGCTGTCGTAGTCACACTCGCATCTGCTTTCACTTGATATTTAGTTCTCTGGTGGCACCCATGCTCCGTAAACTTTCACAATCAACTCCAGATGAACACCTACATGCAGTATATGCTGTTTGTGATGAAAGTTTAAAGGCCACATAGCGTGTGACATTAAATTATGGTGCGAATGAAACTACCAGACGGAAGAGAGCATCTGTAATGCACTTTCCCTTTTGGTCCGCATCATCTTCACCATAATAAATATGAACTAACTAGCCCAGCAACAAGTAGTGACATGTGACAGCAACTACATCTATATCACGCAGCGGGTCATCAGTAGCAGTGCTGGCAAACCAAAGGTCTTCCTTGTTTTCTATACATTTCTTTCACCATATTGAGCATTTAGGCACTGTCAAAGTGGTAGAAGCATAGCTGGGTTGGTGTGGCAATGATTTACTGATGATTATAGTTTGTCTGTCGTTCTTGTAGGCTGGCTTAAGACATTCGATAAGTATTACCTGGACCAAACACGACACATATTGGATAATATGGCTGCTAAGCTTGGTGTGGACAGACGGCGGCGTTTCATCTGGGCCGAGACTTCCTACCTCTCTCACTGGTTTGACCAACAAAGTGAGGACGTCAAGTCCAAAGTGCGGAGGTAAGCATGGTGCTCTGAATGGCTAGATATGCAGTATTCTTTTATGGCCTAGTCTGTAAAAATTCGTCTCTCTTGTGTGTTCTTGCTTCTAAAATAACAGATGATGTTCCACATAGGTCCTTGAATGCCTTTTATTTTTTTCCTTATGCAAGAGTACAACCATCTCAGGTAATATATGAGTACTTTAAACTTGGAGGGCAGATTTAATCAGAAATATTACAGGGACTTCCAAATTTATCACACTGCAGGACAACAGCAATTGTCTGCATGTTGTGCCAGCATCATTCACTTGAATCACTCCATCTGGTTCTCTGCTGTTCCTTACTGCACTTCCTTTTGCTTATTATTTGTTGCGTTCAACGTTACTCGAATTAACTGCTGGTCTTCCAAGCCAGTACCATGCCATAACTAAATATATTTTAAAAAGTTGTTTGCAGATTCTTGTCGATGCACTAGAAATTGCACTACTAAGGAAAAGTCTAGTTTGAGTGATGCATTGAAAAAGAAATATGGCGATATAGTGTCAAATACTTGCCTTTCTTTTGCAGTCTAATGTCCAATGTTCATCACCATGAGAGCTTGTTTGCTCATTATGTGCACAGGTGTTCCAGCTGCCTGACATGAAAACTGCATAATATTGTTGTGTGTTAGTCTTGACACTATATTTGTGTTGTAGCTGGTGCTGGCATTTGGCACATGTGTGTGCAATACATTTTTGCAGTTATGTGCAGTCTGGTCAACTGGAGATCGTTACGGGTGGCTGGGTGATGAATGACGAAGCCAACACGCACGTGTTTGCAATGTTGGAACAGATGGTCGAGGGACACCAATGGGTGGAGCGAAACCTAGGTAAAGTACCAAGCAGGGAAGATGTAATGTGTACAGTCATGGACACTCCATATTTGAAACTTTGTGAGACACGGAAATGCCTTCATAAGGCAACTGCTGAAGCAACATGAATTAAATTTGTTGCAATTCTGAGTAAAATTATTATTTACGGTGACTGTCAAGAGCAGATATTTGTTGAGGACTCGCAAAAGCTTTAGAAGTGACAAATTATCGCGTTTGAAAAAATTTGGAGCATCAGGTTCACAAACCTGTGGCTCCCTGGCAGAAGGAAGCATCATACTTATGCAAGCTGCATCTCAAAATAACTTGCACTGTTCATGAAATGGTTACTTTGTACATGTGAGTTGAGTAATGCAGCACATATTTTTCCACTTTGATTATCTTGTTAATTGTCATGCCTTATTTATACATTAGCTGATATGTACAAGCATCTCCAATTTCTTCATGCTACTTTTTTCTAGTTGATGTATTCTTTAATAGCATTTCTAATAGTACATCACTGTCTTAGCTCCATAAAGACGAAACACTATTCAACGTAAATAAAAATCAGAAAAAAACTTGTTCTCCTCACTTTCTGCCCATTGTGTACATTAATACAAAAAAAGAACTAACGAAATATTATTTTAGTAAGATTACTTGGTGGTTTTCTGAAAATTCATTCCACCATATCAAATACACTACTATGAACTTTGCATTAAGTATCCCGCACTTCGTTCAGAATTTTGACGTATCAAACTCAATGTGGCAAATTATTATATATTGGGCCTTGTGGGGTTAAATATTCCAATCAATTTTGTGACTGGGAGTTCTATTATGTTGCTCTCATTGATTTACTTTCTTATAAGTATAATCCAGACCATAGAACTTACATGGCAAAGCCTTTGTCAAAAGTATATGGGTTATGCCTTCACTGTATACATTGTTTGGCTATGTGATGTGGTTCCAGTGGTAGCACTCCTGACGCTCCAGACCACTGCGTGGTTAGAATGAGAGAGAAATGAGGTTAGAATTAGAATGAGAGTTAGTGCAGCAGAAACTCCCTTAAATAGCCTGTAAACGACCTGGCGATTTCAGGCAACATAGCCCGTACACTTTTCGCAAAAATGGTACATATATAGGCGTGCATTTAGCCTTTATTCTTCAGTTCCCACCCCCATGTGATGTGAGAGACGGTCTGTAGTCCAAGAAAATAAAACCAAGAAAGTGACCCTTCTCTAATGGTTGACGAAGCCTCTTGTTCGCTGGCAGGAACTTTTACACGCACTAGGTGTGCACTGGGCAGACATACTAGATGCACTGCATCATATGAACTAGTTGCATCTTGGTGCATTAGGTGTTAACACACTGAGTCCATTTGGATGTTACACAGAGAGAGAAACATAATTTAATAGGTGCTGGAGTAGTGTTACACTGACTAGATGCACTAGATGTTATATAATGGCTTTACAGTGCTTTTATTTTGTCTTGTTCGAAACGCAGGGGTGCGGCCAAGAAATGGTTGGGCCATTGATCCTTTTGGCCTTTCTTCTACAATGCCATACCTTCTCAAGCGAATGGGTTTCACCAACATGGTGGTGCAGAGAGTCCACTACTCGGTGAAAAAATATCTGGCTCGGCAAAGAGCGCTTGAGTTTATCTGGCGTCAGCCTTGGGGTGTGTGTCTTTTCCGTCATGATCATTACATGAAGAAGGCTTACTTCTATTTAGTGTACCCATTGCATTGAGCAATGAGTTGTAATGAGCAGCGTTTTTTGGCGACTAATGCTGCAGAAGCTTTCTTTTCCTCAGTAGGTTTATTCTGAGAATTCCTTTAGCATGTCAATTATCCAGTTTAGCATCTTATGGGCACATTTTATTTCCCAGGTATTGTTCGTGATAGCCAAAATGTAAAGCAGGATGGTACAGGCTTCAGGAATTGAGGCTTGCATGATGTGCTACTAGTTTGATCCAAGTGCTGCGAAAATAATCTCTTTCTCGAAAAGACATTTGCAACTGGAATTTGTTCATCCAAACATTTTTTTTGTGTGCACTTGAAAGCTGTATATTGTGTGAGCCATGGTTCAGGTACTGCTGCTGTGTGCTATATAAGCTGTGCTGAACAAGACAGTAGTTCTCGGGAAAGTGGAGGCTTGACATTATATTATGAGCAATGGTCCAACAAGGAATGTCACCGTAGCCAATGTTTCGACAAATCCTCTTGACGTAGACAAGTTCCCTTGCTGAAACGTTGGCTCCAGCGACATTCCTTGCTAGACCTCTAATCATCTGTATAAGCTGTTCTGGTCATTCGAGCTTTTTTTGTTTTAATTGTTTGGTGGTTAGGGCTGTGCCAGAGTAAAAAAAGCAACGCACTGTTCTGAGTTTGTTTGCGAGGCAGTTATTTTGCAGCACTAAGCCTGCTTATGCCAGTGCAATCTAATGTTGCATGTAATGCTCCTTAACAGCATTGTCAATGTGGCCAGTAAAGGCATTACCTAAGCTGTACGAAAATGCATCAAGCAGCCTCCTACCTCTTCTTTGTTATCAAAACTGAATATAATTTTTTAACTATGTCATTGTGCAAACGTGATAGCTGATGGTCAGTTGTCCATCATTTCAATAATGGGACACATAGTTTGCTTCAGAGCTATAATTACCTTTTATTGGTAATCGAGCATACACTAATACATTCTTGTTGTGTCTCGCTCATATGTGCCCACCCCTTCTAATTTACTTTGGGTCCTGAGGCTAGCAATGTAACTAAATAGAACTTGGGTGAATTTGTCACAACAGCTGGCTTTATTTGCTCTTGCCCGCTCCCTTTCATTCATTTGCTCTAAGTCTCAAATAAGTGTCGAACAGCTGCCCTGTTGTGATAGTCCTCTTCCTCTACGTTGGCTACAGATCAGAACAAGACAACTGACATCTTGTGCCACATGATGCCATTCTACAGCTACGATGTGCCACACACGTGTGGACCTGACCCCAAGGTCTGCTGCCAGTTCGACTTCAAACGGCTTCCGGGCAATAAGATCAACTGTCCCTGGAAAGTGCCCCCTGTGACCATCACTGACCACAATGTAGCTGATCGGTAAGCTTTCTACTTATTCTCTCTCTCTCCTGGTTTGTGCATCCTATGTTTTCACCTTGTCGGTGGGCCTCCTTTTGACAGGAAGATAACTTCAATTTAGGAGGTGACAACCGCAGGAAAATATTTTAGTGACCAACCTTCACAGTTTCCTGTAGATTTCTTGAAGACCTTCAGAAACATCTAAAGGGACACTAAAGTAAAATATTAAGCCTATTAGGTTGATAGGTTATTAGCCTAAAAGTCTATAATCACTTTCTGTGCACCAATATGTGACTTTGTTGCATAGATAATTGCCACCATAGGTCCCACTGCTGCTTCTCTATTTGAATTGCCCTGCAACCCTCACGTGACATCTCTCTCTGCCGCCCTCTGTGAATCGTCCACTGCTGACGTTGCTTGACAGAGACCATAGTCCAATATAGGCCATGCCACTCTGGTTATCCATTTTTGTTGTTTTCTCACTTACAAAAGCTCTGTTCTCACTGCAAATGACTAATTCACTATCACAGAAACCTAATCTTTTAATCTAGCTCGACTTAATATCTTGCTTTAGTGTCTCTCTAAGCCAGAAATTTCTTGTGTGGAATTTCTGCCTTAAATTTATAGCTCTGGCTTTTTCATGGTTATGGAGGACTAGGCTGGATTCATTGAAATGATATTGTGGCTTTGTTTCTCGATAATGATGTGACAGCATTATCCTTCGTTAAAAGTCATCAGCCACTTCATAAGGTAATGAGCAGGATCCTCAGAGCTTCTCAAATTGAACTACGAAATGTCCACTATATGTTGCAATTTATTGGTGTTAAATCATTTCAACACATATTTGACTAATAGCTACTATAGTCATAACTGCTCGAAGATATTAACTACAACACACTATTTGGATACATTTACTCAATGTAAGGCTTTAGACAATATCAGGCATCTTGTCAAAGTCACGGTGTGAACATATGGATTTTGGAAAATAATATCGAAGGCCTCTAAGTAATTGTCACATTGTCTGACCCTAAATTTTCCAAGATGAAATTTACTGCTCTGTTTCGAAAAAAAAAATGGCCTCTGATGAAAACTTGTCATTCAGAATTTTTATTGTGCAATAACAAATTGCTGTTGGTATTTCCTCTGTTGTTTGCAAGAGTTCAAACTTCGGCTTATTAAAGGGCCCTTCACCAGGCCCCATAGCAAATTTTGGTTAGTATATGCAAAAATTTTTCAAATCGATTCATTAATAGCTGAGATAGAAATATTTCAGTGGTGCGAACCCATGATTTCAGCAGGCAGGCTCCACTGCCAAGCAAGACGCTCTCTCCGCTCGCCCTGTCTAGCCTTCGCAAGCGAAATTCCTTCCCTGCATTCTCTTATACCAGACCTCGAGGATCGCGTGACATATACGTCACAGGCCCCGCCTTCATTTCTTTTTTCTCCTTGCTTTTTTTTGCCCCTTCTTTTTTTCTGCGCAACGCATTTACACTGACTGCGGTGCGCACGAGCTGTTGTCTCGTTCGTGCAGCACACAATTTTGCACGCTGAGCACAAGGAAACATGACTAGCAGTATAATTCACTGCTACACGAATACTGAGGCAGAACAAGTGATCACGCTGCTGGAACACGGTATAAAATGGCATACTTTCGGTACCTGCGCACGCGACCACACGACCGTCGGAACAAGCAGATGAAGCGGAAGTACATCTTTCTTGCTTCTGTGCGAACTAAAACAAAAAACACGCAGACATTCCGTTTGTGTGTTTTATTATTTCTCTAAACTTCAATTCGTCCATTCAAGCAACAGATCGCACAGATAACAGATGTCTTGAATAATTCTCGAAGTCGCGTGTCGCCATTAGCGACGTCACACTGTGGACACAATTACGTAAGCGCAGGAGCCCGACTACGTCACCGTCCCTCTCCGGGCAGATTTACCGCGAGCGAAGAGGGAAACAGCATTCGGATTTAAATTTCGGGCCTTTCTGTGGTGCGTAGCGATGTAATTCTTTGCAAACACAATCGTTGGTGCGCATTGTATGCTCTGCGCTTGACAACTCAAAATGGCCAGACCTGGTGAGGTGCCCTTTAAAATATATTGTATGCATATGGGGCTGGTGTATAAAAAAAATGAAAGCATTGCACTTCAATATTAACAATCTGCGCATTATCATATGAAAAGAGGCTCATTCTAAACATAGTTAAAATATTTAAAGCTTCAATGAGGTTAGAATGCATGAATGCTTATGTGCTCAGATTTAGGTGTGTTTTAATAAAAGTCTTCGAGTGCTCGAAGTTACTCCTGAGCTCACCAGTACAGGGTGTCTCTTATCCTAACGTGCAGCTTTGGGACGTAGAGCTTCGCTAACTTGAGCGCTTTTGAGCACCCTCAAGGTGACAAGTTGTTGCTGTGTGTTTCATTTCTAAGTCTCCTTCAGCAGGTACGAATTTAATTGTGAAACAAAATTGAAACTAGCGACAGTGTTCCAGACTAGTCCTGCTGCACAGCTGTGAAGGACAGTCATTTCATTTATGCTGGCTTTCCCACAGAGCGATGCTCCTCCTGGACCAGTACCGCAAGAAGTCGCTACTCTTCCGCACACACGTCGTGCTGGTGCCGCTCGGAGATGACTTCAGATTCGATAAATCTTCAGAATGGGACAACCAGTTCAACAACTACCAGAAGCTTTTTGACTACATCAATGCCAATGAACGTCTACATGCTGAGGTATCAGCCAATTGCTTCTGTAGCAGCTAAGTGTTGGAATGGGTGTTGGATAACTTGAAAGAATGCTAGATACTACGCAGAGTTTGTGAAACAGAAAGTGATAAGCATGACCTTGAGAGGTGAAGAAATGGCAGTATGGGTTAGACATTGAAAGTGAATGGGATGTTCTAGTTGAGATGAGGGAGTCAAAGTGTGACAGGTCGCATAGTGTGAGCAGCAGAATAACAGTGGTCAATTATAGTAAACAAAAGGAAACAGAATGCTGTTTAGGTTGGCAGGGGAATACACTAGTGAGATTAGAAAATTTGCATCTGCAAAATGGATATGATTGATATAGGACAGCAGCATGTAATCAAAGATCTTAGGGAGAGGCCTATGTCCACGTCACCGTTCCACATCGATTTGGACTTGTGATTGAGCAGTAGTATTACACTATCTATTTCTTTTGGTTTCCCTTAGTGATTGAGTACTCAAGTTTAGGGTCATCTGAAATTTTGTTGCATGGTGAGTGTGACACGAATGTTTGAATGAATCATCTGTGTTAGACTTAGGTGACAAACAGAAATTGTCATTTATAAGTCATTTCAATTGTTCCCATCCTACTTTCACTGTCCTTTGTTTCTTTCCACTGGTGCAAAGTCCACATTCTTTCTTACTGCCTTCACTCAAAATTTCTGCAGTTTTCACTGCTTTCATTTCTTCAAGATGATTGCTTGTCAGGGATGCTGTCTTACATAGTGGCTGAATTAATGTACAAATTAATTAATGCACTGTGTAGACTAAAATAAAACATAATACTTATCATAAATAGCGTATTCCTTGGCCATCCTCCCTTTGTAATTGCAGTGTTTCTTCGCGGTATTAACAGGTACAGTTTGGCACCCTTGAAGACTACTTTGTAGCACTTCGTGCTGAGAGCACAGTGGACAGCAGCAACATGCCGATAGGTTTTCCATCATTGAGCGGAGATTTCTTCACTTATGCTGACCGTGATGACAACTACTGGAGTGGATACTACACGTCTCGACCATTTTACAAGAACATGGACCGAACCGTAGAGGCGCACCTTAGGTGAGCTACTCAACTTTTCCTGTAATTTTGTGCAAATTCATATGCATTCAAGCAACAGCAGCTTAAGTAAAATTGTATGTACAGAACTATGCTTCCTGCCATCAGTTGTGCCGGGTTGCTTGTGTAAAGCCTTGAAAGTTTTCATCTGAAGTTTATTTGTGCAGAATATGCTAGCAGGTTACTTTCCTTTTTCAAAGTTATACAGCAAAACGTAAACGCAGTAGACTTCCAGGAATTCAGCTTCAGTTAGTTCGATTCTTGAGTTAATTTGTTCCCGACCGAAGGTCCCAGCGCCTGTGCATTTCTATGGGTTGAAACTCTTGTTATTTTTATTCTAAAATTGGCCTTTGCCGCATAATTTAAACTTGACCAGTCAGCACACACGCAGCTGACTCCCATGGTGACTCCAGTAGTGACCCCTTTAGTGGCATCTGTCTCGGTGGACCTTAGGGGACAGTGAATGTGTTAAACACGTCATCCCCTGTCGAAAACACCTATTTCGGCCTGGCCTGCCCTTGGAAGATTTTCAAGCAGTAACCATAGCTCACAATGTCCAATTACAGTATTTACCCAATTTCGTGCCTTTTCTTAAAAAAGAAAAAAAAAAGAAAATTGTGTTGAAGATTGCCTGTGCAGTGCAATCAGATACAAAACCAAAACTGCCTTCGGGGCATTTGTATGGTTTACCACATAACACTAATGCGCTGCGGTGAGGCAGAGTTTAGGAACCCAGTCACTATGGGGCAACACATATTAAAGTCTACTCGTTACAGCAGACCATGGTAATCCGGCAAAAAATGTCTGTTTTATCTGAAGTATATAATACCCAAAATGCCTCATTTCTGAAACATTGGTCACGGTGTGTAACGACGTTATTGCAAAGAGTGAGTGACAAACGTCTAAAGTAAAACAAACAAACAGAAGAAGTTGCAATTTCGTTCGAAAGGCGAAGCATTGATTGCGATAAAAAATTAGTAGACAGCTATGCGAAGTAAGGATAGTAGTTTTAGCATCCGTATAAAGGCGTAAACATTAGCTTTTACTAACTAAATTAACAAGCACCATGTCACGTGCACGCAGATAAACATGAACACATCTTGCTTGATGACCGCAGGAAGTCGCTGTCGAAACGGTGAGGAAGCGCGCTAGCAACACTGAGCGAATTGACCTTTCTGCTGTCTCGCTTCAATGCGAACTAAACGTCGAAAACTCAGCCCACACGAAGCTACCGGCACTGGGCACACTTTGTCCACATCGCAGATCGCTTTCAAAATACGGTGCCCGCGCAGCCACGCCGTTAACAGCAGCCACCAGAGTAAACACCTCTCCCTCGCCTTGCCTCCGCACAAATGACGGCGCGCTCCCGCCCCGCTTTCCTCCCTCCCTCGCCCACACGATATTGAGCCGCGATCGTCAGTTGACCCTCGCAAGTCGGTTGCCAACCCTTGTCGACACGGCAAAAGTCCGTTTTATATGCCTGATTTTGACAAAAATTGGCGCTAATTTCGTCCGCTGTAGCCAATAGTTTGTTGTAGCATGGTTGCACTTCGTTGCATTAATAAAATTGGTAGAGCAAACTAAGGTTAAAATATTGTCTGTTATATCAAAAACTGTTGTACGCAAGTCCGTTGTAACGAGCATGGACTGTAGACCCTTGCCCATTTTTCTTGCTGAAAAAATTTGATGTATACTATATTTCTACTTTCTTTAGGAGGTTTAAGGTAATTTCTGTGTTAGTTTTCTGCTTTGAACACATAGAAAGTGGGCACGCTTGATTCGGGGGCATGTTAGGCTAAGCAAATACTGCCGAATTAATCTGCGGTGTGTTCTAAGCTTTTTTCTGAATATTGATTTAATTAGATCAATTTCATTGGTCCTGTCAGGTTTGAGTTAATAGGAGTTGACTGAATAAATTGTAAATGACGGTCATAATTTTAAGCTAATGTCATTTACAATTTAGTTAGATTGAGTTAGATTTTTATATACTAGAAAAAATGAAGTAAAGAAAGACAAATGAACAAGTGAATTGTACACACACATTGCTTGTGCGTGTTATGAAGTCAACGCACCCTGCTTGGACCTACTTTGCATTGGAACGTGTTGTCAGGCTAGTTTATTCTTGCTGAATGTCATCTTATAGGATGCCGAGCAGCAGTCATGTACATGCTTGGGATTTCAGTGGACTTCATTTTTTCTCTTTTTTTTCTGCAGGGGCGCCGAGATCATGTTCTCCCTTGTATGGGCACGCATGGGTTACATTTCCAATGACTACATGCCGCTGGTAAACAGCATGATGAATGGCCTAGTCACTGCACGCCAGAACCTAGGCCTCTTCCAGCACCATGATGGCATCACTGGCACTGCCAAGAACCCTGTTGTTATCGACTATGGAGTCAGGTGAGGCTGTTGTTGTACGCAATCAGTCAGCCACTTGCTATCTTACTCGTTCTTGCAGTTACAAAATTCATGGAACTGTTTTGTGTAAAATCAGTCTATTATTCAAAGCATTTAGTAAGTAATGCCAGCAATTTATTTCCAATGATTTTGTCAGTCATTTCACTAAGCGAGGACTTTGCAAGGTGTGTTTGGAAAGATAATTGTTCCAAACGACCACATCAAAGAAACAATCAAGGCCATGAACATTGCAGCAACAACTTAGAGGAAAGACTGAAATCGTTTGGTAATGATGACATGGAAGCTATGTTGGCAAAAAGGCAGTGGCAGTTGACCATGGGCTCAGCCTAAGCAGAACTGTTCAAACAGCATTGAGAAAGATTTCAGCTCAAAGAAATTATGGGGATGGTTATTGAGTGGTGATAATGGAAGAAACTCTCCAGAAATGGTGAGCCCATTGAGAAAGTGACGCAGCTGACCAAGTAGGGAACATGTTTTCATAGTTAAATCTTCAGAAGATTATGGACGGCAGAAAGCGTCTAGGTAGTTGTTCCTCTTCATGATTTTTAACTGCATTCATATATATAGACCATGTATAACTTAGTCTGCAGGCAGCATAAGGCCTTCTAGAGTCTATAGGCTAAGCATCCATGCAACTTTATTTCTATAGTAGGGTACCGTTAATTCTGCTCCGGTTAATTTAATTTTTCAATTAATTATATCCTGGATGAACGTCCTCTCCAGCACTCATGCATTTTTATGTTCCCAAACTTTTGTTATTTCTATCCTAAAATTGGCCTTTGATGGATAATTTGAACTTGACCACTCAGCACAAACATGCTGACCCCTATGGTGACACTGATAGCGACCCCTTTAGTGACAATGTCTGTCTTGGCAAAGCTTATGGAACAGTGAAATGTTCAACACACTTCATTGCTCGTTAAAAATGCCTATCTTCAACCCACCCTAGGAAGATTTACAAGCAATAACCATAGATCACAATGTATGATTATGGTATTTACCCTATTATACTGCACACCTTTATTAAAAAAGAAAATTGGGCCGAAAATTTGCTGCGCGATGCAATCAGTCGCAAAACTAAAACTGCCTTTGTAACTTTCACATGCTTTGCCGCATAACAAGGACATGTTGCGACGAAATATTAAAGAAAAAAAGAACTGTGATAAAGCTGACTTTAGGAAACCAGATCTCATTTTGAAACAAATTTTTTGCTAAAAAATTGTGTGTGCATTAGATTTCTGCTTTGTTTAGAAGCTTTAATGTTATTTCTATGTTAGTTTACTACTTTGAGTATAGAAGGTGGGTACGCATTTATTTCAGGGGCATGTTAGAATCGAGCACATATTGCCATATGAATCAGCAGTGTGTTCTGGGGTTTTTCTCTGCATCTTGTTTATTACAACCCACTGGATAACTTGATGAATTTCGTCAGCCTCGTCATGGTCGAATTAACGGAAGTTGACTGCATTTATATTATCTTTCTGTTATCTTCTTCTATTCATGCATTCATGCAATTTTCTTGTTAGGTTATTCAAGTCTCTGCAGCATCTGAGAGAGATTATCACCAAGGGTGCTCTGTATATGCTTTTTAATGCGCCTTCTCAAGGTGGTATTGAAGATGACCTCTTTGTTCTCCAGATGGTAAGCCAGCTAAGTGTTATGTCCCTGTGCATTGTGCATTTCAAGGGCGTTGTGTAGGCCGAGCATGGCGGTAGAGGTTCGATTCCTGGCCACGGTGGCCGCATTCCAATAGGGGTGAAATGCGGTAACATTCACACACTTAGATTTAGGTACGCATTAGAGGGACACTAAAGAAAAGAAGTTATTTAAGCTGTATTAGCAAATTATTCTTTTACAACACCAAAAAAAGCCACTCTTGGTGTGACAGCAGGTGTCGTAAGTCCGAAAAAAATGCAGGAATGAAAGATGGGGGTGCAAGGCCACCTTCTAGTTCCCACACAGGCTCGTCGCGCTGTCATGGAGTTTAGCCTAGTTCAATTTTTATCACTGATGATGTACTGTATTGTATCCTAAACGAGCCAGGATGTTAAATTAGCAGGTTTCAAGAACATTTACTGAGCCACAGTGGCTTAAATACGAAGAGTTTCTTCAAAATTTGCCATGTCACACTGATACACTGGCTCTGGGGTTTAAGCACAAAATTTTAAAAATGCAATTTTGATATTCTTATTCTTTTTTATTGGTAATAGACTCCGTATTGCAAAATTTACAAGACTAGAGCTTTAAAAAAAAACTCTCTCAGTCTAAAGTGATTTAGTGTTCCTCTTTAGTGTCCCATCTTTAGAAGCCCGAATGATTGAACTTAATTCAGATCCACCCACTAAAGCACAAAAATAACGGACATGTAAAAAAGACAAACAGCAAGGAAAGAAAGAAACAGAAAGAAGGAAGTACAAGAAATTTCCCATTCATCAAATGCATACAGTGTCTGTGTATCCTAACTGGTAGTTATTATTGCTGTCCCCATTTTGTACTGGACCTCTCCCTACCATATCGCCTTTAATGATTACCATATTTTCACATGCACATATAATGTGTCCCAGTGTATTATGCACACCTTCAGTTACCATCCTAGGATCCTAGGAGAAAGGGGACAGAACTCGCACACTGAATTCCACACAACATTCAAATCTTTAAAGAAGCAGCATGGCAAATTATGTATTTCCATGCAAAGCAAACCTCCAGAGACAATCTTGCCTTTGGGTGCATCTTTACAGCATGTGAATTTGTTTTGGGTTTTGGTGCGGCTTTGCGGCAATGCACATTTTGCCTTTAGCTTCGGCTTCACAAAAACACGTCATGATTGCCACGAAGCAGTGCCTATAGGCACAGTTTGCCTGTGGTTAGTACCCTCACTTTGTACCATGTTTTCAGTGCAGATTATATAAATGGGCAAAAATACAGTATAATAACGTGCATTGGAGCTTGTTAAGTTATACTTGCAGTTCATTGCTGTGTTGCTTATCTTGCCTCGTGAGTCTTTTTGTCTTTTTTCTTCTTCCAGTTTTTCGTAACCCTGTGACTTCCTCTGAGTGTGAGCTGAAAATTCGAAGTGGGATGTGCCATAACCTGCTTGTTGAACTTTGTTCTAGGATGACGTTCGGGACACTTATGATGGAATGCCGCGCAAGCAGCTTCTCACATTTACCAGGGAAGGGCGAATTAGGTAAAGTAACAGATCTGCTATGCCTCTGCGTGTACTGCAATACTGCGATTCAACGCCCATCCCCAAGATATTTCCATTGTGCCTTATGTGCGTGTGTGTTTCAGGTACATTGTATTTTATAACTCCCTGACTGTGCCAAGAAACGAAATGGTCAGTCTACAGGTCTCCACTGCATCCATTGTGGTGATCGATGCCAATGGAAGCGTCGTTCCGAGCCAGCTTTCTCCTGTTTGGAACAAAGAGGAGCTCATCAGAGGCACATTTGAGGTGAGCAGCATGGCTGAACTAGGTCATGCCTGAGAGCTCCATCATGTGGAACTGTCAAGCTTGCAAGTTTTAGACAAGGGGATGCACGCTGCTTCCAGCTGCTCAAAAAGCCTTCTGTTAACATGGCAAGTGAGATTGCAACCCCCTGCTGTACAAGTATAATTTCTTGTTTGGAATACTGAATCCTCGAGCATACTTTTCCTTTATAGACTTCTCTAACAAATGCTAACCATGGGCCTACACAAATTCACACTGAACTGCCACAAGAATATGTGAGCAAGTGCTTGAAAGCACTGGGAACTGGCACGTACCCAAATTAAGAAGCATACCTCCCCCCGCCTACGTCCCCACTTCTCACACACATTCCTAAAGCGCAGCCAAATCAATGTTGAAACTTGACAGCTAGTCGGCGGTCAACATTTTGCTGCCTTTTTCACTCCTTTTGGATGGCAATAGTTATCGGCATCTGCTGGGGTGTGAAGGCCAGTTTCCTCATCGATTCGGTGCCCACGCGGTTAACTCGAGATGCATTCAGTTATCACCGTCTTTTCGACGGTCACATGCATCGCTGCTGCATCGTTAGTTCAACCTTCTATGTTTAGACTTATTCAGGGACCAAGAAAGGGATTCGGTTCGTGGTAAGCTGGTTGTATGCACGTGGAACAAGTTGTGGCCAGAGAAAACACCAATTGCGTTTAACTTTTCCTTTTGCTTCATTATTTCCTCGAGTAATGGCTCGCAGCGACGCTGACAGATTCTCGGAACCATATACGTGCGATATGGGTTAGATAAGGTGGAAAATAAAAGTATACGAGACAGCGTCCATCATCAAACCCTGCAATAACCCTTAAATCCATAGGCAGTATGACTGTCACCCGTTAACTTGTCTGGCGTTTCCCTAATTGTAGAGCTCTTCTGGTGGAAGATTGCCAATTGGAAACAAGAGTCTCAAGGAGTTGAAAAATGAGGCGATCCACTAAGGGAGAGAGCCAAGGCAACAGCCAAGCAGGAAGGAAAAGCAAAAATTAACAAATAAAACCGTTGTTTATGAAAATATTTATGGATCAGCATCTTTTTACTTATAAAGGAAATAGCTAGAACAGAAAAAGGAAGTGGAGAACAGTTCTGTGTGTTCTGAATGACGCTTCTACAGTTATCATTCGAGCCGCCTAACGTAGCCACTTCTCTGCTGTGCTTATGCAAGTGTTTTTCTAACCTTCCGCGATGGGCATAGTAGATCTAGAATTGCAGTGTCCTGCACCCTACGCAGTTGTACGGGACTGGCAGCCACGCATCGTTACGTAACTTCCCAAATAACAACACGAGTCGGTTGTGGCACTTAGCTTGGTAGAGCATAAACGAGGGATGCAAAAGAACTGTGATTGTTCCGCAAATATATATTTCTCTATAATTCTTCCAGAGCTAATTGAAAAAACGCTACTATAGCCGGATACAAATTAAGTCTGCAGTGAAGGCCCGCCCATGCCCTCATAACTGCCAGCCACTGTTCCTCCACAAGGCTGCAAATAATTCGTACTTAAAATTTTTCCTGTTACCCAAATAAGGCGGTAACCACAAAAATAAGATTATTAGCTCGTAATTTTATATCTTTTGCCTCGTCTACTATAGTGGAATGGTCAAAGCCTAATTCTTTATTGAACTGAGATAACATGCTTGCTTTGCTGCAACTATTTATTGTCAAGTTTCACTTCAGTTGGCAGTGAAGTTTCATGAGTAAAACGGGTTCAGCAGTGAAATGAACGGCACCGCATAATTTTGAAGAGTGAAATGCTCAGACTCCATACACTTTGCCCATGCTTGTTGCACACCTCATTGCTTCCGCCGATGAAAAGACTCTTCAAGAACAGCAGGTGCTCCGGAGTTATCAAGCACAACGCCATTTTGAAAAGGCCGCATGACGACGATTTTGTTTGCTTCTGCGATTGGCTGGCGAAGTAACACAACTCCGCGTTGTTTGTGTGCCTTGGTTGCCAACTGCTGTTCCTTTTTTAAGTTGTACTCTACTAAAGTAATCTTTATTTTACACTTTCGCTTCTTTGCTTGTTCTTGGCAGTGTTCTTCCTGCGCTTTTCTGTGCAAGTCCATTTGACATAGTTCCTTGTTTGCCAAGTAAAGGAGAGGTGTATCGCACAGGCTTACCTGTAAAATACACCTTATTTCATTTCTATTTTGTGGCTTTACACATTTTTATGGCGAATGGTGGACGCTATTCACATTTGTACTAGTAAAGACCCCCCCCCCCCTCATTTGCATAGAAGTTACCTTGGGTTGGGCTACCTTCTATACTTGCTTGCAACAGCACGTGTTCTGATGCTTTTCCTATTATATGCATGGCGAACGTCTCCATTGGGTTGGAAGCGCAGTTGCCACTGACGCGTAAGATCCATTAACACGAAAGAAAAATGATATCAAAAGCTTTTCAGTGCATGAATGTACCCTTTTTCAGACTGCATGAAAAGTTATATGATGTGCTTGCTTTTTAAAAATGGCTACTCCTAAAAATGAGCAAAACGAGAACAAGGTGAAAGCAGGAATCGATTTTGCGACAAGTGGACTTGTCTTCTTCAAGGCGACATATGCTTTTCTTGCCATAGTATATGTAGGTGGGGTTCTTTAAAGGGGAGAGAGCGTAAGGTGGGTGGGTGCGGCAATAAGTGAAAGTGTGTTAGCAGCGAGGGTGTCGAATTGAGAATAAAGGACTGCTGTGCACAAGGCCAGGAACATGGCCGTCAATCACGTGTCAACGCCCGTGTGTCAGCTGGCGTGTCATCGGTGTGCACAGCAGCCCTCTATTACCTGTTTTTATGTTCTGAGCGAGAAAGAAAATACAGAGAATCATATCTTATCCATAAGTTCAAGACAATGCAACTATTAGGCATAAACATTTCAAAGGGAGCTTTAGAATCTATTTGCTATCCTAAATTTCAAGCTATAGGCAACAACACTTAGTTTGGTTTCTTAGAGTTCTTCTTCTTATTATTCTTCTGTTTCTTTTTCCTTTTATTTCTTTATTTATTCCATTTTGGTTTTTTTTTTTCCCACGTGCACCTGTTTCTGCCCTTCCTTCTATTATCTCTTTCAGAGACACGATAGCCCACACCACCATAGAAACAGTTAATATAGGGCTGCTGTGCACGCCGATGGCACGCCGGCTGACACACGGTCGTTGACACGTGATTGACAGACGGCCGTGTCCCTGGCCTTGCTTGTGCACAGCACTCCTTTATTCTCAATTCAAACCCCTCGCCGCTAACACACCTTCGCTCGTTGCCGCACCCACCCACCTTACGCCCTCTTCCCTTTAGAAGAAAACCACCTATACATACTGTGGCGAGGAAAGCACATGTCGCCTTGAAGAAGACAAGTCCACATGTCGCAACGTTGGCACCTGCTTTCACCTTGTTCTCGTTTTGCTCATCGTCTTGAATTTTCATCTCCCGCCTTCCCCGTGTTTTCCCTGTACTCCTAAAAATGTCATACGAATATGAACTGACACAGGATCATTCTTGTTTTATTTCCATATTTATGGTGATATTTTCATGAACAAATGTGCAAAAGTTTTCCATCACATGAGTCATGTAATGCCTTGGCCTGATTTTCATAGAAATAAGTCAGTAGACTTGGAACCATGAGCGAGATAGTTTCCGTGCCACTGATTGCTTGCCCGGCATTGTAACCCAAGCAATTGCCTGTGCACAAGTCGCAGCATTGTGCATTTTAGTCAGCTGACTGTAAAGCAGAAAACCTGTTAAAGGTGCACATAGCTGTCAGTTGTGGTAGCTCTGTCAGTAGATTGCTGCACACGCATTTTTGTTCAGTACATTTTGGCACTTGGGCTGTTTGCAATTCTTGCAAGAAAGAAAAAAAGGAAAACGTGTTTAATCACTTCTTGTATTGTTGTTTGGCAATATGAGTTATGACAATTTATGTGGAATGGAGAGGGGAAAAAATGTGTAGGAATGGTTAGTATGAAAAAAAATAATGACTTGTCCAAAACTAAGGCACTCTCTCAAACGCTTCCTAGTTCCTCATTTAATTATTGTGCGTTTATTTGTTTCCAGCTGTCCTTTTTGGTCGATGTCCCACCTCTCGGCTTGGCCACGTACCGGGTGGAACACATTGAGGGAATCAGTGGCATGGTGTTCCGTGCTTCCGTCACACTTTACAATTCCCTTTCATCCCCTGACACATTGTAAGTAAACATACCATGTCATTTGTGTTTTGCCTAGGCAGCTGCTCAATCACATGCTATCTAATAGCAGCCTTTGAAGGCACAAGCTTTCGCAGCAAACACCTGCCTCTGGTGCACACTGCGACAATGTAGTGTATGTTCGGTGCATGCCTTGAAAACTCACCTTCTGTACTCTCATGTAAGGCCCTTGCTGTGTCGTGTCTGTTGTGTAGCAATCCCCGACTACCTTCCTGCTTTTCATGTGTGATATCAAGTACTAGTGACATCACGGGAAAAGCGTGTGAAAGGACTAAACGCTAAATAAACATATTCTTTCTTCAGTTGTTCAATCAGCGTATGGCTCAAGACATATCAGTGTCATGTCGCATGAGGCAGCTGTAAACAGCTGTAAACCAGCAACCAAGTGAAAGAAGTTGAGTGACACAAGCAGCTGTTCATTGCCTATAGTGTGCACTTGCTGAGAGTTCTTCAGATCTTCTCAAGTGTTAGAACTCTTAGATAATTTAACACTTTTGCATAGCTAGTTTATAGACACTTGGTCAATTCTTTTGTACAGGTTATGCTGCGTGATTTTTTTCGCGAGTTGCTTTGCATTGCTATCTACTGTGTAAATACAGCTAAACCTCGATGTAACGAAGTCGGCAAAATCGGCAATTTGCTTCATTATATCAAAATGTAGGTTGTCACTGTTGAATTCTTACACGGAAGGGTCCACAAAATTTTATGAATTATAGGGAAATAGCAAAAAGGAAATTTAAATGAAAAGAAATTTCATTTTGTTGAATCTGAGCGGTGACGAAAGATACAGTTTCATGCCATGCCATATCTTAACATTGGCAGTACAAAGCGAAGCAAGCCACGTTTTTGCATCCACTCTGTCTCCGTGGCTGATAGTGTAGCCCCCGGTGGGATGATGCTATCATGAAAAACGCCAGCAGCGGGCAGCGAATGCTTTGTCTGAGTCTTGCTTCAACACATCTCCAAAATTCGAGATTATGCTGCCTCCAGTACTAAATGCGTGGAAAGACAGCGCACGTGATGCCACGCCATCTCGGCACACCCACTCCTTGCACACGGGGCAGATTACCTCTAAAACAAGGCACGTGTGCCATGAATGCACTCAGCCACACTGACAGCCATAAGCAGCCACAGCTGCACTGGAAAAGGAGGCGCACACCAGGCTGCCCCCACCACCCCTTGCGTGCACGTAATTGCACTATGCTCCCCTCCCTCCCCCTTTCCTCTTGCTTGGTGCTCATCGAGCCACCACCTTCTCAGCTCACCCTCGCTCTCTTTCACTGGCACCCAAAGCGTACAGCGCCTGGGACACAATAGGATCTTATCATACTTGGACTTTACAAAGAATATGATGCTGCTCCGCTTCAGAGGTTGCTCTTGGTCGCGGTGCAATTCGAGAGTTGCGTCTGCAGAAGTTTACATTTATTGTCCCAGTATTCCTTGGTGGCAGCAGAGAAATTTTATTATATTGAAATGAGGTTAAACACACTTCGTTATATTGAGGTTTTATATGCATTGTGTTCTATGGATGAGAATGTATAAGAAGTTAAATACTTCGTTACTATATCAAGAATTTCATCGTATTCAGGTTTAGCTGTATTTTTTTTTCCTACATGTTCTGTGTTCGATTCAGCGTGTTGGTAAATTTCCATGTGAGTGACAAATTTTCTCAAATGAAATGCCTGCACCTTGTGGATTTTTGCAAAATATGGTTTTTCCCTAAAGGATATCAATGCAGGCTTCTTTACTATAAGCCATCAGAGCAAATGGATTGGCTGATTGATTATAAAATGGTGAATGTCCTCTACATGGTTCTTGTGTGCCAGACCTGACCTGTCAAGTTTGCAGATTGGCTTGACCTTCTTTTCTTTTCTCTTCTCTCTTTTTTTTATTCTGTTTAGATATTTTCCAATATCGCGCTCAGATTCTAGGGAAGATTTTCGGATACAGACGCCATATCTAGCAGCCACATTTTCGCCCACCACAGGAATGCTGAAGGTATGTAGCTCCCATGCTTGTGAACATTTTCTTACTTTGTCTTTCATTCAAATTATTTTCAACGTGGATAATAGTTATGGCCCTTACAACTTGTGCACCTGTATATTCATGTAACGGAATTTCCTTTCTTTTTATCTATGAGCATGTGGGCATCTAGTAGTTCTTGAATGGCAAAGAACTTACCTAGACACGTGATTATTGCTCTGAAAACAAATAATAAAGTGCAGGTATTTCTGGCTATTATACAGGTAAAACACTTTTGTCTACCAGTTCATTTATTGAGCTAGTACTACTTGATATTGATGTATATACCGTATATACCCGCAGTTTTTGCTCAGTGGCTATGGTGTTGGACTGCTGAGCACAAGGTCGCGGGATCAAATCTTGGCCACGGCGGCCGCATTTCGGTGGGGGCGAAATGTGAAAACACCCGTGTACTTAGATTTAGGTGCACATTAAAGAACCCCAGGTGGTCGAAATTTCTGGAGTCCTCCACTACGGTGTGCCTCATAATCAGAAAGTGGTATTGGCACATAAAACCCCATAATTTATTGATGTATATACATACAATTTATACTCATCATCGAGCTTCACAGCACTTTATGTACGTTTCTTTATTGCAAACATTTTTAAATGTTGATAAACAATGATCGATTAGCCACAGATATTTATTGCTTTTTCCAAAGCTGATTTATTGCCAGTAATTATGTTTGCATTAGAGAATGTCTAACCAGTTTAAATTAAATTTGGAATGGTAAAAGTCTTTTTTTAAGAACAGTGCTCTGTGACTCAAGACTTACGACAAGATTTTGTGAAGGGCTAAGGCAGAAGACACAAAAGGACCAGGGCTCGTGTATCTGTACATCTTATATCTCCTAAGTCTTAGTTCTCTGCAGGTTCCTGTCCTTAATCTGGACAGTGTAACACAGTGTCCCGAGCCATACGGCGCACTACAGCATGTCAGGGTAGAGGTGTCAGTTCATACAATCAGCCTCATTGCAACGAATTCGCATCAGATGCAAAAATACCTTTGCTATATCAGGTATTTAAGCAAACACACTGATATTACCCAAGAAATTGCAATCAGCTCTATGTGAAAGGAATGCAAGCATGCCACCTCCAACAGTTCAGCAAAGGTTTAGATGATCCGCGAGTGGCTTGTCATGCTGATACTTGGCATGTGAACAACACTAATTTACAGACGTGCCTTGCATTGTTATTAATGTGCAAATGATTTGGTTACACAGAATCAACATGTTAGCTTGCCAGCTGCAGGCTAGCCAAGCCAAGCCATTGGCCAGAATGTGCACCTGTGTCCAGAAGTGCCATTTCAAATTGCTATTGCTGAGTATTTGACATTTTTGCTACCAGAGCACATATTTCATGCTGCAAGTGAACTAATATTTGGTTCGCTATAACATAATTGTCTCACAGTTTGCATTTCCAGTCTCGTTACAGTGCTAGAAAACTCATTTAAGTTTTACATAGCAAACCAAATTGTAGGTTTACTTCATTATATCTGTGTTGTTTATATCAAGGAACTATTGAGATAAAGCCTCTTTTTACTGGCTTAAGGAAAAGACAGGGTACTTTCATCGTTACACACTTTTGCACTGCTCTATCATGGAGTATAAATTGACATTTTGAGTAGTATTAAGAACTAACCGGCCTTTCTCTTTCTTCAGCACATTCTAGTGAAAGACCAGAACGTGAGCCTAGACATTGAGTCTGTGTTTGTCAAGTATGGCACCCGTCCCAAGAACAAGGATCGCAGTGGAGCCTACCTCTTCCTTCCTGATGAGAAGGCTAGGGTATGCACGGTTTTTGGAACAGCTCTTTGCTTAAGCATATGTGAAACACTAAAGTGTGCATTTCATATGTCTTCATGTCCTCATCTTTTTTGCACCGTAGCATATAAATTAGGCTGAACTGGTAGTTAATATTATTAAAACACACTCTGCTTTTGTTTTGCCAAAGAGGTAATCTACCGTATTGGTGCAAAAAATGAAGGCAGCCCTTTGCTTGAATTTCATGCCCAGGAATTATGTTCGGAAATTCCTGAACTTTTTTACCCCTTATTAACCCCTTTAACTTCCACAATTTGGGAAAGTATACAAAATTTTAAAAAATACATTTTTTTTTTACTTTATTGATTTTTTGCATGTGATGCTATCATTTAAAAAGTGTCAATTGTGTGGTTTATCCCTTGTGTTCAATGTAAACATAGAGTAATATGTCAGTAGAGAGGTAAAAGTCTGCAATAATATTCGCTTCACGCATGGCAGCAAAACAGATTATATTCGTGAGTCACCCAGCATGGTTGCTTAGTGGCTTTGGCGTTGCACTGCTAAGCACGAGGTTGCAGGATTAAATCCCAGCTGCGGAGGCCGCATTTCAGTGAGGGCGAAATGCAAGAATGCCCGTGTACCATGTATTGGGGGCACATTAAGAGTACACCAGATGGTTAAAATTAGTCCTCCATTGCCGTGTGGCTCAAAATCAAATTGTGGGTTTGGCACGTAAAACTCCAGAGTTTAATATTCATGTGTGCCCAAAGCCAGCGGTTACCTGTGGAAGCAAGCGCACGTCTATGTGCACGAAGTACGTGTCTCGAACCTGTTTGTTACTTCACATATGCTGCCTTCTTTTTCTTCATTGCTAGTGTACTGGAGGAAACGTTGGCAACAAGTTGGTAGGCATCACTCATTTTCGCAAAGCAAAGCAAATTGCTCTATGAGCAAGTAGGTTTTGTCCTGGCAGGAGGACTGGCAGGAGGACATTCACATCTCAGGCTTGGATTGGAGACTAAAGGGTTAAGAGGTGCACAACAACTAGAAGATTAAGGGCCACTGTCTTTACATCTTGGTTTCTTTACTAAGAAGTAGAAAAAAAAATTGAACAATTTACTGAGTACACCAAAATGTGGTTATGTCAAAACAAATAAGCAGACACTTTGGCTTTAAGGTGAAGAAAAGAGCAGGTGAGAAAGTTTGGGAAACAGGAGTGGTGTAGTAAAGGAAGGAGGAAAGCTGTGGCATAGAAGTTGTTGTTGATGCAGTGACTACAACAGTGACAAATGTGTCAGCCAGTTTAATAGTAGGTTCCATGCATCAGCCAAGCATATTGTCACTGCCTACAAACCCAGCTGCTCGTGGCATGCTTTTACAGTAAACTAAAAGGAATAAGAATTAGAGGAGATGTGGGAAGGAAACCTTTATAATAAAACAATAACTAATTTAATATTTTTACCGCAATGTGTAGAAGAAAGGCAGAAGAAATGGAGGTGAAGGATATTAGATTGCAGCTGCATGTCTTGAAATACGGAAGTTGTGTCTCCGTGATCCTTCCATAGCAAGTTTAAACAAAATGCTTCAAGAGTGTATTGTTGATGTCCTGTATGCTAGTTCCCTGTTAAGAGAACTCTCAATTAGTATTCAGTCATAGATTACACCTGAGATATGTGTTAAGCACATTTATTAACAGTTGGCTGTTCACATTATTAGTGGACCTTACTGTACTTAATACTCCTGGTAATTTCATCTTTAGATGCGGAATCGAATATTTTGCTGTAGCAGTTGCTTGTAAATTGGCTCTTAAATTTGAAGGTTACCTGTAGCTCTCTGTAACATGTTCACCATAGCTCGCACATAGCTTTGAAGTTTTGGGTGGTGGTTGCTCGCTACTCAAACTTCCTAATTTTTTCCCTGTTATTTTAGCTTCTTCTTGTAATGCACTGCTTTCTGTATGGATACTGGCTAAAATGTGTCATTTTAATGCTTTCTTTTAGGAACTGGTCTATGATCCACCTTACATTCGTGTCACTGAAGGTGTGCTCTATTCAGAAGTTGTGGTTTTCCTGCCGCATGTTGACTTCTCTGTCAGGATCAAAAACTCTCCAGGTGTGTTTACAAACTTGCATGTACAATTGTGCTGGTGCTCGTGGAAGTTTTCAGAATATCGAAGACGATCTTTACAGCCCCACCTGTGCAAGAATACAGCCACAGCCACCAACTCTCCATTTATTTTATTTAGTAGATGCTGCCAGCCCAAGTGCGCAGCTTTAAGCAGAAGTGAGGGCTTAAAATATCTGTTACAAAATATGGCAGAACACATCCTGATACTACTTACATGAAACTACAGAAATAAAGCACAGTAACCAGAAAAAATGTTATGCAAACCTGCTGTTAGCGTTTAAACCGGGAGAACATCACTGAGGCTGTGTCAATAACCTATTTCTAGACGGTGGAGTGGAATGGAAGGAAGCAAAAGAATTGCTAGGTTGCAGCCCAAAACACTCCCAGAAGTTTCTAAGTGATTATGATAATGATGACTTGCTTGGAATTTTGCCTGTTACGTAATTGTTCCTAGACGTCATCCTTATTATTTTTAGCCTGTAGCTTTAAATTACCTGCTGTAGTGGAGTGTCACAGGTCAGAATGTGAAAAGGGAAGGTAGCCCTCGATTAATACTACAATATCACACCTCAATATTGTGCTTTGCATAGAAAACGTACTTCGAAGAGCCCAGACTTTTTGGTATGCTCTTTGGTATAAGCGCTTTGATATGCATTTAGAAGTAGTGGGGAATGGAGGTGCATTCACCCCGGATGGGATAAAATGGGTGCTAGGCATTGAAATCAGTAAGAATCCCTTGAGGGATTGTTCCAGAGCAGTTTACGTCAGACTTAAAGAAGGCCAAAGTTGTCATTAATAAAGAGACTTACTAAATTTAGCGACTTTCTTGCTAAGTCACCAGCACTGCACTGAGGAATAGTACAGTTAAACCTCAATATAATGAACTTATATGACGAAATTCTACATATAACGCAGTATTCAAATGTTTATAACTTCTTGTCCATAGAACACCATGTATTTTGAACCTAAACATAACAAAGTGTGTTTACGTACAATTTTAATGTAACAAAATTTCATTGCCGCAGTGACGGAATACCGAGATGATAAATGGAAACTTTCGCGGATGCAGATGGTCAAATGGTTGAATTGCATTCAGCTGCTTGTTAACGCACCTATCAAGTCACTCGACACTGCACAAGTGAGCAGAGCAGCTTAGTTGTGTTCCATATAAAGTCCAAGTGTGATAAGCTGCTATCACGCCCTACGCTCTGTATGCTTAATGTGCAAGGGCAGGTTGGTGCCTGTCTCCTTTCTTTAGTGTGATCGTGGCCGCACATGGCTGAGTGCGTATGCAGCTTGTGCACCCTGCTTTAGCGATAATATGCCACATCATGCGCTGTCTTGGTTGCCTAATCTCGAGTTTTGGAGGCGCATTTTAGGGAGAAGCAAACGAAACGCTCACTCCTCGCTGCTGGTGCTTTTCATGGTAACGCCATCTTGTGTGACACTATTTGCTGCAGGGACAGAGTGGACGCAAAAGTGTGGCTGGCTTTGTACCCCTGATGTGAAGATATTGTTGACACAACATAACTCCCAGTTTCAACAAAATTATTTTTTTCCCATTCAAATTTGCTTTTTCCAATTGCCCGATAATTCAGAATATGTTGCGGCCCTTTCCATGTAGAAAATTTGATCGGCGACTGTACTTACTTGCATAAACATTGAATTTAATGTAAGGAAATTTTCATATAATGAAGCAAATTGCCAATTTTGACAACTTTGTAATATCGAAGTTTAACTGTATATCATAGATATTCAACTTCAATGCATTTCAGTTTAATGGCAGCTTACAAAAAAAAACACATTAAAACACTGGAAATGACACCATAAACATTGCAGTACATATCAATTATGTTGTGTGTTGTATAGAATATCTACTGGACGTAAAAGTAACTTGACGATGAAAAAAACAAAAACACCAAAGGCATGGTGCACGATACTGTGCAGAGTGGTGACAGTATTTTAACCCAGACTGTATATCTAGACTGCAAGCAAATTCTGCTTCTCAAGAATTTTTATATTCTGCAAAATTCTATGAGTAGCCATTCAGCAATGAGAGTAACTGTCATTAAAGGAAAGCATAGAGTCGAAGCTATACTATTAGAATTGGACTGTATGGATTTTTGTTCTTTTGTAGGTATTGACGGCATCGGCCTTGACATCCAGAACATAGTGGACATAACAAAGTCGGTGAACGAGGAACTGGTGATGCGCCTCAGGTCAGGTGTCCACAACGTGGGACCTGAATTCTACACTGATGTCAACGGACTCCTGGTCTGTGTTTATTCATTCAAATGTCATGTGTTCAATTCCATCAGTTCTTCGTGTCTTGACATGGTCACAGCTTCACATGCACAAAGCTTCAATTGGAGTCCATACACAATCAAATGCTTAGACAAAGTTTTCTTCACTTCTTTAGATGTCACTTTAAAAGAGAGACACTACAATTTATTAATTCACTTATTCATGATATGTCAAAGGTCCCAAAACAGGACATTACATGAGGGGTGGGCACATAGTAAAATGGTGGGTAAGGTTAGTATACAATATTCATAAATGAGTATAGCATAGAAAAAATACCGTATATTCATTTATGAATGTATATAGATAAGACTTGCCTTTCTTATGTAGTTTGATGTGCTGAATCCAAATATTCATTTACTTTTCTTCTACAGGATTTATATTTCTTAGAGCTACTGACACACAATATTGGTCTCAATTTCTTTCTTTTATAATAAATAGCTACCAACTCCATAACAACAGTATGGTTTCGAAATTTAGAACAGCACCAGGAAATAGGACAATAAACTGAAACACATAAAATTTCGAAATCATTTATAACTATCCCAACAGCAAACTCTCCTAACAGTATGGTGCAGTTCAAAATGATTTTCATGTGCAGTGTACCTTTATGGTGTAGGGTGCGTTGAGCAGGATTGGATTGAACAAACTTTATTTAATAGAGGTCCTGCAAGACGCACGTCAGCGCGCAGTGGGCGTCTCCCACGCTGGGACCGACAGGGAGTACCTGGCAGCCGCTGCGCGTTGAGCAGGACTCCCAGTACACCACAAAAGTCGAAGTTATAACGGTCGCACGGTATGACAAGCCACTCACATACACATCAGTCATTCTGTTGCTATCATCACAAGTGACATAATGACCATGTTGCTGAAAGTTGGGCATGCACTGCATCCTCAACCTCCCTTTTTCACTGTGTGCTTCCGAAATTTAACACATTGCTATGAAATGGGACAAGAAAGTGAGACATGAAATAAGCCCGGTCCTCTGCTCTCACTTCTCTTGGAACACAGAGCCTCTACTCAGCTTCTCTCCCCTATTATACTGTAAAGTGTATAAAGTGTCGGCCATATCCTCTGCGTGGTTTTTTGTGCAGGAATCGGCTCTCCTTTCAAGCACCGTATTTTATGCACATGTCTTTAAAGGACAACTGCCACAAAATTTTACTTTGGCAAAATTGGTAGTAAATGAATGGAGTATACTTCTGAAGCAATCTTGGCAAAGCTACAGGGCTAGTGATTGCCTTATTTCTTTATTAGCAGCCGTTTAATAGCGCCTAAGTAGACGACTCACACACCTGGTGGTTAGCTGCCATGATGTAAGTAGCCAGCACATTGCCTCCAAGATTCTTCAGTGCACCACAGAGAGCCACAGGCAGTGCCTAATCTCTGAGGTCATGCAAAATTGTGCAATCTAGAAGTCATTTGTTACTCAAAGCTACTTCCGCGAGCCTTTCATGACACATCCACTCATTTTTCAGATGCAAAATTTTGCATGGAGCCTGTTCTGTACCTACACTAACTGAAGCTAACCTTTCTACATGACCCAAAATTTTGTGCAGCTGACCTGTAACCATTCCATTTTGCAGTAGTAAATTTGCATTGAGCGACAGTTCTTCTGCATTTTTTCATCAGATGGCAAAGCGACACACCTTGGCGAAGCTGACGCTGCAAGGCAATGTCTATCCAATGCCTAGTATGATGTTCATTCAAGACAACAGCACAAGGTTGTCGCTGCTGTCTGGCCAACCACTCGGCACGACGAGTCTGTACACTGGTGAGACTCAGTAACACATTATTGTGCTGTTTGTTTTCATTTAACTGAGTTAGACATTGACATTAGACCTGTCAACTTGTATGATTTTATCAGATATGCCCAATTTTTAAAGCTTGCTTACGATTGTCATATAGACATTAATCATTTTCCGACTTTTTATTTGCACCTAGTTCAAGGCTGAACAACTAATTTCTCAACTGAGAAATTAGTCAAACCCACTTATAATGACACCAGTTTTAACACTGCACGCAGCTGACACAGCTAAGCGCAATGCAAAGATGAAATTATTTTCTGTCTTTTTGAGATCACCCACATGTATATTTTTCATTTATTTAACCTAAAGTTAGCAATTATGTATTATCAAGAATGTTCTTGTGATCACGAAATCAGCAATAGCATTGGTAAACCAGCTACTTTCGATGTGGCAGCATTGCGGAAGCGAAGGCAAGTGATTTTTCGCTGTGTTTGACACAAGATGGTAAATCTCATGCTACATGCGGTATAGTAATATTTGGCTTTTATGTTCATGTTTCATGTTTCATGACAGATCGGCAATGTTCTTTTACTACATGTTCAAAAACTGTTTCAGGGCCCCTTTAAGACTTCCTGTAGTAAACCACAGGCTTGTCGATGTGCATTTGTACCAGTGTGTCCATATCCTCCAGAGACCCAGCGACACCTTAGGGACATGACTGCTTTTTAAAGTCGGTTCTTATTATTGACTAGTATGTTACAAACGTGAAAAACTGAAATTTAAGCACCACAGTTAGATGCTGAAAGAAGCATCTCCATGTACATGGAAAAATTAGCCATCTCCTAATGTCTGTTATGAGAAAGACCACTTTGAGATCAAGATGCAACATCACGCAGTGGGTTGCTGTATTGCATCCTGGATTTTTGTCATCTTGAGTTACTCTAAATGTGCTTTACCTGCTTTACTGACACTTTTCATCGTATATGACGACACAACAGTCTAGATCAACTTAGTGCCATTTTCTCAAATGCAGATGGCAAAAAATGACTCGACCACTTTCATACAATTGCACAGACATCCGACTTCATATTCTGATTGAATAGTTTAAGTAATCATTGTCAAGTGAACTTTCAAAGCGATTGAAGCCACTGTGCAATGTAATGTACACAATACTTCAAACACAATACTTGGACCATATGGCGGCCAGCACTTTTCGCACCACCAGAGAGCATGGGGTGATCGCTGGGAATCAAATGCAGTCACAGTGAGTCACAAAAGCTTTCCCGTTCATCACATACTACAGTGCATCTGCTTGGTGACCCCAGTGCTTAGCAATGGTGCAAAAGGCTTCACACCAAGTATCGTGTTTCATTCACTGAGCACTATACCAGGGTACAAAGCACTGTACAAGGGCACAATAGTACACTGTTATTGAATTTTAGTTCGTCTGCTGGGAATGAAAGGCAGGACAATGACGTAAGTTTTGTTGTCAATGTAGTACATAAGCTGCCATTCCACATTTCACTTGTGTGTGGTTGTAGGGCTCGTGGACGTGTTTTTGGATCGACGACTCAACCAGGACGACAAGCGCGGCCTGCAGCAAGGTGTCATGGATAACCTCAAGACGCCTAGTCAGTTCCGGCTCCTGGTGGAGAAATTTTCTACAGAATCTCAGGTAAGTGTTATGCTGCATTTGAGCTTTCTTAGATGGCTTTTGCTGAAGTGTTTCTCTTTTCTAAAGGTACTTTTCCTAGCAAGTTCGATGTTTCGTAATGTACCAGCAACATTTATGGTGTAGTTACTTTGTATTTCTGCTTCACAAAATTATTTGGTTTCTTATTTCTTGATTCACAAAGATACGTGGCTGTAGACATATTGACATTTTCTGATGAAAAGAAAGGGACAGAAATGTGCTGTGTCATCTTCAAAAAGCAAGTGTTATTCATAGAATGCATTCAATTTCAAAACTAGCAGATACACTTTCCTGCAATCTAAAATTATCACATTGATCAATGAAACTTCAATATTGCACATTCTTATATACATCTTGTTTCTCTTGTCTTTTCCTTTTTGCTATGGTATGTTTCAAAATTGTAGGTTGCATCACAAAGAAATCAGTTAGTTGTCATTTGTTATTTCGTTCCTGTTATTTACACTGCATTCTTTATTACGTTATCATTGACAGTATCATTGACAGCATTACGTTATCATTGACAGTACTTTTAATTGTTGTCATGCATATTCCTGACCAGACAGGTTTCCGTCCAGTTCTTGATTTCATGCTTACTTTTGATTACATTGTAGGTAACATTCTTGAAAATTTGTATGCGCTGTAAACACTGGTAGTGTATCCTGTGACTGAGTAGCAGACAATCTTTTTAAAACATCTCAAGTCTGAGTTTGTGAGACTGCATGGGCCGATCAGCTCCGTTGCATGTAGTGTGTTCCTGAAGCCAAAGCACATTCAGTTTCCACAGGGAGTGAGTGTGCTACAAGGAGAAAACGTAGAGTAAAAGGACCAGGTGTTTTACCCTTACCCTTACCCTTACAAGATTGAAATGTTGCACCTTATCTACGTGGCGTGAGCTGAAGCTCACTGTGACTCAACTGTGGAAAAGGATGAATGTGCCAGCATGTAACTGTGGAGAACTGATCCCAGTGGCAATGCTAAGGGAGAAATGTACCGTCAACTAGCATCTGAAGGCAGCTCGATTCAGTATGACCACGCACCTGAAGTGGACCACACTGCTTTGGCATTGCGTTTGAAAAAATATCAACCAAAGATGCAAGTTGGCCTCGAACCTTTTTCAAAGCTCATGAGCAAAGATGTGACCGGAAAGCACGGAAGTTTAATATGTGCCATTTCATCAGTCAGGGAGTCCTCCTGGCTGCTGACTCAAGTCATTGGAATAAAGGGGTACATATCCTGCGCAAACGGATGAGTGGTGAAAGCCTTTGGTTTGTGTAATGGTCAACAGCAGTGGGTATTTATGGCCTTGCTGTTGTACACTTGCCTAAGTGGACAGATGGGTGGTGGCAGGCTTGAAGTTCAAAAACATCTTCATGTTGAGACATGACCCTCTGCGCCCAGACATGCCCTGCGAAGGCAGTGCAACAGCATGGTGGATGCACATGGTGACAATGTGAAAATTTTTTTAAATATTGTGATTGAAAATCAATCAATCAAACCAACAGATTGGTATGTAGCATCTGTTATTTTCATTCATGTTTCTTTATGTGACTTTGCAAATGTCCCTTTACAGACTGAACAAAAAGGACATTTGCACTGTCATTGGAAGCTAAAGACTTGCACATTCAGCTGAGGGGACTAACACTTTTTTTTTTTTTGCTTTTTCTTTTCCTTCCATTCCTTTGGACAGAAGGAGACGGCATCAGTCAGTCACCCATCCCTTCTGGCACACCACGGGTCCCTCAGCCTGCTGCACCCGCTATTCACGCTGATTCACAGCCGGCCACAACGCATGTCTGACCCGCCCCTCAAGAGCTCGTTCACACCCTTGGGTGGCCCCTTGCCCTGTGATTTACACCTCATGAATTTGCGCACACTGGCTCTGCCCAGTACAGCCCCAGTGGGTGCCAAGTAAGTCCTTGCTGCTCTTTGTAGTCAACTAAGGGGAGATGTGGGTTCTTCATATACTCCAATGTGTGTGAAGTGCAAACACGCTTTTGTGCTTAGGCTCAGGAGTACATTAAGGAAACCAGGGCAATCAGAGATTAATATGGAGCTACCCACTACAGCATCCCTTATCGTCCAGTGCGCAGCTTTAAGATGTTAAATCACATGAATTATAAAATTCTTTGTGTCACATGCTAGCACTATGGAAGATCTGGAGGAGTTGGCACTCGTTATGTGAAGTTTTAGTGTATTTAAATGCAGGATGGTATTATATTACATATTACATCACCTAGCTGTCGTTGCCACACTTGGGGCCAATCATGTTCTCTTTTCTGCCCATGCCTCAAAAACCTTCCTCGTGCAAGTGTTTGCCTTCTTTACTCAGGGTAAAAACGTGCCACCCTCCCACTGTTCCACTATGATGTATGGGGCAGTTGCAATCTCGAAAGAGGTTCAAATTAAGCAGCACTGTCAATTGTTTGCTGTCTTTCATTTGTAGCAGCTGAAAGTTGCACAGCTGTTCCCACGTGCTTATTTGGTAGCATAAGGTGA
Source organism: Dermacentor variabilis (assembly GCF_050947875.1). NCBI lineage: Eukaryota > Metazoa > Arthropoda > Arachnida > Ixodida > Ixodidae > Dermacentor > Dermacentor variabilis. The sequence continues at coordinate 63,843,092 of NC_134572.1, forward strand.
GAAAACAAGAAGACAGGTCGTAGACAACATGCCACTGGTAAGGAATGAAGACCACTATCTCTTTTCTCTATCTCTATCTCTGCATTTTCTCTATTACTATCTCTATCTCTGCATTCCACTTGCAGTGCACTACCAATTCAAGAGTGCTGTCTGTGTAAAAAAGGCTAAATATTAGACCCATCAGACCCTTGATGGGCACGAAACTCCAAATGTGGCATATACCAAATAACTATACTATAACCAAAATATTATTAAAAAAGCTATATATAAAATACTATACTATAACTTATGAAATGAAACACGTCAGGGAAACATTAAGGGGACACTAAAGAGAAAAATTATTTGAGCTGTGTTAGTAAATAACCCTTCCACAATACCAAAAAAAAGCAACTCTTGCTGCTAGGAGGTGCTTGGTAAGCCAGAAAAGACTCAATAACGAAAAACAGGTGGCAACGCTGTTGTGAAATTCTCACTCCAGCTTGCCGTGACATCGTGGATTTTGATGCCGTCCGCTTGGGCCTAGTTAAACATTTATCGGAAAAAATGGACTACATTGTATTCTAGTAGAGCGAAACATCGAACTTGGGAAGTTTCGAGAACATTTAGTTAAATGGCCAAAATGCGAAAAAAATACTTTGCAACTTGCAACCATGCTTAGTCGCCCTGACAGTACTTAATGGCCCTTGTGCTTTGGCGTGAAATTTAAATGTGAAACTTTCACCATAATTTTCTTTTCTAATATATCAACCTCCACGAAAGCAACAAAGTAGAGTCCTTGGAAATGCTTTGTCAATCTAAACGGATTCAGTGTTTCTCTCTAGTGTCCCTGCAAAGTAGAACGCACCATATGTGCAGTCATTCGAGAGTGCTTTGCCAGGTCACTATGAATCTTGTCACCAAAGGTGAAGCGGACTCTGATCTAAGTGCATGAGTAAAAATGATGCAATGTCACACGAACTCGAGACAGCAGTAATGAAAGTATGCTCATTAGTTAGTCCTAAATCGGTGCGTTTCATTCCGTGAGTATAGTACGTAGATTAAAAGGGCAATAAAAGACGACAATTACACAGCTTATACAGGTAAAGCATTGTTTCAGAACTGTCTTCATTCATTTGGCATAAAAAGTTTAATTTTATTACTGTGGGAAATGGAGGCCGAACTTCTTTCTTTTAATTCTGTGCCGCAACCTCAGTGCCAATGTGAGGCACGTGCAACCTGGACAGCTAACACACAGAAGCCATGCAAGGCACCATGTTAACTTGCAACTTTGCACATAGGGTCTCGGAACGGCGATATGCCTGCAGTTTCTTTTGGAGAATTCCTTGCGTCTGTCCATTCACACTTTCGCACTTCAAGGGAAATGATGTTCGGAGTGCTTGATGACCAAGACAGCCATACATTTTCAGAAACAGAGCTCTGGGCCTGTGTTTCCATCATAGCTCTCCGCAGAAGGCTATATCTGTGCCACTCATGCTGCCGAGGTGTACGGGCCTATACAAACATACTGATTACGCTGCCTGCTATACTGCTAAAATGCATAAACTCCTTACGAAGTCTGTGCACTTTCTTTCTCGTTGCATCCGCGTCAATGTGACGTCACATATTACAAAGTGTCTTCTCCTGTTCAGACCATTTTGGTGCAGGAAAAAGTTTTCACAGCTTCCTCCTTTGGTTCGATTAGCCTGCAGTGCAGTGCAGTGCAATACTGTATCACTGTGCAGTAATGTGGTAACTCTGGGCCCTACCAAGCTTTTTCTTTCAGGAAGGGCTGCTGTGTTACCAGGAATTGTAATTTACTATCTAAAATTAAAGTATTTTCTCTTATTTCCTTCTAATTTTAGCGATCTGTGGTAGGGTGACTGGTTTAGCACTTAGTACTACTATGATTCATTGCAGTGGAAAAGTGCATTTGTGGGCTGCATTAACATTGCCATAAGGTGTTGTTCATTTGTGAGCGAAGAAGTCTACACGTATTGTCTGGAGTAACGATTTCAACTGACGGATTCTGGCTAGTAGGCCATGAGAACATTATCGCATACATTACTACAGTAAAAAAGCACCTTTGCAATCACCCTGTTGTGATTAATATTTATGCAGGGCACCTCTCAGGCGGCCAGGTCTGTTTGCTACGTCATTGTGCTACATTCTGTCCATGTTTCTCGGTTCCATGGCATCGTTCTGTGAAACAAAGTAAATTTCCATGATTTTGACCGCGTTGTGTTCATAACGCCGTACTCATTGCAGCCTCTGCCAAAAACATGCGTGGCCATAGCAGCTGCTGGTGCATATTGTAGTGCGGCTATCATTAGCTATGGCTGCGAGGATATAAAGTTTGAGGAAGGAATTCACCGCTGCTTTTGTATGCACTACCAAGTGCCAAGCAGCCTCTTCACTCGGCATGTTTTGTTTAGTGAGGACTGCAATGATGTTCACTTTTGTGCCTCTCGTTGTAACAGCATGGCACAACAAATCATGTGAATCAGTTCCATTTTACTAATGTTTCATTTTCTGCACACAAACAACTGTTGGCCCAATGGAACCAAGACATTCTGTATATAAGTGACTTTGATTTGGATGATTCTGTTCTGGGTCATTTTCTTTGGTACCTTGGCTGCAATGTCTTGCTCCACTGCATCAAAGCAGTGGGTCCCCCTCCAACCTCCCCCCCCCCCCCAAGAAAAAAGATTATCCTGTATCTGTAACTTACACTTTTCATCTCCACATTAAAAATACAGCAGCCAAGATGTTTTCATTATCATCGTTTTATACTATGCTCACTTGCGCTTTAACATACCAGTAGACTATGCTGCTAACATCATTAAATTTTATAATCATAGTAATAAAAATGCTGGTAATATTTGTAGTAATGGAATCCTATGTGGCACCTGTGCATATGTCTGCTACAAGTGCCATAAGGGGCCTTTAGGGTATATAAAAAAGAGAAAAAGTAGCAGAGACATTTCTAGGTCATCTCTACCATAGCATTAGCTTGTAACAGAGTAAAAGGAGGCTGTGTGCAAGGAGTAGCATAGAAGCTGGCTTTTCTAAACATTGTCTAGAATTCTTGTCCTCTCAGAAATTGCTTACGCAGGGTAGTCCAATTTCTGTCTCAATGGTTTCTTTGTGCTGCACTGCTTTCTTTAATTCGTTGAACACCTTTTCTTTCTCTCTTTACTTTTTGTGTATCCAACAGACCGGAGATATCCTGGACCCCCAGCAACACAACAGCCATGTTCTTGCACCGCCTCCCCCATGACTGTCGGCTGCGGTCATATGCCATGAGGTGTACCCTGCAGACTGATTCTATGGTATGTGCAGCATTACCATGTTTTTCTTTGGCTCTTCATTTGAAACACCTTCTTCACCATGAAGGTGTTATACAGCCTAACCTTGCTATAATGAACATGGATATAATGAATTGTCTGATATAATGAAGCAAATCCAAATTATTTTTCATGGATATAAACATGTAATGAATATGTGTTCAACAAATATTGGATATAACGAAGGTATTTTTATTGCAGATGCAACTTAATGAGGTTTGACTGTATTACAGAGGGGATAATGCAACATAAAAAATAAAACTATTTTATATACAGTAGAACCTTGTTGATACAATCCCATTATGTACGATCTCCTGGCACCAACGTTTGGATCATCGAGAACACAGTAATGACCCAATACAGTTATGCTTTTTTCATCTATTCGTATGTTCCCAGAAAACACAACCTTTCGGCACTAAAGTCCAGTACATTGCCAAATTACGATTGCATACTATGTTTTCTGGCTGCTATTTTCATATGAAGGCCAACGTGTTGTCATTGTCAGCCATATGCAATCAAGAACAGTAGCTGCCCGTTGCAGCAGCTTCCCCGCAATACTCGCCTGCCCGTCTCGCGTCAGAATGCCAGCGTGCATTCAGTTTGCTATTCTAGTACCGTAAAACCTCGTTAATATGTACCCACTTAATAAGTAATTACAGTTTAAATATAGTTGCGGTGAACGAGGTTCTATTGTGTGTGGAACAGTATAATGATAGGCAAAGAAACAAGGAACATATGTAGCAAGGAAATAACACAACACTGTCAATAACAGTGGTATTTAATAATGACTAGAACTCTGCATCCAACCAGCAACCTTCGACACCAGAGCGTCTGGAATCTCGTTCCACTTTGAAATGATGCCGGGAGAGAAAAGGCAGTTAAAACATAGCTCCTGCACCTTACTTCAGAGACCTTAAGTGCGCATTCATGATGGTTGGATGCAAATTAGGGTGGCAAAAGGTAAAAGTCATTATCTATACCAATTTTGCGAGAATGGATGCAGTAAGAGAGCTTGAGCTTTATTTTGTATCTGCATTCATTTTCCTTGTCTTTATTTGTGCTTTCCTCTTTGCACTTAAGTCATCTGTTGCATGACATATATGGATATGGTTTTAAAGATCATTTCATTATTTAGTTATAAATACCGACCTTGCATTGAGATAATCGGCATCACAGAAATAATCATTGTTTGCACAATGGGAATGATAAGAGATGTCTCACATATTCATTTCCTGCTGTTTTTTATATATGTCTGTCAATAATGTTTAGAGATATGCTGGATTATTTCCATAACTATATATATCAAACGGGTAAATTCTATTCCATTACATTCCATGTTATCAAGTTCTCTGTGTCGAATTTTCAGCATTTTTAGATCCCATTAGTGTTTGACAAATCAGGGTTTGACTGTATTTGTTTCCAAATTTCTGATTCTAAATAAAAGAATCATAGAAAAATATATTTTCTGGATCCATCACAGCTTTGTTGTTTTCCTTTTGCTTAATATAAGTGCGGTACCTTTCAGCAAGAACATGTCTAGTGTCACTGCTTTTTCTCAGTCGCTGCTTCCTTTCTTTTGTGAAGGTGGCTACTGTCATAGCATGCCTTGGTAAAAATGACTGCGCCTTTTATGATCTGTATTGTACTTTTCAGGCAACGCTTGCCGATATGTTTCCCGACTACTTTGGACCAAGCGTGGAGGAAACCACACTCTCACTCCTGCGAACGATCTCGTCAACTTCCACCAAGACATCTCGTCTGAACTTGCCTTCGCCTGCCGAGATGGCTGCATACAAACTTCAGCGGCGGTGAATACCCCGCCCCTCTCTGGACAACCATTCCCTTTTTACATCATCTACTTGCCAAAAAGAAAGAAAGGTGTGCGGAGGAATCTGCTCCCTTCGCTTAGGAATGGCCAAAACTGACCACCACTGCATGCGTGTTCTGTGGGGCAAGTTGACAGACATGCCGTTATTACTTCACGTTTGCTGTTAAGCAAAACAAATGTTTCAGCAATGGTACGTGCAACAGCAAGTGCTCGGTCTGCACTGGTCATTCAATGCTCAAATCTTCCCCGGTCTACTTTCGTCACATCTGGACCTGTGTCTAGTTTTATTGAGTGCTATTGTTCTTTCTCCCTTTCGTTTGGCCTTAAATATTGTCCCGACAGTCCTATTTATTTTCTACCCATTTACGTCATTTCACGTTGTTTGATTCCATACTTTCCTTTGCAAGATAGGGTGCCGCAATGTACCAAAAGATATTATTGTCAAATAGATTTTATAAATTATTTCTATGTTATGCAGTTCCGGTGTTGTTGAACTCTTGTTCACATTTGTGACCATTAAGTTGCCAGGCATTGATATATTATGACCATCAAGCCGGCCATAATTGGCAAGGGGAAGCTTAAGGCAAGTTGCATATACGAACTGCCAAAACCTACTTTACTACGGTGAAATTTTTCGATGAGCTGGGAGGTTTTAGTCTTATTTTCTTTAGTTTTATCTATTATGTTTAGCTTTAAATATAGATGCCTTTATTTTATACATAGAAGGGCGACCCCTAATGGAACCTGTACCAGTGATGCAAGACTGTTTAGCACTAGCGACAGACGTGTGCAAATGCTCACTCTCGAAAAGGCAGCTGGAATTATTGGTAGACTGCCTTTTCATTGTCTTCCCTGTTGTTAGAGTGTAATAGTGCTAAGCGGTGAAATTTGTGATTTGCACTAGACGCACTCTTAGCCCCTCTAACCACTCGATGGCACTGGAGTACTTTCATTGAAACGAGGCTTGTTCCAGCATGTTGACACCTTCCTGCACGGACCAACAGAGCCCACAGGCTTGTGTGCGTATGGTATAGTGTGCAGGCCAAAGGCCTGTTAGCAACAGCAGCTATTACCAAGAGCTACTTCTTCAAATGTGGCGTATCAACTTAGGCAGAACTGTGACTTACATGATAACAGAGCAACTGTGAATAGTGTATACAGTGGATATAGTTAGGATGTTTGTAATTTTTCTCTGTGATTAGAAGAAACAAGGGAGAAACTGGTGTCGACCCTTTGTGTCTATCTTGCCGTTGAGTCATTAGAGGCAGACTGTACTGTATTTGTGTGGCCCGCAATGCAACCATTCCATAGCACTGTGTTCTAGGGAGAGCAGTGTCCTGAACATAACGGGCCTTTTTTTTTTTTGCCCCCCCTTTTTTTTCTTGCTTTGTAAATAACATTGATTGAATAGTTAATCTGTGTCGTGGGATAATACAAGTGCAGAGAGCATTAACGGTGCAAAAATAAATGCGTTCAGATACCGTTTTGTGTCTTGAACCTTCGTTTTTCATGTCACTGGCCACATTACAGTAGCACAAAAATCTGTGAAGGCGGTTGCCGAATTATAGCTGCGAGCACAAAATAAGATGGTCCAAAGCAAGAAGACGCTCACACCACAAACACTGGCTTCAGTAAGGCTGTGTTTTAATGCGAAGCATTCCTTGCTTCATTCTTGGCACTTTGCAGTAGGTAAGTTCTTGCCTCACCGATGTGGGAATCGAACCTCCGCCGTCAAGCACAGCAGCCGAGCGCTCAAACCATTGGGCCACAATCGCATGCATGCTTCTGTCGTGCTTCTGGCATGCATGCAAGCAGGCGTTTTTATGTTGCTGTAATGAGTTCCCTAAAGTGATATTGTCCATCATGGTGTACCCTGCTCCGGCTTTAGTTATCGCTCATGCCTTTTAAGAATGCATCTCTTTAAGTCTTCTTGAAAATGCACTTAACCACTTAACAAGTGCACTTACCGTGGCACTCTTGCATTCAAGCTTAGTTTGCAACCAGGAAAAGCAACTGTGAAAAGATGGCACCTCTGAGCATGGAATCCCATGAGAAGAAGTCACCTTTCAATGTGTCTCAGTGGTCCTACCTTTCTGATGCGAAAGCGCCAAATGGCCCATTGATCAAAAAAGCCGGCGTCTGCAGCAGCAGAATGGCGCCTAAAGAGCCACTGGCTGTGATGCCAGTGGCTCACAGCCAGTGGCCCTAAAAAAATTCCCACTGGCTGTGATGCCACGTCACGAGCACACCTCGACGAAGCAGAGCAGGTGAAAGGAAACGCCTGCTGCCATGGTAGCGTGCCAGGTGTTGCGTAAGGGCAGAGGCCCTTGCTGCAATGCCATGTCAGCCCCGCTCTCAGAAGCCAGCGTGCAGTGCCCGAGCCAGCACAACAGGCTACTGCTGTTTGCTGGCTTGGGCACCACATACTGCTATTGCCTGCTGGCTTTTGGTGGCCGCTGCAGCTTCCTTGGTCTCTCATCGCACAGGATGTCGATGTCATATGGCGCTGGCATTGCAGGTTGCTGGCTAGCGCTGCACATACCACTATGGTAAATTACAGTGCAAAACTCAAAGGACTGCTCAGTTGCATACAAGTGGACATTAATGCTTTTGCATTCACAACTCATAAGCAGTGCTTAGGTGTCCTCAGGTTTTTTTATTACCACTATGTGTAAATTTGGCGTGCAGAAAATAACAAAAGTGAATGTCATAATGCCACTCATAATGTCACACACAAGACAGTGACATTACTACATGCATGTGTAAAAAAAAGAACAAAAACAAGCAACTGTGAGAAAACAGCGCATGCAGAAATAAGACAAGAAATTGTTGTAATTGTCATAAATTGTCGTAAATTGTCAGAAATTGTCATTGAAACATTGCCTTTCAAGTTCTTTAAGAGAGAACTGTTGGCCAATATTTTGCCACTCAATTGACAAGTATTCAGGTTGGTGGTGCATATAAATTGGCCCACACGAAATAACCAAAAGGCAATAAAACAGCTACTGATAATATATATTGCATGCAATACTTAGAACCTACTACATGCATATAAAAATTCGCAAGCACGAAGCATGTTCAAATGCACATTTGTAAAACTTTGGTTATTTGTTCATGTGTTTTAAAAGGTGTTAGGACATTAGAACTTTATAAAGCTAAGACTGCACATGGAATGAAGGAAAAGCTTCCTTTGTAAAAAAGTGACGTTTGCTATGGATGTTCATAAGTAAAGGGTACAGCCTAGTTTCAAATGGCTGACAAACAATGATGACAATAATAACAAATAAAAAAAAGACAGCCTGGAGATGAAGGCAGCCACTCGAACATTCCCATCACCTATTGATCCTTGGAGCACGTCACACCAGCACCCCAACACTGCATCCCTCTAAGAGCAGAGTTGTGCAAACTCCCTGGCAATTCCAACAGCCATGTTTCCGTAACCAGCATTAGAGATGTTACCAATCACGGCAACAACTACACCTCTAGGAGGGCTTGGAGAGTTCACCCCAGTTGTGCTGTTGGTTTCCTCGGGATTCCAGGCAGAAGGCAACAGCACAAGTGCCGATGTGCCGCCAACAGATCCTCCTGTGTGGTACGCCGCGAAAGCGGGCCACTCAACGCAGCCTCCGGGATTTTCGCCCGTTTCCGTCAGTGTCCATCCCATGCCATAGCTCTGGAAGAATGTTTTCTCCCAGTTGTTGTGCACCTTGGCATGTGGGGTCCACAGCATGCGTACGGTTTCTGGCCGCAGGTAGCCGATTTTGTGCTTGTTCCCATCAGCCTGGGCGCAGTACAGCATGGCATTACCAAAGCATACGAGATCATTCACAGTGGAGAGGAGGCCGCCACCGGCCCACTTGTATGAGCAGTCCACGCTGGGCGTGTTCACAAGGCTGCCCGATTTGTCGCGGGTGTAGAACCTGCATTAGCAAGCAATGTTGCCGAGAGCAAGCTTTTAGTTGTCCAGACAGGTAAAATAGGGGATGGAAGTTTGAATGACAAAAGCCAGAAAGGTTAGCCTTGGGAACAAGGCTGCAATGACTTAAGACTGGTACTGTTACCCTTACCTACTGTTCCTAGATAAAGCAGGCTTGTACTATTTTATTAACTACTTGTGTGAGAACCTGTTAAAATTATATAAAAAAGAAAAGCACGGTAGAAGTGTGCACCTAGAAGTCTTGAAAAAGGAAGCTAAAATGTAAACCAGAACAAGATGGCTGCCTGCATGCATGCGTGTGCATGTGCGTGTGTTTTTAAGTGTGAGTAAATACAAGGTATATTATTCTGAACTTAAATCTAACGCCTCGCTGCTACTAAAGGCATGTGAAACACTGCCTGTGTTGCTTGACCACACACAGCTTGCATCGTATGCCTTTTGATGGAAGCACAAATGCTCAGCTTAAATACAAGCTCGGCATGTGGTGGCCACTGAAAGGATTTCTGCAGCTTATGCTGACATAAAAGAAAGTCGTAAATTCATATTGCAGCACATTTTGTTTAATCCACAGTTCGTCACTCCGCTTTATGCATGCCCTGAGCAACAGAAAGTGGTTGCTTGCAAGAACAAATGACGCTGGAGAACCTTCTCCTTCATTTAGGCTCTTGCCACTAAGCCAGTTGAGCAGGGTCTCAAACAGGTCCTTGCGATTCCCTGTTTTATCTCACTCTTTCTCTGACCATAGAAGGTGCTATAAATTTATATTAAGGTGCTATAAATTTATATTAAAGAAGAAGTACCATCGTTGCAGTGCCTCATTAAACAAACCAGTCGACAGAACACACAGTAAGTGCACTTCGTTGTAATGCTTTGAATGATGATGAGATTATACAGCATATGTACTCAATCATATGTAGTAAGCACAAAGGCAGGCAGGCACAAAAGTTTGTATTTTTCTTTCTACCAGTAGATAACGGTGCTAACTTGACAACTTTACGTGCTCACTCTGATGCTCTCTTAGCAGTCTACCCTCTCTGCTCACCTTGAACGGTTGTAGATAATAGGCTCATTCTGATCCAGGAATGTATTTTTCATGCCAAGCGTCTTCAGCAGCCTTCTCAGGTGGCTTGCAAAGGACTCCTTGCTTGCATTTTCAACCGCTGCACTAATCAGCGTCCAGCCATACGTGCTGTAATGGTACTTTGTACCTGTTTGCCAAAGACATAGTGCCAAATTGCATGTAGATGGCTCCATGCAAGTACCGCTTTTTGCTAATAGATTCAAGTCAGTTGCAAGCAATGGCACTTACCCGGCTCAAACAGGAGAGGATCATTCTTGAATATCTCCAAAGCCTCTTCAGTAGTACTAAACTTCTTGTTGCTATAAAACTCCGGGCACTCTGAGTCTCTCTGGAATAGTTCCAGCAATGCGCACATATAGATCCATTATCTATGCTGTAGCAGTGTGTTTGTGATCCCAGAAAACTTCTGGCCACAAGTTTTTTGGCACCTAAGTTTGCCAAAGAAAAGAAAGCAGTTTGTACCTTTGACTACAGATACAAATTTTCGATGTGCTGAATATAATAAACATTTCTCATGCATCAATATCATGTACGTATCTTTCCTTTAGTAAGATCTTGAGGAACCACAGGAAAGATATTTAGAACTGAGGTTGAACAGCACGAATAAGACAAGGACACGAGGAAACAAATACCACAGACAAGCATTCAGTTGGCAGTCAGTGCTTGTCTGAGGTATTTGTTTCCTCATGTCCTTGTCTTATTCACTCTGTTCAATCTCAGTTCTAAATATCTTTCCTGTGGGTTCAGGAGCAAAATTAATCTGCCAAACAACACTTTAACTGCATAACAAACTTGACCAGCTGGAGGGTCCTACTTTTTAGCAGCTTACTGCAACTTGTATTCTTTTCGTTGCCCACTAAATCTAGCAGGTTGTTCCGGAAGGCAAGAAAGGTCTTTTGGGACCTGTGTATATAAATTTTAGAAGAGTCTATAGCACTCAGAAAGACTGTGCTAGACCTTTATGTTGAGTCGACTTATAGGCATGTCTCTTAAAGGGACACTAAAGGCGAATAATAAGTCGACACGGACTGTCTAAATACCATTCCAGAAGCCTCGCAACGCTTGTTTCATGCCAAGAAAGGACTTAGTTTATGAGAAAACTGCATCTGAAGGGTCCGAATACCTTTTTTTAAATTCAAATCTCCTGCCACCCAACTGGGGGAGTGATGACATTGCGTCATCACTCCCCCATCACTCCCCCAGTCAATATGCCATCACTGCCCTTTGCTGCCATCGATGAACAAAACAGTGCCCAACAGACGGTGGCACCGAGCCAAGACAGAGGGGTGGATTCACTGCTGCAGCTGCTTTTTGGTAAAGTGGCATAGACCATTCGGGCATCCCGCGGCATAACATGGAAGTTGAATTCTCTGCTACTTGCAGTTTGTGCAAGTTTCGCGAGCCAGCAAAACCAGCGCAGCACTGCGCGATAACGATGCGAAAGTGGGAGTGGCGCAGAGTCGAGCGAAAACGAAACCTTTCGACCACCTGTGTCATTGTCAAGGGTAATTTCAATTAGTTCTTTTTTTCTAAGAATGAAATAGGACTGGATAAGTACCTATCTTCTAATACAATACAATGATGTTGTTTGCAACAAGTGGTTGAGTACTAGTGACATAATTTAACGGAAGAGTGTTTTCGTCATTGGGAAAGTGATTGAATGTCCCGGGGGCCTCTAGTCACGTCCTGCATTTACCTCAGTTTCTCAATTATTAAGGCCCTGTTCGCAATAATACTGACGCCTTAGCGATTCTCAAGCATTAATCTATCACTTTAGTTTGACTTAATATTTACCTTTAGTATCCCTTTAAATCTATCACTGAGGGCTCCCTCTCTAAAATTAAGTAAAGCTCATTTATGGCATGCACAAGATAGATATTGGCTAGTTATGATTCAGAGGTGAGCCAGCGTGCGCCATTTGAAACTCATTCGACAGAAAATACCAATGGCGATCCGGGCAACTAGTTCAATTGTGTTCAAGGTTGTTTTATAGTGAATAGACAAATGAACAAGGTAAGGGTCTTCAGCTGGTGCTCTGTTTCATACATAGCAGGAATTGCCACAAAGGCTAGAAAGATTTCTTTCACTACTGACGTTCACAACCAAGGAACAGTGCATCACATATGAAAGAAAAATATTGACATGTATCTCAAAGATGACGTAATTATTATGTGGAAGACATTGTAGATCTGAATGTATTTACCACCAAATACGCAGAGCAACACTTTTCTGTGACCAGCAGCCACAGCCATGGCCAGAACATAGCAAGTTGCACACTGGAAGCGCAAAGGTGCGCAAATATGATCTGGCATAACCTTACATCCACAAGCTGTAGTTGCAATAAATGAAACAGTTAGTCCATAGAAATCACCTCAGATAGAGGACAACCACACTACAAAATACGCAGAGTGAGACTCCTATGACAGCACTACTTCTGCAGCATTCTCTGCCAAGTGTGAAGTGCAGTATAGTTAAGCTACAATACACCATAACAAAGACAGGCTGAAAATGTGTGCAAATAAATCACCATGGCCACTTACATCCATCCTCCTTTTGTATTTGTCAGAGAGCATTAGTTGCAGCTCGGCTACAGGCCACATGTGATGTACAAGTTCCTCATTTTAGCCCTACTTACGCTGCTTGCATCTTTTGTAGGTGGGCTGTTCTTGGAAGTGGCATAGTGACGTATCCCAGCAACATGAGAAACCAGATCTCTCAAGGTGATTACAACCTGCAATCATTTTGAATGTATTAATCACAAAGTGCGCACATATAGATCCATTTATCTGTGCTGTGGCAGTCTGTTAAGAGAGTAATACTTGATAAGTTTTTAAATGAAATGAAAATAAAAAAAAGCATAATTTTCACTTTCCATAGAGGGAATCCGTCTCTCTTAATGGGGGCATTTCAATAGCAACTTTAATTTGTATGTCATACAGTAGACTGAATAGAGCCTAACAGGCTTTTCAGTTCATTGTGAGGCAAGATCAGCATAATAGTTGAAGACAGTTAATGGCAAGAAATATCCTAAGAATCCTTCATTATTTCCCTATATATATTCAGACATAGGTTCCTTTGACTTTGTCAATCAATGCTTGCAAAGACATTGCAGTCAGTTTAGTCTGAGTTATAGTTTCTGTGCCCTAACTTTGAGTAAATTACTAAGCAAACAACAAAGGCACCATTGCAAGAAAACATTAAAACCCACATTTTACATGAACCAGAATATAGCTAGGGTTTCGAGGCAATAAGTCCTTTCCTTTAGCAGCTGCTACAGCTAGCCATCTGACATACCATGGACACCAGCAACTTAAATAGCAACATAACTGGCCTGCACGCAAATATACCCAAGTATGGAAATACAAAGGCAGACGAAGTGCCACTTCTAAAGTAATGCTTCATCTTCTCTCTTGCGTGCATGGACTCACTTTCTTACACCACAATGGTTGACCAACTTGCCCAACAAGTTCATCTACAGGCATCCTTGGATATGCAAGATTGCAACATCAACTCACTGGCTTGCCATCGAATGTTTTCTTGGGAAAACTTGGCACATAATCTTCAATAGGCTTGTCCAGATCAATTTTCCCTTCTTCCCACAGCTTTGCAACAGTCATCATGGCAATTGGCTTGCTGATGCTGCCTATACGCATCACTGTTTGGCTACCACATGGCACTCTATTTTCAACATCAGCGTAGCCGAGACCTAGAAGGAGCAGAGTTGCAGCACACGTCTGTTACAAACAATACCCGTACCATCCACAACAAACTCGCCTGAATTAGAGCACACAAGACCTGTTTTAAACTGTGGGCAGTACCAGTCACACAACTTCATTTACTTTTACACTTCCATTAGCTCGACATATCTTCTAATTGGCCATGTTCAAGAGTGCAAAAAGGTGACTGAGCAGTCTTCATTCGCATTTTCGGATAATTCGAACCAGGTGTGCACTGCCCGCTGGAGTCAAATTAATGGAAGCCAACTTCTTCTCATTTTTTTTTTTTTAACACTTGTCTAAACGTAAAGGGAAGTCCCCGAAAGTAACCTACGCGGTACGTCGGCAAATTTCTTTTGTAACTACTTTGCTTGCTTTGCAAAAGCAATCGCTTTTGCAATTAATTATTGATATCAAAATTTGCACATTTTCATATTTCGGAGGTGTATGCGCGTACGCGCGCTGGTGATGGTATGAAGCCGAGTTTATTATAAAGAGCACACCTTCGGTCCAAACCGTCTTGCCGTCAACACTCACGGCCACGACGATGCCAGGTACACCCCATTCATCCTGGAATGTAAGCGCATGAAAAAAAAAAAATCACACTTCATTCGTGGGAAACACGGCTCAGAATTATTGTCGTTCCATGATCTGTCTGACCACAACGCTGGTCACATACCTTCTTTCGTGTGAGTAGTTCGTGAGCATAGTTGATCGCGTTTTCCAGTTGCGCTTGCCGCCTTGAAAATTTCGAGTAATCACTCACACTCAGAGATTCCACGGTATTGGGAGAAGAGGCGAGAACCTTTTGGAAATATGCAGGTTCACGAGTCCACGCTACGTAGCCTCCAATTCCGAGACAGATGGCACCACCGCAAATCGCCGAAGCTTTGCGCACAATGCGGAATCGACTGCTGCGTGCGTCGCCATGTAGCCGCCTCTGCATCGACAACCTAACGTCAAGCATGTGGCAAGTGAGCGATCGGCGTACAAAACTTAATGCATTTGTCATCTTGTGTTGTTTTTTTCTCTGCGAAGCGGCTGGGGGTTTGAAATTAAGCGTCCGAAAAGTCGCATGAACTTGTAAAGGCGAAAACTCAAACGATAAACGAAACTAAACAATGATGCTGATGCTGATGCCATCGGGAGCATTGCTAAGAGCACTCTATCTAAGCGTGCCAAGCAACTCTATGCCAAGCAATGGCCAAACGCATAGACGAGTTTCCTACAATGAAACCCTATGACAAGCATACAAATCACCGTGGTATGCGTCGCACTTGTCTTTACAGTTATCATCCTGATGCTCTTTAACACATTCTCTGAAGCGGAAGACCAGGAGACAAAGTCGAAAAGCTCTCCAAAAGTATCTCCTACCGACTTTGAATACGATCCAAGTTTGTACCCTATGTTTTACGATTACTCATTTGGGTCGAAGCCTTGCAGTCTGGAAGGAGACCCGGTAAGTACTGTTAACGGTCACCTTCATCGCAATAACAAGCTGCCCTTCATTTTCAGTGCCGCATTGGAGTTACGCTGTGCTGTCCATACATGGTATGTGCCACATTGAACCCTGATGCTGCAGAAGAGAGGAGCGGCCTTTGTACACTTTCGAGAGACGCAGAATAAAATTGAATTTCTGCACTTAACTGATCCGTTATCAGCTTTTTCAACACACCCTCTCCCGAGAGTGGCTGACTGCAGCGAATTCATCGAGACCTTTAAAAAATGTGACCAGTGAAACCATCTACCAAGAGACTGCACACGCGCTATGAAAGTGCTAGCGGTGCTAGCTTCTTTTCTTTTGGACTCTGTGGACGAAATAAAGTAAAATGTCAACTTATTCGCAAGTACTCTATCAGAGCGGTATTCCAGTAGGTTCCGCGAGCATGAAGTTGTTTTCGGTTTCGGTTTCGGAGGTTATGACCGACTAGATATCGACTCGATCCGTTAAAAGACAGAACAAAAACAAGTCGTCTGCGCGTTCTGTGGACACACGGCACACTACACACTCGCTAACCGCACCAGCCTCGCGTTTGGCTGCCAAGTTGTACTCCGGTTCTGCAATTGTCGAGTTGCACCCTATAAATCTCCAATGCCAGTATTTCCGTCCAAGCTGTCTCCTAACGGCGTCAAGTGTTTGCCGCTGTTTCTTCGTGGCACCGTAGTGAAAGGGTTCGGCCGAGGCAGCAAGCAGTTGGGTATACCCACCGGTGAGTGATTTAATTCCGCTTCTTATCCGTCCCTGCTTCAATGGATGTCAAGGTGCGGGCAAGGCAAGCACCTGGAAAAATGCGTTTACCGGCGCTCCCTCGTGCGTACTTGTTTCTTATATAAGTATCGCGTACTACAAGCCACCGGCACTGATTACCAGCGCACTCCTCGAAGCCGGCAATCTGATAGCGCCCTGTACCTGTATGGCATTTTGTTGTCGCTGGTTCCGCTAGCCGAAACCTTTGTGCCGGCGGTTTTTCCTTACAAGATTTCCGGCGTTTTGAGACGATGGAGTAGGGCCTTTCAGCAGCTTGCGTAAGATATGGAATGGTGCGTAAGGTTAATCGCTTTCGGCTTCGATTGATTCGTGCGCCTCTCGCCGCGGGCCTGTTGATTAAACATTTATTGCGTCAGGTGAGTAAACCTCGGTTTAATGTCTTTTTCCTGCTTTCCTTTAATCTTTCTGGATATTTCTGCGTGGCTGGATCGTACCGTGTATAGCGCGTGGATTACGTTTCCCGAGTAGAGTTTAATACTAAGAACTCGCGTCGCACGTCGAGCGCTGCTGGCACATGGTCGTTTTCAAACACACTTGACCTAGATCTTGCTGCTCTGCTTGATCTTTCTTCGGGTGTGCTCAACATCTTTAATGTAGATCTGATAATCGAGCTCATTGAAGATAGAAAATCAACTCTGTGGTCTGAATGGACGAAATAAACGGAATAAACAGGTCGTCTTATGATGCTTTACCTTGCGCGGCGTAAAAATATATTTTTTTTCTTCATTTCACCTAGCTCCACCATGGAGGCACTTCTATCATTACATTCTCAGAATTTTAAACTCTGATAAAGGAAACTAGTTTTATATGCTAGCAAAACTACTTAAGATGCGAAAACTGCAACATACGTGCGTATGGGGCCCGTTGTTAATGTTCAGTAATACATATATTGGCTAAACTTCTGCAAGATTACAAACTGGAAAACGGTTAATTCCTGCCGGTCCTGACTGCCCCCCCCCCCTTTTTTTTTTCCTTCATGAGTCGGCCGCAGAGAAAACTTTCACCACGATATCATTTCACAGTTTCAATTTATCTATAATTGAAGCTAAATTTGCCACTACAAGCCAACAACGAAAAGAGAGAGGCACAAGCTACAAATCGCACAACTGAGCTCTGGTCAAATTATTTTCATCTGAGTAGACTCCACTTCAGTAGTTGATTTCTGTCCTGACACTAAATTCATAAGTATCACTAGGATATAGCGTACGTAGTTCAGAAAACTATAGATCTTTTAATATATACATAGCTCTTCCTTTCTGTGTATTTCAGTAGCTATTATACAGCAGCTGAACCTTTGTGGAGTATTCCTGGCATTGCCTTGCTGTTTTGCAGCCTATTTGAGAACATTGTAATGACATTTTATCATAAACATATCTGGCACTCGTGAACTGTTAAAATTTTTAAAGGGAGAAATGGATGCCAGGTATTGCCCTAAGGCTCTATTGCATGATATATGTTATAGAATAACAGCAAAAAAGGCTCAAATTTCCTTCCCGATTGTCAAGCGAGCCCCTATATAGTTATTGAGTATTATGCAGTTTATTATTCTTTTTTTTTGGGGGGGGGGGGGGGTATATATCTGAACTAAACACAGCAGTTAGTACGTGGCACTTCGTCCATCAATCTCAAGTGCTACGTTGCTCTCGTACGTTTCAACATGCCGATGAAATTCACAACGTGCGAGGCGTTAGTTGACCTTTTTAAATGTCAGAGGGAAAATTTTGCATGTTGCTCTGCTTGCAGAACTTATTTCTATCAGTGCTGTGCTGATACTTAATCACTATAGTGTTTAAAGGGCCCCTCACCAGGCCCCAATTCTTGTTATACGCTGGAAGTTGTTACGTGCCCTCTAATGAGCGTCCAGCCGCAGGAATTTTTCATATTGAATATGTTATATATATATATATATATATATATATATATATATATATATATATATATATATATATATATATATATTAGAACCGAGGGACCCGTTACAGTCATTGACTTTGGGACCCTTGTCTGCATACTATTTGTTACATACTCATGGTTATTGAATGGAGAACAAACTGGAACATTTCAGTGGCGCAAACTCATTTCAGGAGGTGAGTGCCACTGCCACGAGACACTACTACTATTACTACTACTACTACTCAGTATACTGCTCTCTCCATTTGCCACGTCTAGCCTGCGCAAGCGAAATTCCTTCCCTGCGTTCTCCCTAACGGACCTCCATGGATCGCGTGACGCATACGTCACGAACCTCTCTCTCTCTCTATCTTTTTTTCCCCCTCGGTTTGTTGCGCGGCGGTCTTCCGCTGATGGTGTCGCGCGCGAGCTGTTGTGTTTGTCTCGTTTCGCGTGGCGCGCGATTGTGCACGCTGTGCTCTAGAACACCTGACTAGCGGTATAAGTCAGTGCTACACGAACATTGAGGCAGACACAAACTGATCACAGAGCATGATCGCGCGCTGGAACACGGTAGGAAATTGCATAGTTTCGGTATCAGCATGCGCGACTCCACGACGTGGGAACAAGCAGACGAAACGGAAGTACATCTCTCTTGCTGCGGTACGAAGTAAAACAAATACACGCAGACATCCGGTTTGTGTGTTTTATTATTTCTCTAAACCTTAATTCGTCTATCGATGCAACAGATTACACCAAAATTATTCTGATCCCACGCACTGTGGCAATCGATGTAAGCGAAGCTTTCCGTGCTGGATGGTTTGATTGACGATAATTAGTAGTGATGTTGACGGCTAAAGCTTAATTTATTCAACGTTAAGGCTAACAAGAGATCGGTGAGTTGATGTTAAACGTTACCTTGCGTGCACCACTGCTGTTTGTCTGCGTAGTACACAGAACACACGGGGAGAGGTGTTTGCTTGAGGCGTTGTTGTGCGCCATATTTTATAACCCCTGAGAGGGTTGAGCCGTTGAGCGTTGTCATTGCCTAACATGGCACATCGCATTGTGGCAGAAGTATTAAACTTGAATTGGATTGTGGGGTTGTACATGCGAAAACCACACTCGGATTATCGAGGCACGCCGTAGTGGCGGACTCCGGATTAATTTTGACACCGTGATGTCATTTAACGTGTCCCAAAATCTAAGTGCACGTGCGTTTTCTATTTCGTCCCCGTCGAAATACGGCTGCCGCGATTGGGATCAAATCCACGACCTCTAGCAATGCCATAGCCACAAAGCTTACGCGGCGGGCACAGGAGTGTTGACTTGACGGTCGACCGCTTCCGTAGTGTCTCCTGAACCCTGCGGTGCGCTTTGATAATGTGGCTCTGCTTCTGCGCGCCCTGCATAAGTTGCACTCTTGACATTTAGTAAAGCACTGAACGGGGCTATTTGGTGGAGGTTCATGATTATATTGCTCTTAGTGTTATACTGACGAACGTAAGGGACAGGACGCGGACGTACTTGCGCTACGTACGTCCGCGTTCTGTCCCTTGCGTTCGTCAGTGTAACACCTAAGCGCAATATACTCATGCCCGCTTGACATTCTCGTGGCGTTTATTTTTCAGAAATAGCAGCAACGTACTGTACCGTACCTTGAACTTAAGCTTATCCTGTGTCCCCGCAACCGCTGTCGTATAGCAGTGGCGTTTCCTTGCCTTCTCACTGCACCTCCCCCCTTCTCTTGTATGTGAACTGCCTCTCCTCCCTCTTCTCTCTACAGTTCCATCTGCGTCGCCTCTGGCCTGTAGTTTCTGCAATGCTTCTGAGGGGAGTCACGGATAATTAAAGCTGTACAGCTGCTAAAGTGGCGTCGGCCAGGGAGCTCCAGAGGGTATTGTGCGCATTGGACGCGGTGGGGTGAAAACGAGTTTCTCCCGTCGTGTTTCCCCTCTTACTCGCGCCTGCCATCTCTGAACCCCCCTCCCCGAAGCGGTGTGCGCGACAGCAGCATGCAGCCATAGCAGCAGCAGTGGGAAAGTCGAAGGAAGAGGCAAAGAATAATTCTCGAAGTCACAAGTCACTGAGAGCGACGTCACAGCAAGGACACATGTACGTAGGCGCACTACGTCATCCCTCCTGCTTGGAGCGCGGCGCCCGCGAGGAGAAGGGCAAACGGCGCCCGGCTCTTACGCGGGAGTTTATGCGCGAGGCCGGCTTGGCCGGAATGTTATGAACATGTGGTGTTTTGTTTTTTATTCTTGATTTTTTCCACTTTTTTTTCTTTGTTTTATGATCCC
Organism: Dermacentor variabilis; assembly: GCF_050947875.1. Classification (NCBI taxonomy): domain Eukaryota; kingdom Metazoa; phylum Arthropoda; class Arachnida; order Ixodida; family Ixodidae; genus Dermacentor; species Dermacentor variabilis. The sequence goes on from NC_134572.1 coordinate 63,863,439, forward strand.
CACCATTGATTCGCACGCCTGCTTAGGCCACTAAGCCATCATTTCTCCGCGGCGCGTAGCGATGTAATACTTAGCAGACACGATCGTTTGCGCGCATTGTATGCACGGCGCTTGTCAGCTCAAAATGTCCACGCCTGGTGAGGGGCCGTTTAAGACAAAGTTTCATAAAATGCTTTAATTCTCTTTACTTGAGTTAGGTCTCCCTCTGATCAAATACCACAGCACATGCTGTACATTGCCGTGTTTGATTTTCATGGTAGAAGTGTCAATTTATTTCTAGTTCCTTTCGTCATTGTTTGCTTGTTCCTTCCGGCTGTACTGACGTAATAAACCCCTGCTGTGGCTGTGTCACGTCACAATAAATTAAATCGATCATGCAATGGGTGCAGCTGTTCTGCTGCTGCACTGTTTTAATTTCTTAATTAAGCATAGGAAGGTGCATCTGTTTCCAGCTGACTCATCTTGCACAATAGTTTTAATCACAAGTGCCTGCACGATCTTTACCGTTGCGGGCATTTTATTTTCTCAACACCGAGTCGGAAGTCCCGTAGGCAGCTCATGTACAAGATCCATCCAGCTGTACTTAGCCACGAGACTCTCCCATGAAAATACCTTTTCTTTTAATTTTTTTATTGGGATGGACACTCCAGCCGCATTTCCGCCAAGGCTGATAAAATCGTCGCCGCGCGCCGTATTCTGAGTGCGAGGGTGAGCCGGCGACGCGGCTCAATCTCGCGTGCGCGAGCGAGGAAGGCGGGCCGAAAGCGCGCCCTCTCCTGTCGCGCGCTAGGCACGGGGTGTGGCGGCTGCTGCGGCCACGGGAGCGCCGTATCTTGAAAGTGATCTGCGATGTGGCCAGCCAAAGTGCGCGCCCGCGCGGGCCTGCGATGTTTGCTGGGTGCGCGTTAGTGCCGGTAGCTTCATATGCGCTGTGCCTTCGACGTTTCGGTGGCGTTGAAGCGAGACATGTACGAAGGTAAATTCGCTCGCTGCTGCTTCCTCGATTCGCCGCTCCAGCGTATTGACGGCAAGATTCCGCGGTCATCGAGCGAGATGTGTTCATGTTTACCTGTGCGTGCGTGACACCGTGCTTGTTAATTTAGTTAGTAAGGGAATGTTTACAAGCTTATACGGCTGGTAAAACTACTATCCTTACATCTTATAGCTATCTATAATTTGCTCTCGCAATCGACTGCTTCGCCTTTCGGGCGATACAAGAAGGCCATTTTAAATGCCAACTGTTCCAAAATATTTTGAGTGCTCATGTTTGCTTGCACTGCCGTGGACAAATGAAGTATGAATGAGAAATTATGAAGTAAAGCACTTTCTGAATCTAAACCAATCCAATGTTACAATTTCACATCACTAAACAAATCGATTCACCAGTAATTATGTAAGCCTAAAACTAAGCATGCAAGGCAAAACCATACCAACATCACAGGAACTGGGGATGGTGGGAACAAAAAGAATGCATTCCAATTAGGTACAACTTACTTGCATTTCATTCATCCACAGTAGCTCATATGTTTCTACATTCCAAAACAAAAGTGGGACAAACAAAAGTTACTGCATTTGGTTTCTGGGGCTGAGTTCTATTAATAACTAAGACAAAAATCAATATCAAATTATGAGATTTAGAGAGTCAATATAGAGAAATCATTTGAGCTGTATTAGCAAATTACCCATCTGAAGTATCAAAAAAGGACACTCTTGCCATGAAAAAGGGCTTGATAAGCCAGAATTTGTTCAAATACGAGACATATGGAGAAGTCACCTTGAAGTTCCTGCAACAGCTCACCGTCATAAATTTTGACAATGTTTGCTCATGCATAGATAACGTTCTATCAGTAAAAATTGACTATATAATATTCTAAACAAGCCGAATATTATGTTTACCAAGCTTCAAAGACTACTACTCAGCCACAGCGGACAAAATACGAAAACATGCTTTGGAATTTGTGACGTCACACTGACGTACTAGCTCCAAGGTTACAACGCAAAATTCAATATGTGGAACTTTGACCTTCATTTTCTCAGGTAATACTGTGAAATTACCGAAACTGGAGCTTTGAAAAATATTTTATCAGTCTAGATTTATATAGACACATATGGGGGGCTACGAAGGATGGTGTAGTGGAGGGATAAACGTAAATCTGAGTGCATGAGTGTTTTTGCTTTCTGTCCCATTGGAATGTGACCATGGAGGCAGGGGATCGGATTCTCCTTGTAATCAGCAACAGAATGCCAAAGCAGCTGAACCACAGCGACATGCCATGGTGGTGTAGTGGCTATGCCATTGTGTTATGCCATTGTGCTACTAAGCCTAAGGGTGTGGGACCGAATCCTGTTCGTGGTGGTCACATTTCAGTGGGAGTGAAATACAAAAATGCCTGTGTACCGTGCATTGGGTGCACATTAGAGAACTTCAAGTGGTCAAAATTAATCTGCAGTCTCACTATCACATGACTCATCATCAAATCACAGCTTTGGCACGTAAAACCCCAGAATGTAATTTTAACCACAGTGGCAAGTAATAATACCCACATGGGCACAAGTAAACAAGTACATATAGAGGCTAATGCGTCCCTGTTGCCTCTAAGCGGAGATGGCAGCTGCAGTTTTTTTCATATGGGAGGGTGAAAGGGTTGCTGTGGTTCTGGCATTCTGTGTTAAAAGCTATTGTATGTTAGGCAAAATTTTGCACGCTGAATTGGGAATGCTGAAATGTCTGCAAAATGGGGATGCTGAACATGGTGCTGAAATTTCTGAAGATTTTTCGATGGAATCTCTTTGTAATTATGTACCAAATATTAGCCATAGTTTCAGATTTCCATTTGTCTTTTTTTGAAAAGCAAATAGCAGGATGACCAATTAAGCTGACAGACATATTACTGCCATTTACTGGAGCCTAAGAAACTTTCGTTTATACTACCAGGATGTAAGAAATAATATACTACTCACACTTAGAAGAGGAGAAATTCAGGATTTTATTGAGGCTGTTCAAGTTTTTTGTTTGCACATGTACCACAAAGGTTAGAAAAGCTCTAAGAGTGCATACACCTTTTTTTACTTTCTTTCCATCATCGCAAAAGCCTTTCATGTTTCTTTTTTTCAGTCTCCATCATTCTTTGCTCTCTGTTGAGCTGCAAAACTGTGCTTTGTGATCCCACTCCTTATTAAACCTGGTCAGAGCAAACTTATGGGATGCACCTGGTTTGATTCCAAGTGTACTTAAAACAGCAATTCCTGCTGCACTTTCATTATTATCCTTGCATACACATTTGGCATTTGGAACACAACAGCATAGCAAAATACACAAGTGAAGTTAGACAGACATCTGTGAAACAGCCATGCTAATACACAACATTGTAGCCCGCCTAAATGAAAAATTTGCGCTCACAACTAAGGAATGTATGATATAATGAATCTGTTTTGCATATCAACCACATTATTCAATAAAATCAACACATACAGGAAACCAAAACCGCAAAGATGACATGTGAACACAAACTGCATAGTTTGAAATACAAGGTCGTATGGCATGGTGTACTGCACTAAGCAGCATTAATAAAGGGTAAATTAGACATCCACTCTATCTTAGCAATCACTACAAAGAAAACCCATACAGATTCCTCGAAAGAAACACCTCATAGTTAAATAAAAATTTGTCTAGGTCCAGGGCTCAAACCCGGGACCACTGCCTTTCTGGGGCAGTTGCCCTACCATCAGAGCTAACTAGGCGGCTAGCAGATGGCTGGGCGAAGTCGAATTTATCAACAACTCGAAGCAAAGGCAAGAGTGTGACGTAACAGTTCTGCGGAAACCTGCAAGGTGGAGAGAAGTAATTATTAAGGGAAAATGAGACATCCACCCAGTCGTAGCAATTGCTACAAAGGAAACCCATACTGGTTCCTCGAAAGAAAAGCTGCGTAGTTGAAGAATAATTCGTCCTCGTCTGAGACTCTATCCCGGGACTACTGCCTTTTTAGGGCAGCTGCCTTACCAGGCTTTTCTTTCAAGGAACCCGCATAGGTTTCCTTTGTAGCAATTGCTACAATTGGGTGAATGTCGAATTCTCCCTTTATTAATTACTTCTCTCTACCTTGCAGGTTTCCGCAGAACAATTACATCAAACACTTAGCAACGTATTTAAATACTTTAGACTGCTTGTTCACACTTGCCGTTGCTCTGTTTTACTCCTCAGACTGTGCATAATTTTATGACACTAAAACCTAAATATGTCTTTTTTAAAATTTTTTGATTTATCGTATCGACATTCCCTCATGTTGCTGAAGATTACTGTCGGTTGAAGTCAGCGCACACTATGAATGTGTGAATATCAAAATTTTCTAATACGAATATTGAACAATAATATGCAGATGCATTTATTACTAAGTTTCTTTATTATAACACATCGCAACATTGCAATTATGTTACCAACAGGAAAAAGCAGACTAATAAGCCATCAGTAAATGGGTGCTCATTTGACCTTTGTTATTTCAAGAAATTGAGAAGGAAATGTTAATGAAGAAAAGAAGGAGAGGTCGGAGAGCATGTCTCTAGCCTGCTACTCCTCACTGGGAAAACTGAGTAAATTTGTGCAATTACGCTGTTCTTGAAACGCACTTATAATGCTGTGGAGCATTTGCATAAGTAACTATCCATTTGTGCGGCCTCATCAACATATGCATTATCAAATGCCTGTCAACTTGGGGGCATTTAGACCTGCACCAGTTGTCATACAAGCAATAAGCTCAAGAGCACAGGAAACACTGCAATTTAATGAAAGCTTGGCTAGGCAAAGGCTGTGCTAGCACCAAAACGGAGGAGTGGAGTACTATCAGCATAAGTTCAAATGCAACCAGTTCTGAAATTACTCCAGCGCATCTTGTTTTCTACTTTAATCTGAGGTGATATTCTGGCATGGAGCAAGGAATTCCTTCCTACATGTACTCCACTTTGGACAATTTCACCATATCTTCAGCTTTGATTGGCTCACAGAACTGCTACAGCCTCTCTGGCTGGCTGAATATGCCACCATTACAAAATTTGATTAGACAGCATAATTTGACAATATCCAAAGTAACAGCTGCTTAATCCAGGTTCAAAAATATACTCTTGGCACTACTCCATGTTTATAAAATGTCTGCAGAGTGATTACATGTCACTCTTACATGTAATTATATGGGAACACAGTGTCCTTACGTTTCCCCACATTTTGCTCTACCCACATTTTGCTCTACATGCATGTAGGACTCGGGCAGCACAGAACCTGTGGCAAGCCCCTTAGTTCTATTGTTTTCCTTCATTGTGAGCAATTGCGCAATCTCAGTGTCATCAAAATACTGTATTTTCAATAATATGATGCAATTTTTGTCATTGTTTGCATGCATTTAAAAAAATGACAGCAGAGTCATGGGACCTTGCAGAATCATAGGCCAATTTCCAATGAAGCTGTAGGTTTCGTGCAGATGCACTAAGAATTTCAGTTGTCTAATTAAACTACACACCTTAATATGTTGCCCATATATGATGCTTTTGAGCACCTGCTGAATTTTCACCAAAAGTCATACTTAACCTGCACTTAATACAGTTATAATGCTGTGGAGCATTTGGATCAGTCATCGTCATCAGCCTGGTTACGCCCACTGCAGGGCAAAGGCCTCTCCCATACTTCTCCAACTACCCTGGTCACCGGGATCAGTAATATAGTGCAAAGGCTGTAATTAACCTACACAATTTTTGAACTTTTCCTTTATATCACCACATCAATGTGGTAGTGCATTGCATTGGGGCATCATGTTGCCTCCCTACCAGCCGCCCACAGTCTCTGTGCCAGAGTGAAGTGAGGCAGTAGTGCAGGCGTTCGGGGGGGGGGGTTAAGCAAGAAAAAAGAAAGGCAAGTAGCTAGGAAAATATACGCACAATCAAGTCTTAAAAACTCATTGGCTATAGTCGCGGATTATAGCCACCTGCAAAAACTAAGAGAACGTGCCTAGTTTGCCGAGGACAGCCTTGGTGCTTCATATAATGCATGCAAATTTGGAAACAACAGGAAGGCAGTAATTATTTTGAAATCTTATAATTAAGCTATAATTGCTAAAATTGTCTATGTCCACTGAATGTGAACTCGGTGTCACATACATAACTCTGAGCAAAACAAGAACAAGGTGAAAGCAAAACCCACCGTTTCGACAAGTGGACTCCTCTTCTTCAAGTGGACTTGCCTTGAAGAAGACAAGTCCACTTGTCGAAACATTGGCTCCTGCTGTCACCTTGTTCTCATTTTGCTCATAGTCTTGAATTTCCATCTCCCGCCCTCCCCATGTTTTCCCTGGATACGTAACTTTGAGCACTTGTTGAAGGACTTTTTTTTGGGGCTGTAATTCACCCAAGCACATTTGACTGATGAATATTATGTAGATGATTGGCCTTGCCTGTTGATCACTACTACTAAGTTTGTTTTGAGTATCTTTGGTGCACAAGCATTTCGTGGTGTGGTCTTCTCTTGTAACACCTTATCTTTTGTTTTCACTGAACTGCTCTAAGGAGATTATTTTGAATTCCTTATCTTTATCAGTTTCACCACTTGCTATGATTTATATGAGTAGATATCACTTAACGTGACTGTCTCTTGTTTTCTTGCTTAAGAAAAAAAAAATGCACCTTTGTTTTCTGAAGTATATATATGTCAGCTTTTATATTGTACATTTGTAGACAAGACAATAGGCATTGTGTTTGTGTTGTTTAAATATTACTACAGCTTGTGCTTTGTCGGGGCTCACATGGTATAGAACAGCTCTTGACTTCTATTATGTGGCATCTGTTGCATCAGCCCATTAGCAGTTTGCTGTTTGTTGCAGAGCTTTCTTTTTGTAAACAAGACTGCAGTCATCTGAAGTTGTTAGCTACTCTGCTTTATTCTGCAATATTTCACTGAAATATATAAGGAAGCTGCGAAATCAATAACAGGTATCACATACGATTTCTCATAACAGCCAACTTCTCGCAAGAGCTGGTGTCAAAAATTCCTGCGGAACTGGATTGTGGAGTCTACTACGGTTGGGCTTCTGTCAATGATGGCCCTGTCAACAAGATGGTGATGAGCGTTGGCTGGAACCCATACTACAAGAATGAGAAAAAGTCTGTGGTGAGTGCTGGGGCAAAAAACATTAACAATTCTACTAGCGTCAATACTGGTGGTGTGGTGGCCATGCCAGTGTGTGGATAATGGCTCGAGCATCAATTTGTCTCGGCTTTCTTTTTCTGGCTTCGAACATCCATGCGGATTCCTATATTAAGGTTATTAAAGCTAGTTTGTCATTGTATAATCGTTACGTGGCAAATGTTCCCATTCAGCCTCTGCTTTACACCATTCAGCTGTAATAAGGCTACTACAAATGAAAGAAATTATCTAGAATTTTGAAAAAAATGTTGTCCATAGTGTAGTGTTCTGCCCACACATATCACTTATATTTAGTGATACACTGGGTAATTTACAAGCTATGACACTCCCGATAATTATTCTTATTTGGTGTCTACTTTGCAACATTCAGCAGTATTCAAGATACAAGCAAAAAAGTTAGATTTAGAATATGAAAGATAATTGCCAATGATTACTGTTATGTACTGCCAAAATATCATGCATATATAGTGACAAACATGATTGACTTATCAGCTGAAGATTATGCGATACAATGATATTACATTTTGTTCCTGTTGCTCTTATTTCATTTCGCTTCCTTGCAACTGAAGAAATATTGCAGCACAAGTGAAGTGGCATTAACACATTCATGACACACTCGTCCATAGAATTGCAGACTCTCAAGCTCTTTTCAGCCACACGATACATCACCTCAGACTGAAAATAAATGAGCTTTTCACAGCTGCTGTGGCACGAAAACTTGCTAGACAGGCTGCAGTAACTGTGACATATGTGACTTACTTTGTTTCGCTTGCAGCTGCAGGCTGCAGCTGCTATTTGTGTTGATGCCAATAACTTTCAACGGCAGTTGTGCCTTGTTCTCGGCAAATGGTGCTGCCATCTGCTGCTTTTTAGTGTTTCTGCACATCCTTCTGGAATATACAGGGGTAGTGTTATTCCTTTTTTTGTCTAGGATTGAGGCGAGCATACTTTGCCATGTTGATGGTGACCTGAGGTAATGTCCTTAAGTGTGGCATGCCTTTGGCACATGTTAATTTGAACTTGGGTGGTTTGCAGCTGCAGTTAATTAAAACCTCTTTTGTTTTATTTTGGCTGGCAGCCCGTGATTACTTCAAGCATTAGTTATAGCTTAAGTGTTGTATAATGTAAACCTTATGATTCCCTGAAGAAAGCAGTATCAAAACAAATGCGCTTTGGTGCCCGCGCTTCCTCCTCCTACCACCTCTTAAAAAATTTTAAATGTCACAGAGCATTGCATAATAATCCATAGCCCATATAAAACTTTTGTATTAGGACCTTTTACCAACAAAGCAGCCAACTTTGAACAGCCATTTCGAAACATGTGAGCGCCACTGGATCAAATTTACATTTTTCATTGTGTAACTGATCTTGTAGGAAGGGAAACCAGTATTGGCCACATCTTGGTTATTTTGCTGTATTGCCTTGCTCATATATGAAAGTGAGATTTCAGCTTAGAATCGGTTGGACCTTGAATGAGAAATCAAAGAAGCTGCTGCAGGTATTGCAGTGTTTGAGAATTTTGCAGCGAAATATGAGCTAAAATTTAGCTAAGTCATCATCAGTCTTGTTACTCTGATGTTATATAGTAGTCTTATTTGTTGCCTGTGAACAAGAAAAAATGGGGCTATCGAGTCTACCTTGGAAGCACTGTAATGAGAGTCCACAGTGGATGCTGCTAACTGGTGCATATAGATTCATGAGCAAAGCTTATAACAACACAACAACATAAATTTACTGACTCGCATAGCTCCCAGTCGTTTTCACCCACGACTTGTATCACAGGTGTTGTGCCAAGCTTACAAAATTTTAGAAACCTAACCAACACGTTTTCAAGTTTAAATTGGGTTGAACTCTAATTTTCTGTTAAGCATGCTACTTTCGTTAAATATCATGTAAGTTACTCCAAAAATAATTATAGAGCATCTGAGGGCATATGTTTCAAGCACCGTTCTTTTTTTTTCTTCTTTTTCTTAAATGAGTGCTGTGGTTACATGTCATAGTTATATGTCATATGTCACTTGTTTGATTTCGCTTGCAGAGTTATAACATTAGGTCCATTTAACTTTGGTGTGCACAATTCACTGCTTAAAACAAGCGAAACAAATCTGCATGTTAAATAAATGTCACTTATTCTTAATCTCATTTCATTGGTGTAGGAAACTCACATCATGCACAAGTTCGACCAAGACTTCTATGGGGCAATGCTCAAGGTTGTAGTGCTGGGCTATCTGAGGCCCGAAAAGAACTTCAGCTCTCTAGGTGAGCATCTGTGGTTTATTGCTTTCAGCACAGCCTTCTTTCCTGTTCTAACTGATTTCTATGTTTTGTAGCCTTTAGATGTGTTTTGTAGGCACATCATCATCATTAGCCTATCTTTATGTCCACTGCAGGACGAAGGCATGTCCCTGCAATCTCTAATTGCCCCTGCCTTGCGCTAGTTGAACCCAACTTGTGCATGCAGATTTCTTAATTTCATCACCCCACCTAGTTTTATGCTGTCCCCGAATGCGCTTCCCTTCCCTTGGCACTCATTCTGTAACTCTATTAATCCACTTGTTACCTACCCTACACGTTACATTGCCTGCCCAGCTTCATTTCTTTCTCTTAATGTCAGCTAGAATATTGGCTACCCACATCTGATCCACACTGCTCTCCTCCTGTCTCTTAACTGATTTAGACTTCCTGTGGGCACATATTGGTGCTTTAATTTACTGGATCACTTGGCATCCACTGAAATGGGTGCAAAACACCTCTGTAACAAAGAATAAAAAACTAAAATGGTAATTACGAAATTGGAAAGAAAATTAGGCCTGTTTAAGGTTTGTGTTGACTCGTCTATTGTAAGCATTTCTTTAAAGAAGGCTCCAAGGTATAACGTTCCTTCAAAGAACTGCATTGTGTTTTGCTCCCATAAGTGCCCAGTGTACTCTATAAAGCATTAGCATTAGTTTTAGCGTTAGAAAGAATAAAGCACAATTCAGGAAGCTCGTAAAGCTCTGTCACAATAAAATCTGGCTGGCACATTCTTCTTGGACCTTCATGGGTGAACTAAAATATTAATGAATTTTAGCTCATGCTTTAATTAGACTTTCAATTAGACTTACGTCCTGATCCATTAAAGGGCCCCTGAAACGGTTCGGACAAATTTTGTAGACGCGTAGGGTACAGCTTAAGTAGAACATTCGCACCACAATTTAAGTGAAGCGTTACGTATTAATGGAGCTACAAGCGATTAGAAGTTACCCTCCTCCCCAGCCACGCTTTTCCTCCTCAACTCGTTCACCGAGCGAGCGGAGCTAAGCTCCGCCTTCACTGGTCCTGCGTCACGATGCGACGTCACATCGTCCACTTCCGGTTGTTTTGGAGCCCGCCCCCGCCCGCGCGAAACCTCTCCGCTAGCCGCTTGGCTGTCGACCCCAAGCGAGAGCTATCGAAGCAGCGTGCGTTGCGAGCATTCTGTCGTAGCGCCGAACGTGTCTGGTATTTCGTTAACCACAGGCAAGCTGGTCATTTCGGCAAATGACTGGAGGCATGAACTCAAGCTGTTGAAGGAACTTTGGCGTAGACGTACGTGAGCGGCCTGATCGGTCTGCACGGTCCAGACACTTGTTGGCGCAGCGCTTAACCAGCCAAACAAAGCGCTAATATTGTTGTAACCAAGTGTAAAACATTTTAAACATTTATAAAAACAACGTGTTGATGATTACACTCCTGCGAAAAATACGCACCAGCAGCAAAGAAGAATACGCTTCGTTGCTGCTACTGTGTATGGTTGAGCTCTATGCCACCAGGTGGCTGCACCGTGCAGACCATTCACATTTGCCCTTCTGCTCATCTCGGCTCATCCCGTTACGGCACAGTCAAGCGGCCAGACCCTGTCCCCTTGCGCTTATATTTGCCCTAATACGGGACTCGCGAAACGCTATTGCGTTAGTAATCTTCCGGTGTAAAGTGACGGCCACAAACGCGCAAATCCTGGCACCGATCGTATAGCGGCAGTCCGATGCGCAGCAGCCAGTGCGCTCGTACGCTGCCTTGCAGAGGGACACGATGTCGCAGCTTGACATATTGCCAGTCGCTACGTTTGCAGTCCACAAGGCAACAAAGTCGAATCATAGTGCTCGCGAAAAGACTGAGACCAACTCTAAACGCGGAGCTCTCGTCGTTGTACGTTGTAACACAAGCAGACGACACTTGCTGTGTGCCGGAAGTGCTTAAGTGTACTGAAAAATTGTTCTTGTGCATTCTCTTTATGCTACTTTCTTTTTATAAGAACAAATTAACTAACATTCCAACTATTACGAAGATCATTTGTTTACCATAAAGTTGGAAAAATTATCGATCACGTGCCCTGGTCAGCCAATCGGATAGCTCGCCCCACTGACGTCATATGGGTGATTTCGGTCATATGGGTAGGGGCGGCTTAAAATTCCGCCGAGCAGTGCGCTACGATCGGCAGCGATGTGCATTTTTAAAACCTTATAATAAATTACACGCTTTACGCAGAGCACTTAGATGTGTCAATTAATGATCAGAAGGACCTACTCTGACGACTCAGTACGTTTGTATAAAATCGTCAAAAGCGTTTCAGGGTCCCTTTAATGTGATTATATGTTGCCGAAAAGTCATCTCTTGAACCCTTACTGCATTAATTCTTATTTTCTCTTTAAAAAGAAAAGGCTATACAAGCTTTTGTTTAGGCCTACTCTACTCAAATCTCTACTCTGCTCCTCAAAACAACCTCTAACTGCATGCTGTATCATATATGATAGCTTCAATAATGCTAGCCTCACAAAACCACCCGAATGTATTTCTCTATCAAAACATCTCGGTAGGCTAAAAATCGGCAAATAAACACCTTGATATTTTTTGCGTGCTGCTTTAAAGTGCTTAGACTGAAAATGTGTTATTCGAAAAACTTATAGCGCTAGAAACACACGGAACACAGAAAAGGAACACACACCACATGCGCTTAGCAGAAACCGTGTGGTGTGTGTTCCTTTTCTATGTCTCGTGTGTTTATAGCGCTCTAAGTTTTTCTAATATTGCATTACCAACTAGCCCAGCTATCCATACTTTTGTGAAAATATCTTGTTTATTTAAACAATGACCTTTTTACACATTGTGTGAACTACATTTGTATGTAACTGTGCTTCACCATACATATTTTAAAAGAAAAGTAACTCAAAAATTATTTCCAGTACTGAAGTTGCTATGTATTTCATTGCTAGAGAGGAGAAAGATTCTTTGTGAATACATAATTTTTTTTCTTTTCAATTCTGTTATGATAGAGGATGTTCTAGAACGTGTGTACCATTTATGATACACCATGTGATAAAGGGTTAATCGTTGCTGTCCAGTGTTGAATAATCACATTCAGAAATAGTAATGGAAAGATATTAAGTTAAAGGGGTATGACACATGCTTTTTGTTTCCCGACTTTTATGCTTTGATTAGTCGCTGTGCACATAATACAGTTAAACCTCGATATAACAAAATAGGTAAAAAAGTAGGTAAAATCAGCAATTTGCTTTATTATATCGAAATTTCGTTGTATTGAAATTCGACCTTTAATGCAAATAAGTACAGTCGCCAATCGATTTTTCTTACAAGGAAAGCAGCCGCAGAACTTTCGGAATTATCGGCCAATTGAAAAAAGAAAAAGCTAATTTTAATGAGAAAGCAGTTTATTTTGATGAATTTGGTAATCGGCAACGAAGCCAACCACACTTTCGCATGCACTCCGCCCCTGCAGCTGATGGCGAATGCTTCGTCGGCCTTTCGCTCCAACGAGTCACCGAAACTCGAGATTGCGCAGCCTCCAATACTAAACGCGCAGGAAGACAGCTAACATGATGCCACACCGTCTCGGCGCGCTCACTCTTTGCACGCGCGGCAGATTACCTCTATAGCAGGGTGCACGGCTGCGTATGCTTTCAGCCGTGCTTACAGCCATGCGCAACCGCGGCCGAGACTCGCGCCAGAAATCGCGAAGTGCCAACTTATTCCCCCACTCCACCCCCAGCCGCGCGCTTCATCGCGTCACCGCGAGCGAGCTCCGCTCCCCTCTTTCCCTTTTCTCGCGCGGAAAGGCGGCACTCATGAAGCCACCATCTTTCTCGTCTCCCCCTCGCACACTTTCACTCGCACCTAAAGCACAAAGTGCGCGGGCCGCGATAGGATCTTATCACACTTGTTTATACCGAACATGATGCGGCTCCACTTCGGCGGTCGCTCTTGTCAGGCCATGCGCGATTTGAGAGGTGGGTTAGCAAGCAGCTGCCTGTAATTCAATCATTTGACCGTCTGCGTCCCGGAAGTTGCCATTTATTGTCTCGGCATTCGTTTGCGGCGGAAGCGAAATTTCGTTATATTAAAATCACATACAAACACACTTTGTTATACTTAAGTTATAAATATGTGTTATATGGACAAGAGGTTATGAAAAGTTAAATACTTCATTATATTGAGAATTTTGTGATATTGAAGTTCATTATATCGAGGTTTAACTGTAATTAGGGAATGAAGCTATAAATGCTACGATGCAACCAGGCGCTTCGCCAGGACTTTTCAGGGAGGCTAAGGTTCGATTATTCTCCGTCAGGTTTCCGAAGCTTAGTGCATAATGATACAACCATTACCCTCAGCAGGCCCCTGGTCTACCTGCAGGCATGTGTCATCCTGTACTTGACTGGGGCAGGCGTTCGAAGGATATGCACCTTTGTTCATAGGCGACATGCCAGGCATAAAAGGGAGCAGGGAGAGTCGGTCAGAAAAATTTTGGGGTAGGGGGCTGAAGCCCAGTCAGCCCCCCCCCCCCCCCCCCCGCTGCACCACTGGATGTGACTACTAATAATGCACAATAACATAGTTATTTGTGGCTAGTTCTAGCTTTGCTTCACAATGACTGCCGCAAAAGACGCGGCAGCTGTTGCAACTTATGTAAAAGTACATGTACTTGCCGTGGGCCTAGTTGGTGCATACTCTACATAGTAGAAAACCACATTCACACTACATAAGAAAACAAGTAGGCAAGGGGCAGTGCCTGGTTGCCCTCTTTTCTTTTGTGACATGTTTGCGCTTCCTTGCTATGTCATGAAGCTGATAGTTGGGTGGCTTCACAGCTGATCATGTGTGCTCACAAACCAGCAATGCGAGGGTGTGCACCAGTTCAGCTGCTATTTGCAGAATTTGCTTACTAGCCGCACATGTGATATATGTCATCACTGTCTGAATCACAATTTACCTTACATAGGTATCATTTCCAAATTTGAACTGATTAGTCTCTGTGTGCCTTTAAGGTCTTCCCTGAAATGCCTGGTAGTCAGCGTGCATTAGTGTAATCATACATATAAATTCTGGGGTATCATAGACATTGTGTTGACTTGGGTCATTCTGAAATCAGATTCTGTGATGCTGTAGAGCAATGTAAATTTATTTGTGCCTAAGTTCCTTTGCTCTTATGGTTGCACTTGCACTAATTAAAGGCTGAAAGGCTGAAGAGAGGAAAATGCTTAGCTATATGTCTTGTCATGAAATTTTCATTGCTCTTTGGTGACATTCATCTCTCCTTTTTCCACTGTCTTGCCACCTGTGACTTGTCTTGCCCAGATGAGCTAGTTTCAGCGATCAAAGCAGACATGCAGAATGCCGATGAAAGTCTCAACCGTGAAGAGTGGCGGCTGTTCAAGAATCACAGGTTTTTCACGGAGAAGATTGCAAATGGCACCGACATCGTGCGCCAAGAGACGTGATCCTGGAATTTTTAGAGCAATATTACAATTGTCCCCACCACTATTTTGTATGTTACTTACTGTGACATATGCTAACTTATTTCTATCATTTCTGTTCCATCACCTTTCCAAACTGAAGCACATTCCTTGTCCCAGGTGTAGAAAGTTTATGAGGATGCATTTGTTGCAGAGGAGAGTGGTTTAATTTCGCGTGATTCTTCAAGCATGGCCTCGTGAAGGAATTTTCCCCGAGAAGGCACACTAATGGAAGGCTTACGGCAGCCTTGCAATTAATCACCATCTTCTTGTGTCCATTACCTCCACAAAAACTAAATTATTTGTATCATTCTCCTTCATTATTTGTCCAAATTGGAAGCTCATTTCCAGTACCCCAGCGTAGCGCATTTGCAAGAAGTTTTCTTCTTTCAGCAAGACATCTTTAGCTTTAGTATTTCTTTCTTTTGAGGGTGATTATTTAAAACAGTATTTTGCACCTAGATTGATGTGTTAGCACATCTTTTTTACAAACAATGGTGTTAACTTGTTTCATATTGAAAGAAACAGGTGAAAGTGTATTAATATTGTCATCTATTTTTTTTTATGTACCACTGTTGTCACAGTCAACAAAATGTTAGAGAAAACTGATTTTGCAGAATTTGACTGAACGAAAGAACTGTAATTTCCATGTTGTGAAGGAACTTGCAAAGCAATTAAGAAACAAGTGTAGTTTGCCAGTGTGTTTCTGTTAAACGTCTTACCATAAATGTATGTAGCTTATCACTGGCATGATCTAAATCGTGATGAGGCTTCATGTGCACTGAGGAAACAGTGAACCACTGAGATTTTGTAAAACATTTGACAAGGGTCCAATGCTATTGCAAATACCTTAGAAAAGGCAAAATCAGAAATGTTCATCACCTGCAGTGCACTTTTATTTCACGTTTACTCAAGATATTGAAGTTAGTGGAAGCATTCCTTCTTCATGCTGTAAAGAATCACATTAAAAAAAATGCAAACTACAAATTTTCATTGTTTATTTATGGTGTCATTGTTGACATGCGAGTACTGTAATGTAAACCTGCCATGCTTTTTAATTTTGAAATCATGACATTGTAACTTTAGGTGGCTATATACATTTTGCAGTGAGCTGTGTGATACTTTCTATGCCCTGAATTAATAGCGCTTTCTTTCCTTTTTATCTTTGCTTGCTAAAAAATTGCAAGGGTGATTGGATATTCATAATAGAGGGTATTTGTCCTGCAGTGGACTTATACAGGCTGATTGTGATCGTATGGTCTTCCAGTTTACATGAGAAACCTTGCGGAACTAAAGATGATGCTTCATTGTTGAGGCTACATAGTAAAGCAGGTTGGTTTAACATAAGCAAGGTAGCCTACTGGGCAAGCCTCATCACTGAAAAAATGCTGCTCTCTTAGTATATCCTTGCACTTAAAGTTACTTGAAGTCACCATTAGACTTGTACAGTAGAAGCCTGCTAGCACATTCTTTACTGATAGGTTCTTATGGTTATGATCTTGCTGATGCCTTTAAGTATAGCAGCATGCTTGCATAGTGTTATCTGGGTGCTATTGCCTGTGAAAAGCATGTTAGAGAGGTTCTACTGCAGTTGCTATGCTATATTTTTCCTTTTATGGTGCGTCTAGTGGGAACAAGGTGTTGGCTGGCCTTTTCAAGCACGTGTGCTAAATGTATTACTAATTTATTCATTTTTTCGCATAATTGGTGTCTTTTAAATGTTAGTGCGGCATTTAAAGCAGTCGTGTTGGGTTTATCGTATTTGCTTAATGCTTGTCTATGTTGTATTGTCTTGGAGGTGCAGGCTTTTGAGATTTTGATGCCTTGTTGGCCTTACGTAGCACGTAAACTCATTTTCCTCACAACTCCAGCACCACCATTACCAGGGGACAGCACAGTTGTGAAATGTAACATGCTTTATTGGATGTGAGATTCCTCACACACTTGTTTTAGTTATCATGCATTGAAAGCCTCATCTTGGTGCATTTACAAAGAGATCTGACCTATTGTGTAGCTTTTTTGTATGCGTTTGTTCGAATGCCTCCTTATTTTAATAAAGGAGTTATGGTGACATGCCTTATCACACATTTGTGGATTTTGTTGTATATGGCTCTTTTTTTTCCAGTCCCTTCTGTAATAGCCCAGTGGCTGTGGGGTTGTGCTGCTGAGCTCAATGTGGTGGTTTCGGCTCTGGTGACCGTATACCGATAGGGGCAGAATGTGAAAACGCCCATGTACCATGCGTTGGGTGCGTGTTGGAGTACCCCGAGTGGTCAAAATTAATCTGGAGCACCCCTCCCACACATACTACAGTGTGCCTCATAATCAGATTGTGGCTTTGACATGCAAAATCCCCGAACTTTACAAAAACTATTTTGCTGCACACCATGGCATACTTGCATCAAGCCTACGGGCACACATTAAATATTTATCTGCAAGTGATGATCACTATTTACAGGTTCACTTTGCCAAAAGCCTTTCAATTAAAAAAAAAAGTTTTAGGTATGCATCTCTTAAAGGGGCCCGCCAACACCCTATTGAGGTTAAGTAAGCCAGCCTGCTCATTACAAAGATTACACCTGCATTTGGCATATGACAAGCATTGCCTCTAAAAAGGTGACTTGTTCTTTCCTTCATTCCTTTGCAATCCCTGCCACATTTTGTTGCCAACTACAAAGTGGCTGTTGGCCATGTCATTTTCACCGATCGGCGACTGTGTTCACCGCTACCGTGCTTCGAGCGTAGCCCGCTCGTGAGGGCACAGGTTTGCCCAATAAAACATGTTTCGCCGTTCACAGTTTGGCTGCTTTCTTAACCATCACTACCATGTGACAATATGTTGTGGTTTGTAAACTTTTGACATCAGATGTACCCAAGTCTAGCAGAATTTTGATTGCAGCATGCAGCAATGGCCCAGGTCTGGCAAGCACAACAGACAGAAAAGCTATTATGTGGACCAAGCACAATGTGCGAAGTGTAGAGCAGAGAATTTGTGGGATAGGAGAACAGCTGGAAGGGGAAAAGAAAAGTCTCGCTACAACAAAGCTCTCGTAGACGAAATAGTACAAGGGGCCACAAACAAGTGCACAAATGTGAAGAACATGAAGCAGTAGCAACAAATATGGCTCCCAAAGAAGCAGAATGCAGAAGCAATGTGCAGGAGGGAGAAAGAAAGCAGCTCCAGTGCAATTGTATTTGTGATTGACAAGTTGCAAAAGTCGGGAAGTTTGCTGCCCAGCAAATCCCTAATTTACAGGGTCCACCTCTTTCTCTTCAAGAACAAAAGGGGAATGCCATCTGGCACCAAGAGGCGGACTTTACCATTGCGCACAACTTGGAACTCGTGACTGGCTTGCGGCTGTTTTGAGGGTCACGCAGAGGGAACAGAAAGGCCAACTCATTATGATGATATGAATGTGTAAAGTGCATGCAACTGTCTTACTTCACCATTTCGAGCAAAGCAAGGAGCCATTGCCGAAAGGAGGACACCACAGACATCTCCTAAACTCGTCATTTAATACTTGGGAAGCTACAGTGAGTTAACTAGAAGCAGTTGGCTTTATTGGTGATGTTGTGGTGTCCGAGTGCTGACGTGGCTTGAATTTTGCTGGGAAGAGCTCTTGAAGTGTTGCCTCCTGCTCGGGAAAGAGAGCTTCGACCGGTAGTTTCTCGAATGGCACCTCTGAACCTTCATCCACCCGGACAGCCTTGCCAACATGTTGGATCCGGAAGGGGATCATGCCTCTATCAACCTTGTTCACCTGTTCAAAGAAAGTGAGGTCAAACATGCACGCAGGCACCCCAAAACATACCAACAGAATGCAAAAGAGTTCCGATCTCAGGTTTTCTGAACATGAAAATTACAAAACAGTAATAATAAATAAATAGAACAAAACAATATCTCCACTTGACACTCGGAGTTGCAGGGTTGTGCACACGAGCTTAAAGTGCATGCCTTTTTTATCGGAACTATAATTCCTGATGGTCATGCTCCAGTCTTTACAACTGTCATCAGTGAGACATTCAATGTTGTCAGATATGTGCCAGTGTCTCCAGCTCGGGAAATAATAGACATATAGTCCCAGGTAGTTAGTAACTCTGCATTTACTTGTCAACTCGCTACACTAAATTACTACTTCTGAATACTTATACACCTTGCAAGCTGCTCTTAGATGTGTAAATAAATTTCGACTTCGATAGCTAGGATCTCTGACGAAAAGGTTCTGCATTAGTCCAGGTACCAGCTAAATGAAAACTTTGCAAAAAAAAAAAAAAAAGAACCGCGATTCCTCAAGTCGCAGTGCTACTAGTGACGGCAAGCTCACCAATGTGCATTGCAGGAATTACTGTTCTCGTAAACTATGCTCACCAGCATGAAATATGCACACCACAAAAAAGGTACATTAAAAAATGAAGAATATACTGGGTTAAAACAAAATGACTGGCTGTGCAACATAACGGAGCTAAGGCCCGTATTCTAGAATGTTCCTTTACTCAACACTCCACATAGATTCAAGGACGTTGATGGCAGTGACAAAAATGGTCCCTGCGCTTCCACACTCCCAAGCAATTTTTAAGAAGCATGATAGGTATTTTCTTCAGTCGATGGACGGCACTGTTTTGAGCACCATCAGTAGAGGAAGAGCTTCGAGTCAAGGATCGTTTCAGAATTTGAGGGTAAGTGCTTCGCTTGACACCTGTGCATAATCGCATATATATTTATTTATTTTAATTATTTACAGATATTGCAAGCCCTCTTCGGATCCATGCAGGAGTGTCTACAATCAACGAAACATAAAAACAAATACGACCACACCTCCATATAACCCCAATTTAACAAAATTCGTGATGTAACGAACTGTGAGGTGCTACCCAAAATTTCCGGAAATTTGAAAAGTGCGGGCCAACTGAGTGTGGAACACATTTCCGCAACTAGATGTGCTAGCAGTATGCCATGCGGATCACTGTGCTGAATGACTTGCATATAAAAAGAAGCGCTGTTTTGCGAAGTGTTATTTTGCAACACAATGGTTCACTGATTTGGCACATCCCTTAGCAACCAATATGGCAGACTTGAAGGAGTAAAGGATTCGCATCAAGTTTTGTTTTAAACTTGGCAAAACTGCAGCAGGAGCTCACTGTATGATACAGGCTAACGCTTTTGGAGTTAACGCCATGAGCGTTATGTGCCACATATATGCCATATATATATATCATATATCACATTTTTATGGCATTAATGCTTCAAAGAGGGTTGAATGTTTGTTGACGCCGATGAACGTTCTGGACGCCCGTCAATGAGCACAACCCTGGAAGCGATAGTGGAAGTTCGTAAGGCTATTCTTGGAAACTGCAGGCCAACTATAATGGATGTCTGCGACATTGTAGGACAATCGTACGGCACTGTTCAGTAAATTTTGTCAGATGTTTTGAACATGAGGCTATAGCGAGCTTTACTGTGACATCTTGAAGTGCTTAAATGAGAGCATTCGTCGCAAAGGCCCAGAGAAGTAGAATAACAACTGGCTTCTTCATCATGGCAACGTGCCCACTCACACATCACTCATTATTTGACAGCTCCTGGCTTCCAAACAAATCACAATACTTCCGCACCCACCCTATTCACCTGACCTCATCCCTCGTGACTTTTTCGCGATTTCGCGATTCGCGATTTAGCGAAGTTCGCGATTTCGCTAAATCGCTAAACTTCGCTAAATTTCGCTAAACTTCGCTAAATCGCTAATTCGCGATTTAGCGAAGTTTTTCGCTACAAATACAACTTTGTTATATCAAGGTTCTACTGTACAAATACAAAGTACAAAAAAAAAACGCTAATGAATACAGAATTAAAAAGTAGTCATAACGAGTGTATAAGTGTAATGCAGAGAAGACTATACAGATGCATACAAAGCACTGATGCAGCCTTCACAAATGTTAGCTGGCTGCGTGCTGAAAACGACAATATGGTCTATGTTAACAGTCAAGGGCCAAATTTCTTACGAGATAAATGAATAACTGTGTTGTATTATCGTTAACAATTCCTATGGCTACCTGCTCCATAATGAAATATAGGTAGTTGTATAGGCAGTATGCAAGGGAATGAGAAACCTTTATACTTATTTACCGAATATGTTTTGTTGTAGTGCTTGAATTGAAAATGATGTTCTCGTAACGAACTATCCGCTCTGCTGCCCCTTTGTTCTAGGTGTATTAGGGCTGATGAAGTTACCTTGAGCATCTTTCTTCCCCACTTTTCATCCACAATAGCGCATTTTGTTTTGTGGAAAACAAGCCATACCGCATCACAAGTCATGAAACACCAACAAGATACCAGCATGTCACCTAAGGTAACTGCCCAAACATAATGCACTTTGCTCTTGCAAAAGTGGCTATAGTGTTTCACTTACATAAATATTGGCAAGGAACACCTTGTTTTCTTTTCCAGTATAGTCCGGTCCAGTAATGGGTGTCTCGGGAAGCTCTATGGCCTCTTCAGGTACAGTAATACCCTGAAAATCATACCACAAGAGATACTTAAGCAGTCAACGAGGCTTGTACGCCTGCCACTTCCTAGGGACCTTTTTGTAACATTGTCAATCTGTGTGAAGTTATTTAGCAGTGCATACGTGAAGCACAAAATGCATGTGAAAGCATCAGTGCACCGCTGTCTGCTGGTACATGTAATGCAACAGACTGTAAAAGTGCAGTCCTAACAAAATGCACAAGAATTCAGGTGTCTTCAGATAACAGGAAGGCTGAACACCAGGGTGAGGTGCCACAGACAGGCAGTACAGTTTGTAGGCAAACTTATTTTTGCCTTTGCCAAAGACAGGTCCACATACAGTAAATCCCATTATAATGCGCTAGTATCCTGAACAATAAATACCTTCACTTTATCCTATATTTGTTGCATGCTGATACAGGCAAACTTTCTAGATTTGCTTTATGTTGGATTACATCCATGTTTGTTATAAAAAGGTTTCACTGTATTGAACTAGCGCTTGACTGTTGAGGACATTCCAATAAGTTCAACTATCTTTGTGAAAAAAAAAAAAGATTGTGCCTGCTGTCAAAACATCCTGCATGTCTGAGGCATATCATCATGGTTCAGCTCCACCCCCCTTCCCACCAGTTTTTATATATCTCTTGATATGATCATCTCAGGCTTTGGACAACAAAGATCTTTAAATATAGGTATTATCCTAACTGAAATGGATCACATGAGAAACATAGTCTCAGTACCAGCACTTTTAGTACATTTAAAACCTGCTAACCAAAGCAGTCAGTCATCTGCACAAGAGGATTCATTCGTCTAGTTTAAAGTTGCCTTAAAGCCTTAAACATGACAAGAATGATGGTATGTTTTATAATCAATCCCAACACACTCTACGAAGTAAGTTCACTGTATATGCCTTTTCTTTATTATTATTATTATTATTATTATTATTATTATTATTATTAACTCCACAAAACTTTCAAACTTCAGCCACTTACACACAAAGGACATCACCTGAGTTCCTTTGCTAAGTTAGAAAAGTAGCAACATGTTATTTTATTAGGCAAATGTCTTGGCCAAGGAAAGTAACACCATGATACACAGAGAACAAAACTGACCGCTTGTCGAAGTGCGGTCCTGAGATGCCATGGCTCAACAGTCCATCCTTGATCCCTGTTCATGGGAAGCCTGATGATTGTGGATTTGAGCATGCGAATTATCTGGCAGAGAGAAGGGCCCAATTAGTATGGCACTCAGCCATAACTCAGCTGATCCATTTGTTTAGCAACCAGCCAGTTGTGTGACAGTTGCAGCAAATCTCAACTGTCCTGCACAATCCTTCCGGAATCTGGAACTGCAGAGCTCACACAGCAAATTGCTGTTAACTGACAACAGCTTCCTTTAAACCTGTTGACTATGCTGTTCTGCAATAAACAACTTTAATTTACTGTCACAAGTACATTGCGTTGCTTTTTGCCGGTGACCGTTTTCCACCAGATCATCAGTGCTATCACATTATTGCTTGGCACAAGAAATGTACACTGTAGCTGAAATTTTTTGGATGTAGAAAGAGTAAAGTGAAGTGAGAGGCTTGTCTAATGAGATCATATGAGACGTCAACAGTGTTGTACATTCTCATATGTTGGTGAGCACCACTAATTACTCTGGAATGCACATGATACATGTACAAATAGCAGACGAACTTGACCAGTCAGTTCATGTTCGACAACCAACTACTGTGTTTACTGCTATTAACATTGTGGTTTGAGTGGTGCTCATCTTTCTGGGCACAAGTTCACCCAATAAAGAGTTAATTCGTGAAGAAAAAGAAAGAGACCCATAAAAATAAAATGACAGACCAAGTAACAAATAAGAAGTAAAGTTTTACAGTTTATTAGCGTGTGTAGAATGGCTTAAAGTTCATTATGTGGATGTGCACTACCTGTGTGCCAAGACGTCGGAGTATTTTTTGTACAGAAGGAAATAATGTTGCAGTAGTTCATCACTAAGCCCTTTTCCACGTATTCGTGTCCAAACCCACACAGTAATTTGCAACAACCATGACAATGTATGCGTGACAATATGTTCAGCAGCTCTAGCAGCAAGTTCTTTCAGCAACACAGCTTTGTCTTGAAGGGCAATGGGAAATACTGGAGCATTTCGGGCATGTTCCTTTTATTATTTGTGAACCCATTCGAAGTCATAATTCCAGCAAGGCATAATGACTAGACTTCAACTGTGAGATTATCATTAAGACAGGAAACGGAGGGCAGGCACTAACCCCCTCTGTTCTGCCAACCTTGATCTCATGCCTCAGGTCTAGTCATTTGAACTTTTTATCCACGTATTCAGAAATGTGCCTTGACGCCCACGCTTGACTAGGTCAAGGTAATGCCTGGTGTAAACTTGATGAAGATGCTTGTTTTCTTTCCTGAGACACATTCACATCGGTTGTTATCTTGACCAAGTCAAGCACAGGCTTCAAGTTAAGGCGCATTTCTGAATACAGGGGTCAGTGTGTCCATATACGTATAGCAGTTTACAAAAAACTGGAACATCAAAAACATAGAGGGTGGTAGCAGTGCCAATAGCCACACCTTGTGGCACCTTGTTGCTTAACCACACCACATCAGAACCAGAAGTGTTTTTCGTTCTGGTTCAGCGAAAACAGTTCTGTTCTGGTTCAACCCAGGAGTGAAACAATAACAGTTCAAATTGCTTTGAACCTGTTGGTTTTAGTGTGCATAAGCTAAGAATGACTACAGAAATATCAATTAAATTTATTTTGCACAAAAATTTGACAGTGCTCTTAACCTAAGCTGCATGGAAAGACTTAAATAAAGGCCACAAGTGGTTGAAAAATTTATCGTTTTGTGGAAGCACACCTCAGCAGCAATACTACATCATTTCTAGCGTACCTATTCAGTTTCCATACCAGTTTGATCAAAGGTGACTACCAAGCTAGGAAGCACTTCATTTCAGCATTTATACACAGGTCTCCCTCTGCTGAATAACTATGTGACACTAACTAACTTCAAATGCTTGTTTATGTATTACCGTAAAAGAAAAACCACTTAACGTTCATAATTATACTGTTTCTGATGCCTTTACACCACGAAATAAGTAGCATGTAACCTGTCACTGCAGTAATAGTTGCTGAATTCAATGTCACAAGATGGCACCACCAGCATTCCTGTTCACATCTGTGTTTACAGTACTCCATAGCCTGTACACATATATGGACACACTAAAATAATCTATTATGGTAACATAATTTCTTAAGCAGTTAATCATGTAGTAAACCATTAGCCCAGTTGCGCATACATATGTCTATGTCACCACGTTCAGTCTCCAAAATAGGCCAATCATAGCTTGCTGTTTCGCTGTAAAATGCACCATCGAAGCTGGCTATGCCAATTGATGTGGCACATTATGACCTGAAGAAGTAGTAGTTTTGTGGCAGAATGCATGTACTCTGATGATGATGAATGCGGTGTTTTGGGGCACAAGGGCCAAATGTGGCCAAAGAGCACCAAATGCATGCACTCTGTGCAGCAGATTTAGGATTGAGTCCTGGTCAAATTGAGGTTGTCTCTTTCTTTACAGACTGTGGTTGATGACATCAGGTATGCAAGCCATGTAATGTATGTAAAGCACATAGAATGCGCCACTAGGTATTCATTGTAAAAAAAAAAAAAAGCATTTAGCATTTACATATCAATTTCTTAAACATAAGGATGCTTGGTTGGCACAGAAGTTTACTCCAGGATCCTTGAAACCTGTGAACAAACTTCACACCTCAGCAGAAACTTTTCATATATTGTAAATAACAAATGACCTCCTTGTGTGTTGCAGCGATGGTCAAAACAAATTGAATGAAATGCATGTGGCCTTCAACTAAGTATTAAAGCATGTGAGATGCAAAAATTAATGTCCTCACATCATTTTTACTTAACACATAGCAAATAAAGCTAATTTATGACACAACTTTCTTTCTGGTTCCAATATTAATGTGCACACTTACAGTGTGTTTCATTCAACTTCAACAACTTCTTTAAGAAGAGAATTGGTATACAAACCAAGAACATAGCATTGATGGACGCACTGAGCTAGTCGGTTTAGATTTCTGAAATAGCCTTTCGCGACACTGAAACTCGATGTCTGACTAAATTAGTTTGCTTAACTATCATTAAAAAAAACTGCACTCAAGCAACAAATAAAGTCCGACCTAAAAGCTTTTGGTAGCCATTCCATCAAAAGGAGAAAATATGTAACACTACGCCATAATGTCACGGATGCCACTGTTTCGGTGCAAGAGAGATTAAAAATGAAGTGAACTTTCAAGTGCAACATAAAAACAAACAAACACTGATTGCTGACCAAATGCCAACAGAATCACAGCCAATCAAGCCCGATTCAGCATTTGCTTTTAGTACCTCTGTCTGTCGTGAAGCGTTATTTAATTGAATTTAACCTCAGAGAGTGTTTTACTTACCACCGGAGAAGTTCGGGTACTAAACACTGGACCTAAGTCTTCCTTTCCCTGCACACAAAAAAGGAAAGAAAGTGCAAATGTTGTAACTCTGGCAGTACACATACTGCAGCCTGTTCTTCACCAACACAGCAAATATTTAACTGCCAATCAATAAAGGTGAAATATTTCCACAACCAATCAGTACTGCTATTGACACAGATTCAAAAGTGAAGCCACGTGAACATCGTGCACACTGACTACGCAGAACGAACTTTATTTCATCACCCAAAAGTGTTGCCGGATTGCTGCAAGGTTCAACTACAATATTAAAAAATTAAAATACAAATTTTCTACCACATCAAATGCGCTCAAACTTTTACCAGCTTGCTCTGGAAGGTGTCCAGTTTAGTATTCAACGCGTAATTCAAGCTTAAAGATGTGATGTCTTTGTCCTTTCCATGTCCTAAATCAATACTAGGGGGTATGACAGACACTGCAGTGGAGAGCTCCAGACAAGTTCAGACTGTCTGGTGTCTTTTTAACATGCACCTAAATGTACGTACACAAGCATTTTCACATTTTGCCTTTAGTGAATCGCGGCCACTGCACCCAGCAATGAAACAGGCGCCCAGTGTGGCCAGCAGCTGGCCTTTGCAGTAGCTCTGGCTTCGCAAATGCTAAAAGTTTGTGAAAAATGCTGAAAACTGTTTTATTGCTCAAGAGGTTAACTGTCTATTTTAAAAATTCACAGTCCTTGTTCTGATCGACTCTGTGAAGAGACACTAATTTACAGTTGCAGCTAGAATTATCTGTGCCACAGACAAATTTAACTATTTGTGAAATTTATTCATAAAACACATTTGTGCAATGGCACCCCAAATTTCAGACGACGCTATATACTAGTTTTATGGAGTGATGACAATGCTACAGCTAGGTCCAAATAATTGAGCAGACTGAAAAAGAAATAAAGGTTGCAGCAGGTTTGTACAGCAAGAGATTAGACAACTTACCACCCTCATTTTCTCACGAAGTTTCAAATTTTCTGGTGTAGCATAGAGGGCCAATCCTGGAACAATCAGATGTGACAGGCCATAAAATGGCCTCACAGACACAACATCCCACTTGTTTCCGAGCCCTGGAAAAGATAGTCTATGAGACGTGGCCCCATGCATCCCATCCTAGGAGCTGAGACATTACACATGAAAAAAAATTTTTTTTTCTTCTTTGCTTATGGTCAAACTTGTGATGCTTGGTTATCATCTAGAGCTTAAAGGGACACTAAAGAGAAAAATACATTGAGCTGTAGTAGTAAACTATGCATCAACAATACAAAAAAAAAGTTACTCTTATATGAAGTAAGGCTTGATGAGAAAAAAAAAGTGAAAACAAAAGTCTGGTGGTAATGCTGCATTGAAGTTTATGCACTAGCTCGCCATAATGCCAAGGATTTTGACTGCATGTAATCGGGTCTAGTTAATCTTTTGTCCATAAACATGGAGCACATTTATTCTAAAGGCACCAAAGACAGAGAAAGTTTAAGAAAAAATAAAGTTTTGACACCTTACACTGTGGCTGAACAACCCTAATTTGAGAAGGTACCTTGAAATCCATGACGTCACCTTGACTTGCTGATGCTGGGGTTTCAGTGTGATATTTGAAAAAAAAAAAATTGAAACTTCATTCTTACTCTTCTCTTCTAGCAATAACCCTCTCTCCACAAGATTAACTAGAATTTTGAAAGAAAACTTGATCAGCTTAAACTGAGTCCATCTCTTTAGTGTCCCTTTAAAACAGAGTTGTCTATTTTCTTTTTCTTTTTTGAAAAGGCGCTTTGGTGCTCTAGAGCAGTCTGATAGCAATGACACACAGCTGGATAACCGATATAACCTTGCATGCAAATGAGTGAATTGTTTCACGACTACTGTAACTGCAGGAAGGCACTGTTGTAGAAAAGATAACAAGCCATGTATCCCACAACTTGTGGGGCTAGCTTGTTCACCAAAGCTACTAAATCTGTATGTCTACTTAGTTTAATTATGCTACAGCATAAGGCAAGAATTTTGGTACTGCCACAATTGCTACTTAAAAGTGGCAAAAGGAAAGCATCATGCTACAATAATTATATTGCGTTTTGCAATATCAATATGAAGTTGTGAGGCTACTGTCGTTTTAATTATGAAGTCTGCCTAATGTAAGTAACTGGAAAATAAAAATTGCCTGTGAAAGGAATTTGTATTCATTTAGCTTCTAACCTATCCTCAGGGAGGGAACTGAACACAATGGTGGCCTAGTACTTAGCAACACAGCACAGGTTTAAAAGATGTGCATCACGTTACCTTCGACAAACTGAGTGAGAATGACGTCGATGTTTGGCTTCTTCTTCTGTTCAGTGATTTCGTCACAGACGTAAATGTAGTTTTCTTTTGTCAGCCATCGGGGCTTCTTGTACCATAGTTTCGACAGAAGCGGTGGGACAACTCGCCTCAGTATCTTGGTTGTCTGAAGTGGAAAAATATACATATATATATATATATATATATATATATATATATATATATATTTAATGACATGCTTGGTATTAAGTCTCGCAGTCCCCTTACTAGAACCAGGTTCTCGGCCTACTCCCTGTAGAAGGCTGTGCCATTTCACTTGGGAACTGCGATCTATGTCCATGCTCCAGCAGTTAAACCGGATCGGTTCCAGTGTGACCAATTCTGTCTATATGCAGATTTTGAGCTTGCTTCAACCAAGCCATTTGTTATTCAGTCACTTGTCGTGGCTTTTTGGGCTCAATCGTGTCCCAGCTTTAAAAAAAAAGCAAATGACGAAATTTCCAACTCTCCTGAGCAGCTACTTAAGCAAGAGAGAATTTCATATGATGATGGAGGCTTGAAGTGATTAATCGTGGTCGAGCTAAGGAATGTCACTGGTCTCAACATATCAACAAGGAGAGTTGTCTTCATCAGCGCGGTCCAATTCCGTAGTTGGAACGTTGGCCTTGGCGACATTCCTTGTTCGACCACAGTTAAATCAGTGAACAGTAGTTACATCTGTAACTGTTGTTGGAAGTCATTGGTGCAGCCCAAGATCTACCAACACTACTAATATTTCCAAAAACGTTCGTGGGAATGCAGCGTACGAATTCTGCTTCTAATACAAAACCAAGCGGATTTTAAAGTAGTTTGTTTAGATGAAATATTTCGGTGGTTTTATGTTGTCTTTGTAAACGCCGTATTTCAAAAGGTTACCTGCTTTCCTGTGCCAATTCATCTAATTAACTTGATCCCTTCTCCAGAAATGCCCGGTAGTCATGACGACTTCGATTTAATAGAATTATTCGTGCAAAGTGAAAATAGGATCGCTTGTTGAAAGCATTTTCACGTCTTTTCTGCCACTCCTACGATCCATGCTTACCCTGATTTGCTCACGGACAGGTGATCGGAGGCTCCTTAACAAACTCACGGTCCGTGAAGGTGTTGTTTTCAACATTTTGGATTGGATGCTGCTCTTTATAAAGATAAGAGTATGTGCAATGTAACGTAGCACAAGGCGAGATCGGTACACGTTAGCACTGCCCTTTCGACCTCATCATTGCTTTGCTGTTCATCAGACGAACTTGACACACGAACAAGTTTCAAAACAACTTAATCACACAGTGAAGTGTCCTCAGAGCGACGTTGAATTAAGTGTTCGCGCTGATCTTTCGGTTTCACCACAATAACCAAACGCACATGGCCGCCCGCTTGTATGTACGTTTCCATAGTTGATAACAAATGACCTAATGCCGTTAAATTTAGAAGCAACTAAGACCACGTCAAGATCACAACAGACGGTACACTACAAGTAAAAATTAATTTAAGCACTTAAACACGTATTTGATTCAATGCTTTTAGATATTTTTAACAGATAAACAGGGCTATAGTGGTAGTGTCTAAGTAAGCGTTTGACAGGGGCCAAGGCAAGTTTAAGTCGTATCCAAATGGTACACATGCCTCACATATGTATTGTAGATACATGCGTTGTATTGGCTAAAGGACGGCGATCAAGATAGCGTTGGACACAATGCCGCTCGTAGTAATGTGTGGACTTCCTTGCAGCGGAAAATCAACGCGGGCGCGACAACTAAAGGAGCACTTGAAGCGAACATGGCCAGTTGAACTTGTCTCCGATGACGACGGCCTCCTGCGGAACGACGTCTACACAGGTGCTACTGGTGAATCATGCAGAATTATTCTGTCATGCCACTTGACTTAAGCATTTCGGGGTTTCTTTGAGCCAATAACACATTCTGCTTTGTTGTATGGCGTCGGCATGAAGCCTATGATAACAAATAGAACATGAAACGCACCTATGGTTGCAGATGCGGCCCGGGAGAAGCAGTTGCGTGACCAGCTCAAATCAGACGTGGCACGGTTAGTGCGGCGCAGCTCTTGACTAATGAGACCCAAGTGACCGACTGACTACGCTCTCCGCAGGTTGCTCTCGCGGGACCGCCTGGTGATACTGGATGCACCCAACTATATCAAAGGTTCGACTTCCCACTCTTCGAAGACCGCAAATGACACACCGCTGTGTTTATAATCATGAAAATGTTAACGCAAGCAGGCATATACTTGCGCAAATAATGCTTGCTACCCAGTACCTAAATTTCGGTTCTGCTAACCTCTGAATCTACCATGTATTCCTCTGCTGTGCCGGCTAAATTGTAATTACCTCTGGTGACCAAGTTTTGTTCCGAGCAAGTTGGTTTTAGTTAGCAGTGTTCTAGGCCAACATAATTCATTGTGCTGCTATGGAGAGCTGTCTGCATCCTCTAGGGTCAGTTTTAGCTTGACAATAAAAAAATGATCCGATTGTTTCACCTGATAACACAGCGCGCAGGTGTCACTACCACTTGCATGCAGGGTAAAACTGGCAGAGTGTCAGGCAGCATGTTGCAATCGCCACTGTCATTGTGTGCAATGCTGCAGGCATGCGTTGTTGAGGTCAGGCACCAATTATCTTCACTTGCTCTCTTCTTTGGCATGAGCAGTATTGTTGACAAGCAAAACAGGCATACAACCAATCACCAAAACAAATAGATTGTGCCTATATAAAATGTTTTAAATACCCCTCGTGTATTAACTGTTAATTGTTAACAAGCTTAATATCACCTACCACCGTCAACGTGGAGACAAACACCCAATTCCACACGACATTCAGCAATGGATACACGCCGACCCTATTCCGAAAAACATGCACCCAGACTACAACAAAGAACGCAGGAAGGCACAAGCTACCTCCCTCATCAAAGCTTATGCCAACACCGCGGGCGTCATCTTCGTCGACGCAGCTGAGTACCACGATGGACGGCGCTTACCACAGCAGGCGGCTTGCTCCGACATGCTGCCAGCATCGTTACCAAAAATGCCGAGACGGCCGAGGAAGTGGCCATCGCCCTGGCCACTCTTGATCCAGCCTGTCATACCATACTGAGCAATTCTCGCGCAGCAATCAACAACTACATCAAAGGTCGTATTTCTCAGCAATCACTCCGTATCTTACGACAAGCCCCGCATTCGCCTGAAAATCAAATCACCCTCGTCTGGATCCCAGCACACGCCGGCGTTGTCCACCCGCACCTGGCCAACCTCAACGAAGTTACACACTCCGTAGCACGAGGACTAGTCAACCGTGCCGGAGACGGTGCAGGTGCACCCGCAGCACGCGACCGCCTTACAAGATACAACGACCTTGTTAAGTCATTTTACCTCGCAAAAAGAACCTTCCCCACCCCTCACCGCAAGTTAAACAGGGCACAGGCAACCACCCTTCGCCTGTTACAGACGAATACTATCGCGCTCAGTATGAGCTACACCGCGCGAGCGCGTGGCCGTGCGCTCGGTATGGTTGTACAGTGGCCCCGATAGTGGCAAGTTTTCGGGCTATCTGGAGAGCATGTAGCCGTTCCAGCAAGCTCGCATCACCTCCACTTGCATGCTTTCCCCTTCACCCTCGTTTAGACTGGTTTTGATATCTGTTTCAAAAATGATAACTGTAGACGTAGGCCGACGCCCAAACTTCGTAATCGGGCCTGCGTCGGTCCGCATAGTGGGTGTTATCTGGTGTGTCAGATTAATAAAAACGAATGCGTTCGTCAGCTCGCAAAATGTCCCGGGTGCCCAACAGTGATCGACTTCTTAATTCATCTCAGGTTTTAGCATTTATAGCACGCAAGCTGTCTTAGTGAGAACCAATTTTTTTTTTATTCGGGCAGAATATATCTTTGACTGATCACACGACTCTTCCATGTCAGTGCACGTTAAAGAACCCTAGGTGGTCGAAATTTCCGGAGCTCTCGACTACGGCATCTCTCAGCCTGAGTCGCATTGGGACGTTAAACCCCATAAACCAAACCAAACCACACGACTGTTCGGAAAGGCAATTAAGTACCCTAGACCAAAATACCCTGCACACGACCTTGCGTTTATGTATCTAGGAAAAGTATCCTCTGGATGAGCTGACTGGAAATTAGTGTATTCTGGTAACACCGGTAATGATCGGCGAAATCGGGGTTTGGGGCCTTAGTGGTAGTGCACTCTAAAGTTTCGGAACCATTTAATGCATCTTAAGAAGGCGTGGTGTCTTCTGGAGCCATCACGCATGATGGGAAGTCTTTGAAGACGACGCATGACCCCAGGAGTTGGGGCAAATGAACAAAGTAGGCTGCTCCGGCCAGATGTGAAATGTTGCTATAGTACGGAGAACGGCGGTGGCAGCAATGGCAACGCGTTGCCGCATTAGCACCGGGGCTATGCTAACACTCTGTTGAAAACAATGTATGGCCCACGTCGTGGCTGCTTCCGCCTTTACGCTGTACGCTGAGCCGCATTATCAGTGCTCAAATCATGTCTAAACGCACAGCCCTTCTTGGACGAAAAAAGCGCTGTCTTTGATAACCTTCGCACGCCACATCTGGTCGGTGGCAAAAGTGCTGCATGATCTTGCAGTTTCTGCTTCAGCGAAATCAAAGTGAACAAGAAACAGATAAGGTGTCCTTCAGATAAACGGGGACGAGGGGTTCCAGTGCGCTTGCTGGAACAGCTACACCCTCTCCAGATAGCTCGAAAAAACGGCACAATCGGCGCCACTGTACAACCTTGCAGAGCGCTCGGCCACGCGCTCGCGTGGTGTAGCTCATACTGAGCGTAATACAGTAGTACATACCCCTCCCTCACACGCTATCACACTATATACCCCGACATCTACCCGAGCCAGACGTGCAAGGTCTGTAAAACTGAATCAGCAACACTCCCCCACATGCTATGGGAGTGCAAACATCAATACCGAGGCCTTAATCCCGTGACCCTCTCATCGAGATGGCACGCCGCCCTGCCCAGCTCCCATCTCGACGACCAACTCTGGGTGACCCAGCAGGCCTACGAAGTGGCGAAGAGGCAAGACCTCGACGTCCCATCGTGGGAGGCCTAGGCCCAGTCGACTGAACTGCTGGTGCTCATTAAGTTCACTCTCTCTCTCTCTCTCTCTCTCTCTCTCTCTCTCTCGCTGTTTGGTTTCATCACTTTTGAAAATGGCATAGTTTATTGGGGGGTGGGGGGGGGTAATATGGGGCATGACAACATTAGCATTGGTGAATGAAGAAGCTATGTAGCCACTTAACACTTTCAGGAGAGACTGAGCATTTCGAGTGTCTCAAGCAAAAATATGTTGCGCCGCACAAGTACACCATGTCCTTCTATAAATTCCTGCCTCTGCTTTGCTAGGCTGCATTTTCTGGTGTTGGGGCCAGCATGGAAGTTTCAGAACAGGATCCTTTTATGCCACAGAACATAGTAACCCCGCTTCACTGCTGTCCACTTTCAGCAAGTCTGGTATCTGTGTTTGCAGGCTACCGGTATGAGTTGTATTGCCTGGTGCGAGGGGCACGGACAAACCACTGTGTGGTAAGTAACCTACGTACTTTCAACTGAAATGAAAATCAGATGGAGAGAAACAAAGTGAAGCACTATTACATTACTGTTTGTAACCTTGGCATAACCGGACATTAAATTCGAGATTGTTTTACATTCCACTGTTGTGTAGCAAGTGCTGGCAGAAACAGTGAAAGTTGTATGCATTGGCTGTACTCTGTATAGGTGCAAGTGCTGGCTACCCAGGAACAGTGCAAACAGTGGAACGGGGAGCGGCCTCATGTACAGCAGTACACACCAGAGGTGTGGGCAAGCACACTACATAGTGGGCCTGGCATCCTGAAATTTGTTTATTTCACTCAGGCTGACTGCCCTGGCTGAGCGGCTTGAGTCGCCTGATGCAAACAACCGCTGGGATAGGCCACTCGTTCAGCTGTCCTTGGACACAGATGATGCAGAGGCTGCCAAGGAAGTTGAGAATGCACTGTCTGTCCACCAGCCACTGCCACCCCACCGTTCTACACAGAATGTAAGGGCAATGCTGTTTGCCAGAGCTGGGAGTGTCACAAGTTAAAGATCTGCTTACATTTTGACTGCACAAAATTATCTGTTGTATCACATAGAAGGACTGCTTGGAACTTTGAGCAGTGCATTCGTGGCTGTTTTCTCTTTGCAGAATTTCTACATCAAATTTGCAGTGGCTGTGTCATACATAACATTGTTAGCATACTTACAGGCCAAGATGATGGCATTACTCAGTTTTGGGTAAAGTCATGTGTTTTGGTGTAATTGCAGTAATTTATCGTTTATTTCATTTATTAAGCGCAAGTAATTTCCCCTATATTGTCCTTGGTGTCAGTGTTTGTTGGCTTCTTATAATATGACTAAAAAATCGGGGCCCCTCGGTTAACCCCCTTTTTTTCGTTTATTACATAATGACAGTCTCGAATCTGGCAACATTGATGCCTTCAGGTGGCATGTGTGGGTTTATTGACCACTTGCCTTCACCCAAAAAAGATAACATTCTCGTGACACCTGTGGCAGAAAGGATGTCCCATATCCACCGCCAAGGTCTGCGAGTTGGGGCACTGGCTAACACTCCCAGAGTTCTACTAGGAAACATAAATACCCAAGAAAGTGGATGGGGAAACAGCGCCGCAGTAGCTCAATTGGTAGAGCATTGCACGCGAAATGCGAAGGTTCTGGGATCGTTCCCCACCTGCGGCAAGTTGCTTTTTCATCCACTGTCATTAATTTATAGTTTATTTCATTTATTAAGCACAAGTAATTTCCCCTATGTTGTACTTAGTGTCAGTGTTTTTTGGCTTCTTATGATACGACTGAAGAATCGGGCCCCACGGTTAACCCCTTTCTTCTCGTTTAGTGCCCCCATAGTAACATGTGGTACAGTTAATATTATATAACGAACTTCAATGTTACAAAATTCTTGATTTAACGAAGTATTTAACTTCTTATCCATAGAACACCATGTACTTTGAACCTCAATACTATAACAAAGTGTGTTTATACACAATTTCAATATAGAATTAAACCTCAATATAACAAAGTCGGTAAAATCGACAATTTGCTTCGTTATATCGAAATTTCGGTGGATTAAAATTCTACCTTTTATGCATATAGGTACAGTTACTGATAAATTTTTCTTACACGGAAAGTGGCCGCAGAATTTTCCAAATTAACGAGCAATTCAATAAAGGCAAATTTGAATAAGAAAGCATTTCATTTCGATGAATTCGGCGGTCGGCGACGAATGATACGGTTTCATGCCACGTCAACAATATCTTCACATCGGTGGTACGAAGCAAGCGAAGCCAGGCATGCTTTCGCGTTTACTCCGCCCGCGCGGCTGATAGCGTCGGTTGGACTGGGACAACGCTATCACGAAAAGTGCCGGCCACAGAGAGCAAATGATTCATCTGCCTCTCGCTCCAACGATCACCAAAACTCGAGATTAGGCAGCCTCCAATACTAAATGCGCGGGAAAACAGCTTACATGATGTCAAGTCTTCTCGGCATGCCCTATCTTTGCACACGCGGCACTGCACCTCTAAACCATGGTGCGGCTGCGTATGCGCTCAGCCGCGTTACAGCCATGTGCAGCTACAGCTGACACGCACGCCAACTTACCCCGCTTTCGCTGTGCTCGCGTGGGAAGGCGGCAGTCGTGAAGCCACCATCTTTCTTGTCTCACCCTCGCACCTAAAGCAGACAGTATGCGGGACGCGATAGGATCTTATAGCATTTGGAATTTATACGAAACATGATGCAGCTCCACTTAGGCCGTCGCTCTTGTCGCACAGTGCGCGATTCCAGAGACCCGTTTGCAAGCAGCTTGTAATTAAATCGTTTGACCATCTGCATCCGCGGCAATTTCAATTTATTGTCTCGGCATTCCTTCGCAACAGCAGTGAAATTTAATTATGTTGAAATCGCATGCAAACACACTTCGTTATATTGTGGTTCTAAGTAATGGTGTTCTACAGATGCGAGGTTATGTAAAGTTAAATACTTTGTTATATCGAGAATATTGTTATACTGCAGGCTGTTGTATCTAGGTTTAGTATAACGAAACTTCACTGCCGCCACGGAGGAATACCAAGACAATAAATGGAAACTCCCGTAAACGCAGATTGTCAGATGGTTGAATTACAAGCAGCTGCTTGAGAACACATCTCTTAAATCGTACCTCGTGCAACCAGGAGCAACCACCACCAGCATCATGTTATATATAAAGTGTAAGTGCAATAAGATCCTACTGCGCTGCATGTACGATATGCTTTCGGTGCGAGTGAAGTGGTGCTAGGGTGAGCCCAGGAGGATAGTCGTTTAATGAGCGCTATCTTCCCGTATGATCAAGGGTAATGTGGGGGAGTGGAGCAAGCTTGCGATAATGCGATCAAGCGCGTGAGCGGGGGGAGGGAGAGAGTCAGGTTAGCTCAAGTCTCCATTTCTAGCCTGGCATCTCTGCGCAGGACTTTCAGCACAGCTGAGTGCATACGCAGCCCACACGCTCTGTTTTAGAGGTCATCTGCCGCGTGCGCAAAGAGTAGGCGTGCCAAGATGGCATGGCATCATGTGCACTGTCTTCTTGCAAATTTAGTGCTGGAGGTTGCATAATCTTGAATTTCGAGGATGCGTTGATGCGAGAGTCAAAAGAAGTATTCGCACCCCGTTGCCGGTGGGTGCTCTTTATGATAGCGTCGTCCGACTACGGGCAACACTATCAGCGATGGATGCAGAGTGGATACAAAGCTTTAGCTGGCTTCACTTTGCACTATTGTTGTGAAGATATTGACACGTCCTGAAACCATATCTTTCGTCACCAACTCTCAAATTCAACAAAATAAAATTTTTTCTTCAAACTTAGCTTTCTCGCAGTGCCCGATAATTAAGAACATTTTTCAGCTCCTGCTGCATAACAAAAATTAATCGGCGAATGTGCTTATTTGCATAAAAGGTTGAATTTCAATACAGTTAAACCTCGGTAGAACGAAGTCGGTAACATCTGAAATTCACTTCGTTATGTAGAAATTTTGTTGTATTGAAATTCAACCTTTTATGCAAATAAGTACAATCGCCGATCGATTTTTCTTACACGGAAAGAGGCTCCAGAATTTTCCGAATTATCGGGCAATCGAAAAAAACAAGCTTGATAGAGAAAACAATTCATTTTGATAAATTTGGGAGTCAGCTATAAATGATACAGTTTCGTGCTATGTACGTCGACGATATCGTCACATTGGCGGTACGAATTAAACAAAGCTGGCCATGCTTTCGCGTGCACACCGCCCCCGTGGCTGATAGCGTCGCCCGCACTCGAACGACGCTATCAGGAAAAGCACGAATGCTTCATCTGCGTCTAGCTCCAACAGGTCACCAAAATTTGAGATTACGCAACCTCGAATACTAAACGCACGGAAGACAGCTTACATGGTGCCACACCATCTTGGCACACCCATTCTTTACATGTGCGGCAGATGTAAAGCAGGGTGCGCGGCTGTGTATGCGCTCAGCCGCGCTTCCAGCCATGCGCTGCCATGGCCGAGATGCACAAACTTACCCCCCCCCCTTCACGCACGCTTGATCTTGTTACCACAAGCTCACTGCTCTCCCCCTCTTTCCGTTTGCTCGCGTGGGAAGGCATCACTTGTGAAGCCACCATCTTTCTTGTCTCCCCCTTGCACACTTTCACTCGCACCTAAAGCACACATTGCACGGGGCACGATAAGATCTTGTCGTACTTGGAACTTTACATGAAATATGATGTGGCTCCACTTCGGCAGTCACTGATGTCACGCGGCACATGTTTTGAGCAGTGCGCTTGCAAGCAGCCACTTTTAATTCAATCATTTGACTATCTGCGTTTGCGGAAGTTTCCATTTATTGTCTTGGCATTCCTTTGCAGCGACAGTGAAATTTCGTTATATTGAGGTTCTAAGTACATAGTGTTCTATGGACAAGAGTTTATGAAAAGTTAGCTACTTTGTTATATTGAGAATTTGATTATATCAAGGTTTAACTGTATAACAACACTTCGATATAACGAACGAAATTGCTGATTTTACCTACTTTGTTATATCAAGGTTCAACTGTGCTATGTATCTGGCACCACACTGACACCTGCAAAGTAGTTGGCTAATTCACAACGGATGATGGAGCAGAGGTTAATTGGTTGTAAATGTGCATCCTATTCTAACGAATTATGTGTCATGGTCACATTGTGCAGGCTCCCCTGGTTGCAGACTTGCACGAACGTGACCAGCTGACACGCAACTTAGTTCAGACAATGCTGCAGTCTTCTGACCCAATATCCTTTTGCTACAACTGAAAAGTGTTAATGCAAGCTGTGAACTCAGTTTCCTTACCTGTGCTTTCCTGTCAAAAACAGTTCATCACAACTTTTTAAGCCAAAGTGCTATTATTTTACTTTTCAACATGGGTTTAAGATAACTTTGGACACCCCATAACAGTAGCAGCAGTGCTAATACAATACGACATTGACATACACACAAATAAGCAGCCCTGTTAATTACTGAAATGTATGATTGCTTTAAAGGGACTAACACTTGTAGCAGATATATCAGTTTCTATGCTTTCCCCCCGTTGTTCTCCTTTCTTTCATAATTGTGAATGTGATTGATCAGACCTGATGCAGCACAGATGATGCCTGCATCAGCCATGTGCAACAGTACCATGGTCTTGATACTATTTCCTTTCTTGCTGATAAGATGGCACCTGTCCTCCACTCAGCTGTCTGACCAATATGTTGATGGTGCCTTTCATATTACTGGATAACTGTGCCACACTGTCTTGATAAAGAGGGAAAAGGTTGAAAAATGCAATCAAAGTTTATATTTGAGCGTCTTCAGCACCTGTAGTTGGCAGGGCAACTGCTTCATCTCTGTGTACACATTTGAATGCAGGCAAAAGCAGATGCAGCCTTAAAGCATTTAAAAAATTTAGAAGTACATGTTCCTTGTATGGCTTCATGAAATTATGAGCTGATGTAGTGAAACAAAAGTGAATAAACTTGTAATAAGTTGGGTATCATGTTCCAAAGTTACACAGTGGGCTATGGGCACCACTGTACAGGGTGCCGTAAATAAATAAATTTTGACTACCTAAAGTCACATAAGGATTGAGGCGCAAGTTGGAGTCTTTAAATGTGCACTTAAACCTAAGTAGTACATATGAATGTTTTCATTCTGTGTACAGGAATGTGGCTAGGAATTGAACCAACTGTTGTATTATGTTGCTCAACAAGGCAAGCCAAGGAATTTGCAACAGTGAAAAATTTGGGAACCACTTGATAGGTTACATTTACAAGAAAAAAAAAATGCAAAGTTGTAATGTTGTCTTGATAGAAGTGAAATTTCTCCCCATTTTTATTCTCCTTGACTTGCTGGCTGCACATGCTGCCACCTGCTGGCCAACTGCACAGACTGCGACGCCAGTTCTTGGCTTGGAGTGGAACACGCCCTCTGTCTGAACTGCCACAGCTGTTCGACCTGTATGTGCGGAGTGGTGGCAACCAGTGCTAGGCGTCTGCTAACTCCAGTAGTGTGCTACTGTAAGCAAGGTCCCAGTAGTGCTCCACACCATGCTTGCGGAAGTGCTCCCTGGCCAGCGACTCTGTTGGGCACACCTTGAACTTGAGCTCGCCAAAGCTCCGGGACTTGACTGTGCCCTGCAGCAACAGCACAACATGCCAGATCCCTTCTCATGTCATCACCCGCAGGTGCGTCCTTGGGTGTCTTGAATCTGTCATTCCAGGCTGCCCGAGGTGTTGCTTTCAACCAATTAATGTTGGTATATTAAACATCTTGGGCAGCCTGGAACAGCAAGCTGACGGGACCACTAGCCAAAATAAAGCAAACACGAAGCATGTGCAACTTGCACTGTGCTATGTTCTGAAATGCAACCAAATGTGGTGTATCGCATGGTGCCTGTCACTGCAAGCCCTGGCACTTTGTGCCAAGGTATATTTGATACACATGTTTAAAGTTTGCTTATGACTAGGGCCAACTTTAAGCCATGCAGTGACGCTTGTGCTGTATACTATACAGAACCACTCATTAAGTTTTTCTTGCGGCCGCAGGAACAGGAAGTACTAGTAGCCAGGAAATATTTGCACTGCTGAACAAGATGTTAGCTTCAAAAGAGACAGGTCTCAGTGGTTTAACTGGAGAAGTAAATCGCCAAGGAAATGTGTTTTACTTTACCTAATAATATACAGTCGAACCCGGCTATATCGAACTTGCAAAAAAATGTCTATCAGTTCGATATAGGGCATAACTCGATATAAGCCTGCTAAAGAATTGGACATCATAGAAGAACATACCATTTATAAAATCACCTAGTTTCGCATGAAATAGTCCTGTGTTTTCTTCTGCTTGGGTAATTTCGTTGCCTGCAATGCACGCACTTCTGCACATTGTCTAGAGTCGGAGCAGCTGAGGCCGCAGCCTTCCACATTCGCGCAGAAGCACTGGACTAGTGCGAGTGCACCAAACACCTCGAAGGATGTGAGCAAAGGACCATCATTGTTTTCCTTATTGTGCCCACTTGTGCTTGGTACGATGTCGGCAATGTAGCCTTCATTTTCGGGCTCTCCCATGGTCGTGATACCATCATCTGCACTCACAAACTCGTTGACCGTTCACTCATCAACGTCTTCCGGAAATTCTGACAGCTCGCCTCCAAACTTTGGCAACACCGGCCAACGGCTTCATCGCACTCGTCAGAATTTACAGTCATCACCGGGCACATGGAAGCCGGCATGTCTGAAGCAATTTCAGATGAACCACTTGTACACGGCCGTGCGTACACATTGGGCGCCATGAGAACTGGGTCGCGAGTTTGTCCGCTCTAGCCCTAATCTCCCCCTTATTCTTCAAGATCGTGCTGAGAGTGCTCCTTGAAATCTTGCACGCTCCGACTTCTCACCGTGTTCGACCTGATTTATGATTTCAAGATTCACGGCGAAAAGCAAATTCTGCCGCTTCATCACGGTAACACTGTGGGAGAACACCCACAAGGCACAAACACTATGAACCAGAAAAGCAGCGAGACAACTCGCACTTGCGCCATCTTGCACAACGAGGGCACAAGAGCCTCTGATTGGCTGTCTGAGCAAG
The DNA here is from genome assembly GCF_050947875.1 of Dermacentor variabilis. Classification (NCBI taxonomy): domain Eukaryota; kingdom Metazoa; phylum Arthropoda; class Arachnida; order Ixodida; family Ixodidae; genus Dermacentor; species Dermacentor variabilis. Next base: position 63,904,932 of record NC_134572.1, read on the forward strand.
CGCTGTGGGCGGGCGAGAATAATTTTTTTGCAGGTGGGCGTATGTGGTTCACCTAACGCAGCGTGGTCGTGGTAGGAAGAGCGGTTGGACAGAGCCGCGCCGCCGAGAGGGAAAGCCAACTTCTGGGGGCAGTTTTGTACCACATGTCGTTCGATATATCGGGAGTCGCTGCTATTTTTGTTCGATGTAAGCGTAACTTTTGCTATATATATATATATACTCATTGTAACTACACCATGTTCAGAAATTGTTCGATATACAGAATAATTCAATGTCAACGGGTTCGATATAGTCGGGTTCGACTGTACAAAGCAATGGAGAGTTAGGCCAACCATCATACTCACTTTTTGCTACCTTGGCAAACAGGTTCAACATAAGTTGTCATGCTAAACTTTTGGGCTAAGGTAGCAAAAAGTGAGGATGATGTTGTGTCATGTTAACACCTTCCCCCCTATCTCCCTCCAGCCCCCAAATTAAGCACTCTAGGCTTCACTACTGATGAGACCCCCAGCTAGAAAGGCTGCTTCTTGGCCAAATAAGCATGTATGGGTAAGCTAATAAGGTAATGTATGGAGTGGTCCCAACTGAGTTTTAGGCAAAAAAAAAAAAAGAATGCCATTGTGGTAAAACACAGAAACACAAGACATGCTTCTCTGTAAAAGGGAAAAGTACACTTTTTACAGCTCAAACCACTTGTAACATAACTGCTTATAGCGCAGGACTGGCTATATTGCGGTATTTTCTGACTCCCATTTAATCTCCCATAGAAATCCATTATATGCATACCACTTATATAGTGCAGCTGCGTGAGATGAAATGCTGGTTATAATGTGGCTGTTGAAAAATCCCATAGACAAGTGAGGAAATGAGCACACTTCTCAACGAGGTGTGCCAGCCGAGGGGAGTGACTAAACGAGCGGAGCGAATAAACAAGAAATGGACCAATTTAAAAGGAAATGTGGTGGCAGGGCATTGCAGGTGCGTAGGGGTTGCCTAAGCAACCGAGGAGCCTTTTCCTTGCCGCCGCTTGTCAGCGATACGTGCTCCACAACGAACGTGTGTGCATTGACGCTTTTTGGCTTTGCAGTTAGTTTAAATTTAAACTGATGCAAACATCCCGGTCACATGCTTCAATTCTCGAATATGCACGGCTGCTTAGTCTACATGTTTTGCATGTGTGCAGCCTTTGAAGAATGTTTTGATTATAGCGCAGTACCACTTATAGTGCAGATATTAGGGACTCCAGCAGCCTACATTACAAGCGGTCTGTGCTATAGTACCATCACACAGCATGTCACTGAATGCGTGCTTAACATTTTACACACTTAGCAACCTACTTGCAGATTATGATGAACTATCCTTTTTTCTTGTGTGACAAGTGTCTATGTATATGAAAAAGAGTTACGGGCTACCACTTTCACAGATTTGTTACAAAAGGGACTCTCATGTACTAGATGCAGATCTAAAGGCCCCTTCTGGGGCAAGGACAGCTGTGCAAGGAAACATTTCAAAGCACTTACCTCCCAGACAAGTTGGCACTGGTTCCTCTCTGTTTTTTCACCTTCTGAAAAATGAACCGGTAATGTCCAACTTTAGTACACAGTGTCAAGTTATACCCACCGTGGTTGCTCAGTGGCTATGGTGTTGGGCTGCTGAGCACGAGGTCGCGGGATCGAATCCCGGCCGCAGTGGCCGCATTTCGATGGGGGCGAAATGCAAAAACACCTGTGTGATTAGATTTAGGTGCACGTTAAAGAACCCGAGGTGGTCGAAATTTCCAGAGTCCTCCACACAGCGTGCCTCATAATCAGAAAGTGGTTTTGGCATGTGAAACCCCATAATTTAATTTTTTTAGTGCCAAGTTATGTTCAAACATGCAAAACCATGGTGAAAACCATAGCTGCCCATATCTGCATCATATCACCAAGGGGAGAAATGTTACTACTGAACTCCTTCAATGTTGTGCCAACCTTGAAGCAAAAATGCCATGAAACACCGCTCCAATTTTTAATAACTTTCTGTATTGTTCTTTCTTTTAAAAGAAGAAATCAGCAACATCAGCACATTTGAGGCTTTTATAGCTCCTATAATAGCACTCCTATAATAAAAGATGTGTGAATCTCTCAAGTTGTGTACCAGCGTGTGAGACAATCTAGAGCCGTCTTGCTAACTTACAGGGTCTGTCCTGAAAGTAATGTCAGCAAGGGCATTAAAAATCCTTTATTGAATTTATCGTTGCAAGTGTTTAAAAATCTTTAAAATACTCTCCTCCTGCGTCGATACATTGGCTCCAGCGAGACTTTCAGCTCCCGAATGCGTTGCAGTAGTCCTCCTCCGGAATGGCCTTTAATGCTGTGGTGCTAGCTGCTTTGATCTCATCCACTGTCCCAAAATGCTTGCCTTTCAGGGGTGTTTTGAGGCAGGGAAACATAAAAAAGTCAGGGGGAGCCAAGTCCAGGCTGTACGGGGGCTGGGGGATCGTTGGCACCCCTGCTTTAACAAAGCAGTCGGTGACGATGAAGGCACTGTGGTCCGGTGCATTATTGTGGTGCAACTTCCAGTTGTCTGCGATGTCCAGCTGGGTGCGTTGAACCCTGCATTTCAGCTTTTTGAGGACTTCCACATAAAACGTTGAGTTCACAGTGGTTCCAGGTTCTACGAACTCGTGATGAACCAGTCAGTGGATGTTAAAAAAAAACGATGAGCATGATCTTGATCTTTGATCTGCTCATCCTGGCTTTCATCTGGCGAGGGGCGAATGCGTGTGCAACTCCGATGATTGCCTTTTGGTCTCCGGGTTATATCAAATACCCAAGTCTTGTCACCTGTAATGATGTTGTCCAAAAATTTTCGATCACGTTTGCACATGTCGAGGTTTTCTTGGCATGTTTCAACGCGGCGTGACTTTTGGTTGTCAGTGAGCACTTTTGGAACCATTTTTGCGCACAGCTTCCACATGCCGATATCGTTTGTAACGATTTTATGAACTTGAATCTTCGGAATGCTTAACATGTCGGCCATTAAACGAACACTTAATTGTCAGTCTGAGCTCAACAGTTCCCTCACTCGCGTCACATTGTCAGCCGTGGTGGTCGTGGATGGCCGTCCGGCGCGGTCCTCATCACCGACCGCTTCCCAGCCTTCCAAAAAGGCCTTGTGCCACCGAAACATTTGCCAATCTGACAGGGCATGTTCTGTGCAAGCAGTTTTAAGCATAGTAACAGTTTCCACAGAGGTCTTGCCAAGCTTCACGCAAAATTTGATCGCAAATCTTTGTTCTAATGAGCGCTGCATATTCACTTGCACAAGAATAAAAAGCAAATCTCACAAACAGGCCCGTCGTACACTCTCCAATGCTCAGAGCACACTGGGCTACGGAGCGCTGCCTAGCTGGGTTCCCCCACTACTAGTTTCAACCAGTTAGACCGCGCTCCAACGTACAGTTGCATCACAATAAATTCATGTACATTACTTTCAGGACAGACCTTGTACATTAGAAAAAGAAAAAAACATAAACGAAAGCATTAACAGATTACACTATTATTGTTAGAGGTTGCATTTGAACTCTGCTAGAAAAGAAAATGTTTGTGCAGGCACAAATGACCAAGAATGGCCCAATGGGCACTTGTGTTTCTTCTTGGTGCTTTCATTTCATCATTGCACAGCTCCTGTTATTTTGCACTCGTGTTGCATTATACAGCTGGAGTCAAGGTATAATGGTAAAGAAACAAAAAATTTTACACATTATACCAGTAAGAGTAGTCTGTGCCAACATACATATGCGCGTGAGTGTTTTTTCTTCACATGTGCATGCAAACTACACTTTTCTGTGAATCCCATCACCCCTTTTGGTGCCACGAGTGCATAGTTGTGTATGCTTACAATTACAATTTTCCACACATTTAATTACACAAAATTGGTGTAGCAGGAGCAGAGGCAGCTCACCTCCTTGTATGGTGTCTTCAGACCACTTGATACGGCTGAGCATTAGTCGACGGTACTTGCTTTGTTGCCGAGGGCCCCCCTCGACCACCACAATGTTTACGTTGCGGTACAAGACCACGCAGCCTGTCAGGAACAACTGCTTGGCATTCATCTCCACCTTGAACTTCTTCGCAGGATTCATCAGGCTTAGCACCCTGCATAAACAGTCATGGGAGTTCCTGTACCTGATTACTAGAATATGGTGGGTGCTATTTGAGAGATATAGCAGCATGGATAGAGAATAAAATGAATGCAGGCAAGATTAGGGGAAGAAGAAGGGCTGGGTAAGTCACGTAATGTCTAATCAATGGTAACATAATGGGGGCCAAGCAAAGGGGAACACAGTTAAAGGCGACAGGAAATTTTAATGGAGAGAGAAAAGAGGTGTGTGAGGATATGCCGAATTTAGTTAGCACAGAACAGGAATGGTGGAGATCTCTGGTAGAGGTGTACTGTAGAGGACTTCAACAGGCTGGTGAATATGATGATGGTGATTACATATGATAAATACAAGAAAAGCTAAGTATAATTTTGGCTGTGTTTTCCACGAAACAAAATAAAGAGGAAGGACTCAATATTTATTCCTCCCAACTGTGGTGGCTACATGCGCTCTACAGTGCCTTTTATGGCCTTACGTTTGCACTGTATGGGCACACCTTGCTTGAAGCTTTGTCTGTGCATTAAATGTGTGAGAAGCATAGTTAGGTGCTTTAATAAACACCATAATGTAAGGTAATTGTACTACCACCAAAAGAAGAGTTGCATAAGGAAAGTGCACTTCACATGCTTTTAAAGCGTTTCGCTTTCTTCAGAAACCAACAACAATTTTTTGTGTCTAACCATTTTCATGAGCCTATCTCAAAGAAGTGCAGTCTAACACAGTGATACGGTACCAGTATGAGTACTACCAGTGGCAAGGGAAGCGTTCCTCTCTTGTGACAGCTAGGATTTTGAGACACTCGTTAAGATGCTGCACCTCTGGTTGAAGATGCAGACCCTGCATGCGGTTCTGAACTGGCTCTTAAAGAGATTCTGAAATTATTTGGACGGTTTTGTACCAATCTAGTCATTAGGGTAAGTCCTCCTGACCATTAAGTTCTGATCATTAGGTGCTCCGCATAAAGCGTTTCACTTATTATAAGGTCTTTAAAATGTGAAATGCTACCGATCACAGCAGTGCCGCTACCCCGAGTTTTCAGCTGCCTCGTCATCACCTACATAAGGGGCACACGTGGTCAGTCAGTCGAGCTATCTGGTTTGCTGCCCACGTTGCGTCATTGACAATTTTTCCAACTTTAAGGTGGAAAACTTTTGTAATAGTTGGAATATTGGTTATTCTTTCTATAAAAAAGAGTAACCGAAAATAATATACACGACGACAATTTATCACTACGCTCGAACACTTCTGGCACACAGCAAGTGTCACCTGCTTGTGTTACAAGGCGCTCCTTGTCGATGCAAGCTGCGTGGCCACTGTTGATCTCAACGTTTCTTTTTGCTAGGACCATGAATTGCCTTTGTTGCGTTGTCAGCTGCAAATCTAGCGATTGATGACATGTCAAGCTGCAACACAGTGTCCCTCTGCAAAGCAACAGGCAAGGGAAGTGGCTGCAGTGCATCGGGCTGTCAGTATCCGATCGGCACCAGGGTCTATGCATTTTCAGTCGTCATTTCACACCGGAGGATTAATATCACAATATAAAATTTTAGCGTGTCCAGTACTTCGGTAAATGCAAGTGGAGTGTGTGTTTTGCTGGATGGGCGGAGGCGCAAACGTGAGCGGCCTGCAGGGTGCAGCCACTTGCTAGCACAGCACTCAACCAGACAAACACAGAGCTAATATAGCAATAACCAGGATTCATTGCGATTAGTCATAGCTTCACTGCACAGCGCTGCAATGGAATTCTCGCAATGCATGCTGCTCAGATAGCTCTTGCTGGGGATTTACGGCCAGGTGGCCAGCAGAGAGGTTGGAGAGGCTCCGAAAGAGACAACACGATGTGACATCACGACACAGAGCCAGTGAAGTGGAGCTTAGCTTCAATCACTCGGCAAACCAGTTGGGGAGGAAAAACATGGCTAGGGAGGAGAGTAACTTGTAATTGTCCGTAGCTCTCTTAAAATGAGATGCTTCACCTAAATTGTGGCACAAATGTTTGTTAGCTGTACCCTACACACGTACAAAATTTGTCCAAACCGTTTCAGGGACCCTATTAAGAAGTGGCGCTTGAAGTATCGGTTTGCTCCCGTGTACGGCTACGGCATGGTTATAAGGGAAGTGTCACCCTTAACACATAGCGCAACATAGCGCCACAAATAACCATCTTCCAAAGCATGCTAAACGCATTCTTAGATAGCAATCGGGGTTGGTTCAGAATTTTTCAGGTGCGTCCATACCAGGCATAGGTAAACTGCAGCACCTTCCGTGGTTGCTCAGTGGCTATGGTGTTGTGCTGCTGAGGATGAGGTCACGGGATCGCATCCCGGCCATGGCGGCCGCATTTCGATGGGGGCGAAATGCGAAAACGCCCGTGTACTTAGATTTAGGGGCACGTAAAGAACCCCAGGTGGTCGAAATTCCCGGAGCCCTCTACTACAGCGTGCCTCATAATCAGAAAGTGGTTTTGGCACGTAAAACCCCATAATTTAATTATTTGAATTTAAATTGCAGCACTCGCTTGCGCACAGCGCTTCAACAACAGACATCAGTGACAAGCTATTACAGTGACAATCATAGTCGTACCAAAGGAACTGTAAGTACAACAATGACAACAGCAGCATTTTTTTTTTCAATAGCACTACGGTATTACTTTTATAACTACAAATGATCAGTCTCTCTTTCTGTCTGCTACACTTCTAACTAAACACCTCAAGGAATGATGACGGTATGGGATAGCTATGGGGAGATAATATTTGGGCAGCGCACTCATCCACCCTGCTATAGCATCACAATAAAATGACACTGATGTGGCTGTCTTCATGAATCTGTACAGGCACTTCAGATCTAGATGCCACTGATAGGATGCATTTAGGAGAACGAGATTCTAAAGAGAACCATGTGTGATCCAGAAACATCCTGCTGACAAATCAATAAACAACCCTTTTATAAACAAAAGCTACAGATGGATTACGAATCCTTTACTCTTACAGGGGAGTGCAGCAAAAGCCATTAGTTCTATGCATCAGATGCAACACAAATATTCAATGCCAGTAAGCTACCTCTACAGCATGTACATCAGCATGTAATGAATATATGCTTATAATAAAGGTATTTTCGCGTCTGATGCAACTCTATCATAGTAACAAGGTGTATAATCCTCACATGCCTTTTATTTTTAGACAGTTTATAATGCAGTAGCATTAACTGAGTTGCAGATATATTGAGTTTCTGTATGCTGCTGCTGAAGAATACAATGTAGAAGGAAGTCTGGCCACCACTTATGGTAACAGGGATGGGTTAAAACTTGGGTGTCCTTAATGCAGAAACTTTGTACTGATGCACAGACAGCTCAAATCTAAAATAGGTTCTACTCTACCCAATTAAAAAAAAAAAAAAAACTCTAGCTTAGATGCCTTAGCATTTAAGCTGGAGTTAAACTTTTATTCGTGAAAGTCCACTGACCGGTAGACAGACACATGTACGCCCCGGGTAGTGTCCTCCTTGAGCTTGCGCAGTTTCTTCTCCCGTCGCTGTTCGGTGGTCAGTTTCCGTGATGCGTTCGCCTCTTCATGGGCCCTGCGCTCCGCCCAAACAAAGACTTCACCAAAGTCTAGATGGGATCTCACAAAATGCTTTTATGCAGAGCACGGTCACGATAGGCATACACAAAATGTCGACTTCCAACAATTTATTCCTTGAAACAGCCATGCTTTCACCTTGCAGCCATTGCATAAAACCAACCCAATCCTGCATGAATACATGGCATTGTAAGAGGGATATGGGTTTAGCACCCGAGTCTGGGGTATGAGCTCACAGCAACTATAACAATAAAAATATGTCACCAGTGTGCTGTTACCAACTGCTGCAATTCAACAAACAAAAAGTTCATTTTCTTGGCTAGTGCACACGCTCTGTGATGTTTACAGTTGTGCAATGAAACTATAGCATTAGTATTTCTGGGAATGGAACGTCAGGCTGTCCACACATGTTCTCTCCTTGCATAGTTCCTTCTTTTTATTTTACTGCACACCGCTTAAAAGCAAAGGTTGTTATGTACCAACAAGCCAAGCTGCAACCCAGGTAGGGCAGCCCCTCTGCTCCTAAAGGTGGGAGGCCACTTACTTTTGCCGCTTGGCCATCTGCTCACGCACGTGCGCCTCGACTTTCGTTGGGTCTTGCACCTGCTGGCTGCCCAGAACTCTCATGAGGTTGGACATGCGCACTGAAAATATGTGTGCATGCATTAATCAGGTAAACAGTTTTAACAATATAGCCATACAAGCATGATTCTCCGGTTGCCCAACTCAATTACTGTGAACAATTATTGCGAGCCTGCAACTCAAAGATAAGTTTAGAGAATGCCACGTGATCTTAAGAAGAACCCCCCGATTCACCCAAAAAAGAATGGGACCTGCTGTGCTAGTTAAGGAACTCAAATGGCTACTGAAACTACTCATTGAGCATTTAGAAAGCACTTCTTTGGCTAGTCATTGGTGACAAGTACATTTAGAGCACATGATGTCACTAACAACATGCACACATTGCCCCTTGGGCACCTGGCAAGTGTCAGTAGCAATACAGTATATGTACAGTCTTTGCAGGCTGCTCCAGGCTATTACGGTTCAACCTTGATATAACGAACATGGCTATAATGAATTATTAAATACACTGAAGTAAATTCGAAATTTGACTGGCAACACTTTATTTCAATGGGCTAATCTATGCCCATAGTGAAACCAAAAGCAGAAGATAAAATGCTTGTCAAAATGCAATATTGGATATAGTGAAGCGAATACATGTATTCACAGTCAACGACCACAGTTCAATTCACAGTTCAAAACATGCGTTTCAGGAGGCAGGCATTCTGGAGCGGAATTATTGGTCAACAATTTTTTGTTATTGGCGGCGAGGAGTTACGGAGTTGCCATCTATCGGAAGCGGCTCGCTGGCGTAGTATGAGGGATCACGTGGCGTGCTCCTCATAGGTTTTGCTGTCAGCGCTCGCTGAAAACAACACGCGCGAGCTCTTTCGGACATTTCTGTAAGTACTTTCGAAACGAGAGAAGTTTTTTACTGTCTAAATAATAATCTTGGGCAAACTGAAAGAGCACATTTACAGACGCTATCTCTTTACCGAATGCGTACAGTGAACGCCACTGCGCGCGGTCGCCGCGATGGAGTCTCCTGAACCGGCTTCTTGCGTGAAAGGTAGGTAAACGCTGAGAGCAAACTACGTGAAATATGTTCTTATAGTGTTTGTATAACTAAATGCAGCGTAATAGAATGAAGCCTCAATGCAGCGATCGCACAGATTCGCAGCGACCGACTGCGCGTCTGCATGCTTGTCCGCGCACTGTTTCGCTTTCGCCGCGTGCCCGTTTTCGCACTGTGCCATGAGCTTTAGGCCGCAGAATATGAGCGTTTGACAGTATACAAGCAACCATTGTTGCGTGGGCGCTATCAGAGCTGTTCAAAAAATCATTTCATTGTAGAGACTTCGACGCCTACGGTGACTGTGATGTACGTGCCGTCGCGACGATTCAATCTTTTTTTTATTCTAAATTCTTTTACCTTTCAATATTATTTCTAGAGTTGCGTCACACTGTATGCTTATCGGTGTTCTCAGCGTGCGATTTCCCGCTGCTCCTTTTTTGTAATCCAGTGCACTAATTCATAACACAAACATGACCATATGCCATGCTTTCTTTTTAATGTGCTTCTTACCGCTCCCTTTCCACTCCACTGAACTTGCCAGTATCTATAGCATCGACAAGTTCATAGACCAAACCGTCGCGACATTACTCGGACAACGGACTCGGGCGAGCGTCGACCTCAGTGCGCGTTTTCCGAACATCACAGACACGGCGCCGTAGTAGAAATCTTCCTCGAGTCTGTGCTTGCTGGATACTCGAGTTGTAGCCGATGACTGTTTGCCGGTTTTATGGTTCGCGAGCCAAGCTTCACGCGGCTTCTTGTCCTGCGCCTACGTGTGAAGAAGGCTGACATCGGCCTCCGTTACGTACGTCCGGCACTGCGGCACCGAGCAGTAGCCTACCATGTTGCGCGCCTTCAAAGGCAGCCACTACCTATTGTAGTGCTTTCAAGCGTTGTAAAGGAGACACTCGAAGCGGGGAAATCTCGCCACTAAATGAGGACCGCAGCGTACGAGGGAATTTAAACTCGTTTTCAGCTCGCTTCGGCGCTCCCGAAGCAGCCGACGCGGCCGCTATGTCCACGTGATCCCTCCTAGCACGTCACGTCGACGGTGGCGCCAGCTTTTCCAGTGGTGGAGCTCGAGGCCAATATGATCGATTTCACGTGACTAGGCACCAAACACGTCAGCATCTATGAGTAACATAGTTTCTAGCACAGTGCTTGCAGATGCTGATGCTTCCGGCACCGAGTCATGTAAAATCTCACAAAAGTGATCGTATCAGCGTCAGGAACTGACCAAGAATACGACTCCTGGGTAGAGTTGCTGATGAGGAAAATTAGCACAACAAGAAAGGCAACGCACACAGGAAGGAAGACAAAGACAAGCACTTGTCTTTGTCTTCCCTTCCTGTGTGTTGCATTGTTACGCTAATTTTCCTCATCAGGCAAGAGCAACAATTAACTCTTCCTGGGTACAGTGAACTAGGATATTGGACTGTGCACCAACCGCCACGCCTTATTGCTTGTGTCCGGCGATGTGATGCTCATAGCGGCATTGTCGTTGCTCGCTACTGAACCTATCTTGCAAACCGTAGCTGAAGCCACAGCTTGTTTGGAGCGTGCACTGGGCGTCTCAGCAGACGTCCACTACAGACCAGCCATGCTCCAACATGCGACACGCTTTACCGCGTTGCGCCTTAAATAGTCAGCGACTGCAATTGTTTTTCTTTTTTTAAAAATAAATTAACATTCGTAGGTGACGTAGCATTTACGTGTCGTGTCGTGGGGTGTCGTTCGCATGAAGCTGAGTGATCGGTGTGTGGGCATGAGTTTTGCTAGGCTCCCACATACCTGGCATACTGCTACACAGTTGTTATTGCTGGGGTCGGCACTAACAGCAGTGCACCAGCTTGCCAGTCATGTCGGACAGGATGCTTGGCACAGTGCCAGGAGGATGCTGTCGCCCGTCGACACTGACGAGTCAACTTCTAGTTACGTGAAAAGGTGCAAATGCAATTTTATCTCCGAAAGTAAATGACCGAGAACACCACCCTTGCTGGGTGGCCTGGAATGCCAACACCTGGCATCATGCTTGTGTTTCTCTCACCTAGATTCAAACTCGGATTTTCAAAATCAATGTGTGTCACCTTTATAAGGAATATTGGATATAAAGAACTGCTATTAATGGCAGCTATGACTTTGTTATAAGGAGGTTCATCTGTATGTCGTTCGGCTGTGTGCTGTGGTTCCCATGGCAATGCTGACATTGTATACCTTTGGTTGATATGTACAAGAGTTCTTTTCATTCTTCCAAGGCATTAGTAACTCTTTGCATACACAGCAACTCTTTTGAGCAGCCTGTAGCAATCAGCATGATCCTTTTTTCAACGGATGATGATAATGGCCGTGGTCGCAGGCAGCGTAGCCTGTATATTTTTGACAAGGATTCTGCAATAAAATGCAAACCCAGTGGAACTGCACTGCTTAAGAGCAAGATTTAATGCACTGACCAAACATCTAGTAGTACATAAGTCAAGCCTTTGGCAACACATGGTATGTACCTGGTGCTCGTACAGGTGCAAGGATACATCTACATACCTCAGGCCTAGCCCCGACATTCACGATATACGAGGCAAATGGACCAAGGACAAAAACAATGTGCCATACCTTTCGGCTCAGGTGGGGGCTCCAACCCCAGGCGGATTTTCTCCTGTTTCTCCTTCCAGGCCTCACGGCGGTTCTGCCGTCGCAGCTTTTTGCGCTCCTTCTGTGTCAGGAAGACAGGCAGTGGAGGTGGACCCCGGGGCGGCAGGGTGGGCGCCTTCATTTGAATTGGGTGTTCCACCAGGTTGGTGACGCCCTCGAGTAGGTTTTCAAGTGGCTCCCCACCCGATACCACAGAATCGATGACGCTGTCGTAGCTCTCGCCCTTGATGATGAATGTGTCCCACCACTCGACGTCAGGTACATCATCCTTGCCCTCCTTGGCCTGACGTGCAGCGGGCACCATGAGCGCAATCTTGGTGGCTGATGAAATGCCCGTCTTCTTTGCTGCCTGGGCAATTTCCTGCTGCAGGCGCTCCAGCTTCGCCCGGGTGCGCAATCGTTGGGCGAGCTGTTCATACTTTCCCTTCTCATGGAAACGGAAGGCCCTGCGGCCGCGCTGTACTGGTTTTGCCCCGACCCGTAGGTCAAAAAAGTTCTGCTCCGACACGTCCTCACTAACCTTCTCCTGGTGAATCTTGAACTGCTCCCGCTTCTGGGCTCGGATGTTTGCCTGCACCACAAGATATGCCCACCTCTCAGTGTCATTTCCAAGATGCCCAGTATGCAACACTTAGATTGCCTAGCTAGCCAAGCTTGCAGACTAGCTTAGAGGTGGGGGAAGCTTGGAGCCAGAGCACTTCACATTTATTAATACTGACATTTAAAATAAGGCCACCTCTGCATTCCCAACATGATGTAACTCCAAATAGAGCAGTTATGGCCAAGGGCCATAACTGCTCTTTGCAAGAATGAAAGTAACACACACAAGCCAGCCCATGAGCCACCTGTTCCAGCAATCATTCATTTATGGGTCCTCTTAAATTGTTATGAGCAAAGCAAGTTAACAAAAATATTGGGCTTTTGCCGCCTGCAGACATCATTTCACTGTGTTGCACCACACATTGTCATAGGAATGTGAGGAAGCCCAGTTATGGAATGTAAAAAGATAAGATAATAAAGGTCTAGCATTGGCTTTCCTCCATAACCTAGATGCCTGGTAGTCGAACACTAGACACCAAGTGTATCATACTAAAGTGTTGCATTCGACTGGTGATTACAGGGAAAAGAAAAGCACCAAATTTTTGCAAGTACAAGCAGTTTTGGCAGCCATCATAGGCTAACTTACAGTGGTGTTGCAGCACTTATTTATGTTTCTTCTTTTTTTTTTTGTCTTCAGACAAGTTAATAACGCTATGGTACAAGGTTACAAGCTTACAAGGCAATGTGCCACGTCCTCTCGGCATGCCAACTCTTTGCACATGCGGCAGATTACCATGAAGCAGGGTGCGCGGCTGCGTACGCGCTCAACCGCGCTTACGGCCATGCGCAGCCATGGCCGAGATGCGCGCCAAAAATCCAGATGCACGCCAACTTACCCCCCCTCCTCCCTTCCCCGGCTCCAACCCCTCGCGCGCACTTGATTGCGTTCTTGTGAGCTCGCTCCCCTCCCGCTCTTTGCTTCTGCTCGCGCAGGAAGTCGGCACTCGTGAACCTTCTTGTCTCACCCTCTCACACAGTGCGCAGGACAGGATGGAATCTTATCGCATTTGGACTTTATACAGCACATGATGCAGCTTAAGGCTCAACTTCGGCTGTCACTGGTCTTGTCGCAAGGCGCACGATTTGAGAGGTGCATTTGCAGGTAGCCGCATGTAATGCAATTATTTGACTATCTGCATCCGCAGAAGTTTCCATTTATTGTCTTGGCATTGCTCTGCGGCGGTAGTGAAATTTCGTTATATTGAAATGCATACAAACACGCTTATATATTGAGGTTCTAAATACACAGTGTTCTATGGACAAGAGGTTATGAAAAGTTAAATACTTTGTTAAATCAAGAATTTTGTTATATTGAAGTTCGTTATACCGAGGTTTCATTATATATTATGAAATGTGGACGACAGAATGGAAAGAATTGTAGGAGAGGCACACACCATGGCAAACCCACGTGCAGGGGAATGCATTAGCGCAATAGCTTTATCTTATAAAGAAATTCAATTCATGCAGGGAAAGCAGCAAAAACAAAATGCTCATCACTTATCTGATTGGTCTTGGGAATGCAAAAGGTACACACACATGCACTGTACTTTTGTCTTTGTCTGTCTTCGTGTGACCATTCTTTCAACCCATGTAAAGATATGTTTCAACAAATCATCTGGAATAAGCAGTTGCTTGTTCAGGCTCTGTGTGGTGTGTGTGGTCTATCCAGTTTTGTCCCTGTGTATAACAGCGTATTTTTCTAAATAAATAACTAAAATAAGGTAAAATTTAAAAAATATAACTAGTTGGTGGTAAGGCACATTTAGAATTGACAGCACTCTGCATTGTTTCCTCCACGTTGTCTCTTTGTTTCATTGAAAGTTAATAAAATGTAAGCCACGGCCTGACACAATTACAGACTGCAGCATAACCCACTTGCAATGTGAGGTGTGGTTGCCTCTTCCTCCTAGCAACAGCTACATGCGTGTTGTGGGCACTAATGTTGTGCAGTGCAAATCAGATTTTGCATTTTACCGAATCTAAAATTTATGTTGGGATAAGCAGAAGTGTACAGTGAGACCAGTGGCTCTATATTGTGACAATTCTTTTTCTTCAATTATCTCTCTCTCTCTCTCTCTCTGTGTGTGTGTGTGTGTGTGTGCGTGCGTGCGTGTGTGTGTGTGTGTGTGTGTGTGTGTGTGTGTGTGTGTGTGTGTGCGCGCGCGCGCGCGCACACGCAAGCATCTAAACTTCATGTTGGATAAGTAGGACTGTACAGTGAGACCTGTCCATTGTCAACTTTCTATTCAAAGACCATTCCCGTGTGTCAACTGGCTGCTTCAGGCTGACAGGCAGAGCCTGGTCAGATGCCTGACATTCTCAGGCAGACCTCAATAAATGAAAAGACTCCCTGAAATCATTACAAATTGCAGTGTCAGATTAGCGTATATTGTGCCAACTAGCAAAAGCTTCTTCGCATACTTCTTTGTTTTCCTCTTCTAGACACAGTTAGGCACGCGCTGCAGAAACAAAAGCTAGCCAACCCTGTTACATGGCCAAAATCTGTCCAATAATAAAAACATATTGTTGCAGCTACCAGCTGGGATGGGTGCATAATGCCTTGCCTTGAGCGTAGGTGTGTGGTGGGCCAGCTGAATTTCTCTTCCTGTTGAGTCCACCGTGCGGCCCTCGGCGTTGAGAATGAGGGGTGTTGGCCGGCTGCACAGACGTGAAACAAAGTTTTACAGCTCCACAAAGCCTGAATGAGCCAGATCACGCTCAAGGCAACATAGCAGCTTACAACAATTCAGCTGAAAGACCACATTTATGCATGGCTTCCTTACGCAATATTCAGCACAAGATGAGAGAGCCAACATTGCAATATCTGTTTGTAGCTACACAGGTTAAATACCAACTGCAACAAAATATCACTTTGGCTAAATTGATTATAAATGAGTAGCATATATTATGAATGGCGTTGCTGAATCTCGGCAAAGCTGTAGGGCAGGTAATTGCCTAATTTATTTATTAACAGCCTGCGACTAGCACCTAAGCAGACGACACATGTACCTCGTGGTGAGCAGGTATGACGGAAGTCCTTGTACATCTCCCCCAGGAGTTTCAATGTGCTGCAGGCATTGCTAATCTAGGTCATACAGAGAAACTGTGCTGGTTCTCATGCTGGACTGTGTCGTTTCAAGTGAAAAATAATGGTAACAATTTCTGGATGGTTCAGTATTAAAATCGTCCATTCTTTCTAGCTTTCTGTGACACATCCAACCATATTCCGAAACAAAAATATTGCACTGAGGCTGCTGTATATCTACAAATTAGGCTGTTCAAGTGGTCCAAAATCTTGTTGCAATTGGCCTTTAACTCATGATGGCAAGCCACTGCTCAGGAAAGTGACTAGCTCTCACGTGGCAGCGGTGGCTGGGGTTGCAGCAGGCTGCTGAAGGAAGCCGGGCCGACTGCCCAGCTTGGCCTGGATCTGGGCAGTGAGCTCGGCAATGCGGTTGCGGCTGTCCGCGACGGCAGCGGCCACAGGCACCACAGCGGGCGGCACGCTGCCGCCAAGGGCTTTCTTGCGCTCTTCAATCATGCGTTGTGCATTGGCCATCATCTCGCGGATCTGCAGGGTGGTCAGCTGGCCGGGACTCGGCTGACTTAGCATCGACGGCGCCATTTCGGAGAAGCGCGACTTGCGCTGGCCGTCCTCCTCCGCCTGTGACTGACGTTGTTGCTTCGTGCGGATCTGCTCTTGGGCACCGGTCAACAATTGCTCCGCCAGTGACGCCGCCTTGGCGTCATCCAGCAGCGACGACAGTTTTCCTGCGATCAGAGTCTGTTAGCCAGCACTGAGCTACACTTTACTGAACAGAATGAATTGCATGGTAACAAAGAAGACTACAGCGACCAGGATCACGGCCGAACAGCAGGGGGGCGCGAGTTCTCTCTCGCTAGAGCTCGCCCTCGCCCCTAATCTGGACATGGCAGAACGAACTATGGCGTTTGCTTTCCGCATGGCCATAAGCTGTTTCTCCACCTGCAGCTGATGTTCTCATAGGGGTCATTAAAACGTCAAGTGGTGTTTTGACCTTCAAACATACCTTTCGGCTACATTCCTGAAGAAACGCCGCAAACGCATAGCTTGGACACAAATCTCAATTAAGCAAAACGAGTACGGACAGCGTCTGTCAAAATTTTCGAAGGCCATTGCAAACGTGACAGAGCACAACAGTTGCAGAACAACAGAGCTCCGAAGTATCTTTGTTTTCGAAACCTCCAGAGGTGGTAAAAATTCTGACTGGTGTTGCAGAAGTCGCGGAATGCGGTAGTGCTGAACTTGGCGTCACAAGTTGGCGGCCGGACGTAATTATATCTATTCAATCGTGTTTTTACTAGCTGTAGCAGTGTATTATTATTTCGAATTATTGGCGGCGCCTCTAGGACACCAAAGCTGCAACGGGGACATCCATGCTAGAACCCGGACTGGTCCGTGAGTTGGGGCTCGCCGAGGCGTGCACGTGCCAGGGGTGCATAAGATCGGCTGTCCGCTGTCGCGGACAGCCAATTTTTTATGCGAACGCCCCGTGGCACACTTCGGAATCAGCGGCCCCAACCCACGGGCCGCCCTGCTTCCACCTTTGATTCGCCCGCTACCGCTTGGGTGCCCTGGAGATCCTGCGCCGCCTCCTTTATTATAATCTCAGGTGCTCTCCTGAGGCACCCATTTGCCGTTTACATGTGCCCTCCTCGGTACCTGTAAAAAAAATCCAATCTATCGTCGCAACGAAAAAAGCGGCCCGCGACTTATACAACACCAAGAACCTTGCCGACAGGGGCACAAGCAATCGGATGACACCTAGACAAAGTGATTTGCAAAAAAAAAAATCTTGTACTGTAATCTTATCACCGCCAGAAGAGCATCGATTTGCTTTAATTTACCTGGGAAAGCACTTCATTTGCTGATCATATGTATACATCTCTAACGAGCGGACGCAATTAACTGTCTTGTCCCACGAGTGATGTGCAGTATTCTGCCTTACTTGCTGTTTCGGCCTTGTCAAAGCCGCTTGAGAGGCAGCTCACAGCAGCTGTTACCAGCGTCGGTTCCTCGAAGCCGAGAAACTTGTGCACTGTCCGGTCGACCCATGGCCGCAGCTCTTCGGCTTCCTTACGAGTGAGGGCCATGTTTCGACTTGAGTCCGGACGCTGTCACGCACTCATATGCAATCCTAAAAACATAACGACGACGTTCGCAACATAGGAAAATATTAGGAAGACAGCCGTAAGAATCGAGGCGTATTCCAAACAACCGCACGAAAGAAAACGACAACAAAACGCAACCACAACGCAAACTTTCAAACAAGCGTGTTACAACTGTCTTCGTCTTGTCTTGACTCGACCGTATGCAACTTGGAAAAAGAAAAAAAAAAGCGGCTTGTTAAAACTACTATGGCGGCAATGACGTATTGTTGGCGTTTACAATTGAATAGAAAAGCCTGACCTTTGAGATTTATTGTTATTACTCTGAAGAACCATCGCCGGGGCGTGCGATGTGGTGTGATGCTTCGTTGTGCAATTTGGACCTTGCACTCTTAGAAAAAATTACACCCTTTAGGGCTTATCTTGTCCCACAACGATAATCGTCATCTGTCTTGCCCGCGTTTTAACGCTGCACTCTAAAAAAAGTTTGCACCCTTTGGGGTGTATCTCTGCCACACAACGATAATCGTCATCTGCCTTGCTTGCGTTTCCTTTCTTGAAAACGCCGTGCCCGTTACTTTCCTGTCGGGAATGCTATCTCATGCTGATAACGCGCATGCCGTTCGTTACTGGAAAGCACCGGGTTCGCCCCGTTAAAGAAAGGAAATGTGGGCAAGACAGATGATGTTTATCGTTGTGTGGTAATGATACGACTCAAAGGGTGTAAACGTTTCTTAGAGTGTGCGAGCCCGGTACTTCCCAGTCACGAACGGCATGCGCGTTATCAGTGTGACGCAGCATTCTCGACAGGAAAGTAGCGAGCGCCGAGTTTTCAGGAAAGGAAACGCAAGCAAGGCAGATGACGATTATCGTTGTGGGACAAATTTACACCCCAAAGGGTGCAACCGTTTTAAGAGTGTAGCAAGTGCCGAGTTTTCATGAAAGGAAATACAAGCAAGGGAGATGACGATATTGTTGTGGGACAAATATACACCCAAAGGGTGCAACCGTTTTAAGAGTGTACACTGTTAGGCAAGGTTACAACCTTTGGGGTGTATCTCGGCTACACAATAATAATCGTCTCTTAGGCAAAGTTACACCCTTTGAGGTGCATCTCTGCCACACAACGATAATCATCATCTGCCTTGCTTACGTTTCCTTTCTTGAAAACGCCGGGCCCGCTACTTTCATGTCGGGAATGCTATGTCATGCTGATAACGCGCATGCCGTTCGTTACAGAAAAGTACCGGGCTCGCCGCGTTAAAGAAAGGAAAGGCGCACAAAACAGTGTGTTGTGGCAAAAGAGTGTACTTTTGCCTGCACTCTAAAAACAGTTTGCGCCCTTTGGGGTGTATATCTGTCCCACAACAATAATCGTCATCTGCCTTGCTTGCGTTTCCTTTCTTGAAAACACGGCGCTGGCTACTTTCCTGTGGAGAATGCTGCGTCACACGGATAACGCGCATGCCGTTCGTGACTGGGAAGTACCGGGCTCGCAGCGTTAAAGAAAGGAAACGCGGGCAAGACAGATGACGATTATTGTTGTGGGACAAATATACACCCCAATGGGTGCAACTGTTTTTAGAGTGTAAGAGTGAATTGTGGAACAAATATACACCCCAAAGGGTGCAACTGCTTTAAGAGTGTATACACTCTTAGACAAAGTTACACCCTTTGGAGTGCCCCTTCTGCCACACAACCATGATCGTCATCTGCCTTGATGCGTTTCCTTTCATTCTAAAAACAGTTGCACCCTTTGGGGTGTGTATTTGTCCCACAGCAATAATCGTCATCTGTCTTGCCCGCGTTTCCTTTCTTTAACGCTGAGAGCCCGGTACTTCCCGGTCACGAACGGCATGCGCGTTATCAGTGACGCAGCATTCTCGACAGGAAAGTAGCGAGCGCCGAGTTTTCAAGAAAGGAAACGCAAGCAAGGCAGATGAAGATTATTGTTGTGGGACAAATATACACCCCAAAGGGTGCAAACTGTTTTTACACCCTTAAGACGGTTGCAACCTTTGGGGTGTATATTTGTCCCACAACGATAATCGTCATCTGCCTTGCTTGCGTTTCCTTTCCTGAAAACTCGGCGCTCGCTACTTTCCTGTCGAGAATGCTGCGTCACACTGATAACGCGACGCCGTTCGTGACTGGGAGGTACCGGGCTCGCCGCGTTAGAGAAAGGAAACGCGGGCAAGACGGATGACGATTATCGTTGTGGGACAAGATAAACCCCAAAGGGTGTACATTTTTCTAAGAGTGAAAGGAAACGCGGGCAAGACAGATGACGATTATTGTTGTGGGACAAGATACGCCCCAAAGGGTGTAAATTTTTCTAAGAGTGTAGAGTGTTCTTTAACGCTGCGAGCCCGGTACTTTCCAGTAACGAACGACATGCGCGTTATCAGCATGATAGCATTCCCGACAGGAAAGTAGCGGGCGCGGCGTTTTCAAGAAAGGAAACGCATCAAGGCAGATGACGATTATCGTTGTGTGGCAGAAGGAGCACTCCAAAGGGTGTAAACTTTTCTTAGAGTGTACGGCGTGAATTTGGACCACATTTGGATATTACATTCTAAAAATGTTTACACCCTTTGGGGCTTACCTTGTCCGTCGTGGTTGCTCAGTGGCTATGGTGTTGGGTTGCTGAGCAGAGGTCGCGGGATGGAATCCCGGCCACGGCGGCCGTATTTCTATGGGGGCGAAGTACGAAAACTCCCGTGTACTTAGATTTAG
This sequence comes from Dermacentor variabilis, assembly GCF_050947875.1. Lineage (NCBI taxonomy): Eukaryota > Metazoa > Arthropoda > Arachnida > Ixodida > Ixodidae > Dermacentor > Dermacentor variabilis. The sequence continues at coordinate 63,925,420 of NC_134572.1, forward strand.
GTGCACGTTAAAGAACCCCAGGTGGTCCAAATTTCCGGAGTCCTCCACTACGGCGTGCCTCACAATCAGAAAGTGGTTTTGGCACGTAAAACCCCATAATTTAAATTTTTTGTACGCAAACGATAATCGTCATCTGCCTTGCTTGCGTTTGCTCTCTTGAGAACTTGGCGCTCGCTACTTTCCTGTCGAGAATGCTGTGTCAAGCTGATAACGCGCAAGTCGTTCGTGACTATATATGAAGTACTGGGCTCGCAGCGTTAAAGAAAGGAAATGCGGGCATGACAGATGACGATGGTCTTTTGGGGACAAAATAGAACCCAAAGGGTGCAAACTGCTTTTAGAGTGTAACCCTACACTCGCAAAACAGTTGCACCCTTTGGGGTGTATATTTGAGACAACAATAATCGTCATCTGTCTTGTCCGCGTTTCATTTCTTTAACCGGTACTTTCCAGTAACGAACGGCATGCGCGTTATCAGCATGACGTAGCATTCCCGACAGGAAAGTAACGACCGCAGCGTTTTCAAGAAAGGAACTTCGGGCAAGACAGATGACGATTATCGTTGTGTGGCAAACATACACTCCAAAGAGTGTAAACTTTTCTTAGAGTGTATGACATTTCGACACCACCTATTTCAGACTCAAGTTTTGAAGAAATGCTAAAACATGGCCTTGGAGATTCGCTTCCTTTGCTCCGAGTGAAGACATACTAAAGCATGGCCTTAGAGATTCGCTTCCATTGCTCCAGGAGAGGTGTCGTTGAAGTGAACAAATAAATGTAGCACTTTTGTCATAAAGTTAATCATAGTAACTGTGTGAATGTTAACGTTTTTGCTACAGTTTAATTTTTTGTTTGTCTAAACAAACCCGAACAGAACTTTACTAGACAGTATAATGATGATGACGATGGTTTTCGTTTTTTTTTTTTAAGCAGGGCGCTGACAAATAACCTGCTTGAGCATTTCAGTCTAGCATTTTGCCTATCTCTCCTTCATTTTTCCCCCTTCATTAAAACCTGTACGCATTAGTTTGTACGATCGAGACACGCCTAGCAACATTATGCTAGCGAGTGTTCAGCCTATGGTGTCCTGTGGTTGAGCCACAGAAGCTGCGGATGCGTCCCAACGACACGCGGCCGTAAAGTTTCCCTTCCCTAAGTTTACATAGGTGTTCTGTGATGCGACTACGACGCCGATAATCGTACGCGCACCTACCCGCCTAGTACACTCTAGCGCTTAGCTATACACGTCACGCGTGTGCGATGCCTCGCGCGCATAAATTTTGAGCGTGCGCAACGGAAGCCTGTGCGCCGTCGTCATGTGACCGACGTATAAACATCCGGCGCGGGTTTCGAAACAGGTGGTGGTTGTTTCGGAATCGTGGTGACACGCCGGTGGTCGCCGATGGCTCTGTGTCGCGCAAAGATGATGGACTCTCTCAATAATGAACCGCGGGTCGCCTACGTTGGGGCTCGGCTTTCACTTTGGCCGGCGAAGCACAAGCACCATAAAGAATAAGCACGTGTCCAGTGTCACGAGCTAACGTAGAAGACAAAGTATACAGCACCAAGCGATAAAATAATGGAAAGATACAGCATTTCAAAGATCCTTCACTGCACCTCACGCTTCCCGGCAAGTGCACCTTGTGTAACCGTAATGCTTACCGGGAAGCGCTGGCGGCGAACCCTACGCACGAAGGCGAGCTATCTGGTTTCTAGAAACGCGGCCTCTTGAGTGGGCCGATCCCGGAGGTAGCGCACAGCCGCGCCGAAATATTACATAATTTTTCGGTTTCTGTTATTGTTTCGCGCGTGTAATATTTCTGTCTGAGAAGATTTAACATAAAAGGCATGCACTGTCGGTGTCTTGTTTTGTGACATTTGTTTGTGGGCTATCATTCTCAAAATTCTGGGGATTAAGTTTGTGAAGAATGTAAGACAAGGTATGAGCAAATTTAGTGATAAAATGGTATACCAATATAACCCGCATATACACTCTTAAGCAAAATTACGCCCTTTTGCCACACAATAATACACTCTAAAGAAAGTTTCAACCCTTTGGGGTGTATATCTGCAGCACAACAATAATCTTCATCTGCCTTGATGCGTTTCCTTTCTTGAAAACGCCGCGCCTTCTACTTTCCTGTCGGGAATGCTATGTCATGCTGATAACGCGCATGCCGTTCGTTTCTGGAAAGTACCGGGCTCATAGGGTTAAAAAAAGGAAACGCATCAAGGCGGATGACGATTATCGTTGCGTGGCAGATATACACCCCAAAGAGTGCAAACTTTTTTTATAGTGAAGAGTGTATACCGCCTATGTTGTATAGCAAGGCATGGTATATACATAATAAATATATAAATATATATTTATAATTATATATATTATATAATTATAATTTTTATATTATAGTTATAAATATACATACACTTATACATAATTATATATATTTATATAATATAAATATAATAAATATATATAATATATAATATATATAATATATAATAAAAATATACCTATAATAAATATATACGGGAATTTTCGCTCACGGGGACGCCGGTGCCGGACGCCGACACGGATTTTCTGCGACACTCGGCCCTTGGCGCTCTCGTATTAATACGGAAAGTAGTAGTAGGAAATTTTAATGGAGAGAAAGGAAGAGAGGTCGGCCTCAAAAAGAAGACTGCGCGCACTTCCGGAGGAAAGGAGAAGGAAGAGGGGGAAGGCTGACGTGGCTTTCGCTGACTTAGATTGGTTATTGCGCTTACTGTGATACTGTCTCTTGGGGTGTCGGCACTAGAGTGCAATAGGAACGCATGTGATGCCATATTTAATTTTGTAATTGAAACAAGGAGATTGTCGTGTTAAATTTATCGTTTTATTTTCCTCAATATGAAAACAAAAAAATTATAATTTCAGGTTGTAAAATAATATAGCCTGAAAATTGATATTAACGTATTCATTTAATATCTCATTTTTAAATTACTAAACTTTATTTAAGGAAAACACGGGGAAGGCCAGAGATGGAAATTCAAGACGATGAGCAAAACGGGAACAAGGTAAAAGTGGGTTGCGCCATGTCACTAAGGAACAAGAACAAGTGGACTTGTCTTTTCCAAGGCGACATGTGCTTTCCTCGGCACAGCATGTGCAGGTAGAGTTCTTCTAAAGGGGAGAGGGCGTAAGGCTGGTGAGAATTCTATATGTAATAATAATAATAATAATAATAATAATGGAAAATTGTATTTACGTATTCTTTTCTTTTTACCTACTGCCGCCAGATTCATGGCCGATCCCTTGTAGTGACCTTAGCTACATTCACAGGCCCCAAACCAAACCAAACCTGCAAGGAGCGAGGAGTGGAGTGGGAGAACAACGCTAGAAGAGAAGGATCATCATCATCATAAAAAATATTTTTATCATGATGAGGCACGGAGGAAGGAAACTAAGGAGAGACCCTACCCCCTCCGCGCGCTAGGAGAAAAGTGTGGCGGAAATGACGTAGTAGGTTATCATTTTTTTGCTGGTTTTTTATTTTTTTGCTGTATGGCCACGCCTTTCGGGCCACAATGGCGGCGTTGTTATGGTTTTGAGCGCTCACACGTGTTGCTCTGGTAGGTTTCGTGCCGTGGCAAAGGCGCTGTGTGGGCTTGTTTGCGTTAGTCACCGTGTCTTGTTGCGCTGTGTTACCTGCACCGTGCTCTGCCGGATGTTGCGCGAGCGCGCGCAACCACGCGCAGCGCGGCGTGGTTTCGCGAAAGATGTAAACAAGAGAGGAGGGTGGCCCAAAAAGCGGAGCATCGCTGTGAGCAACGCCAACTTCCGGCTTCACGTTTGCTTCACAAAGAGCGACGTCAGGGCCTCTCCTTAGTTTCCTTCCTCCGTGTGATGAGGCGTCGGCATCGAAGATCTGAGCAGGAGGTGGACACCAGTCTGGCTTGATCCTCCACGGCACGCGGCTGTGCTCCGCGGTCTCCGGCAAAGGCTCGGGCCGAGGACAACGGCCTCGTCCTAAGCTACGGGGACAACCTCACCCTCGCCGACGGCAACGCTCAACAAGCCCGTTCCACGCTAGGGAGACAACCTCTCAGTAGAGACGCCAACAGTCCACCGGGCCACACGAAAGGACTACGCCGAAGCAGATATGTAAGTGCCACGTCGTACTTGATTTATGAGGACATTTTGGATGGTTTACGAACTCGTGAGAGATATTAGCGGGAAAGTGTAGAGACCACAGGCGGAAAGTTTTTATTCTTCCGGTATTTGGCGCCAGAAACTTGCTTCAGACCAAAGACAAATTAGAGTGACGGTTTTAGTTTTCATGCAAGTGTATATGTGCTACAAAAACAGGTTCATGGCATAAAATAAAAGCGAAGTAAACAGACAGGAAGCGACCCACGTGTTGAGAAAAGGAAAAACCGATGCGTTCAAGAAAGTAAATAACCACTTCTAAATGAGCCGAATTGGCAATCGGGACTTCTGCACAAAATACAAAAAAGAGAAAAACGTCAGATTTCAGTGTGTCCTTATTATCTATGAATTCGTAAGCGCCGTTGAACACCATGCAGCTGCTGCCAAGAGGACGTATTCGAATAGGTCTCCTTTTGCAGCGCTGGCAGTACTTTTTCCGTTTTATCACATCTTCAGTGGCTTTCTTGACGACCGACGCTCGAATTCTACGGCAGACATCTGTTATCCTTCTCTTGAGACAATCTGACGTCCATCTCGATCATGTAAGCACGATCTTTCACATAACCCCAAAGAAAGAAATCGAGTGGAGAGAGGTCAGGTGACCTAGCCGGCCAATTTACAGGCCCGTGCCTTCCGATCTATTGCGCATGAAAAGTCGCATCTAGCCAGTTTCGTGCTCGGCTGCTGCTGTATACGGGTGCTCCACCTTGCTGATACCACGGGAGTGGAAGACGTAACCGCGGGGCTTCGTCGAGAAACTCATCCACCACTCATTCAAGGATTTCTTTCACGTAACGCTGTCCAGTCAGTGTGTGATCGAAGATGGGACTGATTATAACACCGGCGTAAATTCCTCACCCCACATAGAACGACTGGTACTGGTGCCGATTGCGCTTTACCCAGTGTGCACTGTAGTCACTCCGATAGTGTGCATTATGCAAGTTTACCTGGGCGTTTCTCTGAAAATTGGCTTCATCTGTGCACATGATGTTGCTCAAAAAGTCCGGTGACTCACCGGCTTTTGTGAGGACCCAATCCGAGAAATCTAGACGATTCTACAGGTCCCTATCTTCCAAGCATTGCTGCTGGTTAAGGTGGCACGGGTGAGAAGCCGTCGTTTAGAATCCTCCACACTGATGACTTGGAAATTGGTACCTGGGCGGCCGCGTCCCGCACGCTAGCATGAGGGTTTGAGGCCATAACTACTAGAACATCCGTGCGTAGGCTAGGACTCAAAGATGGAGTCCTACGCCGCTGTTTCTTGAAGCTGCCGGTTCGTCCTAAGTTTTCATAATTTTTGATGATAGTCGACGCGTTTGGTCTATCGCCACACTTCCCATGACTGATATATATATAGTTGCGGCCTTCCTCTTGTTGTCGCTTGCAGCTCCCAAGGCAAGGATCATTTTTACCTGCTGCTCATTTGAGAAAGACATGGCGACTGGGACGAAACGAAACAAACCTTTAGACATTAGCACTTGTCAGTTTGTTGTCAATTCGCTTTTATGGTGGTAGGCTTTGTGGCAAAAAAAAAAAAAAAAAAAACAGAAAGGACCATCCGTCCACTTCATCAACGCTCAGACAACAGCTATCATAGCTTGTTTCCAACTAACACCAAACGCGACATTAGACCGGGGCACGGCAGTAAAGGCACTAGCTCGATTACTATGTTTTTCTTTATTTCCTTTATTTCGTTCTGGCTAACTTGTAGGGAGCCAGTGCGAGGGCGCTGCTTTATGATGTGGGTTACAGTTACATATACAGTTACATATACATGGGTTACAGTTACATATACAGTTACATATACATATACATATACAGAAGCAGACTCGTAGAAGACTGGCTCGCAGAAGCGGCAGCGGTGCTCGGCGTTCGATCTCCGCCCCGGTGTGCCCAAGTTGGAACTTACTTGGGGGTTTGGCTGAGTTTTGGGTGGATTTCACCTTGTTATCTTACTTATCTTATTTTTGTAGGACTCATCCGTGATTGAAACACCGCTGATGTCTAAAAACTCTCCTGGGCAAGGGCCTAGCCCTTGGTCAGCCTCCCTTTCCCCTGATGATTTGCCTTTGCAATCTTTCTTCCGCAGCGGTGTTAGCAGCATCCCTGTCGCGCTGGTGCCCTCGAACGGTGGATTCATCCGGCTGAACAACCCACAAGCTGTTCAGGCCGAGCTCCAGGCCATGACGCGTCATTTCCAGCTGATAAGCGATGTCCGACAATTTGGAAGAGGTGGGATAGTCTGTAGGTCATCAGATTCGACCTGTGTCGCAGACCTCCTAAAGTGTAAGACTTTCGCATCTGTCCCGGTGAGTGCGTTTATTCCTCCACATCTAGCATGCACTAAAGGCATTGTCCGGGGCGTAGACTCTCGATTGAGCCCAACTGAGACTCTGGAGAAACTGTCTGATGCTGGCGTCATAGCTGTATACCGGTGTAACCGACTGGTAAATGGAGAAAAAGTGGCCACAGAATCAGTTATCGCTACGTTTGCTGGCCTGTCCTGCCCTTCAGAACTGAAAGTGTGGCCGCTTATTTTTAGAGTGGAACCTCTCGCTTCCCGTCCACTTCAGTGTCGGAACTGTTGGCGTTTTGGCCATAGTGCAGGAGGCTGCAAATCAAATGGACGCTGTCGCGCCTGTGGGGCCGATCATTCTCCCAATGAGTGCACAGCTGAAGCCGAAACTTGCTGCTTATGTGGAGGAAACCGTGCGGCTGACTATGCAAACTGCTCGGCTAGAGCTAACGAAATACAGGTACTCGAGGTAATTGACAGGCGACGATGTTCGCGGCGAGAAGCTATTGCAGTCGTCAAGGAAAGAGCCTTTGGATACGCTGGCGTCACTGCGAGGCAATCTATTTTACAGGAAGACAACTTATCGAAGCTCATTGAATCAGCCGTAGAAAAAGCAATGACAAAGGCTATGCAGCATATTGTCACAAGTGTTACCGACTGTCTTTCCCAAGTGTTTAATTACTGCGCAGATGACACAGCTATTGCAAACAGCTGCAACTCCAATCACAAAATCAATTGCTTGTGCTGCAGAACAGGTAGCCAGTTCAGTCCTGGTGCCGAGTACCACATCGGATCCAACATTTCTTGGATCCGATCCTTGTTCTTCGCGTCAGTCAGACTCGCAGGTCCGCATGGAAACAGGTCATGATACCAGGCCGCAAAAACGAACTGGGTCTCCAGTAACTGCTTCTTGTCCATATACCAAAAACAAAAAGGGTAATCCAATTTCTCATTCTGGCATCCAAAAAAGTTCATTGCGACGGTAGTCGCTGAAGTAACTATATCAGTTAGATCATCACCATAGCTTCTTTAAAAGTGCTACAGTGGAACTGTCGTTCCCTGTTTTCTGCTTCAACGGACTTATATTGCTTAACAGCTCATCTTAATCCTGACGTCATAATCTTACAAGAAACCTGGCTTACTCCTGAGAAAAATTTTCATTTTAAAGATTTTCGATCTTTTCGATTAGATCGCCTTACACAAGGAGGTGGCTTAATGATTTTGTTGTCATCTAAATTCTGCCATAAGGCGAAAATAGCTTTCAAGTTAATGTCTTCGGAATGTGAAATTTTGGCAGTGCACCTTAGTATCCCAGGCTACCGTACATTCTCAATTATAAATGCTTATTTCCCTACGGGCGTACACAGTACATATCAATTGGATAGTGCGCTTGCCAGCTGCAAAAATGAAGTCATTCTTACTGGTGACTTCAACTCGCATCACGTGTCTTGGGGTTACAAAACAGATTCAGGTGGGACACGTCTGTGGAACTGGACCATAGATAAAAACCTTTCATGCCTTAATAGCAGTGGACCTACATTTGTCCGCGGACAATCTCGCTCAGTGTTAGATTTGACGTTTTCTAGCACAAGTGTCACTGTGACATCTTGGACAACGATTGATTTCTGTACAAACAGTGATCATCTCCCGGTATACTTTGAAATTGCATGCCCTTTGACATCAGTTGAACGACAAGGCAGAATATTTGTTAATTGCAAAAAATTTAAAGACTGCTTGCGGTCCACCATTGCATCACTAAATAATAATAATGACGAAGAAATTGGCTTGAATGTTTGCTCAGCATTACAGACGTCCCGACAAAAGTCCGAATTTGTAATTCAGACAGCTAAGCGTTCCTCATCTAGTCCCTGGTGGAACAGCGAATGCACACGAGTTTATAGAAGAAGGAAAGCTGCTTGGAAAAAACTTCTACATAATCAGAGCCCACAAAATTGGAAAGATTATCAATTTATTTCGGCAACCTTCAAACGTACTATTAAACATGCAAAAGATGAGTACGATAAAAACCATTTTAATTATCTATCTAATTCCAAAAACAAACGTGCTTTATTTAATTACCTTCGTTTTAGAAACAAACTCCCAATGAGCATTAATGTAGACTCAGTCGTATATACCTCACAGGAAATGCAGGAGTCCTTAGAACTACTAGCTAAAGGACTGGAGAGTCGATTCGCAACGCGTCTTCAACCTTCTGCTTTTTCTCCTGCATTCTCAGGCTACAAGGAGATATCCTATTCGGAAGTAGCAAAGGTTATGTTACAGTTGCCAACTACAGCGCCTGGCCCGGACGGCATAACAAATGCAATGTTAAAGATTTTCTTTCAAGAAGCTCCACGTGAGCTTCTGAAGTTGCTAAACTACTCTGTTAGTAATGCATGGATTCCACAAGAATGGAAGATCGCCAAAATTATTCCGTTAATTAAAAAACCAGGGGCAGGGTATACTATCGACAACATCAGACCAATTGCGTTGACATCAAACATAGTGAAACTTATTGAAAGAGTGCTTCTCGGACATATTTTAGAGTTTATTGACGACAATCGATTGTTGAGTCCGTGTCAAATTGGATTTCGATCTGGCTATTCAATATGGCACGCGCATGTAGACCTTGAAAGTCGCATTAACATCGCCAGACAGGAAAAACAATACGCGGCTCTAGTTACCTTAGATATATGCAAAGCCTATGACAGCATTGAACATACAATTTTAACGAATCGGTTACAGAGCCATTGCTTTCCAGGCTATATAATAGCATGGGTGCATGAATTTTTAAAAGACCAGGAGTTCTATTGTTTTCGAAGCGGCTATTCTTCCAGTAAATATAAGCAAACAAGAGGTGTGCCTCAGGGATCGGTACTTTCACCAGTATTATTTAATATTTTACTGAGCAGAATCCCCGTTCACCCAGCTGTCAGTACATACGTTTATGCTGATGACATTGCCTTTTTTGGTATGGCTAGCGACATATACTCTCTTTACGAAATACTGCAGTCGTATCTAAGGGAACTGGAAGGCTGGCTGGATAGCTTACACTTAAACCTGAATGCTAATAAGTGTGCTATCCTCGTTTTTCCCGTTAAAGACCCAGTATACATATCGCTTAACTATCATCTCGAAGATATCCCACAAGTAGAATCACTAAAATACCTTGGAGTGATTTACAACGGATATCTTAACTGGCGGCCGCATATTGAATATATTGCGACAAAAGGAGCTCGTTCAATGGGCATTTTGTGCAAGTTGAGCAACGGAAGAACAGGTATGCGAAGAAAATCCCTCTTGATGGTGTATAAGATGTATGTTCGTCCGGTGTTAGAATTTGGATGCGTTTTATTCTCAGGTGTCCCAGCATACAAGCTTCGGCCGCTAGTTTTGTTGGAACGAGAGGCGCTACGTCTGTGCTTAGGCCTCCCAAAATTCGTTTCGAATGCCGTACTGTACCTGGAGGCAAGAATCCCACCCATAATATGCCGATTTCGCCTTCTGACAGTTCAGACTTTCCTAAGGCTATATGAATCCCCATTAAACCGCCTTCAAATTATTTTCCTCTCTAATCCAGAATTATTTTTTCCTATTCATTGGCCCAGGTTTCATAGACCACAGATTATATTTGTGCAAACATTACTTGAACCACTAAATGTGCACATTCGCGAGGTGCTTCATGATAATACGCATTCAAATTACCCAGAGATCAGGTTTGATGACATTTTCCCAAACCACGCGAAACTCCTCCCTTACGGCATTTTAAACGCCATGTTGCAAGACCACCTGAGCAGCCTAGAAACAAACGTTATCATTGCAACAGATGCCTCACAGTGCGAGGAAAAAGCTGGCATTGGAATATTTTGTCCTGCGCTCGACTGGTCTTTTTCTTTAAGGTTGCCTGATTTTGTGCCTATTTTTCTGGCCGAGTTGTTAGCAGTAATCCTAGCTTTACGTAAATTAGACCCAATTATTACAACGGCTGCCATTCTGACTGACTCCCTTTCGGTATGCTCTTGCCTTACCGCTATTAATGAGTCACCCATGCTAAAACTATTCCGCTTACTAGTTCCTGCCCATGTGCGATGTGTTCATTTGATTTGGGTGCCAGGGCATAAAGGTTTGTTTTTTAATGAAACTGCTGATTCACTGGCAAATGCCTCACTATCCGGCCCTGTTCTTCCTATTCTACCAGTGACAGCACAGATCAAGGCGACAAGATTTCGGATGCGATCAATAAGATTAGCCTTATCAAACCCACATTTGACTGCTTCTCCAGAGTATAAGCACCTGGCATTTCCCTGGCATAGCGAATCCTGTGACACAAAGATGCTGGAGGTCTGCCTCACCAAATTACGCTGCCGCATACCCTCGCTGAATTTCTACTTACACAGGTCGGGTTTGGTTCCCTCCCCCCTCTGTTCTTTTTGTAATGAGGAAGAGAGGATACACCACTTTCTTCTATCTTGTCGCCGCTTTACTGCGCTTAGAAAAAGATGGTTGGAAATACCTTTTCGAAGAATTGGCCTGGACTTGACAGAACCTGCAATTCTTTCGTTCGGAGCGTCCACTTTGGGATTCAGCCACACGGATGCATGCTTCGCTGTCCGAACATTCCTTATGGAATCTAAACGAATGCCCTGCTAATTTCCTTTATTTTTGTTTTTACTTTTAAGTTAATTATTACCAATTCAATATTACCTTCCTGGTGTTATTTAACAGGCAATTCTGCGCTATTCAATGCTATTTCAATAACTATTAGGAAATTTATGCTTCATAATAATTTCGAATAATCCACCCATCTCTTGGCCAATCCCCCATCGTGGGTAGGAGCCACACGCATCACAGGCCACAACAACAACAACAACATATACAGTAACTCTAATGCGGGTGAGAGCGCTGTCACGTGGTATTTTTCATATTTCGCGGGGTTTATCTATCGTCGGAAAAAATTTGTGCGTAATTAGTACGTCGCTGAAAATACCGCAATTAGATGTCCCTTGGCTGCGCCTACAAATGCTTTACTGGTACTTTGGTAATTAGGGTATTACATCTTGAGCTAGAAAATTAATTACAATTACCTTAACAAATCTCAGTAATTAAATAAAGAATTACTGGCAGCTACTCTACTGTATCGGAAACAATATGCAGTTGGTTTTCTTAAAGTAACGCGATTGCTCTTATTTATTTAGTGCATCAAATATTTATGACCTCTACATGCAAGTGACGATGTTCCCGTCCTTAATAAATGTTGTAAATTATCAGAAGTGTTTTTCTTAATAAGTCTAGCTTTGCTTGCTGGAAAGAGAAGCGATACTGAGGCACATATCATTCACGTGCATTTCACACGCCGTTGATAAAAGGCTCTGCCGAAGGGGTCACTAAAGTCTACAGGTTTTTTCCAGGGTCAAGAAAGCGCGCAGAGCGTTTTGAAGAGATGTGAACATACAGCAACATGTTCATTCTCTAGGCATAAACTATACATACCTTTAGAAATAATTGTTAATTGGCTATACCTCCTTCTCTTTAAATATATAATAAACTTTTTCCTGTATATATATATATATATATATTTTATATGTGCATGGTGTTTACAGTGGAAATTTAAAAGTAATGTTGATGTTAAAATATACGGAGGAGGAAGCTGCCGCTGGTGCTTCTAATGCGGTTGTTCTCCCACTGTCAGGGTTTGCAGAAATAAAGGAAAGTACGAATTAAAATCCATGCACGACCGCGCCAACAATGATGCAGTAAGCTTTAAGCCCCAATAAAAATTTTAAGTGAGAAGGTCGAGGCAAATCAAAAGAAACAACAAATGATGTGGGTGACAAAACGCTTGCAATGATACGTTAGGTGTGTGGGCGGGGTCTCAGACCCACCCCGGAAAACTTCGGAGGGGGCTCGGGCCCCGGAGCCCACTCCTCCCTATCCCCTCCCCCCCCCCCATTAGTCGGCGCTTATGGCACAGACCGAACTCACAACAACTCAAGTGTAACCATTTACCGGGTTTACGTGGATTTGATATGCACTTGTGTATTGTGTGTCAATATTATAAATGTGTCTTGTGTATCGTTGCCTCTGTTCATGTTTCGTGCGCCGAGAACCGTGACACGAAGTGCTTTTGGGACGAGGTGGCGAAAAAGGCAAGGTTCTGACTAGTGGTGTAGAAGTCGCGGGGCGCGTAAAGGCGCCAATACACTTCGACGTGACCCGGCGCGCGCGCGGTGGTTGCGCTACGTCACGCCAGGTCGGCTACGCCGCGTCAGGCACTGAACTTTAGCGTCACAAGTTGGTGGTTGGCGTGATTATATTTCTTTAATGTTTTTTTAACTAGTTGGAACAAGTCGGAACGTTGGAGGTTATGAAACGGCCGCCTACGTCTTTGTGCTGTCATGGTCGTTAACTTTGTATGTACCAAAATTCGCATGCTACAAGAGTGTATGGAGAACATAAATTATGGGTCATGAAACAGCCGCCTACGTCTTGCTCTCATGGTCGTTTCGCTTACTTGGTAGGTTCCCCGCACAGTGCTTCGCATAACATCGATTCCCAAAAGGCGTGGGATCTGCTGACTTTTTATGAATGACTTTGCAAATGCGTTTTGGATGAATTGAATGTGACGTGCACCTTTGTTTTATTGTCGACACAAATTCGTACACAATATTCGCGGTTATTTCTCACTAAACAACGAGCGACTTCGAATTCGCTTGCGGCAATCGCGCGACATTTGCCGCGTGGCACATAAAGCGAGAAAGAAAAAAAAAGAAAAGGAAACGAGGTGTCTATTTACACCACAGCTTTCCCAGACCTCCTAGTTCTTTAGACATAACGTCTAGCACAACGTTGAGGATGTTACTGTGAACTACCTCAATGCTTCGCGCCGCGTCAATGGTCACCCAACGACCACTACCGCTATCGAGCGCGGCCAAACGGTCGTAGTTCGCCCGTACTTTGGCTTGAAACTCGGCGTTCTCGTAACGTTCATTGCCGAAGCCCTCCCGAGCGTCCAACACGCCGGGCGGTGCATTCATGTACAATACAACGTCCGGCTCCGGCAGTCCCCTGTCGGGCTGCTGGCACCACGTGAAATCGAGAGATTTGGCGGCAGTGAATGCGACGCCAGAATAAGCATAACGGTCACAAATTACCGTCCTGTGTTGTGCGACAGCTTCGCGTATTGTCTCGGCCTCCTGCCAGCGGTTCGCGGAGAACAGCAGGTGAACAGCGTGGTCGTCGAGGTTGGCGCTCTTTCCGAGGTAAGCGTCGAGCAGCTTGCCGGTGGCGGTAGTGCGCTTGGGAAAAGCTATGGCTTCAGTCTTGTGGCCCATGCCCGTCAAAGCCTCCGCTAGCAACTTGACTTGAGTACTTTTTCCTGTCCGGTCACATCCTTCGAACACAACAAACAGACCCCGACGGCTCGACATCATTTGAGGAATCAAATATGCAACCAACAACGGAACGACAGCTGCGTCGTGGTTTCTATGGTGTTCAAATGCACCACAACGATTCCCCCGCCAAAATGTTCCACTCGCGCGCACGTCTCGCACATCTCGCAAACATGTATATCTTAACGTTAGATAGAAGAAAAAAAATCCTTACAAGCTTATGCGCAAAAGAAATATAAACCTGGATTTCACAGAAACCACTTGAGGGCACGACATCCTAAAAAAAAAAAATTGTGTAGTATCGAAAGCAGCTGTTGCGGCTACTCTATGGTCGCGGCGAAACAGGTTTAGATTGCACTATAGACGGCGCTGCACTCAGAAGGCGTGTGAATCCTGCGTCTAGCATTCTGTCCTACATCTCTTTTAATCGTTTTTCTACTAACTCTATGGTTTTTCTCTTCCTTGAAACTTGTATTTATTTATTTATTTATTTATTTATTTAGATTAATATAACAAGACACTGCAATTTGTGTTATCGCACAGCATTTCTCTTCTAATTTCTTTCTTTCCATGCTTTGCAAATCTGCATTGTTTTTCTTGTTTCCATCTTTAAATGCAGTTTGCTGCCTCTGTTTCTCTCACTCCTTCACTGCAGACTTAAGTTGTACCCGACTGTAGGTTGCCTGGGCGTAGCAGATGGGCGCGCTACTTCTCTTGCGAGGTCGCCTAGCAACAGAAACCAAAACACGCGCGCGCATCGTTTCGGTTTTTAGCAGCCGACGAAAACGTGCGCAATCATGACGGAACCGGAGCTCCTGCTAAAGGTGAGTCCTTCGGAGCGCACACAAATAGGCTGACCAATCTGACATGACACAAGAATATTTCTGTTGCAGACAAGAATACACTACTATTGCCGAGAAAAGCAGTACCGCAGCATGCAGCGTGCTGCTGTGGACGGCCTAAAGCGCTACTCGGGAGACGCAGTGTATCGGCTTTACTTTGGAATGTCATTGATTTTTGAAGGTATTGGCTTTGTTCCCTAGCACGGTGTAGCGAAAGTACTCTCTCTCTCTCTCTCTCTCTCTCTCTATCTGCCCTTTCCACCACTTAAATGCTTCATCCTTGTGTACACTCTTTGCAGGCCGTCTCCAAGAAGGAATCCGAGAGCTGGATGTAGTCAGAGAAAGCAAGGATGTTTCTCTCGGCGGAATCATGGCCTTGATTTTTGCACACCGGAAATGCAGCGTCGTTGGTGAGTGTAGGATAGTTTTCGAATCATTGAGGATATTTAAGAACAAACTTTGAACAAGTTTCGATGTACTAATTGCACCCAGATAAAGAGGCTGTATCTCAGCTCGATGCTCAACTGAAAGAGACAAGAAAACAAGCAGGAGAAAAGGTAATGTATTCAATGCGACACATATACCGGGTGTTTTATTTTAATCCTAAATGTTTTTCAAAAGTTGCCTGTGGTATTTTGCACAAATCTATGTACCTAGCTGGAATACTCAAAGAGGTATATAGATTACGTGCACTAAAAACTGACACACATAATTGACCAATTAACAAACTTTCACTAATTAAATTTCAAACGAATGAACTTAATTAGCTCACATATTCCCACAAAAGGCACACCCACTTGTAACGAATTTTGAAACTAACACCAGTTTTGAGTTAAGTGCAGTCAAACTTGCCGTAAAAATGCACTGTTGTTCCACTAACTTTTTTAACAGAACAGCCTTTGCATTGACGCTCAAAAGTCACTGGAACACCAATGCATTTCGTCGCAAACTTTGTGAATGCATATCTCGAAACCGGTGTTATACTCAGAATCTGTTCGAAGTGAATATAGCTTTTTTGGCTACAATTAATAAATTGCAACATTTGGGACAGTTAAAAAGGTAACCACCAAAAATTGTTAATTAGGTAAATATTCACTTCTTTTTTCATGTATGCCTCTGAGAGTGACCTAGCTCAAGAAGTAGAATTGTGCTACATATCATTGGTCATTTTTAAAAATTATGTTAACATAAAATAAAACACCCCATGTTTTCATGCATGTACACTTGGATCACTATTACATTTACGACACCAAATTGGTCACAGGTGTTATACTATGCTGGGTTGTTCCTGTTCCTCACTGGAAAACATGACAAGGCACGAGAGTACATTGACCGTATGCTCAAAGTGGCACCACCAACACGTGAGGCGAGTTTAATTTAAATTTTGTTTGCACACTTTCTTCTTTTCTTTCTTCTTTAATTCTGTAATTACTGGTGCATAAACGGCGGTCTCATTTAAAGGGACTCATATTGAAAGGATGGAATGAAATTGTCAGCACAAAGGACAAGAAGTCTGCAATCCAATACTTTGAATCACCTGGAGTGTAAGTTCAACCAATTCCTATTTGTAGAAAGCAATGACATTGCAGCAACATATGCTTGACCTGCCTGGAGAAACTCTTCTATGCATAGGCAGCAAGTGTTTAACAAGCCAGTAAGTTGATCGTTATCATACTACAATTTACCAAATAAAATTCAGCTTATGGCTCCAGGAATCAGGCAAACTCTTATATGCAATTATGTAGATTACAAATTTTATGAGCTTATACAAGTCTAATTTGTACATTGACTAGATGTTATTGCACAAACTCAAGTTTAACAGAAAAATATAACTACTCTACCAAGCATTTATTTTGCATGACAAAGGCACCTCATAACCCAACTAAACAGAAGTGGGACAGGTTAAGAGCAAGCCATGTGAAATATTTTCTCGCAACATTTGCAGAGAAATAACTTCATCAACTATCGGTGCACATATACGAATGAGTAAACTTTTAGTGCATTCTCGTGATAATAAATGTCATCTGCTACAGTGCTGTTCCAGAAGCCCTGTTTGGGAAGGCCAAGTGCTTTGAATGCAGCGGAGAACTCATGAAAGCCCTGGAAGTGGTCAACCAAGCTGTTGTCTTGTACACTGGCTTTGTCCCCGCGCTACTTGAAAAAATGAAGCTCCATCTCGCATTATCTGACTGGGAACAAATGGTGGACTCTTGTAACAGGTGACATGCCAACAAGCACTCTCACATTTCTGCTGTTCGTCTGCTGGTGTTGTTTCTTTTATGAGAAGGCAGAAGCTTAAATTTCTTTTGGGTTTCTTCTTTTATTACTTTTAAGCTCAGTATCTATGATATTGTGTTTAATTATTGAAACATGAAATACATTAAAATTTCATATTCACAATTTCACATTGAAATACATTTCATGAAATACATGAAATTATTGAAATACAATGATTGTTAGTGAAGAAAAAGTCAGAGATGGATGGAACAATGCAAAAATATACGCTGTTTCCAAAATGGGTTGTACAGAATTTTTTCAAGTCACCTGCACAATATAACATGATTGTAATCCTTCATATGGATTACTCAATGAGACATACAATACTTCACAAAAATCGAAATACATAGTTGACTACCTTACAAAATTTTAATAATCACCTTTGTAGCTAATTCACATTACTTACTGGAATTTACGAATGGTAGCTGGTGCGACTTTGCAAGGCATTATCATTTGGAACAAATTTGGAGGATGATGCCAGCTTCAAGATGTGCATTCCCAAAGTGTCTGATGAAGCGCATAAAAAAAAAGTGTGTTGTTAAAAAAGGTATGCAGAGTGGTACATTTTACTTCAAGTTTGACAGCACCTATCTCAAGACTGATGCTAGCATTAAAATATTCATTAATCACACAACCATCGCGCTCTCTGGAAGATATGAGTAAGAGCTGTCTTTCATGCATTGACATGTGTAATGGCTGCAATGGCAGTATATTTCATTACATCCATTTGGAAGAAATGTTAAGGATTAAACTTAAAAATGTGGAAGCTTGGACGAGTTTTGTATGACTTTGTTTAGCTGCACAGTGTGAAAAATCGATGGATATGAGGTGAGAAGAAAGCACTGCTTGTCCTTTCTTTCTTCTCCTGATGTCCATGTTCTCTCAAGCTGTGCAGCTTAACATGCAATTCTAGGGAGCCAGAAAGTTGCCGAAAGCCAACATTTCTTTTCCTTTACATTCTGCATTAATTAACTTCACAATTTTATTGCTGGTATACATTGGTCATTACTTGTCAACTAAAATATCAGGAGCCGAAGTATATCACTAAATATTGAAAAAAAAGAGGATAAATGACTGCAATTAAGATGCCTCATCGATAATGTCAAAACTCAATATAATGAACATAGATATAATGAATTATAAAATTTAATGAAGTAAATATAAAATTTTTCTCACTGATATCATCATGTAACAAATATGTGCTTATATTTATCACGCAGGTGCCTTTCACAAGATTCAAAATGCATTGATGCCCTTCTGCACCTTATCTTAAACCAGATATGCAAAAATGGGGACTATAAAGAGGTAAGCATTTAAAGCCTCCCTTAATGTGAGCCAAAGCAAGGAGCACTTAGTGTTTGCTGTTTATTTGATCAAAATATTGCCTGCAGCCAAAATATTACCCTGGAAGGTTAGAAAATTTAGGTATGGTACACTATTATCATGATACAAAGTAGTGCAAAAATTTAGCATTACTGTAGCTCTGCTGCAACAAACCAACAAAGCAACAATGTTTTCCAAGACCACACATAATTTCTATACATACCTGAAGTGTTGTAGTCATCCCTGTATACTGCAGGGGTTGTCAAGTGAGGATAAGTGACTGTTTTTACAAGTACAAGCTGACCACTTTCCCTTAATTATACAAAATAGGACAAGGAATGACTAGCCTACAACTTGGCATAGTTGTATAAAGACAATCAACTTTCTTTCTCTTTCTTTTTTTTAATCGTCATAGTCACAAGAATTAGCCCATATTTTGCACTTATTACCAATCATTAAACACATAAACCTGGTCAAGGTTAGGAATACAGCTTCAAACTACGCAGATTAAATAATATTTTCTCTTCTTCTTTCTTTTTTTTTTCCTTTCTTTCTTCCTTTTTATTTTCAGGCATCTGACAGGTTGTCGGAGCTTGTTTCACTGCTTGAAGTAGTAGAGCCAACCAACGGAATTTTGTACAACAGGATAGCTCAACTGCTGTCACGAATAGTGAGTACTGCAAGATTTTGCTATTCCCTTTTCTTGCGAAGAGGACTGCATTATAAGGCAATATGCTAGATCAGTTTTTATCCTCGTGTTACTCTCTCACATTCCACCTGAGCTAAGACTTGGCCCTCTTCCAACATGAAGTGTGGAAATTATCAGGCTGTAAAGATGGACAGTTATAGGCATAGTATGTGAGCATTTAGAAATGTCACAATGTATTCTGTTACTCCTGGAGCAGCGTTTGGTGGTGCATGCATATAAGCTATATCTAGCTAGTTGACAAATGTGAAAGCTATTGATGAAGCAGTGCATCGGCCGCTATTTTGTAGAGATGTCTTTTTCGATGCTAATGCCTTTCAGATTTGTGAGTCGCCACGTTCGATGCTCTACCCGTGATAGAGCATCGCTTCACCATTCATGAATGCAACAAGTGTTGAAGGGCTTTAGCATCAGGAAAAGACATTACTACAAAATTGTGGCCATGCTTAGGCACTATTTTATGGGCAAAATGTACTAACCTAGACATGTACCATTTCAAGTTACTCTCTTGTCCAGTGATGACGACAAACAACAAAGGGTCACTTTTCATCTCACCTCAAATTTGCTGCCAAGGCACATTTCTACATTTCTTAAAACATTAGTAAACTAACGCAAGCCATGTTTCAAGTGGCTTCAAATATGCAGGTGTTGCTGCCTTCTTGGAAACATTTTTAAGCTCTGCCAGTCTTGCGACAGAGCCTCATATCTGAGGAAAGTTTGGCCACAGGGTGGGGCCAAAAGCATATAGTGAAAAGCATGGTATCAGTGAACATTGTTACGAAACATTGAAGCACTTCACCATGCCACCATGTACGCTCACAATTTGTTACCAGAAACGATGTGCTCACTTACGATGTGCACACATTAACAGTTGCGAGGGACGGTGCTCATCAAGTAATGTGCAGTGGAATGATCACGGGCAAGAATTTTCTGCCTTAGTGGCAGCATCTGAGGACAGACATGGAAGGCATTTGTGGTAGTGAGCATAGTGGCAGCAAGTATGAAACTTAAGGAAAGAGTGCGTTGCATCTTGCACAATGGGGCATGCAGTCATTGCAGCTTGTACAACCAGCATATGTGATTTATTGATAGCCTATGGGCTAATTAAGCTCAGGCATGATTCAACTAGACATAGTTAATTAGCTGCAGTTCTATGACTGAATATGGAATCAGAGGTCTGTGTGAGCTTAAACCCCATATGGAATGCATTGATGGCCAAACTTACCCATTTAGCGGGCTCTTATATTTGTTATTGCATACCGTCACCTTTAAGTATGTTCCTGAATGAACTAGAAATGATTCACACAGTCGTGCAGTAAGCGTAGAGACTTTGTGGCCTTATAATAGAATATTAGTCACTAATACTACATTTTTCTTTAAAACTGTACAGTGTTCAAGGCAAAACTGCATTTTGATGCACACGCAAGCTCTAATAGAAAAGGCATGTGCATTGCAACCGGCCAACGCAGACTATCTGGCTGAGCTTGGCTACCAGTGCATCTTGCAGAATAAAACTAAAGAAGCCACCAAGCATTACAGGGCTGCTCTCAAAGCTGACGAAGCTAGCATTACGGCTCTTAATGGTAAGGCTCCCAACTCATCGCTTCTTTAATTTTTTTGTGCTAATGTATACCTGTGCTTGAGCAGCTTCTGATGTTTATTATACTATGGTGCATATTTAACAGGTATCCTACATTATTAACAGTTTTGTAATGCAGGAATCATTTGGTGCCAACTGCTGGAGGGCCAGCATGATGTTGCAAATCAGCAGCTTGAACTCCTCAAGGAAATCCACAAGACTTCCAGCATGCCATCAGTTTGTACCCCTGCATGGCCTCACTTTATTGTACTCTGTTTAGTTAATTTACTCCCATAAAAAAGTATTTGTCCATCATTGACACTGTCCATCATTGACATTCAAAATACATTAATAGGCATTAGAACTGAAAGTTACGTGAGTTGAGTCCAAAACTAGAGAAAAAAATGTGACTAGCAGACTGTAAGAAAAGATGCAGATGATGAAGTACTTGTGTCACCTATGCCTTTTCACTGTCCTCACCTGGTGCACTGTTTCAAGCTTTTATTATTATTATACTATTAGAATAATATGGGTGCATCAACAACAGACTTCTTAGGTTTGCTCTACATGTGCAGCCATGTAAATGCCATGTCTGCAGTCTCAGTATGACCAGAAAGGACAAATGCTCGCTCTCTTATCAACGCAGGAACTTTTGTATCTATGTGCTATGTGTGCACAAAAGCTGCAGGAGAAGCCAGAGGAGGTCCTGAACTACTTAGGGCAATCTGTTGACAACCACTTTGCAAGATTAGAGGTAAGCATGCAACACTGTGGAGAAGAGAAAAAGAAAAGATAACTGAAGGTTATAACAAAAAGCACAGCATGAAATGAAAGCAACTTTACCTAAGGAAGGTTATTATCATTACGCTGTCTTGGTTGAGCTATAAATCCTGAAGGGGCAGCGCCAGACGATGAAGACAAAAGACAGGAAACACACAGGACATCGTCTTGTGCTGCCCCTTCAAGATGTTCAAACCAGTACCAACTTGCCCAAATGTCGACTCTTCTAGAATATATTGAACTATAAATGCAGAACAACATAATACAGACAATAAAATTACAAAATTGCAGGAAACTATAGTAACAAATAATTTTCACTGCTTCCAAAATGACCAGGGCCTGCCACTTGGAGCAGAGTACCTGCTTGTGCTGAATCCAGACTTCATATTTGAAGTCGTGAAGCTGTACCTGCAATATGCTCCTGATAAGGCAAGTGCTTCCATATACAAGATTGCCCTAAATCAGTTAAAGTTCACACAGCCTTTAGTATTAGATGACTGACGGTATTTGAGGCATTTCCTTTTTCTTAGTTATTTTTTTCTTTGCAGCCTGTTGACTCTGGACAAACAATACCTGAGCCACTCAAGAGAGGCCAGACAATACTTCAGCCAGTTCTCAGAAGCTGTCCTGGCTCTGTAGAGGCAGTGTACTGGATGGGGAAGCTCAAGTACCTGTCAAGTAAGGGTGCCTGCATTCTAAATTGTAGGTACACAGTGAAGAAACACTAGACGGAAATATTAAGTTTGGCTACGTTGTTATAATACATTTCAGAAATCCTTAATAGATCAGTCTCATATTGTACTTTTTCTGTGTGAAAAAGAAATGCACAAGTGTGTAGCAACATCATGAAACTTGTAGAATCACACTCACGCTACCAGTGGCCCTGTTTTGACATGAAATTCAAAAATCTAATAAAGCTTGGAAGGTTGCTCTTCATTTTATTCACAAATAGACATTGATATTCCCACTGAAAAAGTACATATAGACAGAATTTCATAGAGTAATCTACAACTCTAAACTAAATTCACGCTTTTTCTTAATGTTCTGTTAGTGAAATGAAAACTGTCAACTTTCCAGGACCTTAGGAAATGTATGGTGCATGATTAGAAGAAGGTAGTGAGAAGTGAAATGTGATATCATTGCACTATCCAGACTGAGTGGCTGTAAGGAGGCTATGGCTATTCACTCCTTACACCACTGCATCTTTTGCTGTCTCTGTTCCGAATGACATACATATGGTGCCAGCTGAGGCATGATTTTATTTAGCAAATTTTACGAGTATTAAAAACATTGTTGTTATTAACCATAATTAAAGTGTAAGATTACCAAAGATGCTTTATATAGTCTTACATCAATAGATGCCCAATGTGACATTACAAGCTAATTAGTGGTTAGTGGTTCTTACGCCTTGTGTCACTGCTTGTAATATGCCAGGTTGAAGTTTAGCAGATGACATATATTACATCACCTTTGACACTGTTCGCTTGGGAGACGTATCAGCACTGTGCATGAAATATATGGTGCTTTCAATTGTGACATCCTTTAAGAATAAACCATCATCATCATCATCATCATCATCATCATTACCACCACAATCACCACCGCCACCACCACCACAATTTTATGATGATGAAAAACCAGATGCACTTCTCACTGTATGCCTTGGTACATGCACTTTAATGTCTTGCACCTGTCACAGTAATGTCGTCAACTTTGCCAGTCTGGCAAGTCTGTCTTGCAATGTCACATTGCTGTCCCACTCGGTTCACAACTTGAGAACACAAAATTACACAATGAATATTTATGTTTTAAATTAATTACTGAGCATTTAACGATTTCACATTGTGTTTCCTAGTGACTCGTTTTATGTATATTCGCAGTACTCCAAAAAAGATGCAACTAAAATTATGGTCTCAGTTGAACATTCTCTCTCTGCTACAGATGACTTGGTACAGGCCCAGTCCCTGCTCTCCAAGTGCACGCAGCAGTACTCGAGCTTCACAAGTGCACAACTGCTGCTAGCACAGATGCACATACACCAGGGAAACATCAAGAGTGCCAGCCAATTACTGGAAACCGCACTGAGCTACGACTTTGAGGTAGGAGTCTTGGCTCCCCGAGACATGCTAGCCTAAACAGCTTTGCTAGCACAGCAGGTCAGAAGTATTGAATGATGTTAAGCATGGGTTGTGCATATGCACAGGCTTGTCTGTTGGCCAGGAGCAGTCCGCACTTTTCAGAGAGTCACATTTAAGCACCATGTCAGGAAAAACAAAAGCAAAAAGAACTAGAAAACAACAACCAAACTACAAACAGCAAAACTATAAACAGGAACTATAAACAACCAAAGTCTTAGAGCAGGACCTGAATTTCTCCAACTTGCAAAAAGTGATAGGCATAATACTTTTTTGCTCATTCGTTTTAACCTTAGTAAATCTGTGTATGGAGAAAACTCATGCTGACACTGTCAGGGCAGTAGTAGCAATAACACATGCTTACAAGGGGACAAGGGAAAGGCATCTGCTGAGATACGAGTATGATAACTACCCAAGAGTCTTCTTACAAGGTTCTATAGCACACCAACACAAGGTTCTATCTTCTATAGCACACCAACTGGGAGCCTTGTGTAAGGCCCACTTGGGGACTACTTAGCACTGGCAGCTGGGTTCATGATGGGCTTATGTTGGGCATAAGCCCAGCTTGCAGTGTTTATAGAGCTTTATCAGCAGGAGTGCCTGTATGATACAACTATATATGCTATGCTAAAAGGACTATGAACAACTTCACCAGGTGAGGGAAAAGCCGATATTTCACATTATCAAGGCTAAAATACTGAAAGAACAAGGCGACTACCAAGAGGCACTGCAGCTACTGAATGCTGCCATGGCACTATGTACCGCACCCGCATCAAGTAAGTAGGCTGCGACATGCCCCGCGATATGTTGGTAAATTCACTCTGATGAAATTTTCACTTCGTAGCTGTGTCGCGCAAGAACCGGAAGCAAGAGCTGACCTCAAGTGACAAGCTGTCTCTTTACCTTGAACTTGCTGATGTGTATGGCAAGCTAGACCAACAGGTAAACATTTGATTTTAACTGACAGTTCACCAGATGTATATAGCCCATTCTGTTAATACGCCTGTTCTGTTACGAAAATCTGTATTTTTTATTTGATGAAGTTGTTCTGGCTGAGTACCTGAATGCCAGATATGAAAGGCAGCAGCAGAACTCCGTAGTTGCCAAGCCACTGTGGTGGTCATTCATTATTCACCACACTTAAGCATCCAGTGACTTTATTCATTCACCACTCTGCTTTCTATGAAGTGTGGGTATTAATATTAACAGATTGAGAGCCATGCGTTTGGGTAGCCAGTAAGTTAATCTCCCATTTCTGTCACTTGACCAGCATGAGGCAGTAAGAGTGATGCAAGAAGCTGCCAATGAATTCCGAGGCACATCCGAGGAAACACGAGTGGCCATTGCAAGCTGTGAACTGGCCCTTGCTCGGGGTGACGTGGAAGAGGCTTTGTCCCTGTTACGCAACATTGGGCCAGACCAACCTTACTTCCAACAGGCCCGAGAAAAGATGGCTGACATTTATCTGAACTACAGAAAAGACCCACGCCTGTATGCCAGCTGCTATAGGTATGTTAAACAAATCACACTTCATGGTTTCAACAGCACGACTGGACACGGACAGAGTAAACCGGATAGTGTTTCCTCCTTTTTACTCTGTTCTTGTCCAATTGTGCCGTTGCAACCACGAAGCTACACAAACTCGCCCGATTTTCCATCCTGCCAAATAGCAGTGTCATGTAGAAAGTTGCCCTTGAGTTGAAATGTGTTTCTTGCACTTGTTTTTCTCTCACCTCCTCACACTTGCTCAGGGAAATCATTGAGAAGTTTCCAGTCCCACAGTCCTACTTGATGCTGGGTGATGCTTACATGAAAATACAAGAGGTAAGCTTTGACAGTGGACATATAGTAATCTCTAAAATATGAGTAATTCCATCTTAATTCCTGACCCTGTGAACAGTATCAGTGAAAATATTATTTCTATTCTAGCCAGACAATGCCATTGGTGCATATGAGCAAGCTTTACGGAAAAATCCAAAAGACAGTGCAGTAGCGCGAAAGATTGGACAGGCACTTATCAAGACACATCAGTTTGAGAGGGTAAGTACTGAACAGCTTATCAGACTTTGTGTGATACTTGGCATTTAGCCATCTTTTGGCTTCAGATTCCATATGACAGTGGCTATCATTTTCTCTGTAAGCTAAAAACAATAGCATCTGCCTTGTGTTTTTAGTTCGTTCTGTATCCTAAAACAGTGTTACACTTGCATAAGGTCTACATGCCAAACACTTAAAATCTATGTCCACTTGAAGAAGAACGGCAATTTAGGTTGATTGGAAATGAGTGGTGATAGGCGAAGTGCATAGGGCAATGATTGATGCATAGCTCACAGTAAAGGTGGCCACCATCTGTCCTTATTGTTCTTGTGAGACCAATATTTTACGTGCTAGACTGGGGGAGCGGGCAAAAGCAGGCTTGGATGATGTTTAAAACAAGAACAGCCACAACCTGTCCCTTTAGGTCAGCAACACAGTGCCGATCAGCACTGTTATCCAACCTGGAAGAGTGTTTTGCCACGTGCGCATGCATTGTAGCTCATACTGAGTGTGATAGTGCACTGATATCAGTGAAGAGGAAGATGACCCACAGACTTATCTCTGGTGTGGTTCAGGCTATCACATACTACAAGGCTGCCATAAAATCTGGAGGACAACCACAGATGAAGTGAGTCTATGTGGCCCTTGTGCAAAATTTGAATGAAATATTTTTCTGTACTGTAGTTTACAGTGATGTGCCTTATTTTCTCACTGTTTCTGACTGTTCTGTCAAAGGTATGACTTAGCTGAACTGCTGGCAAAAATAAAGAGATATCAAGATGCAGAAGATGCCATCAATGCTGCTCTTGGAGCACTTCAGAAAGGTATGCTTACTTCATGTCTGGGAATTTCAAGAGTATATGGCAAGAACAACAAATGTGAAGATGCTTCAAAATAGTGCTGTATTATGGAACAACAACTTTTCATACCACTTTCACTCTACTCAATCATTTTTTGTAATTATTATGGGATTTTATGTGCCAAAACCACTTTCTGATTATGAGGCACACCCGTAGTGGGGGACTCTGAAAATATGGGCCACCTGGGGTTCTTTAATGTGCACCTAAATCTATGTACACTGGTGTTTTTGCATTTCGCCCCCATCGAAATGCAGCCACCATGGTAGGAATTCAATCCCGCAACCTCATGCTTAGCAGCCACTAAGCTACCATGGTGGGTTCATTTTTTGTAATGATCGTATTTTTGCTAGATGTAGCACACACTGAAAGGTATCATTACAATGAATGGTATTCCTTAAAACTGTGACGTTTCTTTAATGCCCCACACAATATAAGCAGTCAACACTGATGTAATGTAAAAAATATGTTGATAAGTGTGCCTGAACAGCAGTGGCGTAGCAACAGGGGGGGCTGGGGGGCCGTGGGCCCCGGGTGCAAGGGGTCCAGTGGGGGGGGGGGGGGTTGGGGGGTTGGGGGGGTGTCGTATACGTCTGAAGACACCCCTCTTTCCACCGGCTACACCCGTGGGGGGGGGGTTAGGGGTGACAAAGAAGACCTATGAGCCCCAGGTGCCAGACGACCTAGCTACGCCACCGCTGAACAGTTTCCTTTGTCCTGTCCTTTTTCGTTGTTTATAGTGAAGTTAGCACACGTTGACCATGATGTTGCTATATGACTTTCAAAATGCAACTATTGTGCTTGCATGTTGTGTCTTTTCCTCCTAGAACCTGACCTCACAAGCTTGCAATGGGAATCCAAGTTCTATCTGTTGCTTGCTCAAGTTCACCAAAATGATCACAAGGACGACTTGTCAGTAAAAGATCTTAACAAGGCTTTTGAAGCGCAAAGTAGGTAAGTGCATTACTTGAGTGGTAACAGTTCGTGAATTACAGCTCAGTTAGTTGCAAATCAGGTAGCTTTACAGCTTGACAATAGCTTTATCATAATGTAGACCACACTGTAAGAATTAAATGCTTTTGAGCCGGAGAGAATGCTGGCATTAGTAAACGCATCCTGAAATTGTGGTGCACACGAAACACATAGGTTGAAGTGCAGAGCTACTGAACTTTCAATAACTCTACAGTACTGTACTCTACAAAATAATTTGATACTCTTACAGTGGCTTTTTATCTGTTCATAATAGTCCGATTAAATCCCAGCAGCTTAGATGACATAAAAATGATATCAAATCAGACATTGCCTACAATAATCAAAAACATTTTTCTTCAGGGTAATGCTTCGTGTGCCTCAGGAGCAGCCAGACTCCCTCCACGAACAGAGACAACTCGCAATTGTGTATGTTTTCACCTCTTGTCAACACAGTGCACCAGCTGATATATCAGGTTCTTGCAAAATTTATTTTCTGATTTCATTTCACAGCATCTGCAAAAGCCTTGCTGAGCATAGTGAGCTCAAGCGAGATTATGTTCCAGCAGCCAGGTTCTACAAGCAGGCACTCAGCTATGACTCTGCTAACATAGAGGTATGCTTTGAAGACATTACAGTTCTATATGGCAAGCTATGCAATGGTTATCACACCATCAACATAAGGTTACCTCACTTGCTATGTGTTCTCCTAGTGGCACACAAGTCTTCTGTGCACGGCAATGGCAATGATGGCTGTGCCATTTGTATTGAATCACCACTGCTTTCATATGGCAAAGCGAAGGAGCAGAGCTAGCATTTAGTTGCCAGTGTCGCCAGAATTGTTGAACAATGTCGAACTTTTTTAAGGTACAGTTTACAGACCTGTGAGAGTGTGGAAGAATTCAAGGTAGTCCTCGGGGTCACAGAGATGCACCACTGTTAGAAATTAAATGTCTGGTGAAGCATTTTTGATGTCTAATCTGTGTGAATCTGCAATTGCACATTCACCGAGACCAAGAAAAAATGGTTAATTTGACACTAAATTTAAGTGGCAACTTTGACTGCCTTTATATCAACCCTTCAGCAAGCTCGTTTATTGCAAAGGGTGGTCAAGCTGAATTTCTCAGCCTTTTCCTTAGATCCATAGACCTTTTCATACACTTTTTGTACTTTTACTGATTTACATAAATATTGAGAAACACAAACTTCTTTTTAACTGTTATACTGCCACTTACGTATGAAAAGAAAATCATGACCATAGCAGCAGCTTTTGCATGATGGTCCATTTTTTCCCTAACACTTTTATTTATCTATGGAGCAATGGGCAGCTCCTGCACCTGTTATTGCAATTGGAAATGAAATACATCTGTCACTGCCATGCACAGAAAGAGTGGATTCATTGTTGTGATGATTTTCACTGAAACCACAGTGTGCTGGCAGCCACTGATATTGTGTCCCTGTTCTGCTGCTAATGGTACACATTACTGTACATGTGTACCATTCCTTGTGGAACTCAATGAGTTTCATGAACAGCCACCTATACTCATTGGCTCCCAACTTGAAGAACTGTGTACCGCCTCAACTACTAAGGTGCGAGGAAACTCTGTTGTACTGGGTGTGGCTTGGCGTCACATTTACCAAGTCATACTCATTACTTTTTGGATTGGCTGACCGTCCTACTCGCCATGCATGTGACTGTAATGAAACAATCGCACCTTTTCTTTGTATCTGCCCACATTATAACAGTGGGAAGCAGGTGATATGCATTGCATTAAAGACAGTGGACAGACGACCTCTGTCAGAAACGATACTAGGTCAATGGTTACAATGGACGTATGGGCAAAAGGCAACCAGAGCGCTAGTTTGCTTCCTGCTGGCCATGAGTCTGCGAGATAGGCTGTGATAGTGATGCATGCCGCCTCAAAATTTTGTGCGCCAATTTATGTTTTGCTATTCATCTTTCTTCCTTCCTGTCTCTTTTAATCCCTTTTCGCCCATGTGGGGCAGCAATTTGGACTTTCTTGTGGTTAACTTCCCTGCCTTTGCTCTGTTTCATTTTTTTTCTTTAGCTGATACTGCCTGGTTACCTGCTCACGGTGGTGTTAATGTGGACTTTCTCACACTAGAAATATCCTGTACCATGAACCTGGCACGAGAGCAAATGCAATGGCCAAAACTTCTTAAATAATCACTCATGCTGAAATACACACAGCGCGGCAATTAAGGTCTTTGTTGAACAAGGCCTTGTGCAACTCTTGCGATTGCTATGAGAATAGTACTGTGATGCAGCCACTGCGCTTTCTCTGATGACCAAAAACATTCTTTGTGTGCCATCCTGAGCATATTGGAGGGGTGACCGCTCACAGAAGAGAAGACATTAGGACCCTAACCTTAAGCATCATCCTCACTGAAAGCTATTAGAGCTCTGGTGCATTTCGTCAGGATGTCTGCACTGTTGCAACCGAATTTCAATGTGCAGTGAATGCCATTGCGTGTCCGACAATGACATTGTGTATCCGACAGAGCAGCAAACCAGTAGAAACCTGGGTGGGGAGCAGGGGTGTTCTGTAAGTGTCCAGTGTCCATCAGGGGGCGCCACCAGGGGCATAGCCAGTGGGGGGGGGGGATTATGGGGCTTCAGACCCCCCCCCCCAACATTTTTTTCGTGCTGTCAGGCACCGCTGACCAAAACAACCCCCGGTGCTGGAAATCATTCTGGATTTTGTCTAGAATGCCTTTTTTCACACACGAAAAGATATTTCGGCAGGAACATTGCGAACTTGGGCTGGATTTCGTGGCAATGCTTATGCACTTGGAGTCACATAACGCAAGGAGCCCCATCCAAGCACAATATTTCAGGGGCGTTTTGATGGCGAGCGGGCTTGTCACGGCATCTCGCAGAGGCTGCGGAATCTACAAAGCACATGAATTTCAATTTCTAAACCTTATGGGTATAACATTCTCATAAACATTTGACGCGAAAGACACATTGACATTTCCAATGTCATGCTTTATATTTTCAATTTCGGAAATTTGTGGGTTTGATGTTCTTATAAACATTTGATGCCAAAGGTACATTCACCTTTCTAAAGTAGTACGTCAGACCATACAACGAGACAAGCCAAATCAACACTATCAGGCAAGTTGACAAAGCACGCAGCGAGGTCCAATGAAACGAAGAGTTGTGGTGGTTCATTTGTGCCATCATGTCACAGAAAATAATATAAGCATTTTTTCACCTGCATCAAAGCATCCATGTCAAGACACTACACCAGCAGAGACAACTACATTCTTATTAATTTTTCTACTTTGACTTTTATTCACGAAGACACATTGACTCTCTTCTATTTTATTGTTCTCGCTTCTCGCGGGCTGCCAGAGCAGGCCTGAGCACGCATGTGTTTATCTCAAAATTCCCCGACCATCACGTGGTGCACTTCGACGCGTGTTCGTTTTTCTCTGGCTGAGTGGATTTTGGCCTGACAGAGTTTTGGACGCTTTCTGGCTAGCAGACGAGAAGAAATAATGGTCACTCGCCGCCATCACTGTGGAGTCTCGATGCATTTCAACACGTTCGCTTCAGCGCAAAATCTCCGGAAAGTCTTGTCCTGCCATTGTAAGATACCGGGCAGTATGCGCATGGTTACCTGTGGACCAAGCATTTCAGGTTTTCTTTGATATTCCTTCGGTAGCCACATTTGGTGCCTAAAGTAGGCATTCTATTGTGGCCAACATGCTTTCCTTGGAGTTCTTTTTCATTTTGGTGTCCCCGCTCCACAAAAGGAAACAAGACATTGTTGCATCGCAACGAATTGTCGCATGGTGAAAATTCAATTTTATTACTTCTTCTTCTTTTGTGAAAAATAACTGGCCACAGGACGCTTCATTTGCCGGATACTCTTATTATATTATTATGATAGCAAGTATATGGACACTCCAGGCACATTCCTGCCATTACCTTCACCCTCATGTTCCATATAAAGTCCAAGGGCGATAAAATCGTGACCCCGTGCCGCGTGCTGTATGTGCTGTGGAAGCGGAAGGAGAGGGAGGAAGGGGGGGGGGTCTTGAATTTTGTGATATGTGAATCTGTGATTCCACAACATATTTGCCTTGTTTGATGCATTATATACAGTGACTTTTCCTTAGATACATAGATTTATCAGAGACTTATAGGTGCATTTAAATATATTGTTGTGAGGTTTTGTGTATACGTGCAGTGAACTTTATTTCCAGCGATGCTTTTTTTTGCCTTTAACAAGCTGTATCTTCGCATTTGTATATTCTATTGTAGCTTTGCATTTCTAATGTATGAGGGCAAGTCAAATGAAAGTGAGCCAACCTGCCCTGCGCAATAATGGTTCGGTTAATTATCTGCGAGGCATGCGTGTAGCACACAGGCATCTCTCATTCACGAAAGTGACATGCAGATGTGAGGATAAATGTTCTTTAATGCTCTCATACACTGGGTTGAACATGGTTGCGTGACCTAATGGACGCTCCAGAAGTTGAGCAGCAGGGTGTCGTGAGGTTTTTGACAGCTGAAGGTATTTCCCAAAAAAGAAATTAGTCGCCGTATGGCTGCCGTGTATGTTTAACATTGCATTTCATTGGCCACTGTGAAGCGTTGGAGCAAATGGTTCAAAGATGGATGTGCAAGTTGCAAAGACAGTCCAAGACTGGGCCAAAGCCACTGTGCAATCACCTCCAACACGTTCGAAAAGGTTGATGAGCTGATTAGACAAGAACAGGAGGATACAATCTTAAAAATGTTTACACCCTTTGGGTTGTATATTGTCCCCAAACATTAATCGTCATCTCTCTTGCCTGCATTTCCTTTCTTTAATGCTGTGAGCCAGGTACTTCCTAGTCACGAACGGCTTGCGCGTTAGCAGCTTGACACAGCATTCTCGACAGGAAAGTAGTGAGCGCCGAGTTTTCAAGAGAGGAAACGCAAGCAAGGCAGATGACAATTATTGTTGTGGGACAAGATAAGCCTCGAAGGGTGTAAGCTCTTTTAGAATGTAAGCAGTAATGAACTGGCAGAGCGTGTGAACATCACAGTTGGGTTCACACTATAATTCATGAACATCTCGGTTATCAGCTCCTGTGTGCGTAATGAATGATGAAGATTAGGAACCATGGCCAGAAGACTGAGAGGTTCGGCACTGCCTTGACTCATCTGATCCAGTATTACAATGAGGGTGACGACTTCTTGTCGGCAATTGTGATTGGGGATGAATCATGGTGCCACTACTATGAGCTTGAAACATGATGGCAAAGCTTACAGTAGAAACATTTGAATTCACCACCCCCAAAGAAAGCAAAGGCTGTCATTTCTGCCGGAAAGGTGCTGACTTTTTTTTTTAAATTGTCAGGGGCCATCACTGAATTTGCTAAACCTGGAGAGACTATATTAATCATTTTTGATAATGTGAAACACCGGATCAGCTGCGTGTTGCAATCAAGAACAAACGACGTAGGAAATAGATGAATGGAGTCATCTTGCTCCACCACAATGCCCGTCCCCACGGCGCTAATGTGGTTAACACAAAACTGGCAAACTTCAAGTGGGAAACGCTGTAACATATGCCATACAGCCTAGACCTGCAGTCTTGCGACTTCCACACTTTTTGGGGCAATTGAAGAAACAGCTCAAGGGAACCAGATTCATGTAGACAGTGACGTAAAAGAGTCGGTTACAGACTTTTTGAAGCAGCAACCGAAGAAGTTTTACGAGACGGGAGTCACGCAACTCGTTAGTCAGTGGTACAAATGTCTAAATCTCATGGAGACTACTTTTAAATAAAGTACCCTATTTGTCATATATTTGCACTGGCTCACTTTCATTTGACTCACCCTCGTATATGTGCTCTCTGTTATAACTATAGTTTTGTTGCAATTACAATACACGACTGGTGACAGCTGCTCCTGCGCAATACACTGGAATGAAGGACAGTGTCATTGAGATTTTCCCTGGCCGTCGCATATGTGCAAAAATGTAAACAAGTTTCTTGAATGACAGTTTCATTAAAATATGTGTCTTCAACTTGTTCATTTCATGGCCTTCATATTTTTCATATCAGCGGCATGCACTGCTTTGCTGGTTTCGAACTGATATAGTTCTGAAGTTTGTGATATTTTATTTACTTATTAAATAGACAAAAAACATGGAAGCATTGATATCGGTTATTTCGGGCACAATTATTGCGAGTATATTCTTTAATGAAAAAAATACATATTTTACTTGTCTTGACAGCATCTAGCATTGAAGAAATTGTTTGCTGCATCTTTGGCAACGGCAGTGCCGTCATTATTCGTGTATTTGATCCCTCGAAAAATTCTATAAGGAGGAGGCC
This sequence comes from Dermacentor variabilis, assembly GCF_050947875.1. Classification (NCBI taxonomy): domain Eukaryota; kingdom Metazoa; phylum Arthropoda; class Arachnida; order Ixodida; family Ixodidae; genus Dermacentor; species Dermacentor variabilis. Next base: position 63,959,157 of record NC_134572.1, read on the forward strand.
GAGCTGTCGTGAGCCTCCCCCCTTCCCCCGAATGAAGTTTCTGGCTACACCACTGGTGCCCACCAAGTGGACATGTATATATCGTTTCCTGCTGCACTGCGGATTGGCTGGGGCCACCTATCTCCTTTTCACGCGTACGAACCCAGTCAATCAGGACTTCAGCAGCGGATGAACTGGACATTTCATCCAATGGACATAGCACCCCCTGGTTAAAACTTGGCATTCTTCATTGCTGCTCCTAATAAATGCCTAAAGGAATACAGGAAAAGCATATGTGACTGCTTGTTTTCCATTTCTCAGATTCTCCTGGCTCTTGCAAAGTTAGAGATGACCTCCAACAATCTTGAATCAGCCAAGCAGTACTGTAACACAGTTCTCCAGCTTGAAAAGAACAATGATACTGCCACACTGGTATGTTGCATGAATTGGTCTTTCATTTCCAACTAAGACAATGCCATTTAATGCTTAATTTCATGGTGAAAATGGCAGAAATGCTGGTAGTGGAATCAAAAGGTACATTCTCTCATTTTGCTTTCACGTTGCTTCTCGATCATAGATGATGGCAGATCTCATGTTCAGGAAAACAGACTTGGAATCGTCCATGTTTCATTTTCAGCAGCTGCTAGAGAGAAAACCAGGTGAGCTGATGGCATAGTTTGTTGATGTTTTATCATTCTTAGGGTACTTCATGCACTTTCCAGGGGTTATTTATTTATGTATGTATGCTTCTATCTATGTGTGTTTGTATCTTACCATTTTTCTGCCTACTTGGGTCACTGGGTAGTCAGTGGTAGAATGTGCTGTTACAGGGTTCAAAGGCCTGAGGCCTAACTAACCAGGCCTCTCGAACCCGGATGCTCTCGCAGAGGCCCCCACATCCTATGCTGAAATTACTAACTTCTACAAGGAGACGAGATGCCTGTGCCTGCCTCCCCAACCCGACCTCGACCGAGCGCAAGCCACCATGCTTCACAAACTGCACACCGATTCTGTTCTCAGTCATTCTAGGCTTTATTTAATCACTGGAGGGGATAACGACCCCGTCTGTACTAAGTGTGACCACAGAGTGTTCGCCACTCGGGCACACATTCTCTGGGGATGCGAGGGTGACCCTCCCCCACAATCATTACTGCCAGCTCCCTCTGAGGAGGGTTGGAATCAGCTGCTGACAGGAGCAGACAAGAAAACACAACTGGAACTCGTCTCGTGTGCCCAAGACATCGCCCCCTACCTGGGAGCCACACTATAGCCTACCTGCCCTAACTTCCAACCCTGCAGTGGCAAATAAAGTTGTTTCTCTCCCTGTACATACTTGCCCTCTTCAACGAACCTCTTTCACTCCGACATGGATCACTGTAGACGCGGGTCTGGGTAGGTACTGCTGCTCAAGGAAACTATTTGATGCCGACCTGGAGTAGTGGGTATTTGCCGCTTGGTCTGTGTTAGTCTCCAATGAACCTCTTTGATGCCAATTTGGGTCACTGAGTAGGTGCCACTGAGTATGTGGCAAGCGAAGAAACAATTCTCAGTATTCGCAGGCCCCGGTACACCACTCTTCTCGTTTTAAGGCCACGCATGGACTGCACAGCAGTGCCTCTAGATAGTGCAGCATGTCCAGAAGGAAGCGCAAGAGAGGATCCCAGTTGCTACATGAAGCATTTTCCAGGCACCATGCATTTTGGAGGTCACATGCAGGCTTCGCAGTGGCAGCGCTAGATGGCACTGAGCGTTCTTGGGGAAGCACGAAAGAGGAGTCCCATAGTAGTAGAGGTCTCATAGATGCCTCGTTTCGACGGTGGCAATACACTGTGTTGCCATATTGATTCAGTGCTGATGCATTACCATCGACAGTTAATTTGGGATGGATTCTGGAGATTTTTTTTCTTTTCCATTTTCCTTGATAAGGATTTTGCATATTCAGACAGTAGAATGAAGCTCATGGATACACAATTACCCAAGGCAGTGTATGCTCCATCGATGATCCTGATCCTGAGAACATTTGGACAAAATGAAACAGCAGCAATGTTAACAAAAGTGAAAGAAGCTTACACTGAATACGTAAGCTTGGAGGCACCTACAAATTGCTAACGTTATGACACACTACAGTAAGATAACATATCAGAAAGTGCTTCTGGCACGTAAAACACGATAATTTAATTAATTGTTTAAATTAAAATAACATAGAAAGCCATTCAACCATGCTTTGTAGCCACATACATGATAACAGAAATAGTGTGCCACGTGGAAGCCCTGTTATATTTAAACTGTTGCATAAAGAGACTATGGCTATTACCAATGAGCGAGATGAATAAATACACATATACTCACAAGCGAAATTTTGAAGTCCACAGAGGCCGTAGAAATTTTATTTCTTTGCAGCTCAGGCATGCAGGCTGAAATCAAGTGGTGCAGCTCGTGTGGGTCTGTTTGACTATCGCAACACATCGGGACAGTTCCATGTTGCATTGCTGTGCTATAAGAAATTGAAATTTTTGACTGATGTTGTGGTCTCTAAACAATTTTGCTCAAGAGTGTACATCACTTGTCACATGATTCTAGGGTTGTCAAAAGTTTGTTCCAGTCGTAAAGCATATTTCATGATCTTTTGAAATAGAATGATAGTTGATGCCCATCTCATTGCAGACTATTACCCTGCACTAGCCAGGCTTATAGAAGCCATGAGACGTCTAGGCAAGTTGGACCAAGCCGATCAGTTTCTTAAGAAGGCCAGCAATCTATTGCCACGCTCTGGAGTCAATGGGGGCTACTTCTACTGCAAAGGACTCCATGAATGGTACTTTTGCTAAAGTAATATTCAATGCACAATAGTTCATGTTTACATAACTTCTCATTTTATTTAAAACATAGAAATCTAATCCTTTGTTTCAAATGCTACATTTTCAATGTCCTTTAAAGAAACATAAAAGATAAAAGTTGGAGCCAGGTTAGACCTGTGGATCATAGTTCCTAAATTTCCTAAATGTTTTTTCCATAGAAAAAAAAAAGTTTGTTAATGTAGGAAATCTGAACTAAGAATCGAACTTCTAATTTGTGTAGAGAAAACAAAATTGTGTAATGTGGCATGCGCAATCTATAATGTCAGCAGGCACCAAGACTGGAAACCCAAAACAAGAATAATTTGCAATTTACACCCCGAACACAGTAATATCAGGACAATGAGGAGTCTTCAGCCAAAAGTACCTTCACAGGTCATTGAATGATGAAAATTTAGCTTGCACACTTATGTTCATCTTGAAGTCTCATGTCTTGATAGAGGAGCCAACTGTAAGCCAGTAGGCTGCCTAAGAAAATATTACAAATGCTGTGCAACAAACCGTTATCCTAAGGTTTTTCACTTGGTTTAGGTCTTATCAGCAGATATGATTTCGATTTCGGCAGACGGTGAATGAAAATATGCCTAGAGTACACATCCGTTCATAACAAATCATGGTTTTGTCCTGAATAATCCATGATTTAGTTTTAGGTGGTTCAAGCTTGTAATTCACGTAAAGATGCAAACAAGAATATGGTGTCCTGAGAAGCTTGAATGCTATGAGCTGACGCACAATTGTGTGCTTATGCCTGTCCAGGTACACAGGAAATCCAGCTGGAGCCATGAAAAGCTTCAACAAGGCCCGCTATGACCCAGATTGGGGCCTCATATCAACTTATCACATGATAGAGATATGCATCAATCCAGACAATGAAACTATTGGTGGCGAAACATTTGACAATGGCGGGATTATCACAGGGTAAGGTATATCAAGTGCAGCTTACATATTAGAGATAGATCATGCAAATGAAGTGTAGCCATCCCCAGCATTTTATGAAATGTACATCAGGAAACTGCTCCTCGTAGTGCAGTTCTTCTGAGGAGGTTTGTTTTTACGTGACTAATTTGTGCCTTCACTACAAAGTGAGAAAAATGAGACAATATATATTTTATTTATAAAATACTGCGGACAAGAAGTCCAAGCAGGGTGAGCAAAATACACAAGATTATTTACACAGAACAGGATGAAACAAGTGTGTAACACCTTTCTCACACAAATTTTTTGGTCATAAGATAGACGATTAAGAGAAATTTAAACTTGATTATAATACAACTGTAATTAATACACGAAATGACAACATTATTTACACAAATGGCATATAGGTCACAGGTGCTGGGGATATGCTTCAGCTTATTCCAGTCAGCTATTGTTTGTGGAAAAAAAGAGTACCGAAAAGGGTCAGTCCTTGTGAAAATTGGTGTTAGAGAATGAGGGTAGTGGTGTCGAGTGGGTCTGCTTATCAAGGGGGATACATATTTTGCGGTGTCTTAGGCTAGCCTGTGATTAATTAAGTTTGGAAGAAACTCTAGCCAATTTTCTTCGAATTTGTAATAGTTCAATGTCGTTTGCAGATAGTAATGCAGTGGCGGAGTCAGTAGCCTTAAATTTACTGTAAATAAATCGTACTGCTTGTCTTTGAATTCTTTCTAGGTTCTTAATGTTAATTTTTGTGTGAGGGTCCCAAACTATGAAAGCGTACTCCACGTTTTGGCCTAATTAAGGAAAACTAAGAGAGTAGTTTAACACTAGGTAGAGCTATACTGAGTTTGTGGCGCAGAAGGCATAGTTTCCAGAAAGCGGCACAGCAGATGGTATCTTACATATCGAAATGCTTCCCCCCCTTTCCTCTCTCTCACAGAGACGGTGCTAAGGTGGACTACCACGAAGGAGCAATTCAAACTGCAATGAGACTTCTGACTGTTCGTTCCTACACTTCTTGCATGCTTTAATTCTGTGGCTAAAAGTAGTAATGGAACGAAGAAACAGTGCACTTTTTTACCTTTAGGAGCTGAGACCCAAGATGTGCAATGACTCAGACTTTCGTCTTATGAGTAACTTCGTGCTCTTAGCCAAGAAGTCAAAAGCTGATGCTGAAATTGCCTTGAATGAGTTCCTGCAATTCAGTTCCGAAGAACGAAATGTAAGCCAAATGTTTCTGTGAACACAGTAAACACATGATGAAAGTATGCAATTTTTCTGGTAGCCACATGCAATGTCCCTAGCTGCAAGTGCTACCTTGTGTTAATGAGGTACCTAGTAATTCAACTGCATCTGAGGTTACGTCCATGCCATTAGGCAAAGCTTCCTAAGGATAGTTCAGCAGAATGCATTGACAGGTTGGTTGGTGTGTGTTCATAATAAACTTTCAGTGCAAGCAGGATGACACAAGGAGGAGGCAGGACAAGGCACTTGTCATGTCAAGGTGTTGCGTCTTGTCCTGTCTCCTTGTTTATTATCATAACCAAAGAATATGACCTATAATTTAGCTGAGTATTAAAATTTGGCAATGAACAAAATGTAGATCAAAGTTCAGGAAACAAAGTGAACTATTGTTCCATTCTTTGTAATCTGACAAACCACTTCTGTGGAAGCCCTAGAGGTGGAGGGAAGTTCATGAAAGTTCATGAAAATTGTCATCCGCCAGTCTTACAGCACGAAGCACCACCAACGCACATGTGCACATGCACACACACACACAAAACATACCGGTTTTTTGGAAAAAAAGCCTTGCAGTTGAAGAAAAATTCGTTCAGGATGAATTTTTATTCAGCTGCGAGGCTTTCTGAAAAATTGGTATGGGTTTCCTTTGTAGCTTCGTGCTTCAAGATGGGTGGATGACAATTTTCCCTTTCTTTTTGCTTTGTAAGTTGATAGAAGGAAATTTGGCATCCACTGGGACATACCTTGAAACTCAAAAGGGAACCCCTGCAGTCAGTCCATGTAATGCATAGGGGTGTCAAGGGATGAGAAACACAGTTGAGAATGGTAGAGTAATAAGGTAGCACAATGAAATTAGAATGTTTGCAAGCATAGGATGGCATCAGCTAATCCTAGTTGAAGGTAATTGGAGATGCCTGGGAGAGACCTTCATCTTGCAGTAGAGATAAATTATGCTGATGACTACAATAACATTACATTAACAATTAGCCGCATAACATTTGGAGCGGTCAACATTTGTTGCAGTATATTTGTGTTCCCAATCATGTGCTATCACTTGGTGTGACAATACAAGAATTGGTTTGAAGTGCTCCTCCCACATAAGAAAGAAAGAAAGAAAAAGAAAGCAAGACCATAAATCAGAGGGGAATACATATTGTCCTGAATTGTACAATATTGAGCATGTTACCTCATATGAGAAGCCATCCACTAGGATATACTTTGAAGCTCCAAAGGGAAAATTTCTCAGAAAGGAAGCTTTGAAGCAGGACAAAAATTCATTTTAGTCCAAAAATGAAACCCAGAGCTGGACCTCCCTACCAGAGCAGCCACTTTACCATATCTGCTAACAAGGAGGCCTATAGCTGGCAGTGTGCCATTGAACTATACAGGTTGTCCCACATAACTTGAGCCAAAGTTTTGAAAATGAAAGGTACTCCAGGCGCCAGTTGAACCGAATGCATAATGTTCGCACTCGCCTAGAGTTCTTCTGGCTATCTTTTATTTTCCCCTTAACTAACAGATTAGTTATGTTTAATTAATCAACTTTTTAAGTATTGGCTGTAGACCCCAAGTGTGATACACAAAGTTGTAGAGCACCTTGGGAAACCTCTCAATAAATTGTTTCTAACACGATACATCTCACATGGTCCTTTTTTCAACGTTCCAAAGAAAGCCTGCAAAATATGAAAGAACACCACGTGACGGGGCACTTGCGCACTGTTATTGTGCTGCTCTCAAGCGTGCGATGGATGAACAAGGTCGGCTGCAGCGAGGCGGCCTGCAACAGGGCATTATGCCTGGTGCAGGTATCTCGGCATGCGGCTCTTATCGCATGACGGTGCAAATGCACGCTGCTGGCTGAGCGTTGCCGAAGTGATAAACTAAGGCCACGAAAAAGAAAAGAAGAAAGCAGCATTTTGATTCTGCTTGAAAGAAGGAGAAGGTGAAGTGCGTGGGAACGATGGAAGGCGACGACGCCTGGTACAATTTTGCCATTGTACACAAATGACCTTTAGTAGTTTTCGAATTGAACGATGATGCTACAATTTTAAACCTTAGGGCTCGAATAGCAGTGGATAAATCACACAGGGACAAAACTAACTAATGGTAAAAAAACCTTGGCTATATTCAAGGAAGATTACGCATGTCTTCTTCAGACGATTACTGTTTTCGCACTGACCCCATCCGCTCTCTTTCTCACACATACTGTCTAACAGGCGTTCTTTTTTGATCTCGCGCCCCCCACGTGGGCATCACTTCGTGGTCGCAGTATCGGGTGGCCGCGTCTGGCTTCACACTTGTGCACCGTGACTGGCGCGTCAGTCCCTGAGAGAGTGCGCCCGCAGGCTGTTCCATTTTACCGGATGTAGATCATACCTTATGTACCTCGTTTGAACCAATCCCAGCAAACTGCAATATATCCAGTGCTCCTCAGGCACCTGTATCCCTGCATGTTCTCCATAGCAAAGCTATTTGGCTGTGACCCAACGTTGCGCAGCACATATGGCTTACTCCAATGAGGAAAGAGTGGATATGGTTTTGACTCTAGGTGCGTCAAGTGGACATAGAAGGCGCGCTGTTGAGCTATTTCAACGATGGCATCTAAGTACACGTCCAAGCTTAATGACGAATGTGCGTGCATATGAAACGCTGAGACAGACTGGGACTTTTACGAAGAAATTACATAAATCTTCAATCCTGGATGAGGACGTGGAGACAGATAGTCTGCCAAAGTTTTCTTCAGACTCACATGCATGTGTTCGTAGTGTGGGTGCTGAAGCTGGAGTGTCAAAGTCTTCAGTGTGGAGAGTACTTAAGAAGAGGCAACTTCATCCATACCACATGCAGGTGCACCAGATATCGGAGCCGCGCGATTTCCAAAATTGAAAGGACTTTGCAAACTGGATCAAGATGGAAAAGGACTCTGGCTTTGTCAACAAAATGCTGTGGACTGATGAAGCTACCTTCTCACATAATGCCCAAGTGAACATCCACAACGCTCACTACTGGAGCGACGAAAACCCTCATTGGGTTTTGAAGACACGTCACCAATACCACTGGTCATTTATACCAATATCAGTGGTCGGTTAATGTGTGGTGTAGAATTTATGGGGGCACTATCATTGGCCCTGTGTTTTTTGATAACACGCTTACAGGTGAAAGGTACGTCAACGACATCCTTGATGGGGCGCTTGAGGATTTTCTTTGCGAAGTTCCATTGGCTAGGATCAAGGATATTTGGTATCAGCATGATGGTGCTCCCGTGCATGGCAGCAGCAAAGCTTGAAAATGGCTGCATGAAGTATTCCCGCAGCAGTAGATTGGACGGCATGGGCCCATTGCTTGGCCAGCACGGTAGCCAGATTTAACTCCCCTCAATTTCTTTCTCTGTGGCCATGTCAAGGATTTAGTATACCAGATGCCCCCCCCCCCCCCCCCCCAACCACAACATCATAAAACCTAAAAGAAAAAATAAGACAAGTCTGCAACTCCATCCCTGATACCATGATCAAGAACGCCTCGGATAATGTGTCTATGAGATGCCAAATGTGCATTGCAGCAGATGGTGACCTCTTCGAACACGCATTATAATCAAAGGACGCTTTTTGAATTGAAGTTCACTGGAAAAATCATTCTGGCCCTAACGCCGCCTCCCCACCCAATGCCATTACACTTCATTGGCAGGCTGCCAGCTCTTGCCCATATCAAGCATAAAAAGATAAAGCTATATTCTAGTTCTCTTTCATCTCCTTAGACGCTTTATTGTTTTGGCACCTCTCGGCCAACAGCATGCATTTGCACTGTCATGCGATAAAAGCCGTATGCTCAGCTACCTACACCAGACATAACGCCCTGTAGCAGGCCAGTCTCGTTGCAGCCAACCTTGTTCATCCATCGCATGCTTGAGAGCAGCAAAACAACAGTGTGCAAGTGCTCCGTCACCATGGTATTTTTTCATATTTCATGGGCCTTCTTTGGAAAGTAGAAAAAAAAAGATCACGTGGGATATATCGTGTTGGAAACAATTTATTGAGAGGTTTCTCAAGGTACTCTACAAATTTGCATGTCGCACTTGGGGTCTGTAGCCAATACTTAAAAAGTTAATTTATTAAACATAACTAATCTTTTAGTTAAGGGGAAAATAAAAAATAGCCTGAGTAACTCTAGGCCAGTGCCAACATTATGCGTTCGTTTCAACTCGTGTCCAGAATGCCTTTCATTTTTAAAACTTTGGCTAAAGTTATGTAGGGCAACCTGTATACAGCCCTTTCACTGTAGACTGCTAGCAACCTGGATAGCTCATATTGTGGAGTAAGTCAGTAATGCCCTGTATTTGATACATGGACCACAGAGAACTTTTCTTCAATTGCTAAGCTTTCTTTCCAAAGGACCTGCGAGGATTTTCCTTGTAGTTTCACGATACAATATTACTACAGGTGGAACATGTTGAAGAGCCAATGAGTGATGAGATTAACAAGTGTGCACATTTGGGAAGACAGCAAGGAAGACGAAGCGTGGAAGGCAGGCTGCAATGCAATGGCCAATGGAATAAATAAGTCTTTTACCTGTATGTTAAAGTGCCAACTACAATATAATGGATGAAAGCTTTCCTTCAATCACCTTGTGTGTTTCTGTATAATTCATTTTGTGGATATATTATAGTTTGCCTAGAAATACGGGTTTAGAATTGACTTGGAAACAATCAGAAAATGGACAGATAATGTGCACCTAGAGATACCAGTCAATCCTAGAACTGCAGTCTAGAGGAAGTGGTAGTGATCAGATGACATAAACTGCCTCCAAGTCAGCAAATTCAATTTTAGCACAGCTAGTTGTGCTTTCCCCAATTAGGAGGGTCTTTTTACAAGTGTACACACATACCAGAAATGCCCATATTAGGCAACCAATGAAACAATTTGAATGGCATTAGTTGCGTTCAAAAAGAAAAACTTTAAAAGTGAACTGCAAATAAATTTTGGACTGCTTGAAAAGCATAATTGAATATAATGTAGACACTGAGGAGCCTCCATGCAAAATTTTATGTTTAAAGCACGAGTGGAACCGTTACGAAAAGCGAGCAAGTATAGTAATTTTTGATACCGAAACTGAAAAATAACAAAAATAAAAACCCCCAGAAATCCAGCTCCTGTTTCCACAATCTCACCACTGTATTTCAGAGGGACCATGTTGGTGCCATATTGGGCATAGCAACAGCCCAGATGATACTCAAGCAGGTGCCCAGAGCCAGAAATCAGCTCAAACGGGTGATGAAAGCACCCTGGAACTTTGGGGTCAGTGTGAATGCAACAAACTGTTCTAAATTTGACTGTAGAAATGTATGCCATAGTGATAAACCAAGGTTTTGTTCCTTTCTTTTTTTTTAATATATATATATATAGGATGCAGAATACCTGGAGAAGTGCTGGATTCTTCTTGCTGACATTTACATCCAGGTATATTTGAAAGAGCAAATGGGTGTAGCTGATATTGTATTTGACATTAACCACTTTCATTCCATAGACGGGCTGCATTTGTTTGCAAATTTCTGGCAATCAAGTGCAAGCTCAGCCCATCAACGATACTTTCGTTTTTTTGTATAGTGCTCTTAAGCTTCACTTATGCAACAAGTGGCTAAGATATTGTATACATAAATGCTTGAAGTATTGTCTACATCAGAGCTGCACAATATGCTTTTTCTATTGCGATCAAGCCTCATAACTTCTGTATTCTGTTTATCACAGCCACACCTTTACTGCCAAACACAACTGCAGCCACCACTACTTGCTGAAAGGCAGAAGAAGGCAAACAGCTAACATGTTTGCAGGGGCAAGATTGCACAAGCATTTTGTTTTCTTAGCATTCACTTGCACTCTTGCGATTCACCGGCACCACGCTTTCTTCAATGGTCGTCTGCTCAGTGAAGCGGGAGCGCCAATTAAACACCGCCTACTCAGTGACGTAGGAGGCAAAGCGAACGTCCGGAAAGCAAGATGCTTGAGTGCTCTCACCCCAGAGTATTGATATCCAGCCTTTACATTTGCCGCCACACCTTTTATCATCTTCATAATTTCTATTACCTGCTTAAGTACCCTTGGTCTACAACTGTCAGCAATGCATTAAACACATTTGCAAAACAGAGGTTTGAACATAAGTGAGCTATTTCTTGCAAGTGGGCATCTGTTGAAAACTTGATCATGAACAACTGCAATAAGACAGGCCTCTACAATTATGCTACGAAGTATGATGCAGCTTCATGTTGTGTGTTCTCCTGTTACAGTCCGGAAAGTATGATGTATCAACTGACCTTCTCAAACGTGTCCTGCAGCACAACAAGGTGAGCATGTTACAACTTCAACATGCAGTTAAAATATGTTTATTCACTGGTCATTTCTCCTTCAAAAGCTCATAAAAAAAGCTTCAAACACAAAGTTGGTTTTCTTTGCTATAAACTTGGAGGTGCACCTAGCAGCTGCAAATTATTAGTTTACAATACACTCACAAGACCAAAAACTTGACTATGCCACTATCATTTGGGATCCTCCATACAAAAAAAGATATAAACAGAATTAGAAAAAGGGCAGTACAGTAAATAACTAAATAAAAGTACAGAGACGTGCAGTACACTTTATGTATAATAAATACAAGAAAACCCGTTACCCTTATCAACTTATGACAAACAACCGTATGCAACCTTTCCATCTTTCCATATAAGACATATGATCACCCACTTATCCTTCCTCCACCAACTAATTCAGGGCAAACTAGGCATTTCTCCCACCCCTTATGTACAGTTTTTAGAAACACATAGAACTCGTCATCACCACAATCGTAGCTTAACCCCATACTTTGCGCATACTAATGCTTTTAAGTTCTCATTTTTTTCCGAAAACTACGAGAGTGGAATGCCTTACCTGTGAGTGTACTAGCGGCTGATGACTTCGAAATGGCATTTCACGATATATTTTACATAATGTATTTGGTATAATGTGCAAACTTTACTTTATGTTCATTCCAATGATGTTTGTATGCCTTTGTATTGATTTTGATGATTATATCTTGTGCATTCCCTGCCTAGACCTAAAGCAAGGTCTGCACTAGTGTAAAAAATAAATAAATAAATAAATAAATAAATAAATAAATAAATAAATAAATGTTGTGCTATGTGTTAGTAGATAAAATAGCTTTACTAACACACATGGCACAAAATCTTTCATATCATATATTCTCATAAATATTGTCCCAGTCATTATTTTTTTATGCATTAACAATGTTCACAGCACTTGGTGTAGCAAATTTTTCACCACCATTAGGGAAATAAAGGGGTAAAAAACTGGCATTGAACAAAACAACTTCCCAGCTGTTCTTTGTGGTTGCACAAAGTAAGTAACTGGAGAGTAAAGCCAGACATGTCTGTGCAACTACTTCATTGCTTTGAAACTTGTTCTAAACATCTTGATAGCAAGTACACACTACTCACGTATTAGTAGCCCGACATGGCAGCATCTGTAAGCTTCTAGCAAATTGTCTACAACTTCCTCTTGCTTGGTTCTGCTTCATTCTGCCGAACTTACAAGCTGATCATGGTGATAACACGGGCAACATGTCCATAAAAAAAAAAAAATATGAGGGGGGGGAAGTGCTGATTAGAACATAAGAGGAATAACATCGATGCTTTATTCCAGCCCAAAATAATTCGGCACTTATCATTCATGAATGCCTTCATGAACACTCAAACACTCACTGAAACATACCGGCAAATATCAGGATAGGAGCCATGACCAAGTATGAATGCGAAATTAACTTGATTTTTCAATAAAGAATAATAAAACATGGATCACTTTATTGCTCTAGTTCTAGTACATTAATGTGCATGAATGCGACAAGGAGAACTGGACTCTTAATGAAAAATTTCAGAAAAGCCGTGATTTATAATCAGGCACAGCTTGATCTCTCCTTGTCATCCACTTGCAAAAATGGCAGTGGCTTTACTAAAAGATAATCCTACTGGTTTATTGAGAGCAAGTTTTCCTCTGTGGCAGAGAATTGACTTTTGATTTCTTAATTCAAAGTGGGCGTGCATTTTCCACAAATCATTTAGAATCAACTAACTCCATTGATAAGTTGCTTTTCCTTGCTCTGCCATTGAAGCATGCATTCATCTGGAAGTTCAAGGGAATTTTGCTTGCTATATCCGACACCTTAAGCTATGATCCACCATGAAGCATTATGACTTATTCTCTCATTCTTTTGTTTGGTAAAATCTGGTGAACTTCGAATGCAATTCAAGCACTTGCTTGACAATTCAAGCAGCTCCTCCAAAACGGTGAGTGGACTTCATCATAAGATGAGAATTGATCTGTGAAGCCTACATGCGGCTTTTCAGTGTAGAAATGTTACGCCAAGAGCCATTCGTGAATGGCTGGTTCACACTTGATAAAAATGACAGAAACTTTGTCTCTAGAAACTAGAGCCAATAGAAACCAGTGATGAGTACACCTTCAGACAAGTGAGAAAAATGCCACCTGCAACCGAACTCTCACATGAACTTCACCTTATTTTGCTCCTTTACATGTTGGCACCCTAAGTCCTGCACCAAGGCTTACGAATACATGGGCTACATCATGGAGAAGGAGCAGAGTTACAAGGACGCTGCTCAGTACTATGAGAACGCTTGGAAACAGGGAAGTCAGAACAACCCAGCAATTGGTAATTCTGCAACTGCTTTTGAACGCCAATTGGGGGCTGTTGTGTAAAGTTGAGACTGAGCAGTCCAAACAAGACAGAAGCTTGAAGTAATATGGAGTCAAAGTAATCAGCAGTGGTCGAACAAGGGGCAGCGACTGTTACCCTGACGAAGACTGCCAAATGTCACCTGTTGCCATCGGGGTACCAAGTGACAGTCGGCAGTTCCCAGTTGGCAACAGTTGCTGGCCTGATGAAGGCAGGTCCCCTTGTTGAAGTGCTCACTCCAACCTGAGATGTCTCTTGTTCAGCAACTGTTGAGGCTTGGCTGTTGGAGGTGAGGCTTGGCAAGAAATATGTCAGCTATACTCACGGACAACTTTCTGTAGCAATCAAGGGAAAGCTATGAAGGTAGAGCTTCTGCCCGTGTGTTACTGTGCCGAGTATTCCGGCACAGCTTGAGAGAGCTTTTGGTTTCTTGGAACATATGCTAAATCAGTGTAGCTTCCACGTGCGACTGTTTCGCATGCAATAAAATGTTGAAACGAAAAAGCAGAAAAATAAGTCAAATTTAACATTCATTGGTGAATTTGTCAATCATGCTGTTGTAAATAAGGTGTTTGTGTTTTCTCTCCCCAGCTTAAAATAATGTGGAACTTTTTTTGGGGGGAGCCCTCTTGTATGTGCTCTGCCTCGATAGCATTCTCTTTATTGACACAGAAAGTTGTCTGCGAGCACAGGTAGTTAGATCTGCTATGAAGTATGTCATTCATTTATAGCTTAGCAAGCTGTTTCTAATCTGACAATACGAAGTCACAGAATAGTAGTAAGGTGACAAGATGGAATTGATAACATGCCTCTTATCAACATTTCACAGACAGGAGACATTAATGATATTCTAGAGATGGAAAATGGTACATTTTTTACCCTAAAAGAAAAAGAGAGATGGAGAGAGAGGTGGGGAGATGGGGGGGGGGGGCAGAGAAAAAAAAAGTTTGACTCTTTAGTATATTTGACGACTTCCCAAATATCTTTTACTATTTTACAGGCTACAAATTGGCCTTCAACTACCTCAAGGCCAAACGATACACAGATGCCATTGACGTCTGCCATGTCGTAAGAAAAATAAATTTATTGTCATACTATAGTCATATGGTGATCTAGACGCCTTACCGTATTCATTACACTAATGTACTGCATAAGCGACATTTTTCTCGGAAGCTGAAGTTGCTAAGAACTTAACAGTAGCTGATAAATTTCACATGATACATAGCATAATTAGAGACAGCTGTGACAAGTTTCTTAAGTGAACAAATTTGAATGTTATCACAGAAATGTCTCGTGCGAAGAATTTCACTCATTCATGACCAGTCTCTTGTAAGCAAAACCATCGAAAACTTGACTGAAGCTCACTCTCTGCAGGTTCTGGCCAAGTACCCAAGTTACCCAAAGATAAGAAAGGACATCTTAGAGAAGGCACGTGCAAATCTACGCACCTGAGGTGTTCAATGTTATCATAAAAACCAGTTCGACTTTCTCCAGCAACTGTTTTCTTTTTATTTCCTAAGATCATGTACAATGTCTTCACTGAGTACGGCTACCTTGCATGAGTGCTCCACGAAGCATCCCCTTCACTGAGCACCGCCTTAGCCTCTCTCATAACGTACGGAATCTTCTCGTAATCAGGTAGCGACTTCCACTGCTCAATGTTAACCTGCAAGAGAAGCAGAACTCGGTTGTAGCCTGTTGGCAAAAGTTTAGTGCATACTCCCTACACATGTGTTCAGATACTGTTTGCATAAACAACAAATTATGCAGTTCACCTTGGATTTGCATTTTGCACTCCCAGGCATGCATTATTAAAGCAACTTCTAACTTCCTGTCATTAACACAATGTCTGATCAGAAACACTGCATCAGAGGCACCACATATATTAAAACAACCTTCAGCAGATCATCAGGTGACCATACTGAAGACATCATGTAAAAACTTAACACAAGTCGAACACTGATGTAATGAATTATCATAAATCTAAAATGTTTCTCGCTCATAGTATTAGCCTGTAACAAATATATTATAAGGACCACAAACAACTGCTTGATTTTAACGTGTCCAGGAGGTTCTTACTTTTAAAAATCTGCAGTTCTTGCAATCAAGGCTTAGGCAGAGCTGCAATTAGTGTGCCCATAAAAAATAGGACTCAGTGAAACTATATGGAGCATGACTTTAAAATGACCACTTGATTCAAAGTGCTTTTGACATTTATGTCTATCATTCGGTCTCACTATGACAAAACCATACCTTTAAGGACATGACAAGTAGATGAGAAACTTACCAAAAGTGGGTGGTAGCCCAGTGTTACAAGATGCCTCAGTTTGGTCACAACGCTTCCTTTCACAGCCGACGTGTGTCTCCAATAACTTTGGTAATTCGCAGTCAGCACAACCAATCTAAGAATGAAGAAGAAATCAGAGCACATAGAAAAAAACTCCACAAGCAAAGGAAGTTCTGTCTTCTCTATACTTCTGCCAGCAGCTCTACAGCTAACAGATGTCTCAGAAAAGGCATATACTAGTTAAGACAAGCTAGCCTTAGCTCAGCAGGCTTCATCAGAAATTTCTTTTTATAACACTGGATAACGCTGGCCACCTAGGGAGCACTGTACCAAAATGAACTTTCAAATATGTTCATCATTATAGGAACTAGGATAAATGAAAATGTTGGCAGGAAGTAAGGCTGCCTCGAGAGGAAGGATGCAGACTTTTATTTCAAATTTAAGCTTTCTTTTTTGCACAGTGCAGCGGTTTGATACTTTGCAGAAATGATTGTGAGCACGTGATCTACGTACCACACTTGTCTGTTAAAAATGCCCGGACCTGCTGATGGACTGTTCACTCGCTTCTGAAGGAGTAGACCTGTCAATGTTTTGACAGTATCTGTGTTGCCTTTAAATACTGTCTGTGCAATCACCGCATTGTGAAATTTATATCTAAATAACTCCATATCATACTTCCTCTAGTTAAAGATGAACATTGATACCCTGAATTGTCAAACCATATGCTATTGACAAGCATTGTTGCAAGTTCTTAAATTTTTTTTCAGTGTGCAGAGACTTCGGTTGGTGCACACAACTGGCATAAATGTGCGCAGTATGAACTGATTGAGCAGACAGCAACATGTAGCGAGAGATCACAATTTCACAAGGCTGTATAACGAACATTGTTACTTGCCGCTGTCTTACTTCAAGCTCCTGTAGTTAGCAAAGCACAATGGGCATTACTATGTGTCAAGAAATGGACATCACTTGGTAAGGAACATAAAGAGGTGTCTAATGCTCACTTGCAAATTCTATGCTACACCTCAAGATTATACTCTGTTTCATACATATTAGGCAATGCTACAAAAGCTAGAGAGCCTTCTGTCAATGTGCACATTCACAACTAAAAAGTAGTGCATCACATATAAAAGCTACACAGTTTCTTTTTAGACTATTATACAGACTTTTTAGAAAAAGGGTATGAGCGCAGCAAACATAGCGTTATGCACAGGAATTACCACGCTAGGCAGACATACTTAGCCGCTAATAGTAATGTGAGTTTCAGAAGACTAATAAACTTTATTTAATTAACCTTTTTATTAGACCCTTGGGGTAGTTGTTTACATGACAAACTTAAAGGCAGTCATCTTTTAATGCATCTGCATTTTTTGTTTCATCTTGAAAATTGCACCTAATTCGAGATATTTACTATCACCGAATTTCAACGCTCTATCCAAGCAATATTGAATCTGAGCATGCATCGCTGCTAAGTCAGATGGAAACACCCAGTGTTGAAGCGTGTGAAAAAGGTTGAATGATGCAATGTTATGGAAAATACGGATACGGCAAGTCACGGCAGATGTTTGTCAGGCTAAACGAGCCGTGTCAGCTATCGACATCTTAAGGGCATTCTAACCAAAAAATTTAATAAGGGCCCCCACAGTAGAACCTCCATGCAACCGCTTACAGAGGTAGCCATTACCCATACTTAGGTTTTGAAATGGCTTGTTATCACAAATTGTCACTATGACTGTCTTGTTTCTATAGCAACTTTTGCCATAGCTTGCTGCCGGGTGCTAAATGGATTGTGCTGCTAATGAAGTGTAGAACCAAGGTTCTGCTTTGGAGGTCCTTGATGATGATTTTTTTTTCCAAATGTGCTTTAAACAATGCATGTGTGTGGTATACTTGGTGTGCTCTTCTATATCACTGAAATACAGTTGAATGTTTACAAGATGGACATGTATGTTTGCTTCCGCAAATAACATTTTTGGGTCCCATTACCTTGAGGTTGGTTGCCCACAAGGTGCCCTTTGGTTTGAATCTTACTATAACAATACTGTTATAGTAGAATGTCAAACACAGAACCCAGGATTATGGCAACATCAATGTCAGCTTAATAATATGTTGGCACTTAATTACTTATCACTACTGTTAGTGATCTATGACTGTTATGAATGTCAAAGCGACAGACAGCATCCACGCACGTACTCACAACAAAGTACAATTGTTGCAGGTTGTGTAAGGTAACCAGTACTATTGAGGTATGACCCACGGACACTTCAAGAGCTAAAAGAAATAACAAACAGCTACCACTGTAAAATTGTGTCACGAGTACCAATTCACAAATGTACAACTTACATCTTAGCGTCTTCAGGTACTCTTAAATCTTCGATGTAGGAATAACCACCTTCAGGTGTTGACGCCATTTGTGTGCTTACAGCCATTGGATACTCGCCTTTTCGCATGACCACAGCAAAATCTGAATGCGTAAAACAAACACAAAGTGCTTTTAGAAATGCTTCCTTTTTCATAACCTAGAAAATGGGTACATCTCTTACCAGCCTGTGGGTGCCACTGCAATGAGACGCTACTTAAATATATATACATATAAAAGGTCATTGAGCTTCTTAACTATACCAAAGTTGGCTATTTATACTAAAAATAGGGTACAGAAATTCTTAAATTCAGATGTCTTCAAAGCCATGTTATTCAAGGTGTTGTCGGGCCACTGACTCCAAGGAAACAACATTATACGGTCAAGAAATTTGTGCTGAAGGAGAGCTTGCAGCCTCTTCAGATTTATCCCTGAATGTCAGGTGTTTGCAGAACAGTCCATAAAACTTTGTGAATGTCCTTGAATGTGACTTCCATTAACACCAGTTTTCCAACTCCATAGAAGCAATGCATGTGGCATTTATAACTTGCCCTTTCAGGTTACTGTAGTATAACTTCATTGTTGGAGCAATAAACATAGGTGTTTGCTTTCTTTAAAATTATTTGTCATTCCATTACCTTGGAAGTTTAATTAACAGCGCAAGGACACCAGAGGGAACAGAAGAGAGAACGGAGCACTGACTTCCAACAGTTTTGTCGGAAGTTAGCACTCAGTTCTCTCTTCTATCCCCTCTGGGGTCCTTGCACTGTTAATCGAACTTTATAATCGAACTTCAAACTATGTTTTACCAACAAGCCCAATCTTACACCCTTCTTAATCCCATTACCTCGGAGTCTCCATTTAGTGCTCCTTTGAGTCATTTCTACAACAACAATATTGGTTACAGTTATGAGCATAAAAAACTAGCTTAGCAGTTACGGTGATAATAGGTGGTAAAAAATATGCTCTACAATAATTTTTTAATGCTACAGGTAGTGCCTCCCAACCTATAGAGTCCAAGGGCAACTACAAGGGCAACTACGCATGGTTATTAACTTATTTGTAGTACCTTCAATTAATAGATAAATCTACTAGTATAAATAAATAAATTAGATAGAACTATGGAGGTAGTGAAATGTAGCTAGTCATGTGGTGTGGCCCATGAACAAACTGAGAGCTGAAAAGGAAACCCTAACACACATCGCTGCAAAACAAGCATCTTGAACACTGCCTCATTCTGACAGTCGCACTCACCAATGAAGTAGCCGTGCCTTGTCCAGAGTCCCGCAGCAACAAACTGCGCTCCTCCGAGGGCAACTTCGAGGCACTTTTTTAGGGGGACCAGCAAGCTGCTCTCTTCAGCCACTACTGCGATGGCTTCCTTTCGGAGCCTGTCTGGTAAGACTGGCCCTTGATACTCACTGAGATCTATGCGGGCGCATTGCTCCAATTGGAGCAAGTTGGTTAGCATGGTAGGCCACTTCTTGCTAGGAACTGCCAGACAAAAAAAAAAAAAAAACATGATGCAAAATATCTCAGCAGCAAAGTTAAATTTAAATAGGCAGCCAGGTGGAATGTCCTGCCAACATGTTCTCAGGATGGAGTCACTCAGTGCATCCATCTTGCTCTGTGTGATAACCACAGTTGCAATTGAAACATGTAACATGTGGCATTTGCTTTTATCGATCACTACTACCACATGGAACATGCTTCAAACCAGGATTACTGTGTGCTGAGAGTAAAGTGCAAAATGTGCCTAAATAGTCCTGTGGAAAACATTTTGTTTTAGAACTTCATCTAATGTAGCGAAGTAACAAGAATAAACAAGAAGCTAAACATATGTGCGCCCACTGGCCGTTTTTTTTAAGCTAGTGGTCAAGCTGGCACACGAGTGAGGCCAACACATATATTTGACTATGCGTGACTTAGTCTGACTTCGTAATGACATTAAAGATAGCTATTAGTTACCTAATGGTTAACTTAAAAGAATGCACTCGAAGCTTAATGAAGTTAATAATTCGTTTAATAGAAATGTCTTCCTAATGTTGTTCAAGCAGCTACCACACAAAGAACCTATTAAAAAAATACACGGAAAATGTCAGTAGGCATTATCTATGTGTGTAAAAAATAATTCTACAAGGTGAAGTGCGTTTTGCCATAGTCTGCTGCAGCTCCTTGATCTCTACATTATCTCTACTGTTGATCTCTAGAAGACTTACTAATAGTGCAGTGCCAAATGTTTTTGTCACTTTGTGCCCTCTCTTTTACAAATTAATTATACTGATAAGCAAACATGCCAGCTCCACTGACCATTCAAAAATTCTTGAACACAGGACACACGATCCCATGGCTGGGTACGTATCAGTGTAAGTGGATGGCTGACTGAGAGTTTTGCATCTAAAAGGTGTACAGTGGGTTACAAAGGTCACCATAGTAGAGGGCTCTAAAATAATTGTGACCAACTTAAGTTTTTTAACCACTTAACCTTTCAAAGACGAAACATATAAATATCTAGAAAAAAATGTTTATTTTCTATCTATGTGTGCAAAACACATCAAGAATAAGCATAATCAACAAAAGGAAAAATATCTTGTGGAAATTAAAACTGCAGGCAGGAAACTGGAAGTGGGCTTCACCCCAAACCACCTAAGGCTTCATCTGGAATTTGTACTGGCAGCTCTCGTCATATGTGAACCATGGGTGTACATTTCATTTGCTTTACATCACGTGTGCGACACCACTGCAGCTGGAGATTTGACATTGGTCTCTCTCTCCTGACAGTGCTTCAAAAAAAGAAAAAAAAGTGCATCATATGCCAAACTACTTCTTCATCCTGCATTTCTTCTCTAGACCAACAAATGACACTTCCTGCCTGTCATTCAGTGTTGGCCAAAGGCATTTAGCTAGAAACCTTGTACTCAACACTGAAACTCTGCAACAAAAAAATGTTCTTCTGGTACACTCTAAAACAAAATTACACCCTTTGAATCGTATCTTGCCGCACAACAATAAATGTCATCTGTCTTGTCCACATTTCCTTTCTTTAACGCTGCAAGCCCGGTACTTCCCAGTAATGAATGGCATGCACTTTATCAGCATGACATAGCATTGCCGATGGGAAAGTAGCGGGTGCAGCGTTTTCAAGAAAGGAAACGAAAGCAAGGCATATGACGATTATTGTTGTGTGGCAGATGTACACCCCGGCGGGTGTACGTTTGTCTGAGAGTGTGTGTTGCTTGTAGGCAACACTCTTCAAGAAAGGGTTAAAGCAATTTTTTTTAAGCAATAGTACCATTCTGGCTTATCATTTTTCATATAAACAGGGTGACCCCAACCTATGAGGATCACGTGCTACCGTTTAGCAAGAAAATCTTCCTCGATAAAGGACTAATGATGTAACAGCTACTACTGTCATCTATGGAGTGAAAGAAAAAAATGCCATATGACGGCCTCTGCACATCACAAGCCATTCAGAAAGAGGTGAAATACCCATGACGAGGGGAGCTTGTCATAAGCCATAAAGTTACAAGCAGAGCTTGTCAAGATCCTTAAAAAGTTATCATAAGTTTACCTAAAGCTCTTCAAAGTCCATGTAATCTACCAACAGAAGTGTTTCTGCATTCCACCCTAATCGAAATGTGGCTGCTGTGTCAGGGAATTGAACATGTGACTTTGTGCTCAGCGGCAGAATGCCATAGCAATTGAGCCACCATGGTTGTTGTTTCAACACAAGCAGCTAATACGGATACTGCACATACATTGATGGATTGATGGACATGCACATATGGATACTACACATACAAGAGAGAAAGAAGGGGCTGAAAAAGCAGAACGGAGAGAACCACCATGCAACTACTCACCTTTGAACTTGGCTTTGTTGAGGAACTGCTCATCAAAGGCCCGCTCCAGCAACTCCTTTGGGAAACAGTGCAGCCTTGCCAGATTTGTCACAATCCTTGCAAATATATGCGGTGCCACAAGTTCCAACGTACCAATCTTTTCCTGACAGGATGTCAAAATGCGGGCGGCCTCACGAAACAGATCAGTCTGCTTTGGACAGGCAGCCACTAAGTCCGCGAATGACACCACAGAGACTCTCTTATCTTGGGTGATGCTTTCTTCTTCCTTGATGATGCGCTCTGCCAAGTATTCTGACAAGCACGGTGTGGCATATTCATGCTTGTAACAGCAATCAAGCACCAAACTCAGCTCCGACAGTGGCCAGTGGTTATCCATACTGCGATGCACAAGGGCTTCAAGAAGACGTGACGTCCGAGGAGTGTCACGCATAAAGCTGGCAAGAACAGCCCTGATAGTCTGGCAAGTTGTAGGAAAAGCATAAATAAGAGAAAACAACATGATCTGCTAAAACTGTTTGTATGTCTTTCTACATGTTACTCTTACATGTGATTGCCCTAGACAACTTGGCAACATGATTAATTTCTAATGATGATTGCTCTGAACTGGTGCACTGAGGTAGAATTCTTCTTTTTCCTCAAAGGAGCACCTAAATAATATTTCAGTCTCCTTTTCTCTCTCTCTCTCTCTCTCTAACAGAAAGCTTTTGATTCAGTGATCACAGTGTGATTGGACATCAGACAGGACATGGCTTTCCCGGATGCTGTTTACAGTTTATGGGGCAAGGTCAGGGTGACGTCAACTTTTCAGCTTATGTCACTTAGTTGCAAGCAGAAGTGTAGAAGCAGTGACAGTGCACAGAAAAAGTTGTATATACTCCTAAGAACGACAGGGGTAAAGTGTCTGGGGACATGGTGGCACAACAAAGGATTACTGGCTCTTGCACATACTGGAGTGACTGGCAGGCATTGTAAAGATACATGAGGCTATGGTATACAGTACTTTGGAATCCAGTGCTAGGAAAACACAGAACAAGACAAGGAAAGACACAACACACTGCTGTGTAGTTTCTTGTCCTGTTCCATGCTTTCCTTGTGCTGTTTTGCACAATGCAACCATACCAACTTGCCAAGTGTACCATTCTGCTATGGTAGTATATCTTTCAGGCTGGTACCCATAATGTTAGTCATCAAGCTGGGGTTGTAGTGTTGGTTAATTTCTTTCCAGGATATCGCTTTTCATTTGAGTTGGCAAGGTAATCCAGTGAAAGCAGGCTTGACTAAACGAATGGCAAGTTTCCTGTCAGAGTTACACTCCGCCCCCAGCTACGGCCACACTTGCATTGACTGCATTCAATTTGCAGCCAAACACCTGATGTGTAAATTATCAGCAAACAAAAAGCACCGTGGAGAATGCACCTCTGCCAGGAAGAGGCTCCAAGCTATGAGGAGTGAATCTGATCACTCATTGGGCTAGAAGACCATTGCATGACCCTGAAGTATTTCCTGCATATTGACAGGGAATCTGAGCTCTTATACTGGTTGTAAATACTGTTGCTCACAGTGTGCCTTTCCTTTCCAAGACACTTTCTTTCCCTTTCTTGTATTAGGCCATAGAGACACCCTTAAAAAAAAAAAAATTGTCTTCAATAAATCAAATTTCACATCGCCTCGCTGTCAAGTACACGACAGGGTGCCCATTGCAACCGGTTTCAAAATGTTGCAAAAGCCACTGTACAATGCACCACAGAAAAAAAAAGCAGTACGAAAGACTTAAAAGGCTTGAAGAACAAGGAAACAAACAAAAAATGAGCACATGACAATGAGACCTCTTTGTCTTGTCCTCATGTTTTATTAATTATTAACAATTAAATTATAATCGCATAAATAATTAGTATACAAATTAATTAATTAGTCACTCAAATGCTCAACTACTCGCAACTGAAGGCTCACTCTAGGATATAAAGAACACTAAACGTGGGCTTTCTGGAAGTATCCAAACGAGTGTATGAAAAATGATCAGTTGTTTTTTCTGGGGTTAAAGGAATGCACACTACTGCTATGATATGCTGAAAGGAACACGTACCTTGGGGGCGTATGATGATAAGTTATCAGTCACAACTTGTTCACAGCCTCTCAACAATTCCTTGACACAGGGCACCAGGAAGCAAGTTGAAGGGTTCATGCCTACAGTAATAACAATTGTGGCTGCCTGTTCGGGGTCCAAATTTGGGAGCTGTGAAAGCAGGCTGACGGCCAATTTCTTTGAATGGAGAAATGAAAACAAGAATTCAGAAAATGATGTTTTCAGTTTTCTGGGCCTAGTAAGGCATTACAACAGTAACAAGATACTACAAGTCATCACATGATGATTTCACAAGACAAACACAGCACTGCAAGATAATTTTGTCTCCTTTCAGCTGGCATTCCATCGTGAAGGCATTCCTTGCACTAAGGGCTTAGTGGCCTATACTTGCAGTAGCACTTTGACATAACAAAAATGGACATAACAAATGATCAGATATAATCAAGTAAATATGTTTCTTCCCAATATCAGCCTGTAATGATCACATGCTTATAATGAGAATACTAGATATAGTGAACATATTTTTCTGTTGGATAATACCTTGTTATAACAAAGCTGGACTACAAAAATACAACAGCATAAATTTGGCCCTTGTTCGTTAACACATATTCTTCACTATCACCATTATCATTCGAGCACTTAACATTATCAAAAGCTGTAACGTGCAACTGTATCAAACAGTTCTGACCTAGTATCACCTATACTTCTTCAGTAGCTTGGTTATAAGGAGCATGATAGATTTCCTAGCACGATACAGTCCAGATGCATAAAATTTAAAACATAGAGCTTTGGATCAACAACAGGCAGATTAACACACACACACTTTCAAATCATAGCAGGGAATCACCAATTTTTATCTAAACCAGTGCTGTGACTGCAACCTTCCAGATAACTTTTTCTAAGGTTGAAAATATTAATGGCTATCTTTGGTGTCGTAAGTACATGAGAATGAAGTCTCCAAATGCAATTATATGAAACAAGAACTGGTAGTACCTCAACAAGAGTAGGATCCAGCTCTTTCGTATAAGCAAACTTGAAACAGCGCACAACATCATCAATGTTGGTAAAGTTCAACTGAATGGGCAGCTGAGCTTGGAACACAAGTGGAACAGCTATCTTTAATGCGTCTGTTATAGAAGAGCTTGACTTCTGCCACTGAAGGAGCATGTCCACAAATACAAGTTCTGACAATGTCAAACTGTTGATGCTGTGCTTCAGCATCTGGCCAATGGCTTGGACGAGGGCAGTGTTGGCAGGAATCTGAAGAAGCGTGCACAGCTTGAGCAAGGACAGCACTTCTTGTGCCTCATAATATCGCATCCGCTTAAGTGCCCTGTTGCATAATTCTCGGAAGCCCGAATGAGAAGTCAAGCTCTTGAAGTCCACTTGTTCAGGCTGTTGCCTGGAATGAAACAACGGTCTGAGTATTAACTTTGATAAAACTACAGCAAGCAAAAGTCCTTTACATAAGTAAACATACTAACATGAGGAAAATCCTGAGTTACAGCAAATCCCAAATGAAGTCAACAAGACTTGCTGTTGGGCAAGTTGGTTATAGTCTACATAAGGCATTTTAGTGCAATTAAAGAAACAAAAGACCTGAGAAGCCAGTGGACAGCGTGAGCGCTAACTTGCTGTGCCTGCATATCTGTCAGATTGAAAAAAAAGCATGGATGTCAAAGAGACAAGCCAGGTCGTACGTCAGCTGTGCTACTGGTGTTGTGTACGGAATCGCGCTTTTGGTGTAGGAGGACCTATGTAGGTCATACTTGGAGATGTATTAAAGACTGGGCACAGGAACATGAATTGTCTGTAAAGAATAAATGTAATGTGCATTTACCTGCTCACTGTGACACTTGCAAATGCATACTACGGCTTCATAAGAAGATACGAGGCAGACGTAATGACATGTTGGATGGGAGCTGTTGGAAAAAGGGCCATGAATTGTATTACTGACACAGCAGTTTGTCTTTATCTCTTCGGTAGTGAATTCAACTATTTTTTTTTTACATGACCTTTTCATGACGTAACTGCTGCACATATGTACATTTGGTAGCCTTTTTGCTGTTTTTCCGAAATAAATCAGTTGAACTTAGGGCTTTCCCTGTCCACTGTGCTTTTTCTTCCCTTCTTTCTCAGTCCTGTTGTTTCCTTGATTGTGCTATATGTATCCCAAATGACATGCAGACACCCACACACAACAAAGATATATGTAACAATTGCCACACAAATTTTATCAGTAATTGATACGCTAGAAGTCCTTCAACCATCACGTAAAATTCAATTTGGGCAGATCTTTACGGGTGAAAGATGTATGCCTTTACTAAGATTTCAATGCCAACCGCTGCTGTCCTGAAAGTCACCGATAAGAATTATTTTTGTATACTGCAAACCCTTGATCTGTTCTTGCCACTACTGTGGATTCTACTGTGTCACCTAGTGTACAAGCTACACATGGCTTGCATATATTTTATTACTGTACATATTTTTGGCCCTATGACGTGGTTTTTTTTTCATTTTCTTACTACATATATATATTTTATATTGTTGTTTCTACTATGAGGAAAGTAGTAGTAGTCACCATTATAAGGTGACATCTATTTATTTTATTTTCATTTAAATAATAATAAAAGAAGCATATTACTAAAACGCATCAATCGATATAAATTCTGTTCTTACAACTTACCTAATCGCATCGTGAAGACACGTAAACGCTGTCAGCACTTGGGCATTGTTCATTACTCGGTGGTGCTGAACGACTAGCTCGAGAATTCTGTCAACATTCTTGGCCCTCTGTAGTTGTTCCGCGAGGATATCTAAAACACACAAAGTTTGAAGCCGTTGACTTGCGCCGTGCAGCCAAAGCACTCACTGGAAAATCAAGCAGATCTGTTACCTGCGTCTTTCGAAGGTACACTGGGCGCAAGAGGAGCTTTGGACTTGACCGTAGACGTGATGATCTGGTCGCTTGACGATGCGTTGGATGAAAGAAACCTCAACGCCGGCAGTCGCCTAGGTGCCATGGCCCGCCGCCCGATGCCACGGCACAATATAGAAGGGATTCGCCTCAGCATCTGGCACCTGTGAATACGTTGGTGCACCGCGAGTATCTAGAAAGAAAGCCACTGCTTGCACACGCGATACAAATGGCTAGGAGCCAGATTGTAGTCTGTCTGCTTTGAACTTTCGCTCGTACTTCATTCAACCTTCATGCTTTAGAAGAGCCGTGCACTTACCTTGCTTTGATCGAGACCAAGCCGGTATATTATTGCCTTTTCGGCAGGACCAAACTGCTCCTGGGATTTCGCTTTCTATGCCAGCAATCACATGGCAGCGAACTTGCCAGGAAACACTGGATAATCAATCGTGAACGCAATTTCTATTTTGGCAACCCTCCGCTGATCGCGCACATGGACGCGGCCATTTAATTGTGGACTACAAAAAAGCCGGTCGCGATTCCAAAGTCGAGTCAGATCGAGTCTAAGCCAGAACAGCCGACAGTAGTCATGGTTTCGTTTAGATTTGAGAGCGATGTCATTCTCAACCATCGCGTTTTTAACGTATATTTCGCGCAAAATCTTACTTTTAGCAGTTTCAAATTTCTCGAAGAGATGAGACTGCGAGTCTTGTTTTACGCAGCTTCGTTTACTTACCGAAAAAACACGAAAAACATGAATCTATGCTTACCTGGTCTGTTCGCCGACCTTCAGGACTCGCAGACTCCGTGCTAAGAAGACGTGGTCGCAGGACGCCATCACGCGTAAGCTGCTGACATGCTTTTCTTGACCACTTGAGATTTGCAAATTTAACTCTGTACTGCCTGCCTCTTGCATTATGAAAATGATCTACCCGATAGTATAACCTATCACTCGATCACACACTGAAGTGTACGTTACAAGAGCGCAGTCAAAAAAATAACAGCAGCATGTTAGAGTTGCCATGGGAGACTTTTCTGCCGGTTTTTCCATGTGACATACAACGATTTTGTTCGTTCAGACTGTCAGAACGACAGCTGGAGTTTAGTATATATTGCCGCCCGCAAGTAAGATATGCTAACCTAAAGGACGCGCTCAGTTTAAGCTTCAACTAGTAAAGTGTTTTATCTTTAGTCGAGTTAACTGCAAGTCTAGTTGGTGATCTTGCATACTAAAAAGATTTTGCGCCAAAAACAACACGCACAAGAAAGACGACACCACGGGCGCGTGTCGTCTTTCTTGTGTGTGTTGTTTTTGCCGCAAAATCTTTTTAGTATGTTTTATCTTTCTTCTGCATTCCGAAGTGAATTTGTTGGGAAATAATTTTTATTAGTATAGAGCGTGCGTAGACAGGCAGAATGAACACTTGCACAGCTGTCTTTTCTTCTCTGTCTTGCGTATAAAA
This sequence comes from Dermacentor variabilis, assembly GCF_050947875.1. Lineage (NCBI taxonomy): Eukaryota > Metazoa > Arthropoda > Arachnida > Ixodida > Ixodidae > Dermacentor > Dermacentor variabilis. The sequence goes on from NC_134572.1 coordinate 63,987,850, forward strand.
CGGCAAACCACAACAAATGCGCCTGCATCGTATATTCTGTGTGGGATCACGCGGCAGCGTGGGGTCCCTTTTATGCCGTGCACGACAGCACAGCAGAAAAGTTCAGCACTTGGTTACAGAGTGTAATGAAAACTCCATGGTATGTAGTTAACGTTCAGCAGAAGAAAAAAAGAAAAGTACCAACGTCAGACAGTTTGATGCTGAAAATATACATGTTGGACTTGCATTCATTGTGTTTGCTGTCTAACGACATGAAGAAGCGGCTGCGCAAGTTCAAACGTGTCATTGTGCTTATTGCTAGTTTCATACATGCTTCAGGAATACACTCCTTTGCTTTTACATACTAATGTGCATAGGTGACCTGCGACATGTGTGCTCTAAATCCATGTGTGCTGTCCGACATAGGCTGTTTTACATTATTACAACTGACTAAGGGGAGCTACAATTTCAACAGGTTACAAAAGTAAACAAAGTACAGAAGGCTGCCTTTAAGCCAAACTCTGTTGGGCCAAATTCTATAAGCCAGCCACTTTAGGCATCCTTGTTTACTTTTGCTATGAATTCATGAATTTTGTTTAATGCGAAATTCTAATAAGATGAGCCTATTCGAAGAGTCTACAGAACAAAAGTGCCATCAATGCAGTAAGTGTTGAAGCTTATAAACACCACTGCACTGCAGAAAGATTCTCTTCATCCGGTTTTCTCTTATGCCTGCCCCCCCCCCCCCCACTTTTTTCTTTTTTGTTGTTTGCCTGCCGGAACAGAAGTCCTGCAATCTTTGTTAGCACTGGTCATTTCTACGCTCTGATTGCTAAGATGCAAATAATTAAATATACATTAATTCCAGAAAAGTAGTTCTTGTATGAATAAAATTGAAGTCAACAAAGCACTTATCGCAGCAGCATAAGCTGTGCAGCAACAATCACGACTGAGAGATAAAGCAATGACTTTATTAGAACAAAAGACACCTGTAAATATGTGATGCCAGCATGGCCCCCTTAAGAAAATGAACATAGCAAAGTACAACAGTAATAATAAAATGCGCCTTGTAAAGTAGGCACATCAAGTTAAAAAAATCAAGAATATCTCGATCGTGAAACTGCCATAAAAAGACAGTAGAAAGCTACAAACTGCATTCTTACACATATCTTTGGTTGTGTATACATGGTACACACATATCTACCTGCAACAAACCTGCAACCCTGATGAAAAGTTACTCAGCATTACTGCAGAACGCAATATGAATAAAAAGTTGTTACCTGTACTGGAATCTGAGTCTATATTTTGTACTGACTTAAGTTGCACAGCAATTTGGCACGCTAATTTGAAGATGACAACTTTTGCATGGCATCCACTGGAATTTGAGAAAACTGCTATCTGCATGTAAATGATAATCGCAGGTAAAGGTCGGAAAAATATTCGACTTAAGAGAAATAAAGCACGGCAGTGAGTAAACTTGTACACATTTAAATATACGTCAGAATAAAATAATGCTGAAGGTAGAAAGAATTGTTGCATAAGTATATATACTTAGCTGTTAAAAAAAGAAAAGTGAGAGGAAACAAAATAAAAAATAATGACTCAGTTGTTGATATGGTGCATTTGTAGTCAGGTATCTCGCCATTAGCACCTCATGCTGTCAAATGTTTGACTTAATATAGAGAAAAAAAACCTCTTGGAGAGGTGCATAGATAGCTGCCACATATGCTGAATCTATTGCATGTCATTATGCCCATTGCATACAGGCAGAACAGTACTACATACACTGTCAGTAATTAACTATGTATACAGGTATAGAATTCATGACACGCATACTTGCTTAAAACAGGTTTCCCACAGGGAAGGTCATCAACATTCTGTAATAATATAGTGCAGGCAACAAAAGCAACCAACATTGAAGGCTACACGGTATGACCGTCGAGAGGTTTCTAATAGCATAGAGTTTGCTAGTAAAATTGCAAGCAGGAACTCTGGCAATGTTATCATTTCACTGCCCTGGTTAGTACTACATGGATTTGTTTCATCTTCATTCCTGTGGCTTCATACATTCTTGTGGCTTTGTTTACTATGCTTCATCTACCATTATTGGCCTAAATTTCGAAGCAATCTTATTTTTCTAAATGCAGAAGGCAACAAGACTCGGTGCACATGCGTAATCACTGCGAGCAGTGGAATTCATAACGCAATATTTTGTTGAACAATTTTCAAAGTTGCAAAAGACATTTGAAGTCAGAAGGATGAAGCTCAGGCAAATCCACATAGGTACTAGCCCACCGTTCCCATCCTGGCTGAAATGCCATACTTGGAGCTGCCGCAGTTCGGTTTAGTAATTTTTGTAGGAAACTTTGCCTAATAGCACATGGTTACAGCAAAACCTGCATTCTTAATGCGCTCGCATGCATTTAATATACACAGCTCCTAAGGGTAAGATTGTGCAGTACCCCAGACCCAAAATCAGCAAAGCTGGCTGGCACTATATGGCAGATCATACTAAAGAAATGACACAGCAGCACTGACATATCCTGTAAGAACTCCTTGTACCAAGATAGGTCCAGACCCCTCTGGCAAGGCAACAAGCCACAACATATGCATCAACAAAGATTCTTTGTGAGGTAAACAATATGAACAGTGAAAGTCACCTTGGTTACATGATAAGAAGAAAGTACAAAATGATGTCACAGCCTATGGGAACACCCACACTATAGTTACACAACCCTGAAATTGCCTCCAAAAGCTACAAACCTTGCATGGATTAAGAAGGATTGGGAGGGTAGGTGTGTACACATTTTCCCTTGCACACTTTTCTGTGTGCACCATGTATAACATTGTTTAGCAAGCAGAATATGTTGCTGGGCGAGTTGGTTCAAGTCTAGGGAGTAACACATACCCCTAGAGTTGTTTAGCAAGCGCTGATGGTGATTGCATTTTCCTAAATGGCTCAAAACACGCAGCCATCAGATACGATATTGCAACTATTAGACAAGCAGCAACATATGCAGTAGCATATACTAGCAGCAGAGCATAAAAAACTTTTCATGTTCAAGGCACAAAAAAGTAAGCAATGGTGCAGCTCCATCTCAAATCAACAGAAAGAAAGCAAGAATGAGCGTACAAGAAAATACTATGTTCGATTCAATATTGTGACCACACATGCAAAAGTATATTCGATGCATAACCTGGTGAAGGTCATTCCTTTACTAAGACTACCCTCACGTCAATTATGGTATGATATACAATTCTTGTACAAATGCAATTAATTCCTATGCCACTTATATTTAATATGTTACACTAAATAACCCTGTTGAGAGGCCAGATGTAAGTCGCAGAGGCACTCATACACGTACAAAACTATGGAACAGAAATCACTACAAGAAAACTGTTACAGACATGAAAAAGAGCCTGCAATGGCAAAACCAGGCTTGTACAGAGACAATCACATAGCAAGAAAATAAATAAAGGAACAAATGCCAGAGCTGCTCTCCTGGATGTTAAAAAAAATTGTGCTAGGCTAGGGCTATAATGGAGTATGCAAATGACAATGACAAGAGCATGAAAGATTTGTGTACTTGATGCATATCGCAATTCGGCCAATAAGATAAGTGTGCTTGTGCTAACGAACTTCACACAAACCTTCACCATATAGTGCCGGGAAATACCCTTTTCAAACGTGAAGGAATGACAGGTTAGCTTAAAGGGACAAGAGAACAGACTCGTTGGCTAGTTGGTACCGCATAACTTGAGGCAAAGCGCAAAATAGCACGTAGGACAACAGAAGGGAATGAAGACACAGCTCTACTAACCACTGAATTTTATTACACATGGTTACCCCATCCGTACCATGGTACCATAGGATGAAAGAAAGCCACCGTTGCAACATAGATTTTTTTTTCGACAAAATCATCCACCATAGGCTACTACCGCGATAGGAACAAAATTTTCTTCTTTGAAAGCGACTCAACATTTCTACAGAGAGAAGGCATATGCATTCGTTCTTGCCTCGCGCCTCTCTTAAGTGATCTAGTTCTCACTCATTACTATATGATCCTGTACAGTAGCTTGAAAGGATCAGAGGTAGCAAAAGTATTTAGGTATGTCGATGATTATCTAGTGTTTCTACAATGTGACAATGAATGCTTGGCTTCTGCCATGTCTCCTGTTCAGTTTTTTGCGAGTTCTTCCAACTTCTTATTTTGTCATGTGAAGAGTCTACTAATAGTTCCATTAGGCTTTTAGATCTTACGCTTGTTTTCTCGAACAGTCGTGTGTATTGGTGCTATGAGCCCCAAGGGAAGAAAGCCATTCTATCATTTTATCAGCACATTCCAAACTAGGTAAGCGGGGCATTATTAACCTTTGTTTTAAAAATTTTCCGAAAGCCAAGTTTCACGCCTAAGTGCAGCTGGCTACCCCTGGCAATTGCTGACTGCAGTGGCTGGCAGCCTGCTAAGAAAACGAGATGATCACCTGCATTTCGCTGCCCAACAAGGCAGAGGCAGAAACGTGGTGGTCATGCCTTACATGCACCAAGCTAGCCATAATCTGAAGAAAATTGGGAATCGTATTGGCATTGACATCGTCCTTTCAGCCCCTTTGAAATTGTCTGGTTTATGCGTGAAAGTTAACAATACTATAAAGAGGCGCTATGACACTGAGAAGAGTTTGTTTCGTGCACAGAAGGAGTGGTGTACCGTATTCCTTTAGACTTCAGGAAGGCATACATTGGTCAGATGGGAAGGTGCCTCAATGCACGCTTATGGGAACATTCGAACAATGTCAGTAATCTGGTAAAAACTGGTCATCTAGCTGAACACAGTGTTGTGACCATAAACCCTTGTTCCTTTCGCAGTAGCGGCCTATGGTGGATATTTTGCCTATGTTGCGACGGTGGCTTTTTTTCTTCCTGTTGTACTATGGTATATATGGGGTAACCATGTGAAATAAAGTTCGGTTGTTAGTAGTGCTGTCTCTATGTTCCCTTCTGTTGTCTTATGTGCTATTTTGCACTTTGCCTCAAGTTAAAGGGGCACTAAAAGAGAAAAAACAATTTGAGCTCAATTGGTAGATTACCCTTGAACATTACCAAAAAAGACACTTTTACTGTGAGGATATGTGCATCTTTTCTGGCTTTTTTTTTTGGTAAGCCAGAAAAGATTAAAAAAAGAAAAGAAGAAACTGACAGACCGATGGCAACACTGCCTTGAAATGCCATGACATTCTGGATTTTGATGCCGTCTGCTTAGGCATAGTTAAATCTTTATCACTACAAATGGACTATGTGTATTCTAAAAGAGCCAAAGACTGAACTTATGATGTTTCATGACTATTTACTGCACCACGACGACTAAAATGCAAAAAGATGCTTCGTAATTTGTCACGTCACACTGATGTACTTGCCTTGGAGTGCAATTTGAAAATAAGCTTTTCATCAATTAACATGAAATTAAAGAAAGTAGAGCCCTTCAACAATACTTTATCAATCTAAACTGATTTGGTGTTTCTCTTTTGTGTCCCTTTAACATGATTGAAAAATACCATGTGCACTCAGTGTGAAATTGCATTTTACAGGCAAAATAATGGAAATAATGGCATTTCACTAAGGCAAATGCATTTTAACATACCACTACCACTGTACTGTTACTGCTACTGCTTTGGCCACATGCCAGCTTTTGCGCATCTTAGCTAAGTCCCGCTGTTCATACAAGATTTGACGTAGCATATGTCAAGGCTGGCAGCTGGTAGAAACAGTATCAATATTCTTAGAGCAGCTATGATATGCTAAAACACACTAATGTAGTTGAACATCATTATATGCAATATTTGTTATAATAGTACACACTGATATCTAGAAGACAAATCAAGTCTATGCGAAGAAGACGCAAGTGGGATTGGTGCCTCCCCTCCAATGGGCCAGCAAAATGTCTCTTGCAGATGTCTTTTTTTCTTTTTCGTTTTTTTGCTTGGGATCAATGCTATATCGCATACATGCACTTTGCGCCATCGTTAATACACAACCGTGTAACTGTGTGACAACATGTGATTTGCACTTCGGCTTGCCAGCTGTGGCTTAACCAAGCCAAGCAGCTGGACGAAACGTACACCCGCATCCAGAATGGGCTACTTCAAGCTGCTCTTGCCAAGTTGTTTTTGCACTATTGTAACCACAACACATAATATTAGTCATCTGAAAGAAAAATTTGCTTTGCTATAACCGACATTATGTTGGATTACACATTTTTTTGGTTTCGTTATAGCAGGAGAATATTCACTGAAATAAAGCACGGCCAATCAAATTTTAGATTTACTTCACCATGTCTGATAATTTGTTATATCCGTGTTATATCTCCTTTGAAGCAATGTAGGCATTCTTGAAATACATGTAAGAGGTTCAACAGTAGAGCCTTGTAGTATACAATAATACTAGCTGGCACGGTGCTAAGTTTATGTGTGCGTTGTTCCAGCTGTCCTGGAATGGACACATTCGGCACCTTGCCAGCGCAAATTACGTCCCACATTATGTTGAAACACCTAATCAAAATGACACATGACAGTTTTCATTCACTTAGACATAATAAAAAGCAATAACAACCACAACGCTAATACATTTTATGCACAAAGACAAGTCATCATGCTTACAAGCCACTTCCCAGCAAACGACTTCAGATCAATTTTGGCTATTGGTGTTGCATAGAGTGTACTTGAATTTGCCATTCAAAAGCTGCTAATGCAGCTACAAACTAAACACACAATCATTCTAAGCAATAGCATGCCTTGGCCACAATTTCTCCACATCAGGTCCTAAATACATTTTCAGACTAGTATGTTTATCAGAGCCTGCAAGCTGGGCATAGTAAAGGGTAGCCGTGATTTAAAGTAGCACATTTCTACATTTATAAATGAGGATATGTTCAGTACACAGTTCAATACTTAGGCTCAACATTTTCTAGCATTTGTATTCAAATTAAAGATTCTACCTACATTGCAGCATTTTGAGTTGCTGATTAATTCAACCTTGCACTAATCTGTGATTAGCTCACACAGTAGTGATTTCTTTGTCCTGGGTTGTTGACAATCCTAGGTTCAATTCTCAAACCATAATGAGAATTCTTTTACACATTTGCAATGTTTCCTCTCCAAGAATCTGAGTTTGTGTAGCCTTCTGCTTCAAGCAGGTGGACAGCAAACATTCCTTCTATGAATTTTTTTTACTGTCCATGGATTTCCACAGGGCTTATTTTGTTAATGCTACTGCCCACATATTAAATCAGGGATTACTTGGTCACACGGAAGGCAATAAGTAGGATAACCATGTCAAAATCTGGCATGCAGTTGCACTAAACTTGTGAAAGGGACAAGAAGCTTGTCAGCATTTGTTATGGAAATGATTGATATGTTCACGGTGATAAAGCCTAAACCCAGCATGATGGTGGATGCCATGCAGAGGAATCAATGCAGGATGCTATACATTTTCTTTGGCAAGATGTTTGCATTTTTTCCCCCCTGCCCTAACTTCCACTTTCTAGAACTGCCTTGCTGTGGTTGAGGCTTTTAAGAACAGTGTGTGGGTACCATACTTATGTGAATACAATGTGACCAGGTAGCCCTGTTTGTGAACTTAGAATGTGGTCTTCATTTAGCATAATGTAGTGAGGAATCCATTATTGCAATCCATGCCAGCAATGGGCTATATGTGGGCTACGCGATGACAGTTTGCCAACTGTGCTGTTATACGATTTTCTTATGAGAGTATGATGTACAGCACAGAGAAGTCAGATATTTGTGCACCACAGCAGTTGCCATTTGCTTAGTGAGGCTGCATGGACAAGCATTGCTCTAGTGAAAAGAGCCTATTGGTCTGAAAGTCCCTAGATATACTTCCTCGGTGTAGTTGGACCACATTTTGCTGTTTCCCTGTGATATGCTCTCACTTTGCAGATTTCCACCTCCTGCCAATAAGCACCTAGTTGTCTGGTGGCTAAAGCTCAGCGCATTTTGAGGTACAAAAGTGCAGGTGGGGAGTTGAGCGAAGGATCTTGTATTATGTATTCGAAGCACGATTCGAAAATATATTGTAAGCAGCTTCCTCAGGCTGGTTACGCACAAATAATAAAAGATCTCACGCTGTAGTTGTGCAAACATGTTACTACGTCGATTCCGAATGAAACGATCCACCAAATTGCATCTACCATTCAGGCTACTGGCCGCTGGTTTATATGGGCCTAAGCTTCATGTTCAGAGAGTTAAGTTCAATGCCCCTGGGAAGAAAAAACAAGTGTGAAGAAATTACTGTTTCCTCCTCGGCATGTGTGAGCACACAATGCATGTGAGAACCAGGACTGCTTATGAAAACACCGGGCAGTCCTGTCAATCTTGTAGTGAATAAATGCAAAATGGAGATAAATCACACACACATTCACTGAACACACTTTGTGAACTTGCCACATTACCAGATATTTGTTACCTCATTGTACCCTGGCAAGTCTGCAGTCTTGCAGGTCACTCACAGAGTTTTAATGCTGCTGCGAGTTAGAAAAAGAATTCACTAGGCGCAGCTGAGTAAGGTAAGTTATATCCCGGTAAAATGGGGCAGTATCAATTGCATCATGATCAAATTTCTCGGCCGCGATTGTTTAGCTTCTCATCTTGCGAAAGGGAGCCAATCACAATCGAGAAATTTGATTCAAATCAGACTCGACTGCAATCAAAAGTGCCTTGTATGACTGGATTATTAGGTAGCTGTGACAAGCTGTTCTAATGACTAGGTATACAGGGTAAATTATTAGCAGCCTCGACCAAGGCACAGTCTAGCAGCTTCCTTTTTTGAACAGTGTTCAAGGATACTGATTGCTCTAAGCAGCTGTGAGATTCAATAAAGGCTGGTCCCACATCATCAGAACACAAGAGGGTGGAGGCAGATGACTACCTGGCTACTTTTCAGTGGCAAACTTGAAATATGGTTTGGGTTGGACTAAACGCCTTACAAACCCTGACTATTTTGCATTTAATGCAGTAAATGCCTTTGGAAAAGTACTAATGCATGCATGGACATTTCACCAAATGCCATTGATGCTTCACTACGGCTTGTACCCATGCTTACAAACAATTGTACCTAGCTATTAAAGGCGCTCACGAAGACAAGTGAAACGAATTAAGCCTTGAGAAGGATCTTGTACACACCGGTGTAGACACAAAGGAAACGTAATGCCACTTACTCAACCAGTACATCCATGAGAGAAATACAATGCTGAGAAAACAACAAAAATAACATAAAAATTAAATTTGGTCTTCAGCTGCAGCAGAACAAAAGTATATGAGATCGCAAGTTAAACTCATGTGGCACTTCCAATGTCACATGCAAGCAAACTGTGTTTATGAAAGGCACCTTCACTAGGTAAAAAAAAAAAAAAAAAAAAAAAAAAAAAAAAAAAAAAGAGAGAAGCTCAAATTTCCTCAAACAACTCACTGAATTTCCCTCTAAACAAAAAGCAGAATATCAATCAGGCTCTAATGATAATGAATTAAACATGGTCAGTCAGTTACTAAATGTACTTCTATCAACTCTTTAAGGTCTTGTTGCCATTATGAATACAGCCACAAGTAGCTGATTAGATTTCAGATTCAACAGGCAGACTCAGACCAAGATCCAATGCGCAATAGATCCAAGACACACATAGCAGCTGATATGGGTGCTATATATACACTCATGAGTGGTACGACAGGGAACACCAGAGCTGTCTTAAGCAAGAGTAACTTGTAACATGTGGATTCACAATTGCCATGAGCATACATACTAAGTAGCTTTCCCATTGTGCATTTGGTGTAGATGTCTAGCTGCTATGGTCTCCTGACTGCAGCTTTGTGTGTCCCCTGCCATATTGCTCACAGGGGTATGCAGGTAGTAGTAGACAAGTGTTCCGAGTATGGTGGGGGGGGGGGGGGGGGTGTGTCTGAAACAGCTAACTTAAGAATAAAGTGGGCAGAACTGACCTCCGCTAACAAACTGTTGCGCGATAACCTGTGCTAATTGCACAGTATTCCTTCTAAAACGGCCGACTGCTCCCGCATAAAGTGGTACATTGAGGTTGACGGCCACGCTCTGCAGCTTTTTTTCTTGTTTTGGGGAACAAATTAAAGTGGACCAGTAGACCTCATATCACACACACTTCTCGAGCAAATGGTTCTTGATTGCATACAGAAGCAACAAGATGTTTGTCATAAATTTTCACAAGCACTGCTGTTAACCACCTGCAATGTCATGTGACCATACTTTACACACTAGACAAGTACACACTTATGACAGGGACTTCTGTACAATGCCTCTCTCTTCCCACGCAACATTACACAGTAACATGCCTATAGTCATTATTGAAGAAACCGCAAACAAACAGGCAAAAGAGGAACTTCATTGGGTGTTATATGTATATATACGGCACCAATATGAGTACACAGAGCAACTGCATGGAGTCATGTAGGCATGACTAAGACAAACACTTCAGAAACTTGGACTAACTGAACAAGAAGCTAGGATACTTCAATGACCAACAACTCGTCCTTCTGAACTTCATCTGTGTACCACCTTACAGAGATGTCTCACTTCCTGAGAGAGGCAAGGCGTGGCGCATACCGGAGCCTTCAAGCATCGCTATTCGCTGCTTCAACATTTGCACCTGCAGGAGAACAAAGTAAGCATCTTTAGCCTGGAAAAAAAAGTAAAAGGAAGGGCTAATGTTTAACACAACTTACTTTGAGTGAGAAGTATAAGGGGAACCAAGGGGCTAGAGGGACTAGAGCATGAGTGCATGGTTCATTTCACTGAAAACAGTTTGTATGAAGATGCTATATCCTGGCAATTTTCTGTGAGCTGGGATGCTCAGCAGAGATTGGTGTCTGTTCGGTAATGGTTCATTTCACTGAAAATGGTTTGTATGAAGATGCTATATCCTGGCAATTTTCTCTGAGCTGGGATGCTCAGCAGAGATTGGTATCTGTTCGTTAGAGGTTATTATTTCTTGATCTCAGGTACAAAGTCCTCCAATATGTTGAGCCAGATGCCAAGGGGCAATTCGTGGCGATATTAGAGACATGCTAAGCAACATGACCCCTTTGGTTGATGAAAACAGGATGGGCACTAGCCAGCCTGAAGCAGTGGCACTTGAGCTACTGTTCAATGCTTAGCCCTGTCAATGTCAATCACCTCACAATCGTCCCTCTGAGCCCCAGCTGAGACACCCTGGCGCACTGAAATGATGGAAGGCCCACGACTCCAAATACACCCCTAGTAGCACAACTAGCAATAATAATAATAATAATAATAATAATAATAATAATAATAATAATAATAATAATAATAATAATAATAATAATGCGGGCATCAAACCCTCATCCACAAGCTTGGAGCGCATACCTTTAACTACAGGATATACAGTAACTGGCAAAGGAAGCTGCTTCTACTGGAAAACATAGCTGCCTCTTGTTTTTTTTTTACAAAAGTATGGTGTGCCTCGACACCTAAAAATATGGAACGTGAGTCAATAAATCAATTTATATTTGCTATGATGTCTTTCAGTTTACCTGCGCTTTTTCTTATTTAATTATTGGCATATAATATAAGCTAGGAAGCTGTTTACCTGGCCCAGGTGGCCATTTGTGTACACTGCACATTATATTTCATGCGAACACAGCTCCCTTCATACTTTCATCAGATTTTACTCAAACCCAGTATTAAAACCACTGCATTGAAGATACATTGACGACACAAATAAGAACTTTTCACATGGTTACTGCTTTTGGCAGCAACATTATTATTCATAAACATTAGAAAACTGTGCCTGTTCAGGCTTGTTCACGCTGTGCCAGGCATTGTACACTGTTGAGTCAATTTCAGGAAATAAATATTCGGTTATACAGAGCATCCCAGCTAACTTTAGCCAAGCTCTGAGCTGGTAGAATTTATGATTATGAGACCTGTGCTGCTCATTCATTAGTCCTCATCTGCCACCAAGGTAATTCTGGTGCGGTAAGTACCAGCTAATTAATCAGCGAAGGCTAATTTAACAAGTTTAATATCTGAATTCAGGGTATAGCTTTCACAGGAAAATTCTTGCATCCTACAGCAACCCATTCAGTTGCTATGCCAAATGCAAAAGAGGAGCACCGAGCATGCTATAGACATGCTGCCCCAGCTGACAAAGTATAGGTCTTTGGTACAGTGAGCGCTCCCTGATGTTGGCCCAATGCGGGGATCGCACACACACACAGCGCCTCGACACCGCAGTCCAAAGTACTTCAATTCATTCAGCATAAGCGGAATTATTGGCAATCAAACACCGCCTCCGATGTGCTCCCGTTCCTTCTTCGATGCTTTTCACGGCGAAGGCTACGGCGAAGTGGGGTGTGCCCACAACACTCCCCCTCCTAAATGTCACCAAGGCGCACAGTTCAAATTTCATTTTGGATGTTAAAAAGGACACCACGACTTCCGCCTTTGGTGGCTATGTCGTGCTAAGCATAAGCCAAACACAGTTGTCCTCATCAAGCCGCAATGCGCTTAGCCAGTGGACTCGTGGCAGCACCCCACTATGGCTGCGGTATCTATGCCATGTAGCCGACCCCAGCTTGGTGTCAGCTGTCGGCCAATAGCAGCTGTCTAAGGGGATGACGAAATAGTGCGTTTAGAAAGGAGGGAGGACAGGGCCATCTGTTGAAAAGAGAGCGTTTGAGAGAAAGGTGACTTCGCGATCTGCTTGCCAGCTCCACACACTGCCTACGACAGCAAAACTTGGCTGAGATGTTCACAGCCGCGTATGCTACCCGTGGAACGCTACCTGTGGACTATGTTATTTCACCAAGTCTGATGGGTGGTTCAGGGCCCCTTTAAGCAAGTCTCAAGTGGAAAGCACTCTTTGTAAATCGCAAGTCTGAGCAAAAGTATGAAGAACTGAAATTCCAAAAAGCATCAAAGCTCACTGACTGCTTAGAGGTATGTCTATGGTTTCAAATGTTGGGTCTGGTGAGCAAAAGCACATGCTGCCAATAAGCCATACTGCACTAATAAAGAACACATACCTGTGAGTTATGTCGTTCAGACATGGCCGCCATTTGCAGTTCCACCTTCCTGAGCTTGGCCATATTTTTCTTCTTGACTTTTTCAAATGCTGATACCAGGGCACTACAAGTGAAAGAGCATAACGAAATGCTTTAAGATGTACTTGCAAATCACTGTGCAGCAATTTTACTCTAAAGGAAGGAAAAGTGAAGGAACAAGTAACAATAACAAAAGAATTGCAATTAGATGACAAACAAATGCAACATCAGTAATGCTCTATTGTTGTCGGCTGCCTTGCACAAAATAGGTCTACTTGAATCTTAAGCTTTTAGGCTACTAGTGAGCCAGCCTCCAAAAATGTGGAATTGTTCTATAAATGGTCATCAGGACTCATGAATTATTGCAAAGGCTCATTAGTAATCTGCACAGAATGCACTATGCACATTTGTCCAGAAGAATCTTTGAAATGCAATACTAGTGGAAGACCTATCTATCCGGCAACTTGGGAGTGGAGTCTGGAACAGGAGGCAGTGCACTTTATGCACAGCAGTGTAGTAATAATACATTCATTAATTATTACCTGGATGTTTAGACAGGGAAGAACGTAATGCTTTCACACTTGTGGGCAGGTGTACACACACTGAGTGTAACCATAAAATAGCCACTGACTTCTACGCTGCAAGTATTTTTCATCACTCTACTGTGCGTAGTGGTCTACAGCCAAATTTTCCACAAAAGTTGCTGATAATGATTGACAGTGAAAGCAAAATAAATTATGTTTGCATGAAATTATTCAAACTTCACTGGATTTTCATATGCTTTAATGAAATTAAGTGAGAAAGGTAGCTAATCAAGATAACAAGTTGGGCTAGTTGCCGAAATATGGCTGAACTACATTGTACAATGAAAAATACATTGGCTACCATAAGAGATGCACTAAAGCTATGTTAGAGTGCTTTTTTACCTTTGGTTTCACACTCAGGAGACTGAACTGCAATGTTCAGCTGGGTTTTGCCACACGGAGAGCACTTAACAAGAAGTGCAACATGTCGGCAGTTCTAGGCTATACTGATAAAGTTCCTGGCTGGGTGTAGCTTAGGTAGCATAACAAGATTCAAGAGTGGTCTCAGCAAGAAAGGATCAGAGGGGAAGGCAAAACAAAGAGGAGAGAGATAGAGGAGAAAAGCCTTGCCTGTTAGCCCTCTTGAGATCATCGACGAATTCTGCCGACTGCCGGGAGCGGAGCTCTGCATTTTTGGTGATCTTCTCCAGCGTGGCAACAAGCTCGTCGACGCGTGCCTTGAGGCTTTTCTCCCGCTTCTGGGATTCAGCCAGCTCCTGAATTTCTGGACTGGTGCCTTCCTGCAAGGGGGGTGCCAAGTTCAGCATCAAGGCACTGCACACATGTCCGAGACCCTCTAGTGGGAGTAGGAACATCGAAGCTCCAACTACTTTTCCTTTCTTAAAAGCATTGAATACTGTAGGCACATTCAACTTACATTCCCAAATTTTCCTCTTTTTCATGCAGCAATGGTATTGAGTGAGAATTTTCTTTTCCTCCCACATGACACTGGGAACCTGGCTCATCACAGTCCCAAGCTGTTAATGAGAACTGGGCACTAGCATTACATTACCTTAGCTATCCTACAGTTAGATTAGATGCAACAGCCTGTGCTAGGCTTGCGCAATTACAAATTTTTTGGTTCGAAGTGAAGTCAAAGCAAATAGTAATTAGTGTTGAATAATTTTGAAGCAGATAGTTCAAATAGTTATGGGATTTGCATACAACCTTGACATAATAGCCAGACGCTGATTAACCTAAGAAAATTGGTTCCGTACTTGTTAGAAAGGACATAGGTTCATCTGCGAAGCCCGTTTGTTTTCAAAGTGTAGTTCTTCAGATATCTTCATGCAAAAGTGCAAATTCAACATTTATTACAACTCCAGCTGAACAGAAAATTTGTTTACAGGCTCTTGCTCACTGCTGTGCTTCAGTTTACTTAAATATTATGATGACTGAGGCCGCACGAGCACTTCGTATCCACCCGTCATGTGTAGCCGTGATTCTGTGAAGTGTGACCTTGACTATGACATGCTGGCAGTTCATGCTGTGTTGCACAAATTCAGCTTGATGCTCTCCGTACACATGACCTTAACCCATTCCGTTCTGCAAGCGCACAGATAAAACATTTTTAAAAACGGAACAGACAGATTTGGTTGCAGGTTACATACCAATTTAGACTTAAGGTGTGGCTTCACGGCAATGCGGCCATTTTTAGAGCAAAGCTCTCTACTATCAGCATCGCCAAAGATGCGAGGAACAGAGCTGCTGGCCAAAGATATGATGTGGACAATTCATGTATCTGGCGAATGTGGCGACTGTGTTTACAAAGATTCAGCCATTTTATGAAATTATTTTCGCACGTTACATGCGAGGATGTTTTTTTTTTTTGCTTTCCGGGGTGTTGTAATCTGGGGCGCAGCTTATACCTAAAAAAATATGTGTATTAGTTGGTCTCAAATAATTAAAAAATTCCTGCTACTGAAATTCAAGCTGAAGCGAATTTCAAATAGCGTAATATTCAATCGCACATTCAAAAATATTGAATATTCACACTAGCCAAGCCTACACAGATGTACCAAACACACCTCAGCTTGTGGGACTAGCAATGCATATGCGCTAAAAAGAAAATAAGGCACAATGTAGAATTCGTAAATGGTCTACAATGGACCCTTTGAGGGTTTTTGCCATGCATGTATGGCACCGATCTTGTGTTTGGCATTTCGCATGTACGATACAACAACACTGGTTGTTGGGAGGTGCTGCCATCTCTACAGAGTCTCACAAACTCATTTAAAATTAAATTTCTGCTCATTAGGGTGCACAACCCGACTTGTTTACCTCTAGGTGCTTGCTCATGTGGTCGCTCACGCAGTTGCTTGTGCTTTGTTTGCTACCTCCAAGGCATGCGTGGAGGCAATGGTATTGTTTCTTTACAGTAGCTTTCCGTTCACCCTAGGTATCCGCATGCAGCGCAAGTGCCGTGTGTGTTTTACCGTGAGCTGGTGGCCGAAGCAAAGAAAGGACACACGAGTCATGTCTGTTGCTTGTGACAAGGTGCTCTGTGCTGAGCCCTACTTCAAAGAGTCCCATACTCTGAAGAAATACTACTAGAGATACTTTTCTACCTCTTGGACAGTAGTAGGAATATTTGTGTGAACATACTTGACCATGCATGAAACATATGTTTAGCCATAAATTTTACTGTAGACATTTTCCTCTATCTCTTGCCGTATAGTGTGTTTGCGTGTATACAGTGCAGTCTACTTATAACGATACTGCATATAATGATATATCAATTATTACTTATAACGATACCACATGTAATGATGTACCGGTTATAACGATGAGTCAAAAGTATCAACTTATGCTTTAGGGCTATAAGAAAAGACCATATACAACAACATGTTATGACCGCATGTCGGATGCAACAATCAAAATTTTGCCTTTTGGATGGTGTTTTCCATGCATTGGGCTTGACATTTGCAATGCTGTGTTCCCCTTAAACGAACGATGCCGAAACAAGGCAAGAAGTTTACCTGTGCGAGTTGGTATCTGCTGTGATTACCGCATAGCGCATCCCACCTACATGCCGATTGCAAAAGCCACGGAGAGCATCGCGAGTTGGCGTAGCGCACGACAAGATGGCACCAGCTGTTTCATGTGCACATCACACATCACCCACGATCGTGCTCCATACACGTCAGAGACAGAGAGATAAAAAAAAGTGAGAAGTGCAAAGCAAAGCCGCGTGGTGGCGCCCACGTTTTTTCTACAATCTCTCTCTCTCAGCACGGACGGAATTGCACCTCAGAAGCAGTCTTGAAGCAGCGGACAGCCCAGTTTGTAGAAGATGATGCCAACAAAGTGGGAAGCTGTCACTTGGGGCGAAGCTGCAAATTTTGCAAGACTCAAAAGAAGTGTATGCTTGTGCAGTCGATGATATCGACGATTCTGAAAACTAGGAATGTTGCGATCATGAAAGCTGGGACCAGTGGCCATGTTGATCAATGGAAAAAGGGTTTGGACTCTCTTCTACCACAAACCATTTCAGAAAGATGGGCTTTGTGAGCCATAGCGAAACCCTCCATGATAGTGAAACTGGCATGGTGCAAGCCACTGAAATTACTGAGCTCTGGAATCTGGAAGTACGTTGCTACTGACGGTCAAACAGGTGATGCTTCAATGTAGGAGCTTCAGAGAGCAGATAGTGCTGTCTCATTTTTCAAAGAGATCTCTGACGAGCTGACTGTTGTCACGACAGACTGCAGTGTAGAGCGACAGAGGGGACGACCACAGCAGTGGTAGTGATGACGAGATTAACAATGGCCTGTCTTTGACTCGAACCTTGATCTTCATGCAAAGTGCACTGTTGGCGATCGAGTCGCTCATTGATTTTGTGCACGCTAAAGGATTGCCGCTAGTTTTCGTGACGCACATCGCGGTTGTAAACCTGAAACTACCACGAAAGCAAGTGCTTATTTTTTACTATTTCAGCATGACAAGTGCTTGACATGCTGCTGAGAAGTATAAATAAACGCTTTTTTTTTTCCATAGCCTACTTTCTACAATATCTATTATATTGGCAAATTTTGGTTCAGGGCTACAAAGGTATGTTTGTCAACTTTTTTTAGAGCAGTCCAGATATAGCGATTATCGGTTATAACACTGCACTGTTGGCGCAGGTAAAGCATTTTTGAGACAAAATACTGCTGGTAATATGCTTTTATTGTATTCATGAGTTTTCAGTCATTTCCTACAACTGAAAACTGCAACGAAAATAATTGACCACAAGAACACTAAAAAAAAAAAAAAAAAAAATCCATCCTCAGAGGGGTTAACTGATAGGCTTTTTCTAAAGCAGCAGTTATCAAACACTCTGGTTTCAGGGAACCTGCCTGCCTCCAAAATGCACGGTGTACCTTTGGGTCTTTGTATGCCAAGCATGCTAAACAGGAGCAAATGACAACTTTCCTTTTCCTTTATCTGCCTCCTACCTTTGTATTTCCACCGAACTCATCCGGTTAATCACTTTTAATGGTTAACACTTGACCACCAGATAACTTGTGGTCATTGACTAGCAGTCACCTGTTACTGCATCCCATACAAACCCACTCCTTCCTTCTCAATCTCCTCTCAAATGTTACAGAAACACTAAAGAGAAGCATTGAATTAGTTCAGGCAGATAAAATATTTTTCCAGAACTCAATTTTTTTTCCATTGATTAGTACATTTATAGCTTAATTGATAACTGCATTAGTTGGTTACTAGAAAAGGACACGAAGGCTGAACTTCCAGTTTTTGAATATTGTGCCTAATGCCAGCGCTGGTATCAGTGTAACATCACAAATTTCCAAGTATTTTCTCTTATAATTTCAGCTGTTGTATCGCAGTAAAAGTTCTCAAAACTTGCTTAGTTCAGTCCTCCTTTAGAATACAATGTGGTCCATCTTTACCGATAAACAACTAGCAAAGCTCGAGTATATGCTGTCAAGATTTACAATGTCCGACTGAACCAGGGTGGGGACCTTGAAGGCGTCATCACCACCCATCTTTTGTTATTGCATCTTTTTCCCACTTACCAAGCCTCCTCTCATGGTAAGAATGACTTTTCTGGCATTGCAGAAGCATAATTTACTACACAACTGAACTTATGTTTCTCTTCAGTGTCCCTCTGACTCTTCTTCATTCTCTGATCCGTGATGCCCTTCTTTCTTTTTTTTTTTCTCTTATACCGATAATGTCTTATCTCCTAGTTAACCCCAATGAAACAACCCAGAGAATGCACTCATGCTAAAAAGCTTCGGCCACAGGTATGATACAGAATCACTTGCCAGCCCCTCCCCCCAGCCTCATCCCCTCCCCCCCTAGCATTGTGCTGCTAGCCTTGAAGTTGGAGGTTCAATTCTCAGCCACAGCGATTGCATTTCTATGGGGGCAAAATGCCAAAATTTCTCCTCTACTACTTAGATATAGGTGCACATTAAAGAATCCCAAGTGGTCAAAATTAATCCTAACTTCCCCAGTACGGTGTGGTGTGCCTCATAATCATATTGCCATTTTAACACTTAAAACCTCAGTCCTTTTTTTTTTTTTTTTTTTTGTAGAATCACTTGCCAGTCTCACTGGAGGCTGCTGAGGTGGCCGCACGTCAGCCAACTGTGTTCTAAGGTGCTCCATGGAGACCAGGTAGGCCTGTTCCCGGGCCTCCCAACTGCCAGCTCGCAGTTCCAGTGCAGCCTTCTCCTTCTCCAGCAGGTAATTTTGGGCCTTCAGCTCAGCCTTTTCCTCCTGCGTGCAAGGGCGTCAGGCTCATCCTTTGAAACTACCAAAAACAAAATATTTAATTCAATGTTGCGGCCGCATTCACTTGCGTTAATATAAACTCTGGTAACTAAGAAGTGCACTTTATCAAAACAAATCTCAGAATATTGTTTAGGCCACTATATTTGCAACACATTCTGAAGTCACTTAAACCGAGGAAAGCATATGTATAATTCAGCCTTCCCGCCTTCTAAGGGCACAAAGGCTGAATGCAAGGCAGCCAGGAACAGCTGTTGGGAGGTCATTTGTAATGTATAAAAAATCAAAACAAAACCACACCTAATATTCAGGCAGCTTTGTATACTGATGGGCAACATTACAATACAGTGTCAGTTCCTTGCTAGCATTGTTGTGGCTACCAGCTCATGTATCCTGTTCCTACATCTGTTCTGGTCATACATGTGTCCAAATGCAATTGCGACTTTGCAGTTTAATCCCAATATAGTGCATACTTTAAGCTGAAAATTTGTTAAATAGGATATTTCAGTAAAACAAGATTTATACATTTTAGCACTTAAAAAAAAAGAAAGCTTTCAAAGGTTCCTGGAACACTTATGGCTGCAGAAAGCTTGTAACGAAGCATTTGGGAGTAAAATCAGCATTAAAACAGGGTGATGATCTAGTGATGAAGTGCATCTGCAATCTTTTGATATGCTACAAGGCTGCCCTATGTTTCTTAAGTTTTTGTACACTTCTTGGTCAGCGAAGCGAGTTTGCCTTCTTTTGTTGCTAAATATACTTTTATGAAGTAGCACACAGACTAAGGGCGAGCATCCTTTTTAGCAATAGGACTGGCTTTTGGAACACAAACCTTTATGGCCATAAGTTCTTGCATGAGCACGGCATTCTCCAGGTCAAGCTTGTGGGCATCCAAAAGTGTTGTGGCACCACGCGGTTCAATGTGCACACTCTCCAGCTCCAGCAGTGTGGCTCTCAACGCTGCACGCTCGTCGCGCAGCTGCACCAGATGCTCACGCAGGCGCTGCTCCTCAACCTTAGTCAATTCGCCACCATCACAACTGCTGGAAGTTGAACTGGTTGTGCTGAAAGAGGGCGAGGGGGGGATAAAAAAAAAGATGTCTCTACACGGAGCTTGCATACTGCTGAGAATGTAAAAAAAAAAAAGTTATAAGCTTTAACATTCAAAAGCAACACAATGTCTGTGAGAAATAGATCAACTCGCTCAAACTGTCCCACTTGTGAAATGAACATGAGCATTCGGAATTATGCTCTAATTGGAATGCAACCGCCACAATCTGGAATTGAGCCTACTCAGCAGCACAGCATCATAGCCACTGAGCCACCGCCACGACGTGTACTGCTGAGGCTGTGGCTTAGCTGCTAAGGAAGTTGCGAAGGTCACCTGCTAGTGTGACCCTCCGCCATGTAAACAACAACTTTGTCTCCGCTGGACACCTGGGTCCCTGGTTTCCCATGTCATTCCTTTCAGTCTGATCTCAGGAACAACATCGACTCTTTAGGTTCCTCAAATGCAGTGATGCATTCGGTACAGACACACAGTCATTGCGAGGCTTCAACGATTGGATTAAAAGTAATGCTTATACACAGGTTGCTATATCTAGGACACCATGCCTAAAACATAGCCAAGGGCTCTGGAAAAGTCTCAACCATTCTAGATTTTTTTTTTTCATAACGTTGGGGGAGGGGGGGCAAAATCTCAGCCAAAATCTCAGCATATTCCACCAACATTCTGCGTGTCCTTATCAAAATGTTGGTTTGCTGCCGAGGTTTCTCTTGTTTGGCCACTCTTGATCAACATGCAGTGGAGTGCTCTGGATAAAGGGTTGTCTACCAAGTTGACATTTCCAAATTCTCTGAAGTTTCGAGGTTTTCCCTGAGTGCATTTGCAAAATTCCCCGAGTGACACAGAACTTTATTTTATGTCACGACTGCCCGATGCTGTCACTTCCTAGTAAGCATGCTAAAAAATAAAGAAAACAACTTAATCTAGTTTGAATAGTAACAAGTAGCATTTATTTTATTCAAAAAGAAATAAGAAGGGAGGGGTTAGTAAAATGCACACTGAATAAAATATCTTTGAAAAAAAAAATGGTGAAACCCATTGCAAGTTGAGGCGAACATTTTCAAATACAAATAAAAAGGACACGACAGAAACCAACAGAAACAAATATTTTAGAACATCCCCTTCAGTCACAAATTATAATCGACTGTCGATACGTGTGTAAAACATAGATGGTGCTTGAGACTCCACTGAAAATAAATCAAGACGGTATAATGACTCTTCGAGCATTTTATGATGAGACATCATAATTACAGAGTAACTAAATATTTGAATATTGTAAGGTCAGTCATGCTACGTTTCTTCATAAAAAGCATGAAATCTTTTGCTCGAATTACATGCAAAAGTTATTCATTAGCCTCAAGCCATTTCAAGAAAGAAAAAAAAATATTCTAAGGTTGCTACCGACATGACCCAAATCAAACATCACATAAAACACGGTAATGCCTTTGCCAAAGTGGCACTCTAATGATACATATCCTTCAGAAGTAAAATGAAAGTAATTTAGGTTATCGGAATGTTCAATTTACCCTAAGCTTACCGTTTATGTTCTATTCCTTGCTATCAGTGCACAGAAATGGCAAAAATAGGCCATGTCCACAAATGTGGACGCTGTGAATGAAGGGGATATGAGCTATTTCTGTCAACTGATAGCAAGCTCATTGGTATGAGGCCTGAACTTTGTCACAAGTGAGATTCTCTCTCAACAGCTGGTAAGTTAACATCAACTGTCCTGACACTCAGCCCGCACACAACGCCTCAGTGTTGCATTTCACTGCTTTAAAGAGTTTATTTTGGTTTGGATAAGGGTCACCTGCATCTCAGCGTCAGCCAATAATTTGCTTTTTGAGCTCAAGCTCCTTCAAAGAGGCGACACAGTTCCTTTCCCTATCAATCCTCAATGTCACGGTACTTTGTTCTCGCCATCGTTCTACCGTGTGTTCGCCCCACAGACCATTTGAATCGTCATCCTGTTAGTCAGTTGTACAGTCAACGTCCGATTTTTCAGATTCCCTGGGGGCTGCGAAAATGTAAGAAAAATCAGGCAGATCGAAAAAATTAATGCATGTCTTTTTAATTTTTTTTATTTATTTCCAATACTGTTAGCCCTGTCGGGCTGTTACAGGGTGGGAATACAGAGTACAAAGTTCATGCAAAGAACACTTTCAAGTTTTCTTCAAAAGGGTCAACCATGTTATTGTTCGGAAATACACACGAATTCAAGTTGTTCCACTCAACAATTGTCTTGACAATGAAAGAGTGCTTAAAGACATCAACTCTTGGCACATAAGGCATTATAGTGTGATTGTGATTAGTACGCGGTGAAACCCTTCCAGGAGGCTTCAAATACAAACTGGAATTCAGGTTCAGCTTATTATGATAGCGTTTATATAAAAACTTAAGGCGTGCGATTTTCCTGCGCACAGCCAAAGTAGTGAGACCAGCCCTGACTGCCCTTAAGGGCTCAAGTCGCCACAGGCACATCCGAAGAGGCCTGCCAGTACACTTATTAGGCATATCGGTGCTCGTACTGTGACAGGAGACGGCGGGTGCACGCGTGCATAATTAATACTGCGTCCCGTCACAATTGCCCCTTCCCACCCTTGTTACGCTTCGCCGCGTAACATTGCTGTATTGAAGCGTAAAGATAACTTTCGGGAACCGGCATTACGGAACGCGCCGTGCTTTCCGAGCTTGGAAGCCAACCGCGAGGACCACAAAGGCGGAGTTGGTGCCATTGCTGGCAGAGGCGAATTCTTTCGATGGAAAACATGCCGCCAAACGGCAAGAAGCTTAATAGCGAACGTCGAAGCAGCTCAGCCTAGCGCTTGCTGCGGTGGTGGCTACGGCGGCCACCGGATCTGCGGTCACGGAAAAAAGTATGGAAAATTGGACTGCGAAGTGTTCTTGCCTGCGAAATTTCAGATGTTCTTATACATTCACTCTATGGGGTACGTGGTGGTGCTGGGAAGCCATCCGGATTATCGAGTACCGTATTTATTCGCGTATAACCCGCACCAAAATGTGAAAAAACGCGTTTAAAAAGTGGGGGTGCGGGTTATCTGCGAATTTTTTCCTTGGGAGGGGGGGGGGGGGGGTCGGCTTCACCGCAATGTGCGGCGGCCTCCCCGTGTAGTCCGCCATCCCCATCGTCATCGACGCTTGTCAAGCCGATGAAGGGCCAACGAAAGGCCAGCATTTTGTTGAGCCTCGCGTTAGGCGCTGTTTAGTGTACTTACCCCAGTTTGCACTGTTTGCCTGCTTTGTTTTGGCATCATGAGTGCGACTCGACGGCAGTGTTTCACAGCGAAAGAGAAGCTAAAGATTATAGCCGCTGCCGAAGAAATCGGCAACAGAGCTACTGCAAGACAGCATGACGTCGACGAGTCGTGCATTCGCGACTGGAGGAAGAAAAAAGAGAGTCTCGAAGCAACGAACCGGAACAGGCGAGCGTTTCGGGGTCCGAAGACTGGCGCGTACCCCCACCTCGAGACGCAGCTTGCGAAGTTCATTGAGGAGCAGAGAAGTCGTGGCCACGCTGTTTCGACTGAGATGGCGCAAATGGAAGCCCTGAAGTTGGCCCGGGAATTGAACATTCCACGTGAGTTTCGTGCAAGCCGTGGATGGCTTCAGCGCTTCATGCGAAGACATGGATTTTCTATGCGGCGGCGAACAACCATGTGCCAGTGGCTTCCTGAAGCCTACGAGGAAAAGTTGTTGAACTTTCAACGATATGTGATCGCACTTCGGAAGGAGCACAGCTATTTGCTGTCTCAGGTGGGAAATGCTGATCAAACACCTGTGTACTTTGAGATGCCGATGGACACGACCATGGAAAAAAAGGGCTCCAAATCAGTCAGCGTGCTGACCGGCGGAAATGCCAAGCTGCGCTGCACAGTCATGCTATGCGCTTTGGCTGACGGCACGAAACTGCGCCCGTATGTCATTTTCAAACGCAAGACGCCACCTGGCATTCCACTGCCCCCAGGAATCGTTGTGCGTGCGGAAGAAAATTCGTGGATGAACAGTGGCCGAGTCGGTGACTGGCTTCGAGTAATCTGGGAGCGAAGACCAGGTGCCTTGCTGGCACGCCGGTCGATGCTCGTACTAGATTCCTTCAGAGGCCACTGCACTGATGCGGTGAAGGCTCGCCTTGCCGAGACCAGCACCGACCTCGTCATAATACCTGGCGGCATGACGTCCATGCTACAGCCACTCGACGTGTGCCTGAACAAGCCGTTCAAGGCACACGTGAAGCGGCTGTATGCCCAGTTGATGGCCGACGGCATTTACGCCCTCACACCGACGGGACGCGTGCGAAGGCCTGATATTCCATTGCTGTGCCAGTGGATCGTGGATGCGTGGAAAGCGATACCGGCCGATTTGGTGCGCAAAAGCTTTAAAAAATGTGCGATCAGTAATAGTCTGGATGGTTCCGAGGACGACTACGTCTTTGAGAGTGGCGATGAAGCCTCGGATGGCAGTAGTGAGAGCGGCGACGATTAAGAATCGGATAACCAGTGACGTGGTGGCGGTCGTTTGAATAAATGTTCTGAAAACGAAATGATCACTGAGTGTGAGTTGCATCTTTCTAGCGCTCATTTTTTTTTCAGGTAAACGTGCGGGTTATACGCGAGTTTTTTTTTTTTTTTTTCCGCCGAGTTCAAAGTTAGGGGTGCGGGTTATACGCAGGGGCGGGTTATACGCGGGTAAATACGGTATGTCCCAAAAATCGGTCGAACTGTACACTGGCAACTCCTCCAGCCAATGACATGACGTCAGAGACCATTCGTTACGATTCCTCTCTGTTACTTGAGCCAGCATTAGCGCGACTTTCGTTCCTTTTCAATAAACTTACAGCTAATTTTCCCTGATAGAAGCAGAAATTCCCTGAGTTTTCCCTGAGAATTTCCAGCTTTTGCAGTTGGTAGACACCCTGTGGATATATTTAGACCAACTGAGGTTATTTAACTAGAAGTGAAAATCTCTCCATGTGAGCGCTTCCACACTTTCCACACTTTGACGTCGATATGAATGTAGCTGCCACAGCTGGAAATCAAGCTGGCCACCTTGTGCTCAGGAGGGGAATCCTATTACAGCTGTGCTACCATGGTAATGGAAATACAAGATAGAGACCTGGTGGTGTGGCTGTGTGAAGAGAGGTCCTCCCAGGGGCTGGCAGCCACACAGCCAGGTGAAGTCACTGCCAAGGCACCCCCGCAATGGCGGTCGAGCCGGTGAAGGACTTGTCGGGCCAGACCCTCAGCTAGCCGCCGCTCTTCTTGGGCGCGGCACATGATCTCCTCTTCCTCCACTGCAACATCAAAGCCCAGAAAAACTGAAATGGCACTTGAAATGTGGCACTTTGCAACTCACCATTTCATGGCCTTATGGCAATAATTCTAGAAACAACAATAACAGTGATTACCTTTTGTGTAAGTTCACCCGTTTTAAAACCAATATGTTTCCTGCAGTTTGCTATGTAATGAAAGGGTTTCTAGCTTCATGTTGGCCAGCTTGTACATTTGTAAGGTCACCTGTGTCTAAAGGCTGTGCCAAACTGTAGAGTTTCTCCAGCTAAAGGTGTTTCACTCTATGGTTTTGCAAGCAATAAAATACACAGCAGCATTCATTTTCTAGTTCCCCTTGTCGGCAGCCACACAGATAATATTTCATATGTGCTGTATTTACTTGATTTTAATGTGCACAAGATGTATGCATCAAATTTTATAGGCCCAAATTCAGGAAATAATGTGCACCCTTTTATGACATGCATCGAACTTTTATAACGACAATAAGAAAACATTCTTGATTTTCACAACCAGAAAATTTAATTGTTTAAGAATTTACTTTCGCACTTGATATTGATGCGTGTATTCTACGCAGACAACGACAATGGGGCCATTAACGGACTCCATCTAGTGGGTCAGTGAGATTGGGTGAGGTCAAAGAACATGTGCCCTTGTTCTGTTTGTTTTTGAACAGGTTGCCCTGCTGACGTCTCCCTGTCTTCTGTCCATGTTGCACCGCGACACTGGTGGAGGTGCGGGGTATTGACCGCGCCTGATGCTCCGGAGTCCTTCTGAGAGTCGTTCACCTAGCCCGGATGCATTGTCACCAGTTACGACACCCATGCATCGCTTTAGTCAACGACTGCTAGGCCTTGCCCCGGAGTTGTCCCCTCTTCAACCATCTCTCTCAAGGAGCTCCACACATCTCGCAATGGCCGAAACCAGCCTACAACAGGTAACCATTCTGCATGCACTGGTTCCTGATTGCTATTGCGGTGCAGTCTTTAAAGACATTGAATGCTGGCTTGACCAGCTTGATCATCGGTATTTTTGCAAGTACCGAACGACGCGATCGCGCCCAGCAGATGATGGAGCTATGGGTGCAACAACCGAATGAGTAAGTCACAATGTTCACCAAGGACATGGCCCACCTCTTTCATAGAGCCGACCTGAACATGACCGAAGATAGAAAGTTACGTTACCTCATGCGAGGAGTAAAAGAGCAGTTGTTCATTGGGCTTATGCAAAATCCACCATTCGCCATTGCTGACTTTATCAAAGAGGCTATGGCTATTGAGCGGGCCCTTCATCAACGATGCAGGCAGCACGATCGACTCTCCACCAGCAGCATGATCAATGTTGCTGCAGTGACTGCCAAGTATCAGAACCCCTTGCGTAACATGATAAGAGAGCTCGTCAGAGAGGAAATTCACAAGATTCTGACATCGACACTGGGCAAACCTGTAGTGTCAATCGCCGAAGTGGTGTGCAATGAAATCAGGCAGGTGTTCCCAGCAGCCGATCTTCAAGACCACCAGCGTCCCGTGAGTTACGCCGCCGCTGTCCAATGTCCACCACCCATTACAACCACACCGCCGTACCACCAGCCACTGGCGGAGGCCTGCCAGTCTCAACAGCCAGCCTCCGCCGCAAAAGGAGGCTTCAAGGCGCGCACCCATTATGCCGCTGCAGTCATACCACCAGCTGTCGTTTGCCGTGCCTTGGTCAACGCCACAAAACGACACTACGGTACGGCAGTAATTTCGGAGAACCGACATATGGCCCACCATCGACAGGCGCCCACTCTGTTTTCACTGCGGAGGCGCTGGCCAGATTTCACATAATTGTTGGCATTGCGACACATCATTTCGACTTCTTCATCCGTGGTCCTATGGTCGACGTGCAACTGACGACTCAATGCTACGCTGCAATGACAACGCTTTTCAGGAACCTCCAATAGTGCACCCGAATGACGAATCCGTGCCTAATAATCAGTCTGATTTCGGCCGTCGGTCGCGCGCTCCAACCCCTCCACGTCAAATGGTTTCACCAATTGGACATACTTTTGCTGACCGCTGAGGATGAAGGTTGCCCAGCCCAAGCCGGGGAAACTAACGGCGGCGACCTCTGGGTATAAGGTTGCAGGCCTGCCGCAAGACAATAAAAACCTCCAACACTCCCGCTCCAGAATGTTGTAAAGCCGATAAACACCTACCCCGAAGAAATAGTGAATGCAGACTCTGATATTTCCATGCAAGGGCAGCCGATGACAGCCTTAGTCGACACTGGTGCCAATTTCTCTATAATGAGTCAGGAATGCATCCTCCGCTTCAAGAAAGTTAAGATGCCATGGACGAGCACTCACATAAGAACAGCAGGCAGCCAATTACTGATGCCTACTGGAAGATGTACTGCTAGAATTAACATTGGGGATTCTTCTTTCGTGGCCACTTTCATCATTCTTCCTGTGTGCTGTAAAGATTTGATTTCCTAAAAGAATATGGTGCCGTAATTAACATCCCGGACCGCATGGTGACATTGTATAAGAGCCCTGGTTTAGTCCACTGCTTATCGCCGCAACACAACATCTTTTGTCTAACAGAAGACGACGTCGTCATCCCACCTCAATCATGTACCCTTGTTTCGGTAGCATGTTACGTACAGTTTCATTGTGAAGGAGTTGCTGACTAAATAACCGCATTGTTGTTTACTCACAGTATCTCTGTCGCACGAGGAATCGTAAATTTCACCGACGGGCGCACGAACCTGTTGCTAACAAATCTTAGCACAGAGCAACGGCACCTTTCAAAGGGCACGGCTGTGGCTTATTTTGACAGTGTTGCGGATGTTCGTGGCTGCTGTTCACTACTCGAAGAAGCGCCTACGCTAGACCCAGCTCCTGTACTTGACATCAGCGCTGCTTTGTCGCAGCACAAACAAGAACGGCTTCTTGCACTATTGGCCAAGTTCAATGACTGCTTTGCGTTGATGTCCAGCGTCGGTCGGACGCCTCTAACAATGCACCGAATAATTACAGAGGATATGGCAAGACCAATTCGCCAAAATCCTTATCGTGTGGCTCCCAGAGAATGTGAAGCCATACAACAACAAGTGACAAAAATGCTCGAAGACGACATGATCCAACCATCAACGAGTCCCTGGGCATCTCCTGTAGTTCTAATCAAGAAAAAAGATGGCAGCTTGTGTTTGTGTGGACTACCGAAAACTAAATCAGGTGACAAAGAAAGGCGTGTACCCGCTTCCCCATATAGACCATTCACTCGACAGGCTTTGACACGCACGTTACTTCTCTTCAATGGGCTTAAAAAGCGGATATTGCCAAATCGAGGTAGATCCGAGAGACCGTAAAAAAACTGCTTTTGTGACACCAGACGGCCTATACGAATTTAAGGTCTTGCTTTTCGGCTTGTGCTCTGCCCCTGCTACGTTTTTACGCCTCATGGATACTGCGCTTTCGGGTCTGAAGTGGAAAACCTGCTTAGTGGACCTCGACAATGGCATTGTGTTCTTCGCAACGTTTGAAGAACACCTCAAATGGCTTGAGGCAGTTCTGCAGTCCATACAGTCCACCAGCTTCGCCCTGAAGCCAGGGAAGTGCCACTTTGGCTTTGCAGAACTACAGTTTCTTAGTCACGTCATCAGCCATGTAGGTGTACGCCCAGATCCTGAAAAAATTGTCGCCGTCGCGCAGTTTCTCGTACCATCCAATAAAAAGGCGATCAGGTGCTTCCTCGGCCTCTGTGCCTATACTGCCGGTTTATTGCAGACTTTGCTGGCATTGTGTCGCCGTTAATTCGCCTCACGAGAGAAGACGTTGCTATTGTATGGGGCAACGAAGAGCAAGGTGTATTCAACAACTTGCGACAACGTCTCCAGACAACTGCAGTGCTTGCTCACTTTGATGAGACCACTCCTACATTGCTCCACACTGATGCTAGCAATGTTGGCTTGGGAGCTGCTCTTGTGCAGCGGCAAGAGGATGCAGAAAGAGTGCTTGCCTATGCAAGTAGAACACTCTCACGCACAGAGCCTCATTACTCCAAAACCGAGAAAGAATGCCTCGCCGTGGTATGGGTGGTTATGAAATTTCACCCATATTTGTATGGCTGCCACTTCAAAGTTATCAGTGACCACCATTCACTGTCTTGGTTGACAAACCTTAAAGATCCGTCTGGACGATTGGCATGTTGGAGCCTAAGGCTGCAAGAGTTTGACATGACTGTCATGTACAAGTCCGGGAAACAACATACGGATGCTGACTGCCTGCCTCAATTGCCAATAGAGTTGCCTGCTCTACCCGAAGAGGAAGACTCAGCATTTTCTTGTGTTCTGGACACATCCGCCATCACGCAACAGCGAGACGACCCTGAGTTGCTTGAACTAATCAATTACTTGGAAGATCTGCGAAACCGCCTAGAGTTTTTGCAAGAGGAATGCTATTGTTTTGTTTATGGGCAAAAGTCCATTACAAAAGAAACTTTTCTTCGACCGGGTCCACCTATCTGCTCGTCGTTCCTGCAGCTATTCGTACGGAAGTACTTCAAGCCTGTCACAACGAGGTGACAGGCTTCAAGCTGGTCACTTAGGCTACAAGCGAACATTGGGCAGAGTGCAGCAAAGGTAGTACTGGCCGAGACTTACCACCGCCGTGAGACATCACGTTCGCACTTGTCTCGACTGCTAGAGGCGCAAGTCGTCTCCGACAAAACCAGCCGGCCTCCTACAACCTGTCCAGGTTCCTTGAAGACCATTTGCTCAAATCAGAATGGATATTCTGGGCCCACTTCCTATTTCTACTGCAGGGAATAGCTTTGTTATTGTCGCAACCGACTATCTCATGCGTTAAGCTGAAACAAAGGCAATCCAGAGAAGCACAGCAGCCAAGGTGGCGCGCTTTTTCATTGAGCATGTTGTGTGCGACATGGCACGCCAGCCGTCATAATAACAGACCAACGAGGAATCGCATTCATGGCTGCACTTTTAAATCACATCTTGCTGTTAAGTGGGAACGGCTCATCGGAAGTCAACTGCCTACCACCCACAAACCAACGGATTAACAGAGCGCCTAAACAAAACAATTGAAGACATGCTCTCAATGTAAGTGGATGTTGAACATAAAAATTGAGATGGCATCCTACCTTGTATAACATGGCAAAACAAGAGATGGCACACATGACTCCGTTCACCCTTGTTCATGGACGGGATGTACGAATGATATTGGATGCAATGCCTCCACGACTTTGACAACACTGACACGGATGCCGATGTGTTTACGCAACGTGCAGAAGAGACTAGGCAGCTCGTGCGCTTGCGGATCTGCCAGTAGCAAGACCACGACACAGGCCGCTATGATCTTCACCATAGAATAGTAACCTATGAAGTCGGGGTCAGAGTGTGGGTTTGGACACCCATACGGAAACGAGGCCTCTCCGAGAAGCTGTTAAGGCGATACTTCAGACAATATTGAGTATTGCGGCGACTCACTGATGTCACCTATGAGGTTGTTCTCGACAGTCATAATTGTATGTGCCGCACGCACCGTCTTGAACTTGTGCACGCTGTCCACATGAAGCCGTATGTGAGCAAATAACTATGCTAGAGACCCTTACTTCCGCAAGTGACATTTCTGGTCTAGCATGAGGGTGATGCTTAATGGACAAATGACGCGTGTATTGTATGCAGACGACAACGACGATGGGGGCATTAATGGACTCCGTCTAGTGAGTCAGTGAGATTAGGCGAGGACGAAGAAGACGTGTCCCTGTTTTGTTTGTTTTTGAACAGGTTGTCCTGCTGTTCTTGAAGAACGTCTCCCTGTCCTCTGTCCGCGTTGTACTGCGACAATATTCGTCGTTGTCACTCTCAGACAGCTGAAAGCGGTCATTGTAGATGAGGGACTGGGTAGGCACCGATGTTCGAAGGAACTCACTGATGCCGACTTGGGTCACTGGGCATGTGCCAGTAGGTGTGTGCCACTCTTGAGTTTATATAAAATTCGAGGCCAACTTGTGTAACTAGGTATGTGTCAATGGCAAATGGGCTGCTCTAAAATGACAAATAAGGTCCCTTAAAGTTCTCCGATGCTGAATCGAACCCACATAAGATGCGAGACTGGATATGTACCGCTGTTCTAAGAAACACTTTGACGCCATCTTGAAGCAGTAGGTATGTGCCATTCAGTCTGTGTTCGTCTTCAATTAATCTCTTTGACGTCAACTTTAGTCACTGGGTACATGCCAGTACATGTGTGTTGCTCTTCAATGAAAGTTTTTGACGCCAACTTGGGTAACTAGGTTGCCACTGGAAATATGCCGCTCTAGAATGATGAAAAAGATTTCTTAAGTTTCTCCGATGCTAAACAGAATCAAACCTATGTTACAAGAGTTCCACAAGGACAGCAACCTGGCACATTAGCAGGCTCAGTGTTTGCAGGCACTGGGGTGCCATGCTTCCCATCTCAGAGGCCATGCGCGACTTCTCAGCCATGCCATTAGGTGATGCAGTGTGTCCAGAAAGAAGCAGGAGAGACGAGCCTGGCTGCCACATGATGCATTTCCCAGAGTTTGCACACACCGGCGTGCCATGCATTTCGGAGGCCATGTGTAGACTTCGTGGTAGTGGTGCTATATGGCGTGGAGTGTTCTTAGGGAAGTACCATAGAGATTTCCCACTGCAGTACATGCCTCATACATGCAACTCGTTTTGATGGTAGTAATATGTTGTGTCACTATGTTAATTCAATGCTAATGCTTATTTCTTCAATGTCTTTGCAACTATGAATTATATGGTGGCCTACACTGTGACCAATAACTTTGCCAGTTTGTCCGGCAGCACTTGCAAGTTTCCAGAAATCTATTTTGCCTCTAGCTTCAGAAGTAAAACAACTTTTGAGTTAGCTTTTGTAGTAAATATAGTGCATCATCATCAGCCCACATGGAAACTTGTTCTGTTACCATCTTGTGATGACAATGGCGTTCATATTGCCTCTGGTGGTCAGTAATTTTCAATGCCGTGAATGCCATTTAGATCCACTTCAATTGAAGACATGGGCAATATCGGGCAAATATGGCATCTTGATGTGGCCGTCACGAGGTGTCAACGCAAAAGAAAGAGGCCAGCCTGCAATGCTGGCTGAAGTGTGTTCCATTTAAAGCATGTAAATTGCAGTACGCCTGCAGTCTTGGTCATGATAACAGCATGGGCTTTGTGCATCATTTAATCGATGTGGCTATGCTGGCTGATGATCATGCCGGAAATACCCCTGAAAGTAATTTTTTGTGATTTATTTATTATTTATTTACTTATTTGGTTTAACATGACGGATAGGGGCTACAAGAGGCACTATAATGGAAGGCTCCGGATTAATCTTGACTATCTGGTGTTCTTTAATAAGCACATAATCTAAATGCATGAATGTTTTTGCATTTTGCCCCACACTGAAATGTGATCGTAATGGCTGGGAATGGAACCTGCAACCTTGTGCTCAGCAGCAGAATGCCATAGCCACTGAGCTACCATGACAGATCACTTGTGGTTACCACATTGCAAAGCAGAAAACAACTCACAAGGGGAAGCTGCTCTGTAGTTTGCCAGAGGTCGACCAGTGTCAGCCAGGGCCAGCAACGCATCGAATGCCTCTAGAGCTCGATCGCTACAGGCCAGGGCCAGTTGCAGGGCAGTCTGGTTCGACTCATGCTTTCCCAGAAGCACACTGAGCCGATCGCACTGGCCTCGGCTCTCTTCCAGCGCCAGCTGAAGAAGGTCATTTTGGCATCGGAGGTGCTCCACCTTGGAAAAGCACACAGTGCACGAGTTGCAAAAGCACAGATGGAACACTGTTCCACGGCAACTTACACCTGCAGCACACAGGCACAAAAAATGACTACCTGGTTCTTCAGCATACATGCACACGCACCTTGCTGCTTAGACGCTCTATCTCCACTTCAAATTCACGTACACGGCCCTCGGGAAGGGGAGAGCCTGAAGAGCAGAGCCGCTGGGCAGCAATGGCTTCCTGAGTGTGTGCCTCTTCTTGCAGCTGCTGCACCAGCTGCTCAGCTACCTTGCTGCTGGAGATCTGTGTAAGGAGGCACCGTACTAAGAAACCAAGCACGAAGTTCGCAAGTTGCCACTTCCATCTGTCAAGGCTGCACACTGAATTGACTGCTCACAAAACTAGGGAGCATGGATATGATGACAGTAACATGTACAGGGCAGACATCTGGCAAGCATTCTTTTCATGCTGTTCATTGCCCAGAGTGCCAGTAGGCTGGACTGAAGAAATACAATGCCGCCACACGGAGCCATCATACTGAATATCACCATATTTTCCTGAATATAAGCACCCCCTTTTTCTTTCATGCCTCTAGTGGCCAAACTGACGGAAGGTTGGTAATGTCTGACTAACAAATATAATATTATATGCTTATGGAGGAACCAAAATTAGGCAATTTAATGTGATTTTGACTGTACGAAAAATTATGGTAGACTAAGTAAATTACTGATTATTGTCATGGCTCTCTGCTGTATTCACTCATTCAAGCTGTCACTAGACATGAAGTCCTTCGTATCACCGCTAGAGCTGTTAACAAGTTGTCCTTCAGCTTCACAGAACGTTCTTGTGATACTATTTAAGCACGTTGGCATGACAGCAGATCATAACCACTTCCACACTAGCTGAAAGCCAATGCTGCTAACTTTTGTGGTGTAATAATTTCTGCCAAATTTCAACTGTGAGAGCAAAACTGGATGGCTGAAGAGTGCACAACTGGCATTACCCAGCAGACACCAGCGTTGCGGAGTGGCAACTCTGGAGTTTAATTGATTTCGGAATCATTCCACATTTTGAAACACCCAGAATGGGATGGGAATGGAACTATGGCAACAATCCGACAGATGGAATGAGAATGCAATGGGAAGCCGAGATGACAGAATGGAATTGGAATGGTACAAAACAGCCAAACTTGTTAATTTGTCATTTAGGCTAAACTAGAACTTGTCAATACTATATTGTATTTCTCCTGCCAGTTCTTTCAGTGTCTGTCTACCTTTAGGTGACCACCTCTGCAGCGGTAAAAATAAACAATGCCGTATTTTGCACATTCTACATTTCTAAAGAAATGGAAACCTTTCTGTGTTACAAGATTGAAGTGCATTTAAAGACAGCAGCTTCCAGATGTCAAGAAATATGATTCGGTTTAGCAAGATAACACTTGACCTACGACAGAAATTTGGAGGCAAAAAAATGATGTTGCACCTTGCACGAGTCTACGGTGATTTAAGATGTACGTCACGTTTTTTGGCACACTGTCGAGTAAGCGCAATAACAAGAGGACAGAGGAGTCCGAAAAAAAAATTTTGCCCCTTAATATGCCTGTAGGTGCGAAACAAAAAATATCACTCTGCAAAGCATATCAACGTGTTTTGCTTTTATGTTAGTCCTCAAAATGACAGAATCTAGCTGGATGCATGGCATACACGACACTGCAAGATTATTTTCTCCTTTGCTTTACGTGGATTAGTTTCGGACGGATTACAGATTCTTTCGAAATGGCAGATCTTCTTTAGAACACAGGCCTTCCTTGTGTCGCAGCAATCGATGTGGTTGTGAACTGCCTAACATGTGTGCAGCTTAAGTGAAGCTAACCTCAGTGGTCATAAGTTGGCAGCTGTATACTACAGTACGTGAAGAATCGGTGCACTGTGATGTCAGAAATTAGTGTCATGTTTAGCTTAACCCTAAATGGAAGAAAAAGTATGTAAACATGCCGAAGCATAATTTCACTTATGAAGGCCTTGATTACTATAAACCATTTTTGAAATTATGGTTTTAAAGAAGCCTAGAGAGTGAGCCTTTGCTCTGGCTCCTTGCTTTATCCCTTTGCTGTGGCTTTGAAAAGTGGGCTGCAATTCACTCTGTCATAACAAATTGGCATCTTTTGGAGATATATTGATCACCACAAACTGAATATGTTTAGGAATCACATGAAATATCAGTAGCTTCTAATCCATGCAATTAACATATGCTTGTTGACGCTATTTGACAAGCAAGACAATAAAATTTATATAATAATGTTTATATATTTCTTTGTCTAGTCTTATTAAACATGTATAATTAATTGCCTTGAGTGCACATCTGGTGTATGTGTCTGCGAAATAAGGTTCCCTGTGTATGGGTACTGTATTATTGACCAGGCATGTACTCTACAATCCAAGTGTTCTCACAGTGATTCTTTTGAGGGCTGACAATCCTTTTTACAGCTCTAGGCAGAGACATTTCTCCAGAAACCAAACCTCACAAAATGCTTCTTGTAAAAATTTATGCAGATCGAACACTCATCTTGAAATCTTTGTGAAGCGATTAATCAGATGCTGTCGATTCGTCCATTTCAGTCCCGCATCCTTTGTGCAAAGGAAACTGGCATGTGCACCTGTCTTCTCATGCACCCGTGGTGATCATCTCAAAGATCTAATTGGTGATGGCATGATAGAAGTGTACATGTGATTTTGACCTAATGGCTGGAGCATCTGGCTGCTGTGTTGGAGAACCAAGGGTCTACACCACCGTCGGGCACATAATTTCGTTTTCTTTTCTTTCTTTATGTGAGCTATTCAGCAAGACAGCAGCGCCCAGCCATGGTTAGGAAAGTCTGGGAGAGTTCACAAAGAAAGCTTCACTTTAATAGAGTAGAGAATTGAGATATTACAGGCAACAATGCTGTGCAGAGATAGCAGGCCACAATCATCTTGCTTATGAGAAAAATATTGTGCATAAATTATTTGTAGCGTTGTTAAGACTTCAAAAATATGTCTTTACTTATGAGGCATGCAAGTAGATAATAAACAATTATAGAGAAAGCGTTAATTTACTGGAATTGGACGAATGGATTCGTTCAGCTCAGTCACTCCAGAAGTGGGAATGGTCCAACTGTCACCATTTTGAGGAGTTAAACAAGTGGAATTAATGAGGATTTCCACTCTCTGGAATGGAGTGGCAACGGAATGGAAGGTACCACTCTGTAACTCTGGTAGACACCCATTAGTTGCTTGACCAATTCGACTTCACCACCAGGTGAGCATGAGTGATCATTTTTGTCAAGCTGCTGCATCGCTTACGTCAGGCTCACATGACAGTGAGATCAAGCTCTTGCAGCTGGGATGCCTATAGGCTCTGCCACAATGTGGCACAGTGCTCCACACTGGCCACGTGACCACCACGATCCCGAGCATCAAAGATTCCTAGCAGTAGACAATGAAGTCACCTGGTACCGTGTTTCCTGGTGTCACTATTTAACTTGTTGGGGAACAAACACTGCATTTGAAAAAAAAAAAAAAAACACTGGACATGACAATCTGCAGCTGTAGCCTTTCTTAGCTGGTTGGCTTGGCTTGTCCGGTGATTTGCGTGTAGTTGGTGATTACTCATTTGACTAAGCTTTGCTACTTTGGTTTGGAAGAGGTGCTGGCAACGTACTGAAACAAAAACATTGCTCTTTCTGTTTATCACGGTGGCAGAATTAGCATGTGGTCGTGCAGGCAGAGTCGGAATTATAGAATAGCGCACTGTAAACAGTCTGAAATTTCTGTCGTCCATATACATTATCTCTGTGGGGCAAATGATAGTGCTGTGAAAGTGTCTGAAA
Source organism: Dermacentor variabilis (assembly GCF_050947875.1). Classification (NCBI taxonomy): domain Eukaryota; kingdom Metazoa; phylum Arthropoda; class Arachnida; order Ixodida; family Ixodidae; genus Dermacentor; species Dermacentor variabilis. Next base: position 64,025,273 of record NC_134572.1, read on the forward strand.
ACAGAGCGTGTCCGAATTATTTTATGTTCTATGAGCAGTCATACTTTGAGTGGCGTGTACTGCAGTTGTCTGAGACTGTCTCACACTGCCAAAAACCGCAGACTCATACTCACCCCAAGGCTGGCCATTTCTGATCCAAGGATAAGCCTCGGTGAAGCAGGGGGTTCTGTTTTGCGCAAGCGGACTCGCTCAGCCATCTTGGCCACAGGTTGTGCTGCCTGCTCAGCCAATGGGGATGCGCTGCCACCTGGAATCTGACCACAGCTACTCTGGGGACTTGTGGCAACACGTTGCTGGAGGTCACGAAACTGAGGAAGTCAACAGATAGAGCACACTCCATGTAAGTAATAAAAACTTCTTTCTAATTTGTATTTACAGCTGAAACCCTGTACCATAGAACCTTAGTAATACATTTTCTTCACTTAGAACATTGCTAACCTCTGCGATGCTAACAGCATGTTCAGAATGTTTGCATACTATGTTCTATTCCTGCAGTCCCATGACACAGTACAAAAATTTACAATGCACATGCTGGAACCTACGTGAAGTGAAAGTTTCACCAAGCAGTTCTCTCATGTGGACATGCTTTTGTGCACACAAGCTGTGTGATGTGATGCACGTGCCTGTTGCCTCAAGGAGTTACTTGGCATTGGCACAGCAGAAGTATACATGCGAATAGTATGACCTAATGGTCAGAGCACTGGGAGACCAAGGCTAAATTCCACCATGGGACATGTAATATTTTTATTTTCTGTGTGCGAACTATACAGCAAGATAGCAGCACCCGTTAGCAACGCTCAGCAATGTCCAGAAATGTTTGCTTAAAAAAGCTTTACTCTAAAAACCCTCCTGTGGAATACTACAGTGTTTGTGATGTGATGGTGGAATTGAATGTTGCCATGGTAACTGAAAACCCTGGCTGTCATAGGAATGGAGTACATGTAACCTCTTGCCAAGTGGACAAGGGGTTTCGAGGCATGGACGGAAAGTAGACGGGGTCAGCGCTGAACGTGACAAAGACAGCTGTTGGTTGTTAAAGAAAAAACTTGCCTTGCGCTGGCAGCGATCCCTGTCCTCACGTAGTGCAGCTGTAGCAGCCCTTGCCCTCTGCAAGTCGGCTTCCTGGCGAGCCAGCCGCTCCTGCAGGCTTACATTTTGTGACCGCAGAGCCGCCATTTCCTCCTGCAGCTGGGATGCCTGTAAGCTCTGGCACGATGTGGCACGGTGCTCCACACTTGTCACGTGACCACCACGCACGCCATGGCTGCTACTGCTACTGCGAAAGCCCTGCACAAGGCATTTTCCAAATACGCATCTGAGCCAGCTTATAGCTAAATCTTCTGCTTAGCTGGGGAGGATGGGAATGTTTCAAATTGCACACAGGGACACAGGTTGCGCACTGCATTGCCGGTTCTTATGAAAATCAGAACTACTCAAGTTTGTTTGCTCTATCAATTGATTCGTTAGGCTTAACATTCCAAAGCAACACTGAGGCTATGACAGGCGCCACAGTGGAGGACTCTATTAATTTTGACCACCTGGTGTTCATTAACGTGCGTACCACATTTCACCCCTATTGAAATGTGGTGGCTTAAGCCGGAAATTGAACCTGCGACCTCATGCTCAGCCGCAGAACAACACAGCCACTGAGCCGCTGCAATGAATATTAATTTGTTGAACAAAAAGCATGAGACACCCTATCTCACTTCCACGTGCCCACTTTCCTCCTAAGTTTTCACATCTTACACTTGATTCAAGGGAGGCGTCACCATAACGGTGGTAAAGAAGTATAACCTTCCAGGTTATTAACTGTTCCTGGTTTTGTCTTCTCTCTCTTCCCATCAATTGCAAAGATGAAAAGCAGGGCTGTTAACAGGCTTTTCCAGCATGCCATAGTAAAAGCTAAGATTGGTAAATTAATGCTTAAAACAAAAGCTAAATTTATTTATACAATCATGCACTTCCTTAAAAATTTAATGCCCGGGACCACACCCCAAGAGGATTGTTTTAATGTGGCAAAAAAATTTTTCTCAGGCACCTTTAAAAAAACTGGAAGCATTTTCATCGAAAGCTAAAAATTTACGTCAAGCAAACAGGCATTTCTGAAGGCACTGTTGCCTCACCTGGGGCTTCTCATCAAAGCTTTCATTGTCTCCAAGGCCACTACTGGTATCTTCTCCTTCATGAGTTTGCACTGGAACAACTACTTCTGTGGTGGTACATTTTCCGGAAATAACATCAGTAAACTCTGGTGGGGATTCGTTGTCTGAAAAGAAAGAAAGCAAAAAGTGGGGGGAGGGGGGGGGGAGGCCCTTCATCACAATATCACTGCTGGCACTGTGCATTTTGAGCATCAATGCAGATGACAAAAAGACATGCAAAAGTGTGAGTTCATAACGCAGAATATAGTCACCTTTGTCACTAATAGACTCTGTAGCTAAGTTCTCGTTGCTTGTGCAGTGGCTCAAGACATCACTGATCCTTGATTCATCTCCCGACTGCTGACTGTACTCATCCTCTTCCCTACAGGGAAATGCTTAAATCAGTGACAAAATTAAAGCACAGCCACATTGCAGTACCACATGAGCTTGAGAAAAAGCCTGTAGATTTCTTTTCACTTAACGGGACACTAAAGGTAAAACAATGTTGAGCTGTATTAGTAAATCATGATTATACAATACAAAAAAGTGCCACTCTTGCAGCCAGAGGAGGCTTCATAAGCGAGAAAATATACACAAACGAAACACAGGTGGCACCGCCATCTCCAAGTTCTCACACCAGCTTGCTGTGAGGTCAAGGATGTCGACTGTGTCTGCTCAGGCCTAGTTAACATTTTTATCAGTAAAGATGGACTACAGTGTATTATAATGGAGTCAAAAATGGAACCTGGCAAGTTTCAAGAATTTCTGCTATGTCAGAAGAGCCCAAATATGAAACAATATTTTGAAATCCAAGATGTCACAGTGACGGACCACGCTGGGGCATCGGAGATTAAAGAAATTAAAGTGTGGTCTTCTTTTTCTTTTCCAGAAAAAAAGAAAAATACCTAGTTAGTTTAAACTGATGTAGTGTTTTTCTTTATTATCCCTTTAAATCTGAGGGCAAGTTTCTTGTCTATGGCTACATACACAAATTAAGCGTGAACAGCACTCCTTCGATTTGAAAAGCCAATGCACTTGTGGCCATCTGTAATGTAACTTGGACGGGTGGCGGTTGTGGCTAGTTGGTTTTCCATAATGCTGGTGCATCACAAAGCAGGACAGAGAGACAAAGAAAAGACACAGACAAGCACTCATCTTCGTCTTTTCTGTGTCCATCTTTCCTGCTTCACACTGCACCAGTTAACATCTACAATACCTTTAAATGTTTTTGCTTCAGTCTCAGCTGCAAGTTTAGTCATCTAAGATTACAGTACTGTATGGAGCAAGCAAATTGTTCTTGTTTACACATGTGCATGCTTCACAAATATGTGGTACATCATGGCCACAGCTGCTTCCTGAGCACATAGAATTGCCATCCTTATGGCCGTTTTCACATTGTAACTGTTGCAAACATGATTGTAAATCAAGGTAGCATTTGCGATGTCTCCAAGATAATATTTTTGTAGTTATGTAAATCTGGGATGAATTTCTCTTACTTGAAAGTTATGTTATTAAAATTAATCATTTTCAGGTTAACTCTCGTAGCATAGAAAGGCGTGGTAATTTTAATTCGGCTGAACCTCAGTTACGGCTTAGTGCACTTAATTTCACACACACAAACAAGAACAGATAACCAAACCACAGTTCTTCCTTTAGCAACGTTGCCACATATGAAAACGCAGCAAAGTTCTTTACGTAACTGAGCATAATGGCAACGTCTCATAACTGAGGTTCAGCATCACTGCAGTCAACCTGCCAATATAACCTGGCTGTCAAATGACTGCCATTTTTTACCTTTACACACATTCCCATCTCCTCTGCATTCTTATCTCAGAAAAGCAATAAGCTTACCAAAAGGGGTTTGTACTGTGATAGGTGTCAAATATGAGGGTGCAGCTGCTAAACGTGTACGGCCCTTATTAGAGAACGAATGATAACGGCATTACACCTAGTACCTAACTTAAGCTTGTTCATTGGTTGCAAGAGCTTGCTCACAGTACACAGACAAAAATGGTCAGTGAAATTAACACATAGCAGGAGGAAACAGGCACTGACTTGATCACTGCAGACCTCTGGATGTCAAGCTTCTTGGAGAGTTCAGCGATGACACTGTGGAGTTCTGTGATGCGCTCCTCATAACGCTGCGCCTGCTGTTCCAGCCGATCTTCTTGGTCCCGAGAAACCTGCAGGCGTTGCAGCTGCCGTTTGCTCAGCTTCCTCTCCAGAGCATCTTTCTCCTGGGACACTTGCTGTAGTCGACCAGCGAGGTCGTACACTTCATTTTTCAGCGATGATATAGCAGCCAGATGTAACTGGTAGGAAGGTTAGTGCAACGTTATGAGCAAGGACCAACACTTTCAGGTGGCCTGTTATGCCAGCACTCAATTTTGCCCACTCACCTTGTTTGCCAGCTCAAGTAGGTCACCAGTGTTGCTGGGTATGGGTCCGCCAGAAGCTTCAATCAACCTCTGTAGCGTGTTAGGCTCTGGGCTCAAGTCTCGCGTGCCAGAGTCGAACTCCCAACTTTCATGCCGTTCGGATAGAGCTCCTGCAGTACCCACAGTGATGCAAAAAGTCAGATGTAAATTCCATGTGTATACATGGCAAGTTAAGGCAAGCAGGGACAAAGGAACTGTGCCATCGCCTGTCCTAATACAGAAGAAAAGGTGTCTATTCCTGAAACCACTTGGCTTGAGAACTTGATTTTATCAATACAAATGAGACCAAAGAAAATAAATGTTGATGTTTGAAATGGTTTAAAGCAAATGAATTTATCACAAATGGCTTGAGTTGCTGCATTCAAATTTCGAACACAACCTAAAAAAAAAAAAAATATGACCAACCCTCATAAGTGCACAGTTATCTACTGCTAGATGCAGCATGTGGCTTCGTGTTTCCCTCTTTGCTCAGCAGCTGCAAGCTGGGGCACACAGCAAAGGCTGCTACATAATTGAACATTGCCTCAAACACTGCAGTAGTGAATATGTTCAAAAATGATCTGTACACAAAACACTGCTCCTACCTTGACTAGCGTCACTCCCTGCCTTCCAGGAACCTGATGCCTGTGCAGATGTAGTGGGGCACCTTTCCAGTGTTTTCTCCTCTTCCTGATGTGTGAGGGCTTTGATCTCGCCCATAAGTTGCATGCGGCTCCGAAGAAACACGGCATACGAGATGCGCCCATCCTCATCAGCTCCGAGCTCTTCCATCAGCTCTGCGACGCTGTGCTCGAGATTCAGCTGACGGCACACTGCCAACAGGTCTTGGCTAAGTTGGTATAGCGGGAAAGAAGCAAATAGAGTGTTAGGAAAACAGTTGTGTCAGCACTTCGAACACTTTAGCATGATTTGTTCGCTAAACTTCTAAGTGTGAAAATAATTTATAATTTTTATTATCTATATATCTTTTTATTCGCCTGGTTTGCCACATGACATAATGTAAGGTTGAAATTACATTTAATCGTGGAGGGCCATTTCATGTAGTTCCTGCAAAAGTGACTTATAAAATGTACTGTCCATGAGCCATCGTTCATAGTTTTTTGGTCAGTTCTCAACTTCGCACCTCAGGTACACTTTCGCAGGTTGACATGTCCGAAGCAGATGGCGGACATCCACTGCAATCACCTCGGACACTGGATATTGTTTTCATATGGTTGGCTCCAGGTACCAATACTTCATTGCAGTAAACACTTGAAAACAAGAGGTGACAGCTCTTTACAGAAAGCATTAATGCGCTAATAAACGCAGGTATCGAAACACCTGTTGCGGAGAAATGGATTACATCATAGGAAGGTGCCGACATCAAGTCCTCACATGCTATACGCTTTTGCCATTTTATGCATTATAAGTGCTTTCAGCATGTTCACAAAAGGGGGATGGAACATGTGCGTTACCATTATCAATTAAATTCGCACGCTATCATCGCATATCATCACCCTGAATCATCCTTCTTGCACGTGGAATACAAGCAGCTCATTCCACTTTTTGGTGTTCAAGCACGGAGCAGCTCGCGAAGCAGGGCGTGATCGGTACCGCATCACTTCAGTAGAGACATCACTTCAGACGTATTATTGTGTGTTACAGCATCGAAGACGCACTTAAGAGCATTCAAATAATCCTTAGCTAAGGTCTGTGCTACTGGCTGTCAAAGTTTCAAATGCCTAGAGTCGCATTTTAGTGTGTGCAACAATAAAAAACAAGCTGGCTGCGCGGCACAAGTTTGGCCCACGTTAGGAGTCCTAGTAATAATCGCATCATTGTGACGTAGAAGACATGAAGGAGCCGTCATCTACAGACCTTACGGTAAAAGAATAGATCTGCAAGTCCATTTACTGTTCAGGAACACTGCGGCGGCGGTAGGCAGTCGAAACCATGCAACACGCTTAAATTCATATAATCGCAACCTGTTTGGCTGGAATTAGAAGCTTTTTCAGCTGGAACTCGGCTTGCTTACGACATCTGATGAAAATCAGTGCAGCGAAACTGCTACTAAAGATGAGCAAAGCTTCACTAGCCTGTCAATGTAACCGTCCCCGTTGCCATCACAGGTCTGGAAGAGCCGCCGAATCCGCTCTTCTTCCGGAGTTGAGCCGGAATCACTCCCACTAGATTCACTGTTCACGTCGCTGGCCATGTGCATTTCTACCCATGGGCAGCCTTAAAGGCGCGACTTGCAGTTCCAGCTGCGACCTGAAGTTCAGGACGTCAATTGTTTACATTAGGCCGAAGAGCCCTCTCCGGCGATGCCATATCGCACGGATCGCTCGGCGTGCGCTCAAGCAGGATACGCGCAAAGCTACCCGCTTCATAGCTGAAATGAGCTGTTGAATATATACCAGCAACCGAAAGAGTTAAGACTTAAGGCGTAAAAGCGCGCAAAGTAAACGGCAATCAGCTCGACCAAAGGGCAAGACCGAAATTACATTGATACGAAAACACATTTCCCCTCCCGAAACAGTAACTCTCTTGTTGCCAGACTACGACGCTATGCCCGCTAGCTTCAAGCCAATGCAGCATGGGCTCGCATGGCAAGGGCTGGAACACCAAAACGTAGAGTTGCCTTTCTATGAAGTAAATTTATCGCAAAGCAAGTAATTTGTACTAGATTGTAGTCAAGCAAAGTTGCAGCGAAAATTGAGACCGTACCTCTAACACATACAAGACTCGGTCAATCCGATATCTGCACCAAGCGTGCACTAAGAGCGCATACGATTCATTACGTCAATTGCAATCGAGCAAAATCAACGCCACATATCTGTTCATAATTTAACACACATATTTCCATTCTTTGCATACCGTCTTGCTTATATGCACCTTGGTTCTATGTATGACCACTGACATTTACCAGATGATAGGATGTTCAAGTCGTTCGAGGAGAAGGTATACAAATCAAATTACAGGTTCGTGTTTTCAAGACAGTAGACGGTCATATCTTTGACAGTGAAACAATCACATGGAAAATGTTCAGATTCAAGGAAAAGCTAGGTGACTAAAAGGCGGATATGCTGACCGAGCTAGATCAATGGAAAGTGGCAACAATAGAGGATCATAATGACCATATTTAAGAAATTAATGTTGCAAATGTTAAACACAAGATTCAAGAGGGAAAAGCGAGTTGGTTTGGCTATGCAACCATGCACCTAATAATTGAGGATATGAGTGCTGCAATGAAAAGCAGGCGATGAGGATAGATTCCATGGGCCAGAGGAAGAAAAGGTGGCCCAAGAGTTGGCAAAGTGCTATTGAGAGGGAGCTGAGGAAAGAGAAAGTAACAGAGTGAAGCGGAAGGAACTTGAAAATAGTTATGCCCTTGAACCTCGTTATAACGAAACGGGACCCACTTATGTTAAACCTCATTTTCACGAAGTAACTTTGTTCTGCTAATGGATATAACGAACTATAGGTTTATCTCTGAAACCAAAAATAACGACCGCGCAGCGACGCCACCGAGCCTATCGCTTTCCGTCAAGTTCTAGCTGCACTCGTTCTGCGCAGCAGTTCAATATTCCCGCGTCGAATACGCCGTCGAGAACACTGGTCTTTCTCACCGCCGTGCACACAGTGGTCGCGCACAAGGAGCACTGAATTCTTATCTTATCGCACATGGAGGAGGGAAAAACTATCGCGCCTCCCTTTCGCTGCGGCACATAGCTGGCGAGCCTATTGGCGGCGAGGAGTTACGGAGTCGCCATCTATCGGAAGCGCCTCGCTGGCGTAGTATGAGGGATCACGCGGCGCGCTTCTCATAGGTTTTGCTGTCAGCGCTCACTGAAAACCCCACGCACGAGCTCTCCTGAACATTTCTGTAAGTACTTTCGAAACGAGAGAAGTTTTTTACTGTATAATAATCTTGGGCAAACTGAAAGCACAGAATCGTTTACAGACGCTATCTCTTCACCGAATACGTACAGTGAACGCCACTGCGCGCGGTCGCCGCGATAGAGTTTCCCGAACCGGCTTATTGCGTGAGAGGTAGGTGAACGCTGAGAGCAAATTATGTGAAATAATTCTTATAGTGTTTGTATAACTAAATGGAGCGTAATAGAATGAAGCCTCAATGCAGCGATCACAGATTCGCAGCGACCGACTGCGCGTCTGAATGCTTGTCCGCGCACTGTTTCGCTTTCGCGGCGTGCACGTTTTCGCACCGTGCCATGAGCATTTGACAGTACACAAGCAACCATTGTTGCGTGGGCGCTATCAGAGCTGTTCAAAAATAATTTCATTGTAGAGACTTCGACGCCTACGGGGACTGTGATGTGCCGTCGCGATGATTCAATCTTTCTTTTTTCTTCTAAATTCTTGGACGTTTCAATATTATTTCTTGAGTTGCGTCGCACAGTATGTTTATCGGTGTTCTCAGCGTGCGATTTCTCGCTGCTTCTTTTTTGTAATCCAGTGCGCATTAATTCATAACACAAACATGACCATATGTTATGCTTCTTTTTAATGTGCTTCTTACCGCTCCCTTTCTACTCCAGTGAACATGCCAGTATCTATAACACCGACAACTTCATGGACCAAACCGTCATGACATTAGTCTGGCAGCGGACTCGGGCGAGCGTCTCAGTGCGCGTTTTCAGAACATCGCAGACCGGGCGCCGTAGCAGAAATCTTCCTCGCGTCTGTGCTTGCTGCATACCCGAGTTGTTGCCGATGACTGTTTGCCGGTTTTATGTTTCGCGAGCCAAGCTTCACGCAGCTTCATGTCCTGCGGCTACGTGTGAATAAGGCTGACACCGGGCTCCGTAGCGTATACGTTCGGCATTGCGGCACCGAGCAGCAGCTATACCTTGTTGCGCGCCTTCAAAGGCAGCCACTACCTATTGTAGTGCTTTCAAGCGTTGTAAAGGAGACACTTGAAGCGGGAAAATCTCGCCACTAAATGAGGACCGCAGCGTACGAGGAAATTTAAACTCGTTTTCAGCTCGCTTCGGCGCTCCCGAAGCAGCCGACGCGGCCGCTATGTACACGTGATCCATAATAGCACGTCACGCTGACGGTGGCGCCAGCTTTTCCAGTGGTGGAGCTCGAGGCCAATAGCTTCATCCTCCAAGATCGAAACCGCAACAGTCTTTATTCTATGACCGCAATGTCGCAGGACACGGCCTAGCTGCACCGCATCACGTATCGATGTTGATGCTTGCTAAAAACCAGTGCCTCTCTCTCTCACTGCGGCGCGCCGGGCTCTGCTGACGCGGCTAGGCGTGACCTTCGAGATCACGTGAAAGAGGCACGATCGAGCCGGCCAAGCCAAGCTCGCGCGCACACAGCGGGGTCACGAGAAAGCGGTGGAGCAGATAGTTTCGCTTTCAAGGGCCGAACGCGACCGCGTTTCTGGCGCTGTGCCAAGCTAGATTGACCGCATACTTCAACGGGTTTCACGACAATGAGTTAGCCAAGCGAAAGCGAAAGACCATTACATTGGAACATAAGGACGCTATCGTAACTGTTGTCGCGTCAGGTGTTAACCGCGTCACGCCGGAGTTTTTTGCTCTTGTTTTATTGAATTTTCATCGCACGCGCGGCTGCGTGGCGGAGCTGTAGTCTTTTTTGCATGTTCAAAGTCGTGTATACAATTGAGCATATACTACAGTAAATGGCGATAGTCGGTATAACAAAGTAAATGGATATAACAAACTAATTTCGGCTTCTCCTTCAACTTCGTTATAACGAGGTTCGAATGTAATGTATAGGATGGGACACAGCCAATAGAATTGCATATCTAACCTTCGTCGGCATCAAATGTTTTCTGACGACGGGACCCGAGTAAAAGTATTTCTGCAGCTTGAGCAAACCGCGTGGGTTTCAGATTTGCAGACTTTTTTGTACAGTAGAACGCCTCTGCAACAAAATGACCTGTATAACAAAGAACATCATAAGAAGCCAACAAGCAATGACACGAAGCAAAACACAGGGGAAATTACTTGTACTTACTAATTGAATTAAAGAAATGATAAATTAATGGAAATGAAAGTGGATAAGAAAACAACTTGCTGCACGCGGGGAACGATCACGTCTTCGCATTACGCTTACGATGTTCTACCAATTGAGCTACTGCGGTGCCGTCTTCCCATCCACTTTCTTAGGTATTTGTTTTTTTTTTACTAGTTGGGTTCTCGCCCGTGCTCTTGGGACAAAGGAACGACACAGTAGTGCAAGCAACCACGAGGCTAATGCCTTCTAGCCGGGCTGCTATCCACAAAGCATGCCGATGGGCGCGCGACAAATCGCGGAAGTCCGACTCACCACGACTGCACAGCGAGCGAATATGTTCACCCCATGCTAGCTAGACACCAGCGCCTGGACGTTCGCGCGTACGGTCACGCGAACGGGGGCGCGTTCGAACGATCGTGTTCGTCAATTCCGGTCTCGCAGAAGCATGGATTGGCACACGTGCAGAATGTCCGCGCCGCTTGCCGATCCGAGCCGAAGAGGAAGAACCTCCTCCAGCTGTCGCGCCCGACTAACCCCACCGCTAGGTGGCGCTAGCAGCGCAACACTCGCGCCATCTCTTGTACTACCCTGCAAGCATACCGACCGCTGCTGTAAAGCCACGCGGCGAAGCCGGATTACAGGGGAGGGGGGCTATGGGGGAAAACACCATATCAGGGGACGCATGAGTCGCGCATTCCCACGTACTAGAACTAACTCGGGGAGTGTTAGCCAGCGCCCCCATTCAGAAACCTTGGCGGCGGATGTAGAACATCCGTTCTGTCACAGGCGCCATGAGTACGTGATCTTTTTTGGGTGAAGGCAACTGGTCAATAAACCCACATATGCTATCTGAGGGCATCAATGTTGCCAGATTCGAGGCCCTCATTATGTAACAATCTGCTGTCAAGGTTTCTGAGTGGGGGTGCTGGCTAACACTCCCAGGGTTAGTTCCAGTAGTAAAAGAAAACATAAATACCCAAGAAAGTGGATGGGAAAATGGCACCGCGGCAGCTAAATTTATAGAGCATCGCAAGCGTAATGCGAAGACGTGGGATCGCCCACACCTGCGGCAAGTTGTTTATTCATCCATTTTCATTTCCATTAATTGATAATTTCTTTAATTCAATTAGTAAGTACAAGTAATTTCCCCTACGTTTTCCTTGGTGTCATTGTTTGTTGGCTTCTTATGATACGATTGATAAAAATTGGGCCCCTCGGTTAACCCCCTTTCTTCTTGTCTATTACATAACAAAGGTATCGAAACCGGCTACATTGATGCCCTCGGGTAGCATATGTGGGTTTATTGACCAGTTGCCTTCACGCAAAAAGATCACATGCTCGTGACGCCTGTCGCAGAAAGGATGTTCCACATCCGCTGCCAAGGTTTGCGAGTGGTGGCGCTTGCTAATACTCCGAAGATGAGCTCTTGCAGTAAAACATAAATACCCAAGAAAGTGGATAGGAAAACGGTGCCACGGTAGCTAAATTGGTAGAGCATCGCTCGCGTAACGTGAAGACGTGGGATCGTTCCCCACCTGCAGCAAGTTGTTTTTTCATCCACTTTCATTTCCATTAATTTACAATTTCTTTAATTCAATTAGTAAAAGTAATTTCCCCTATGTTTTCCTTGATGCCATTGTTTGTTAGCTTCTTATATGATTAATAAATATCGGGCCCCTCGGTTAACTTCTTTTCTTCTCCTGTATAACAAAGGGTTCCTTATGTTCTGGCCATATTCCTATGTTTGATATGTATTGTGAATGCCTCTACTGCAAATATATTACAACAGATTTACCAGTACAACAAAGGAAATGAGATGTTCCTGATAGCTTATTTGTTGCTTTACAATGAATGCACCATGTTTAACATTCGCAAGTGAACATTGAACATGCATGACAACGAATGTTCAAATCTTGCTGTGCAGCTCCAGGAACTGCTCAACTCGTATGCCATCAACCTTGTGTTGAACAAATCCTTTACAGCGAAAGACAAACATAGGATGCCCAAGTGCAAGTAATAAGCAGTGGCACCTTTATGAAATGTGTGTGCTCGCAGCATGTTGACTCCTTTTGTCAATGAAAACAGTTGTTTAGAAGGTAGAACAATTTTGGCAAGGTAATGTAACCAGCAAAATAAATTCAGGAAAACACATTAAATACATTTATTTGTAAGGCACCGCAAAAGCATACCGACAAGTTTCCAAACAGATGCAGCTTGTTGCAAAAATATATATACAGACTAAAATGGAAACAAATCAGTTAAACAATAGCAATTGTGTAAATTACAGTGGGAGACCTAAATCACTCAACAACACAATATATAATCAAACAACAGCAGCTGTGGAGATTATAGCTAGAAACCTAAATGGTCAACAATACAATATATTGCACCTTCGCAATGTAAAATGCCCTTTTTGCCTCTGCATAACAAGTAGCAGTGTTTCGTATCATATATGTATTTTCTGGACTATAGTCTGCAGACTGTACAAGTCTAAAGTTGAAACTTTGTGGGGTGCGGACTACGTATGAGTGTGGACTATAGAAAATGTTATTTTTTAAAGCTGGAAGTGTGCTTGAAAATAACAAGTTCACACTGCGGCTCAAAATGTTTCCCACACTAAAACAAAGTGAAACCAGCTGCACAATGATCGTCGCTGTGCACGAGCAACATTTCTAGTCCATAACATGCAAGCAAATGCTGCTACTTTTGAATGCTGCGACTTATGAGCACATTTCATTTTTCATTTATTTTTCATTTTTTATACCCTTCAGGGCCAACGACATTACAGAGGGGGAGTGGTAAATACAAAAGAATGAAGAAGACAAATACAGTTGGTTACATGAGTGTTCAAATGGCACCTGTATATACAATATTTAGCTAAGGCTTCACTGAACAGTTCGTAATTAATAAGGCCTACAACTTCGGCGGGAAGATGGTTCCAGTCACGTGAGGTTCGCGGCAGGAATGATTGCGAAATACTTTTAGTGTTGCATGACAAAATGCCGACGTTGTACTGATGATCAATGCGACTGGATACATAAATTGGATGGGGGATGAGGTGATCTTGTAGAGTATGATGATGGTACCACTTGTGGAAGAGGGCAATACGAGACTCTTTTCTGCGCCAAACCTCGCTGCAAAATTTACATGCAATATTTAAATGCAGTGATGTTGATGTATTTTAGGATTGACTACTATATGAAGTCTAATAAAGGGCCACGATTTTCATTGGCTGAAAATAAAATCTTTGCTTCTCTACTGTATACAGGTTCAGCCCTACAGCCAAGTGCAGACTATCTAAAGAAAACTTTTTATTTTATGGCTAAATTGGCTCCTTCCAGTATACACTGGGTGCAGACTATAGTCTGGAAAATATGGTATATGACAACTTGCATAGTTACTTCCAGAGGAAAGTGCCTCAGCTAAGGTTTTCAGTGCATGCTTTTCTTCAACCTAAGGCATTTCCACGTGCATACATTGCTGCAATCCAGACAACACCTGAGGCACTTAATGGCTCTAAGATAACCTCTGGGGTAGCACTAAGACACCGCATGATGCTATTAGGTGTTGCTAAATATAAATGTATAGATGTTGGTCATAGTACTTTATTGCATTTTTTTAAAACAAAATGTGCCTACACTACTGGCCTAGGTGCAACCTTTATCAAAGTTTCGAAGTCACACTGGTGCACATTAACAGACGCCAACTGCCACTGGGCCTTGTGGTGGTTCTCCTACAGCACTCCTCCTGCTCCAAAGATCAAGAGTCATGAATTCTTCTAAAATCTACGTAGTTTCAAAATAATGAAATTTCTATAGTGGCTTTAATAAACAATCCAATTACACTTCTAGCCACATGTGTGGTGCATTTTAAACTTTTTACAAAGGCTGTAACTAAAAATATAAACAATTCGAAAAGATACATGAGGCATACTAGTCAAAGTGAAGCAATAACGATGCAAGAAAACAGCTTTGCGCACTTAGTGCAAAGGACAATAAAAAGTCACAGTTCTGCCCAAAGGGTGAATCACTGACAACAATAGCAAAGTATTAGAATATTACATGAAGTAAGACTTGTAGATTCATGGGCGATATAATTTACACTAGACATTCGCTTACTGACTAAACGTAGATGGCATCATGTGACCAAAGACACACAAACATAGTTTACCAGTGACTGCATGCACTAGTCACAATGCTGCTGTGATGAGCCCCGCCAGCAGTAGGTTGCCTCCAAAGTGGAATTTCATGTTGCCGCACCTTTTGCCCTTACACTGTGTAGCACCTCCAAAATTTAGCATATCATGCAACTTCCAACACAGTGCGTGCAGAAACACAGCGTGCATTAAGCCGCTAGCCTTCTGGATTGCCTCCGCACCTGTAGCAGATTACATGGCCTCCAATACTTGCCTCACGGGCTGCTGAGACAACATGGCAACTGTGCGAAGGCCAGCTCAAGCATCCATATAATTTCTATCGCAACAAAAGGTGAGAAAAGGCAGCAAAATAAAACAAAAAATAATGCACCACCTATCTCTTGAGAATCAAAAAGTTGATTGTCCAGCAGGAGGTCTTCAAGACACGTAATGGAAGTACCAGTTCTTTTCGATTCAGTTGTCACTTCAACACCGTCCTTGTTAGTGGATCCTTTGCGGCAACCAGAAGTGGTAATGCCAATGTGCTTGAAAACGTAATAGCCGCTGGACCCTGAGGAACAGTTTCTGTTCTTGGCTTCCCTTGATTGCTTTGGCGGTCCTTTTCTACAAGAAACAACACACGTTAAAGAAAAATTTTGCAGTTCTGTCACTTCACAATATCTATACAAGCACTGAAGCAAGATTTTAAAATGCGGAAGCCACAAAAAATTTCATTTCTTCTGGCATTTCTTAAGCATTTCTTAGCTTAGAATTGACAGACCAGAGCATAATCCATACACATAATGGTCATGCAAGAAAGAAGAGGTGAGAACTATGTAAACATGAAGAAAACAATGTAAACATGAAGGAAACAAAGGTTGAGGCCAGGGCTAAAAGAAATGAGGAAAATGATAGGGCAATGTGGAAAAAAGAATGCCAAGAATACTGGCCCTACAATAAACACGGGACACAACTGATAGAAAAAAGAACACAGTGAAACTTAAGTTTCAATTACTTTATTGTACCAGAGTAACATAGCTTGTTTGTTGTCATCACATTCCAATTGCCTTACAAATGCTGTGCACAGATCAGATTACAAATAGAATTTCTGGAGTTGCAGTTCTTGCACCCACCAATGAGGTCAGGTTAAGGCTTGTGCGAAGGCTTTTTTGCGGGAGAAAGGACACACAAATGGGAGTCCTTTAAGCCTGCCATGACATAGCCTCCTCTATTTTTACAATGCCCAGTTCGCGATGTGTGATAGCCAGTGGTACACTTTAGTGGCGCCACATTCCTAGATATTTTATACCTGTGGTTGCTAAAGCACAGACAACTTTCGCCCGGCACTACTGCTGCTCCCTTGCCTCCACATAATAATAATAATAATAATAATAATAATAATAATAATAATAATAATAATAATAATAATAATAATAATAATAATAATCAGCCTGGTTACGCCCACTGCAGGGCAAAGGCCTCTCCCATACTTCTCCAACTACCCCGGTTATGTACTAATTGTGGCCATGTTGTCCCTGCAAACGTCTTAATGTCATCCGCCCACCTAACTTTCTGCCGCCCCCTGCTACGCTTCCCTTCCCTTGGAATGCAGTCCGTAACCCTTAATGACCATCGGTTATCTTTCCTCCTCATTACATGTCCTGCCCATGCCTATTTTATTTTCTTGATTTCAACTAAGATGTCATTAACTCACGTTTGTTCCCTTACTCAATCTTCTCTTTTCTTATCCCTTAACGTTACACCCATCATTCTTCTTTCCATAGCTCGTTGCGTCGTCCTCAATTTAAGTAGAACCCTTTTCGTAAGCCTCCAGGTTTCTGCCCCGTAGGTGAGTACTGGTAAGACACAGCTATTATACACTTTTCTCTTGAGGGACAATGGCAACCTGCTGTTCATGATCTGAGAATGTCTGCCAAACGCACCCCAGCCCATTCTTATTCTTTTGAGTATTTCCGTCTCATGATCAGGATCTGCCGTCACTACCTGCCCTAAGTAGATGTATTCCCTTACCACTTCCAGTGCCTCGCTACCTATTGTAAATTGCTGTTCTCTTTCGAGACTGTTAAACATTACTTTAGTTTTCTGCAGATTAATTTTTAGACCCGTCCTTCTGCTTTCCCTCTCCAGGTCAGTGAGCATGCATTGCTATTGGGCCCCTGAGTTACTAAGCAAGACAATATCATCAGCGAATCGCAAGTTACTAACGTATTCTCCATTAACTTTTATCCCCAATTCTTCTCTAATCCAGGTCTCTGAATACCTCCTGTAAACACGCTGTGAATAGCATTGGAGAGATGGTATCTCCCCGCTTGACGCCTTTCTTTATTGGAATTTCGCTGCTTTCTTTATGGAGGACTATGGACTTCCACATGACAAGTGATAAAAGTTGACGTGACCCTAACCATCACCCGTAAACTGTGAATACCTACTGGGGGCCGTATAAGTGATGCCCAGTTTTATGCTACTGGACAGGCATTAAAAAAACTCGGTACCCTTCCACTCTGTGAAGGAGGTTTACCAGTGAAGCTCTGTGTGTGGGCTCCTTAATGGCGAACTGCACCTCCGTTGCAGGTCAGCCCGGCATTGCACTATCTTTGGGATTGGCCAACGCATGGGGAGTGCTTCTTCACCTCCGCCGCATGTCGGCCTGGCATCACACTATCTTCGGGATCGGCCCATGTATGGGGAGTTTTGTGTCTACACATAAACATGACACTGGGCGAACTAGCTTTTAACAACTTCGCTGTAAAAATACAGGAAAAAAAAAGAAAAAGGCTACAGTCTACTGTACCCTTCTTTTGTAGTTCCAAGGTAACGGAGCAGCTGCTGTGGAGGGCCAGCTGTTTCCTAAGTTTGAAAATCTCATCTTTGTACTGCAGTTCCATCTCTCTTGACATAGACCTCTGGTTCTGGAATGAACAAGGCCAGGATGCAAATTTTATTTAAGAACTTCCATCGTTTTCTACAGTTATGTTACAGTGACTCCGTACAAAGACAGTAATCAGCACTTGTGTGTGAAGTCTCACTTCCTACCCTGCCTTCTCTGCACTTCAAGCTTTTTTGCTGAAAACTAACCATGAAGGTCACATATCAATGCCAGTATTAAATCAATGTATTTAGATGTGATCTTGGCAATCAGCCTGGAGAAAAAATGTTCATCTTTCTCTCGGTAATCAGTTACTGCAAGTGTGTAATATACCTAAAGACCGCAGCTGTCCTTGATGACAACCTCATTGGAAAATTTTTTTAAGAGTAGCTTGGTTACATTTTTTAATGTTTAAAAACAGCGCAAAGATGTACACCGGACAACAAAACAGAGGATGGGACGCACAAGGCGCTGACTTACAACTGCGTTTATTGGAAAAAACACAATGGCTTTCTGAAGCCTTACATCAAGCGTGCGCACATGCTCAATGTGAATAAAAGCACTTGTCATTCCCAAAACATTGCCTCGTGGAAGCGGGTGAGATTAACACCATTGTTCACCTCGGTTCAGCAAGCCCAGTTCCTTCAAAGATAAGAATTCCGAAGGCTGATGAACACACCCACTACCTTTTCTTATTATGTGGAATACTTCCGCCACTTCCCTTGTAATGCTATCCTTGTGCATAAACAGGATTTTTGTCTCATCAAAGAATGGTGTACACTCGCATTAGTGCTTTGCATAGACTCACATAAATGCATTGACCTCTCTGCCCTAAGTACAAAAGGCCGCAGGACATAGGGCAGACAGGCCGGTGCATTAATGTGAGGCTATTGGAGCACCAGAATTCTTTGGACAAGAAATCTACAAACCTGGCAAAGCATGTAATGAATATCAAATGTAATGAAGGCATTCTTGCGATAGATGAGACTTTGCTGTAACGAGGTATAAGTTTACAGCCCAGTGGTCCTCAGCCATGGATGTGTCGGGGAACCCTTGCGGACTGGTAAAAGTGATGGGGAACACTTGCAGGGACAGGGGGGGAGTTGCATGTCCCGGAACTGGCAATGAGTCAAGGTTAAACTGGCCTCCAAAAAACGCGAATTTTTCTTTTTTTTCTTTTAGGGGTGCACGAATATCAAAATATTTGAATACGAATACATAAGTTTCGAATATTGAATAATGATATACACATGCATTTATTGGCAAGTTGGATTGAATTGATATATTCGAACATAACAATTACATTGTCAATGTTACAAAACTAGACCAGTGAGCCATTGTATTAAAGCTTTGTGCATTTGGCTCATGTTAACTTGGAAAACTGAGTAATTCCCACTAACTGTCGTTGCCAACCTGTGCCTTATTATACCGCGTCAAACGCCCGTAAGCTCGAAGGCATGTGACCCTGTGCCAGCTGTCACTCATTGCAATTGCTGCCAAGCAATAAGCTCAGAATCAGGGGTAGTGCTGCAAAAAAAAAAAAAAAAAAAAGTGCACCTCGTTGTTCGCAAACTCGCGCCCCTTTCTACTCAATGGCTGGCTTTCCTGCAAGCTTTCTCCGATTAGTGGCTTTACAGGCGAAATTTCGCCAGCAGCACAAAATTATCACAAAATTCGGTGCAGTATTACTCTAATATTCTTAGATTAGATAGAAAAAAGTGAAAAGAACCGTGTTTCCTCCCGCACCGCCAGCAATATATTCGATTTGATTCAAATATTCGTATCCAACCGAATACTTGAACATTTTCGGATATCTATTCTCGAAACGAATATTAAAAATATAATCATCATCATCACCCTGTTTTATGTCCACTGCAGGATGAAGGCCTTTCCCTGTGATCTCCAACTGCCCCTGTCCTGCGCCAATCGATTCCAACTAGCGCTCACGAATTACCTAATTTCACCGCTCCACATAGTCTCGAGTGCATTTCCCTTCTCTTGGTACCCATTCTGTAGCCCTAATGGTCCAATGGTTATCTAACTGGTGCATTACATGGCCTGCCCAGCTCCATTTTTTTCTCTTGATGTCAATTAGAATATCGTCTATACCCATTTGCTCTCTGATCCAAACCGCTCTCTTTCTGTCTCTTAACGTTATGCCTAGTAATCTTCGTTCCATCACTTTTTACGAGTTCCTTAACTTGTTCTCAAGTTTCCTTGTCAGTCTCCAAGTCTCTGCCCCGTATGTCAGCACTGGTAAAATGCACTGATAGTACACCTTCCTTTTCAATGATAATGGTAAGCCTCCAGTCAGGAGCTGACAATGTCTGCCATATGCAATCCAACCCATTTTTATTCTTCTATTCTTTAATCATTTGTTGTAACTCATCTGCATTGTTGCTGAATAGAACAATGTCATCGGCAAACCTAAGGTTGCCGAAATATTCGCCATCGATCCTTACTCCTAAGCCTTCTCAATTTAATAGCTAGAATACTTCTTCCAAGCATGCAGTGAATAGCATTGGAGAAATTGTATCTCCCTGTCTGACCATTTTCTTTATAGGTATTTTCCTGCTGTTATTGTGTAGCATTAGGGTAGCTGTAGAACCTCTGTAGATATTTTCCAAGGTATTTACGTAAGTGTTCTGTTCTCCTTGATTACGTAATGCCTCTATGACTGCTGGTATCTCTACTGAATCAAATGCCTTTTCGTAATCTATGAAAGCCATATAGCGAGGCTTATTGTACTCTGCTGATTTCTCGATAACCTGATTGTTGACATGGATGTGATCCATTGCAGAGTATCCCTTCCTGAAGCCAGCCTGTTCCCTTGCTTGACTAAAGTCCAGTGTTGCCCTTATTCTATTGGAGATTATTTTGTTAAATATTTTATATAATACTGGGAGTAAGCTAATGGGCCTATAATTTTTCAATTCCTTAACGTCTCCATTTTTGTGGATTAGTATAATGCTTGCATTCTTCCAGTTTTCTGAGACCCCTGCAGTCAATAGACACTTTGTATAAAGAGCCACCAGTTTTCCAAGCATTATGTCTCCTCCATCGGTGATTAAATCGACTGTTATTCCATCTTGTCCTGCCGATCTTCCTTGTTTCATGTCTTGCAAGGCCCTTCTGACCTCATCACTAGTTATAGGAGGAGTTTCCATATCCTGTTCATTACTGTTTCTAATGGAGGTATCCTGACTCCTCTGGCTACTGTACAGGTCAGTATAGAATTCTTCCACTTTTTTTACTATATCTTCGAGTTTGCTGATATTACCCTGCTTATCTTTCAGTGCATACATCTTGGTTTGTATGCACTGTAAGTAAGTTTCTTTCTCACTGATTTCAGGCTGTGTCTATCTTTTATGGCTTCTTCAGTCTTTCCCACATTAGAGTTTCGAATATCACTTATTTTCACCATGTTGATCAGTTTCGACAGTCCCGCAAATTCTATCTTATCTCTCGAGTTGGAAACTTTCATTCTGTGTCGTTTATTTATTAGGTCCTTTGTTACTTGGGAGCGCTTGCCTACTGGTTGCTTTGGTGCCTTGCCTCCCACTTCAATTGCTGCCTCTGAAGCCAGCCTAATTACGGTTTCATTCATTACCTCCATGTCATCTTCATCTCTCTGTTCTAAGGCTGCATATTTGTTTGCAAGTACCAGCCTGACTGTCTGCTTTTACCTGTACTGCCCCTAGGTTAACCTGTTCTTTCTTGGCCAATTTTACTCTTTCTCTCTTCAAATTGAGGTGAATCCTAGCCCTCACTAACCTATGATCACTGCATTTTACCCTACCTATCACTTCTACATCCTGCACTATACTGGGATCGGCAGAAAGTATGAAGTCAATTTCATTTCTTGTTTCACCATTAGAGCTTTTCCAGGTACACTTTCTGTTGCTATGCTTCCTGAAGAAGGTGTTCATTATTTGCAGCTGATTCCTTTCCGCGAATTCTGCCAGCATCTCTCCTCTAGCATTCCTAGAATCGATGCCGTAGGTGCCAATTGCTTGTTCACCAGCCTGCTTTTCCCCCACTTTTGCATTGAAGTCGCCCATTACTACAGTATACTGAGTTTGCACTTTTCTCATTGCTAATTCAACATCTTCATAAAAGTGACCTACTTCCTCATCATCGTGACTGAATGTTGGAGCATAGGCTTGTACTACCTTTTACCTATACCTCTTATTAAGTTTGATTATGACTACAGAAAAATATAATATTCGATAATAATCAAACTTTTTGAATATTCGCACACCCATATTTTGCGGACATGGGTTTTGTAAACTCCAAAAAATGACTTCGCGGACCCACATTTGAGAACCTCGTCCTGCACACAGGTAGCTTCCCACTTAGATTAAGGGGTCACTTCGCGCTGTATGTATGCAGTTGACAGCAGATAGCAAGGGCTTCAACTCTGGCATTGTTTAGTGTACTTGAGGATAGGTAAAGAGGTACTTCAAGATATCTAGCACCTTGCACGCTTACTACCTCCCAACTCCTTACACTACCAAAAACAGCAGGTGCAGCACAGACGGCAGTACGGCAGCTGCAGCACAAAGTGAAGGTGAAGTGGGAATGTCGAGGTGGGCACAAACCATGAGTTCTAGGTTTCGTGCTGTCAGATCAGCACAGAGCTTCTTGTAGTCATCCAACTCCTTTCTCATGGCCTCACATTGGCGCTTCTTCTTGGCTCGGGATCTCTGTGCTGCATACCTATGAATCAAACAAAGGGGACCAAAACTTTCAGTCACTAGTACTACTCTCGAAGCCCAGTCTAAGGTTCTGCCTTCTGGCTGGTCTACCATGAGCTGAGTCAAGCACTGTTGCATTGGCTTTGCCTTGAGACACATTCGACTGGTTCCTATTACACTCGGACTTGGCACTGCACGTAATGCCCTCGCAATATGTGTCATGAAAAGCAAGGTTGCAAAAAAGAAATGTGCCAATATTTTGTGCCTTGTGCTATGGGGGTGGCATATGAAATTCACCTCAGCAGTGAAAAATCCTAAGTAGGGCAAACAGGCAGATTCATTATTGACCCTCTGGGGGAGCACTTAAACAATTTCAGTAAATGTGATAGTGCGCACTGCGAAGGCTGCTCTTGTAAGCCTTGCATTTCATATGCCACGATTCTGGGCAAGAGCAGGGAGCAATAAGTGTGAACTGTTAGAGGAGTTGTATAAGTTAAAAAAAAAAAAAAAAGGCTATGCTCTTGTTAGCGACATGTCAGTCCCCTTGTAGTCTAGAGAGATAGTTTATTTTTCACACATACAACTGATGCACACACAACATAAAAACAAGTCACACAGCGTAGGCTGTCAATGCATTGCACATGCAAAAAAATATTCGTGCTTCTGACGCCTTCCTTTCATTAAGCAGTTGGTAGTGGCACTTGTGTGTCATGCTCTCTATGTGGTGGCTGATTTTTTGCGCTGTTAAAAAGATGTGCATGTATTGTAAATCCTCGAGCGCGCAAACAAAAGTGCTCCCTGTAGCACTAGCCAAAACAAGAACCATCCACGATCATTGAAAAATGCTTGTGGGACGTCAGTCCTGGTAATTAACCCTGTAGATGGCTTTGAAACTCCTCCTTCACTTTTTTTTAGTGCCTGAATTCTGTGACATGCTGCAACACTTCCCGAGCACTTCCTCATTTTCACACTCATGCAGTTTCTTCTTCCCTCTCTTTCCCAATTTTTGTATACCTCTACAGCCTTCCTTGGTGCAGGGTAGCAAAAAATAAATACACACTCTTGTTTAACACTCATTTCTTTCCTTTGCATTATAGGCATCACAGACTGGCTAGAAGGTGTTGCAGTTGTTTTAACTTCCTGCAGGTGCTGCCGATGCCAGCAGCTTGGGCTGCGATAGAAATGAGATGACGTCCTGAACAGCAACAGACACGATCGTGTCATGGCTTCCTTGAACTTGATAAGTGCAGCATCTAGTGATCTATAGCTCGTGTTAAAATGCGTACAGCATGCACAGTTATGCTATAGACGTGCATAACCTGGAAACACTGGCCTTGAGTTGAACAATAACCAGACAGTGTCGAAAACGTGTAGGGTCTCCTACAAGATATTGCTCTGTTTACTGGGCTATGTGATGTGGTGCTGCTGTCGGTATGGAATTACGTCCCTGTATATGCCCAAAAGGGGTCAGAGTTGTGTAAAGATCCGCCTTTCGTTCCAAAGTTTTTCAATAAAGCCACTGTCGTGCATGCAGGAACCAAAACTAGCACAGCAGCTGAAGCTAATAGGCGCTGCTGTATCATTTCCTTTTTTTTTGTGGTTTGCTAGTCATGCCTAACAACATCCCCGACACTTGTTCGCATGCACTGTGCAAGTTAGCACTTATGAGCGTAAAATACACTCGAACAGCCCAAAACGTTGTATGCTCCATGCAGTATATTGCAATAGTAACTGTGCAGAATCCTTTATACAGTATGTATGCAAAGTCATCTCGCCATGTCCGAATGGCACGGGATATTCGTTTTAAAGAGATCTTAATAAAGAAAATGCATGGAGCATAAACAATTTAATTGTGTTTGTTCTGCGACGTCACTGCCAACGAGAATAAGTTCGGCTATAAAATGCGTATGCAAATTTTGGCCACTGCGGCCGGCTGATTAACGATCCAAGAGAACTATTGTGCCCTGCAAGTATGCTAGCGAATGCTGGCAAAGCATCAGTCATCGCTGTCATTGACAGCAGCTGCTCTGGCCGACCCCTACAGTGCAGATGCATGGATTGAGAAGTATTTTACATTTCTACATGCACACATTCTATGTACATTGCATTTTACAATTCCTTCATGTGCAGGGTAAACCGCCTGGCTTCTTTTTGGAGCTGGGCAGTTGCGGCCTATAAGGAGAAGCAAGTGCAGTTGCTGGCATACAATTGACCATTCGCATGGCACTGCATAAAAGCCTTTGTTGTCTTCTGTACGACTGTACAGTTGGATGCACTACACCTCATCATACCAGAACACAAGTTGTGTGAATATGAGAAGGTTCATACCAGTTCACTGCGCAAGACAAGAGAACACTGCCGCTATCATATGATACCATAGCCGATGGAAGAAATGCATGCTCACTTCTTACCAGCACTAGATTGCAATGTCAATGGCTCTGAAGGAAAGGAAAAACCAGCTCTGCATTTACAAGGTTTGCCTCTCCGCAGTGGGCAGAACATTTTGACATCATTTTGGACCACATGATGGTGTTCAGTGAGTTGCGGTGCGAGGCGAAGGGAAGACAGTCACACAACTTTGCTACTTTTGGGTGCATATTGCCGCGTCTGTAAGACGATAAGGACGATGATGAGGAAGTCGCTAGTGAAGCAGTGGAAATCACCAGTGCACAGTACTAAGAAATTGTCTTGGTTACTGTTCCTGTTGGTCAGTGCTTTTAACTCCAGAGTTTCTGAAATCAATGTACAGGGACACTACTATATGGAATAACTGAGTGCGCAGTGCCTATTTCATCTTTGTTGCTATTATGGGTGATCTACCAAAGACAATTTAACAGATGACAGGCAGACCAAGGCCTCCATTCTACTACTATACAGGAGGCCACTGAGGCCACCTGTAGCGTAAAGCATGAATGCATCGAAAATGCAAGTGTAACAATGTGGTGAGGAAATTACATCTTTACACAATAATGCATCATTACAGGGGCCCTAAAACACTGTTTATTGATGTTGATAAATGCATTTGAAGCTAAAATAGGCTATTTGAGAAATACTTTGTAGCAAAAAGTACTTCAATGCGCTCAGCAAAAGCGGAGTTTTTGGTAATCAAAGATTGCCAAAACACCGTGGAGGGGTTCATCAACCCTTCACGGTGCTCCTGCTCCTTCTTTAATGCCTTGCACTGTGAAAGCTATGGCGTAGCAGGGTGTGCACAAGGCTTCACTTCAGAAACATCATTGTGGCAAACAGTTCAAATTTAATTTTGGATGTTCACGCTGACGCTACTACTTCCGATTATGGTGCCCAACAATGAGCCAAACTTGGAGGCTATCCTTCAACTTATGATTGAGTTCCTGGTATCTCATCCCTTTGCTGTGCTACAGTGTACTGGATAGCTAGGCATGGCTGTGTTTTCTCGTATCGAGTGGCGTGAGTAGCACATTTCGTTTCGTACTTATCTCTACAGCAATCGCACTATTTCTGAGGGTCAAATGAAACACTGTCTTTATGTTCGCTTGTGTGAGTACATCAACAGTGGTCACATCGGGTAAGCAATGCATGTCGCACTGCCGACTCGCTTTGAAAAAATTCCTAATGTAACAAGCTTCGACCATGATTGGCGCTTGGGCTGGCTCGCCACATGCCTGGAGCCATGTCAGGCTCATTGCGGAGCTCAGTGGTGGCAGCGGCGATATCTACGCTATGGTGCAGACTGCAGCCATATGCAACTGTAGTGCCTAACTATAGTCAACACTTACAATGTGCACAACAGGGCTGGAGTGTACGCTCACACTCATATGCTATGGTCTGGCTGTGCTACATGGTGTGGACCTGCTTTGTCCTGCACCAACTTGACAGATAGTAGCCACATCCAAATTGCACATTTTGAAGTGCTGCCAATAGCTCAATGCAAAGCGACGTCTGTCAAGGCGTCTAGCCAGGACCAGCCAGGAGTGAGCGCACGATGGCAAGCATATGCGTGGTCTGACCTAAAATTTCACATGGTTTGAGGCTAGTTTAGTGTTCAAAACTAATAGAAATTTGTGAGACCTGACTAATATGACACCGATAAGTAGCAGTCCGGCCAAAGTTTAATTCCTACACGGGCAGCTGCAACTGAGCATGAGCAGATGATCGTCATGTTCTTCTCGAAGAATGAAATTCTTATCAAATTTCAAAATGCAGATTTTTGCTTGCTTCAGCCTGTATATTAAATTGAGTCCGTAAATATACATAGTAACAGCAGGAAGAAGCCTACTGATTCAAACACACTGCTGAACCATGCACCTTTCCTAACTGATGTCAGCTGTCAGCCAACAGCAGCCATCTCTGGGAATCTTGCATATGAGGAAATATGTAAGCCACTGGCAGCTTCAACATGGATGAGAGGAAGGCCTCGTTTGATAACAGAGTGTTTGAGAAAAAGGTAACTTTGTGCTCCGCTTTCGAGCTCCACGCGCTGTGCACCACTGCAAAAGTTGGCTGAGATGTTCACAGCAGCATATGAAATCTGCAGACTTTTTTAACCATGCCTGAAGAATGGTTCAGGACACCTTTAAATAAAGTGCAGAT
This sequence comes from Dermacentor variabilis, assembly GCF_050947875.1. Taxonomy (NCBI): domain Eukaryota; kingdom Metazoa; phylum Arthropoda; class Arachnida; order Ixodida; family Ixodidae; genus Dermacentor; species Dermacentor variabilis. The sequence goes on from NC_134572.1 coordinate 64,052,140, forward strand.
AATTTACACTACTAGTACTAACATTGCACACATAAAGATGCGCAGGGCATAAAGTTATGTGCTGGGGCTTCCTAGAATGACATATCGGTAGGGGTGTGCGAAAATTCAAAAGATTCGAATATTATATTTTTAATTTTTGTATTTGATTTGAAAACTAGGTATTCGAGGATTTTCGAATATTCAATTGGATACGAATGTTTGCAACAAATTGAACATATTGCTGGCTGTGCGGGAGCGAACACGGTTCTTAGCGCTTATTTCTATCTAGTCTAAGAAAGTGTGCCTGTTTGCAATAATTTCATGCTGCTGGCAAAATTTCGCCTGTAAGATATGCTCAGCCATTGGACGTCTAAGATTTGCAGAAAAGCCAGCCTCAGTAGCAAGGGGCACGGGTTTGGGAACAGCGAGGGTGCACTCTTTTGCAGTTTCCACCCCCACTACTGAGCTTATTGCTTGAGAGAAAATTCTATGAGTGACGACTGGTACAGTTAATATGCCTCTGATTTTACCGGAAACTAATGCGGTATAATAAGGCACAGGTTATCATTGAAAAGAAAGGTGTACAATTAATGCATTCTACCAGTGCTAACATATGGAGCAGAAACTTGGAGACTGACAAAGAATCTTGGGAACAAGTTAAGGACCGTGCAAAGAGCGATGGAACGAAGAATGTTAGGCATGTAGAGAAGGATTAGAGCAATATAGTAGGTCGTCCTCTTCAGCGCTTTTGCTAGTGAATGCCGCTTTCGCTCGAAGTCCGTGTTCTGCCTAGACTGTCCCTGCTGCGCTGCCTTTAGTCCGATCAAATAAACACCTTAACATTTGGTGGAGGTGCTGGGTAACAACCTCTGCGGAGCTGAGAGGTGTAGCACATTTTGGTGGAGCTCAGGCAAAGCCACATTGATCTCCTGCTCAGTGGCGCGGCGGAGTGGAGACACAAAACGCGGTGAAGGCTCCTGTGTATGCTGCGGCTGCGCAAATATCAGCGATGATAGTTGGCGGGCAACCTCCTCATGGGCGAATGCCTTAATTTCCTCGAGCAACACAGACTGGTCCGAAATCGTAGCCAAAGCAGCGAGGGGTTCGTCGTGCAATGAAGAGTGAGGGGTCAATGACCGCTGCCGCCGTAACTCTTTATAGCTTTGGCACAATGTGATTATTTCGGCCACGGAACGAGGATTCTTGCTGAGCAACATGTTGAAGGCGTCATCTTCAATACCTTTCACTACATGACTCATCCGCTCAGACTCTGCCATGGTCGAGTTCGCTTTCTTGCATAGGTCCAGGATGTCCTCAATGTAACTGGTGAATGATTCACCCGGCTGCTGAGAGCATGCCTGCAAACGCTGCTCGGCATGCAGCTTACGAACAGTGGGGCAACCAAATACATTGACAAGGGTGGTCTTGAAGGCAGACCAGGTTGGGAAATCTGCTTCGTGGTTGTTATACCACAGACTGGCGACACCCGCGAGGTAGAACAGCACAATGTTTAGTCAGGCTGGTTCATTCCACTTGTTATGCATGCTGGCCCTCTCGTATGCGGTGAGCTAGTCTTCCACATCGGTGTCAGCAGCGCCCGTGAAGATGGCAGGGTCGTGGCGACGAGGTACACCGGGACATGCGGTTGGTGCAGGAGAAGGTGTTTGCTGGGAGGCATCCTGAGGCATGGTAGGATGGCAGGGCACGGGATCGAAGTTCCAGGGTGGGAGGTTTGAGCGCACAACACTTTCCACCAAATGTGGCATGCTTTTGCAATCGTGTGCAGCCTTCTAGCACCGCATCATGCCCGACAAGTCATTTTGTCAGTTCTCCCCGCCCATACGATGACCCGCCTTCTGACTTGTCACCGGCAGTGTGCCTGAGGCCTGTCACTCGCTGTTCGCCCTCTCCACGTCGTCGCTCACTATTGCCAATGCAGTCTCGCGCCTTCACTCGCGAGGAAAAAATCTAGTCATCGCAGTCCACGAGGCACGCGCTGAGATGCTATCGAAATCTGGAAGCCCTCAATGAAGTCCATCGAATGTGACAGACATGTTTGTGGACGTTGTTCCAGCACTGGAGCCACTGTATCCGTTATGACCGCGCAACTTAACTGTCTGCTTCGAAAAGTGGTGATGCCTATTTCTGGACTATCCCTCCATACAGCCAGTGCTCTGTGTGTTCACCCCACAGTGGCATGCACCGCTCGTGTTGTCATTGCGGTCGTTCTATACGCCATCGAATTCATGATCGTTTCCTCATGCTCGCATGACCTTTGTTTAGGCTGGGATTTGTATGGGTATGGGCCACTTCCCCTGACATCTGCTAGTAACCGCTGGGCCATTGTGGCTGTTGACAACCTCACGCGATACGCCGAAACTGCCGCCCTCCCAGTGGCTACAGCGCATGATGTTGCCTCCCTCCTGCTTCACTGATTCATACTGTGTCATGGTTCACCACAGGAGTTGCTCAGCAATTGCAGACATGTCTTCTTATCGGAAGTCGTTGAAGCCATCCGAAAAGACACTGGTGGGATGCGCTTCACATTGGCTCCGCTGTTTTTCTATGATTGTGCCGAATTATCACCTTGTGCTCCAAAAATTCTTGCACCAAGTGTTCCGTGAAGTCATCAGGACCACAAGGATACCTGCCTTTGAGGTAGGGAACAATTTTTTTGGGACTTTAAGGACAGTTTTGTACACACCCGAGCCGAGTCGTCGCTAAGCCTGGGCATGCTCCGCCGACCGCTTGGCCTAGCCACCGCAGCTGCCTCTGCCGACGGGCGGACACTGCTGGGACGGACATTATTCCAAATTCTACCAGCATCATGGCCACTTCCATGAGTGTTGAAATGGAGGGGGCAGATATTCACCCAAAGAAGTAACCAGGGACCCTGGGCTGGCGCATCGCCAGTGAACGCAAGTCCCGGCCACGTCAGCGAGACCTAGGCCTACCCAACGTACTTCAATCAAAACCGTCCGGTGCCGGTCGTCGACCCGGGCATGCTAAAGGCAAGTCAATCAAGGGAGCGCGCATGCCTATGTTGCCACGAGACAATACCAAGATGGTGGTGAGACCATGCGAGGGTCTCAATGTCAGCAAGGTCGGCCATATAGAAGTTGGCCAGGCCATTTATGTTGCTGTGGGAGTCACCAAAAAAGAATGGATCTGGAATGTGATATGCCCAAATTACCAGCAAAACATTGTTATCATCAGTACTTCAAAGACAGAAAATGCTAACCGGTATGTGAGAGTCACCCAGATTCTTGTACAAGGCAAGGAGCACGAGGTCAGTGCCTACGAATCAGCCCCCCATGGCATGACCAAGGCATCCTCCTCGGAGACACGGTTCAAGAAATCAACGGGAACATCATCAACGAATATAACCCCGCTGCTGTAGAGGCCAACCACATCACCAACATGACGTCTGCGATGATTGCCTTCAATGGACCGAAAGTGCCGAACTATGTTCGTTATGGGGACCTGCTTGCCAAATGCTCGTTATACAGAAAACAGATATCTGCTATCAGTGCGGTCACCTGGGTCACTGCATGGGTGTTTGCCTGAATCCGACAGACCGGATTTGCCGAGGATGCGGCGCTCCTAATTCTGATGACACAAGTGTACCCACAAGTGTGACCTCTGTGGAGACGAACATTTGACTGCAAACAAGGTGTGCAAAGCTCGCTTCAAGATCCTGTACGTGGTACGGGAACACGAGTGGGAGTGGAGAAACGCCAACAACACGTCAGCGGAAGCCTCCAAACTGCCATGTTGACAGGGTGCAGCTACATCAGAGAACCGGAACCGCTCTCTCTCCCGTGACGACAGGAGAGGATGGAGCAGCAGCTGCGCCTCAAGGTCAGACTCGAGAGCGTCGTCGCCGGGTGATGCGGCCGGGAGTAGCTGCAGCGGGCGCCGCCAGGAGTCATGCTCAAGGTCGAAGACCCGGAGCCAGATGCCGATGAGGAGATGCTGCTAAACAGATGGGCTGGGCAGTTAGATCTCCTATGGCTCTTAGCAATGAAGATTTCCCTCCCCTTCCCAATACCCCTAAGAAAGATTGTGAGGAATGCATGCAACTCAAACACTTATAGTTATGGAAAATCATCAAATCAGCATGCTTCTTGCGCACATGGAGGCGTTAGAAAAATCGAAAAGCAGCGAGGATGACACAAAATGCAAAATTGCCAAGAGGGATGCTCAGCCAGAGCTCCCAGTAACAGCTATGGAGGCAGAGAAAATTTAATTGAGTCCGTCTGAGGAGCCGGTTAAGGCTAAGCCCATTCAAGCCCTCACTGAGATGGTCACACAGCTTGCCAGCCACATCGGCTTGGTAACGTCCAGAATGGCCAAGTTCGACGCGCTAGAGGCTAATGTCAACTAGCTCAACCTAACCACTCAGAAGGCCAAAAAGAGAGCCCCATATGGAAAACCATGTATGGCAAGTAGTCTCACGACCACCAACCTGAGCCAAGATGGGGAACAGGTGTAAATATAGGAAGGAAGATACAATGACCTTAGCCCAATGGAACTGTCGAGGAATCAAGGACAAAATAGGGGAATTACAGCAATACATAGATAATGCAGAACACAAGCCGGATATCCTTGCAATACAAGAAACGAACTCGTGACCCAAACTCCCAGGGTACATCACATACACCAATCCCAGTGAGAAAAGCACAGCAATCCTAGTCCGAGGCAACATAGCTGCGACGCAGCACATGACCAGCCAGAGAGGGTGTGAACGCGTTTTTTTGGAAATTCACAGCAGAAGCATAGGAAGCAAAGACAACATCTTTATACTCAACACATACTGCCGGCCCTCCAAGGACTTGGACATAGAGGGCATGCTACTCGACAGCAAGGGAGAGGTGGGCAGGAGACCCCTATTGATATTAGGAGATTTCAGTGCACCTCACTCAATATGGGGCTACAAATTTTGCTCAAAGAGAGGCAGGGTGCTGGCGAACCTCATGGATCAGCGCAACATAGCCCTCCTCAACGAACCAGACACTCCCACCTGCATGGGCACAAGTACATCCCGGGACACCACTCCAAACCTTACCCTGCTGAGTGGAACCTTGGGCGCAATACTCGACAGCAAGGGAGAGGCGGGCAGCAGACCCCTATTGACATTAGGAGATTTCAGTATGCCTCACTCAATATGGGGCTACGAATTTTGCTCAAAGAGAGGCAGGGTGCTGGCAGACCTCGTGAATCAGTACAACCTAGCCCTCCTCAATGAACCAGACACTCCCACCCACATGGGCACAAGTACATTCCGGGATACTCAATATCACGATCAGGGGGGCCGCGTTCAAGGCTTGAATGGATACAGCAAAAATAACAGACTGCGACAAGCTTGCAAAAATGCAAGCAGCCGACGAAGACGAGGACACGAACAGCACCAAACCACATAGGGAGTGGGCCAAGGAACAACTCGAGCTGGTAGAGAAATACACCCAGAAAATGGCGACCACACTGCAGACACCCTGTGTGGACGCAAAGCTTGCCCACCTTTGGAAAGCATGACACAGCCTCACCAGACGCTGGAAGAAACAACGACACAACAAAAAACTTTGCAAATGCATCCATGAACCCAGCAAGCAAGCTGCTGAATATGCGTCCAAGCTGTGCAGAGAGAACTGGCTGAGTATGTGTGACAGAACGCCAGGCACCCGTCTACCAGGAAGACGTGGTGCCTCCTCCATCACCTGATCAACCCTCTTGGCAGCAAGAGCACCACTAATCGAACCCTCACACGCACCCTCAACAACTATACTGGGGGTGCCGACGAGCTCATCAACGACCTGAAGGCCAAGTACCTGAAAACGGAAAAGGGCGACATCGCACCTCCCGACTGTGCAGAACCTACTAATGACGCAATATACAAGCCATTCAACGACACCGAATTGGTCTTGGCTATCTCCGAGAGCAACAGGGGCAGCGCACCAGGACCCAATACCATCACTTACAAGTTACTCAACAACCTCGAGGACAAGGCCCGCAGAGAGCTGCTCGAGTATATCAATCGGGTCTGGGAGTCTGGCAAACTTTCGTCGGAATGGAATGGCAAAAGTTCGCTTCACACCCAAGCCTGGGAAGACACCTCACATCGACAACATGTGACCCATATCCCTCACGTCCTGTGTGGGGAGGTCATGGAGCGTATGGTAATCAAGAGGTTGCAGCGACATCTGGATGCCACCGACCAGATGCCAGAGATAATGTGTGGCTTTAGGCAACACCTGGGCACCCAGATGTTCTTGTACAGCTCAACGAGCTGGTAATCAAGCGGGCAATAAAGCAGGTGCCGCGAGCTCTACTCTCTACGTTGCGAAGTGAGAACGTACAACTACATCCAAGACTTTCTAGGCAACTAAACGGCCACGATCAGAATAGGAGAGGAGACATCTCAACTGATCTCCCCGGGAGATAGAGGAACGCCGCAAGGTTCAGTCCTCTCTCCCCTCCTGTTCAACATGGCTCTCCTGCTGTTGCCCAAGCTTCTTGAATCAATAGATGGCCTGGGCCATGCATTATAAGCAGATGACACCATTCTCTGGACTGCGAGGGCAGGGTCAAATGGCATGGTCGAATGGCTGGATGGAAGACTTGCTCCAAAAAGGGGCTGACACGGTCAACAGCTATGCGAAGACCTGTGGCCTTTGCTGTTCGCCTCAAAAGTCGGAGCTGACCATTGTCAGACCGCATGCATCAGAGAAACAAGCAGAAAACATAAGAATCACTCTGGAAGGGATCCGGATCCTCCCAGTACCTCAACTCAGGATCCTGGGCCTCCCTTGTGCCTCATTCAGGCGTTTGTTATCTTACAAATTGCCTATGCAGCGCCGTACATGCAACTCCTCAAGAAGGACATCATACAACTTGACACAATAATCAAGAAAGCCATGAAGCAGGCCCTGGATATTCCCATAAATTCATCCACGACAACATTACTTCAAATGGCATTCCACAACACAGTAGCCAAGCTTGTAGAAGCCCACCTATCCAATCAAAGCATCCGCCTTAGCCCGACCAAGGCGGGTATAAGCGTCTTGTGCATGAATGGATGGCAAGAATCACACTACACCCATGACAGCCAATTGTCCAAAAAGTGGGCTGAGAAGCTGGAATGTGAACTACTACCACGCAACATGAACCCCACAAGGCACGCCAGATGACGCGACACTCGGGCAAGAGCCACCTCCGGGACCCCGGAGGAAGATGACACTGTGCTATACACAGAAGCCTTTCTACACAAACGCTCCACGAGGGCAACCGTTGCGGTCGCCGGGCTGGACAAGCTGGTCACCTATGCATCAATCAACACTCCGTCTTCGGAGGAAGCAGAAGAAGCAACGATAGCCCTCACACTCCGGCAACCTAACATCACCAAGATTGTCATGGACTCACAAGCTGCGTACAAGAACTACAGATCTGGCTGGGTGTCCCTTGCAGCACTAAAAATCCTTGGAAAAGCTATGCCTCCTAAACAAAAATCGAACTAGTTTGGGTTCCAGTCCACTCCTCAGTTGAGGGCAACGAATATGCTCATCAACAGGCACGAGCGCTCAACTCTCGGGCCATCGAGGGGGAGGCAAGGGGATGGCGACCCATTACCAGTTACACAGATATAGACAAGTATTACAGGAACAGTAGGAAGACATTCCTACACACCCACCACTCCTTGACCAGAGCTGAGCAAACAATATACAGGCAAATCCAGGCAGGATCCCTTCCCCACCCCTGCCTCCAAAACAGAATATACCCAGAAAGATACGAGAACACATGTCCTCACTGTAATGCACAAGGCACCCTCCGGCACATCATAGAAGAGTGCAATTTCTACAAAGACCACCCTCCACCTATACCCATAACTAACCCCCCTACTATCCCCACCCTCTACGAGCGATGGGAGATCTTGCTATCCAGCCCCGCCTTGGAAGACCACTGCTGACTGATCCACAGGGGCCAGGTGGCACTGGTAGCATATGGAACCCATGAAGAGGGAGCCACCTCATCAGGCGCTTAATGCGCTCCATTCCATTACGGATCAATAAAGTTGTTTCTCTCTCTGTCCTCAAAGAGGGCCACGTTGTGCACTGCACAACTACTACTTGCCATCTACAGACCAATGGCCTCACAGAACGCTATAACCATACACTTGGTGACATGCTTGCAATGTATGTAGCCTCCAACCACACAAATTGGGATGCCATTCTGCTTTTCACAGCCTATGCCTACAGTACTGCTTATTCAGAGCACCACTGGCTTTTCACCCTTTTTCTTATTGTACGGCCAGCACCCATTGCACACAATCGACACAATCATCGTGCAGATGCAACCGTACAAGTCGGATGCATCTAAGTGTGCGCCTATTTCTGCCACAGCCAGACATGCCAAAGACTGCTGCGATTTCGCACAGGCCTTTACTTCAAATGACCAAGAGTGCCAGAAGTGCGTTCGCAATGACACCACTTTTGCGCCCACGTTCCTCCCCAGAGTGTTTGTGTGGCTCTCGATCTCTTCCACTGCACCTGGTCTCTCTTCGAAACTACTGCCCAAGTATGAAGGCCCCTGCTGCATTGTTGAATGCACATCTCTGGTCAACTGCACGATCGAGCCTGTTCAACCATCTTCGGACGTGCACCATCGTGGACAAGACATTGTCAACGTCGAATGCCTCAAGACCTGCTATGACCCACTCATAGTGACAGGCTGTTAGGTTACCGGGTGGCTTCCTTTTCATTATCAGGGGTAATTGTAGAGAAGGATTGGAATGATATAGTGGGTCGTCCTCTTCAGTGCTTTTTCTTGTGAATGCCACTCACGCTTGGAATCATTGCTCCGCCTAGACTGTCACTGCTGTGCTGCTCCTAGTCTGATCAAATAAACACCCAGGCATAACGTTAAAAGTCAGAAAGAGAGTGGTGTGGATCAGAGAGCAAACAGAGATAGTCAATATTCTAACTGACATAAAGAGAAAAAAATGTAGCTGGGCAGGTCATGTAATGCATAGGTTAGATAACCGGTGGACCATTAGGGTTACACAATGGGTGCCAAGAGAAGGGAAGTGCAGTCGAGGACAGCAAAGAACTAGGTGGGGTGATGATGAAGTAAGGAAATTCGCAGGTGCAAGTTGGAATCAGTAGGTGCAGGACAGGAGTAATTGGAGATTGCAGGGCTGCAGTGGGCACAAAATAGGCTGATGATGATGATGATGAGAACAGAAAACTAGCAGAAATTATTCAATTTTCCAAAGCTAACATGAGCCAAATACACAATCTTTTAGTATACCGGCTTATTAGTTAATTTTTTTTGTTATCAATGAGAATGTAATTGCAATGTTCCAAAATGCTAAAATAAACCAACTTGCATATAAATGTATGTGCATATAATTATTCGATATTCTACTCAATATCTGATGCTAAGTATTCGTATTCGATTCATATTCAAGAATTTCGCACACCCCTACATATTGGTAACTGAACAAGCACGAAGCCTCAACATATCAATGAGGCAAATGGCACGGGTTGCAGTTTTTATGCATGGTTGAATAACAGAAAACAAAAACAATGACACACAACACATTACGATAAACATCAAAGCATCACCTGTTGTTTTCTCTGTTTTTCTTTTTCCGTTCATCGTCAACGGCCTCTATGCACCGGTGTTTTCTGTCATAAAATGAAAAAGCATGAACATTGACCATATAATAGTGACAACATACCAATTATAAAGCTGACAGCACAATGAGCATAATGTGACAGCAAGACTGAATAATAATAAAAAAATAGAACAGACCCTTTTCATAATTGCAAAGCTAGCTTTTCTGCAGGGCAGTTTGCCCGGTGGCATAGTCATTGTTGCAAACAGTGTGTAAAAGTGCAGTTGGCTTGTATTATGACATGGAAAATGTAGACATGGCTCTCGTGACGAAACCATGTGCAAGAGATAAGTCCCAGCATGTGCAGCTAGCACTCTGTCTTCATTTGAACAATGATCGGTGCCGCCATCAGTTGGGCAAATGTGCTGCAAGGGGAAGCACACTTGCTGATTGAGAAAAGGGTCTATTAGGCTAAGCCTAACAATATGTAGTTTCTCCTAAACGAAGTGCTGCACCAGTGGATATGGAAACATACTTTTAGAAAATGTCAAATGACATCTGAGGTTGGCTTTCTACCACTGCTTTGATGTTTTCTTGTTAAAGCTTATATACCAGGAGGAAAGAAATCTCTCCTCATATTCCTAGCACCAATTCAGAATATATTGTTGTGAGAATACAAGATAAGGATTATACATATGAAAAAGAGAATGTCATACTGGTAAGAACACAGCTAACATGCAAGGTGGCACAGGCACTTGGTTAACAAGATGTGCCACAGGGTATGTCGATTGAATCATCTGATTGCATGTTATTCTAGGGGACTTGTTCCAGAAATGTTGTTTGCTGCGAAGCATCATTTCTCCACTTACCTATCGCTAATATTTGGGTCTGATGCTGCAATTGGAGGCTTGGTCATCTGAGGTGTGGGCAGCGCACATTTTGTTGCCTGCTTCTGATTGGTGCTGCTGAGGCCTTTGACAACTAGTGTATCCTTCAATTTCTGTAGACAATATCATGTAAAAAAAGAAGAGAAAGAAAGAAAATAAAGATCCATGAGAGATACTGCAGACAGCGATCACAAAATTTAAAAAGCAGAGAGAAAGGACTGCGTATTGTCTGCAATGAATGCTACAATTTATGGCAAACTTTCTTTAAATAAAATATATTACAAAACAAGGACAGGGTGTTTACTAAGTCAACATTTTCTAATTCCCCGAGTTTTCCAGGTTTTCCCTGAGTGCCTTCGAAAGATTCCCTGAGTGACCCAAAAATTTGCTTTAAGTCAAGCCTGGCTGACACCATGTCGCCCGATGCTGTCACTCTCTAGCAAGCATGTTAAAAAAAAAACACTTAATTGAGTTTGCATAGTAGAAAGTAGCGTTTATTTTATTATAAAAGAAAACGGAAGGGATTGGCTAGTAAAATGCACAGCAAATAAGATATCTTCAATATGAAATGGTAAAACCCATTTCAAATTGAGTCGAACATTTTCAAATATGAATAAAAAGGAGATGTACACAGAAACAAATATTTTCGACTATGAGCTATTTGTATCAACTGATAGCATTGTATCAACTGATAGCAAGTTCATTGGTATGAAGCCTGAACTTTGTCACAAGTGAGATTCTCTCTCAACAGCTGGTATATCAACCTCAACTGCCGTGACATACTCTCAGCCCACACACAACACCTCAGTGTTGCATTTCACTGCTTTAAAGAGTTTGGTTTGGATGAGGGACACCTGCATCTCGGCATCAGCCAACACTTTGTTTTTTGAGCTCAAGCTTCTTCAAAGAAGTGGCGGCACGCTTCCTTTCCCGTTCATTCCTCAATACCTAGGTCTTTTGTGTTCTGATCCTCCTTCCGCCGTGCGTGTGCCGCACAGACCATTTGGAGCATCCTCTTGGTCAGTCAACGCCCGATTTTTCGGACTCCTTAGGGACCGCGAAAGCGTCCGAAAAATCGGATAGTTTGTAAAAATGAATGCATGTCTTTAACTGCCCTTAAGGGCTCAAATCTCCACAGGCACATCTGAAAAGCTGTGAAGGCCTGCCAGTACACTTATTAGGCATATCGGTACTCGTACTGGGACAGGAGATGGCGGGTGCCCTTGTATATAATTAAGGAATTCATACTGGGTCCCGTGACAATTGCCCCTTGCCACGCTTGTTATGCTTCACCGCAATACTTACACGTATGCTTCACAGCGTAACATTTGTGTATTGAGGCGAAGATTACTTTCAGGAACCGGCATTATGCAAAGCAACGTGCTTTCCGAGCTCCGAAGCCAATCGCAAGGACCACAAAGGTGGACTCGGTGCCATTGCTGGCAGCGGAGAATTCTTTTAATGAAAAACACGGCCCCCAACGGCAAGAAGCTTAATAGCAACCGTCGAAGCAACTAGGCCTAGCATTACCGCAGTGGTGGCTACGGCTGCCTGCATATCTGCTGCGCGCGAGAGCGCCGGCTTGAGGCGGCGAGGTAATCAAAGCAGCAGCGGTGGAGGCTTTGATTGATGCAGTTTGGGACCTGCGCTGGCGACAAAAAATACGGAAAATCGGACGGCGAACGGTTCCTGCGTCCGAAATTTCAGGTACATTTTCAGAGCTGTTCTTGTACATTGACTCTATGGGGTATGTGGTGGCGTCGCGAAGCCGTCCGAATTATCGGGCATCTGGAAAGTCGGTCGTTGACTGTACACTGGCAACTCCTCCAGCCGATGACACGCGTCAAAGAATATTCGCTGCGGTTCCTCTCTGTTACTCGAGCAAGTATTACCGCGACTTTTGTTCCATTGCAATAAAATTACAGCTAATTTTCCCTGATAGAAGCACAAATTCCCTGAGTTGTCTTTGGGTATTTCCAGACTACTCAAAATTCCTGAGAATTCCCGGTTTTCCCGGTTGGTAGACACCCTGAAATAAGAGCCATCTCATGCCTCGTAATGTAGCTCAACCAGCAAGAAACTATAGAATTTAAGTATATGCCATCTAAGTTTCAAGATTGCAGTTAGAGATTTATGTCACAAGCTGCAACATGACTACACTACCTGCGTAGCTTCTGCATTGTTGCCTGCTATGTATAAAATGGAGCACTGAGACAGTGATCAGGTACATCACAGCAATGTTACAGTAACACGCGTTGATGGACTTGCAAAAGAACATACCGAACCTCTCATGACAATCCTAAAATAACAGTGCATAAATGTTCTGTCAGATCTGCTTCAGAAAAAACAGATCAAATGCTTCACAGGCACAGAGGCATGGGCTTGTGCATTACATCAATTAGAATGCGGTGAGATCCAGTTCCATTGAGTTCCAGTCTGTCGTCAGCAGACTACTTCAATGCAGTATTACAATAACTATACATGTCATCCTGAGTCAGTGGTCCACAGGCCTCAACACTTTTGTCGGCGCTGACAAAATTCTAAACAAATGACATCCCCTATGGCAAGTTGTGATCACTGCAGAACTGGTTACTGCTGCCACCGTCAACTAGGGAAGTAGCAACGCAGTCTGCTGAATCTCTTGTGTTTTCAAGCTTTAGTGACTGCGACATGCATATTGGGATGCTGGTGGTGGTCAAACTAACCGAAGCAGCATGCTTCTCCCTTCTAACTAAAGGAGTTTTCAATTCATAGCAATATATGGCTTCCTGCTGGGACTTTCCAGTGCATTCAAATTAGGTGAAATGTAAAATTACTGAGGTCAAAGTAATCGGAGCCGACTGTAGTCATTACATCAAGAATTTGTCTTATCTGTGTTTGTTATCTTAAGGTTCGATTGCATATGTGAGTAACTAGCCATGGCATCAACTTGGAAAATCAATTTATCTAAAACAATTTTTTACATTTGTCGTTTACAGCCATTCTGTAACAAAACTATCATGCATAACATGTATCTACATCTTTTTCCATGTGCAATAAAATCCAGCTGCTGCCTGTAAGTAGTCTTTAAAAAAAAAAGAAAAGTAGACTACACTGTAGTCTACTGTTTGACTTAGACATCTACTACACATATACCCAAGTCAATAGACACAGAATTAGACCCTCGTCACAGAGCATGCAGTTAACACAAATGTTTTACTAACTGTTTCTGTGTTCTGTTGCAGGAGAGGAACAGACTCAGCAGGCAATTGTGTTGTGGCCCCAATGGTGGGAGCCGAGTTGGCTACAATCAGCAGCCGGACATTGTCACCAATCTGCAAGTAACATAACGATGAATGCAGCAAGGCAAAGAATACAATAGGAAGAACTTCAAGAACAATGTCAGACATTGATGGCACCCCTGGATGAAGTACTTTGTCCAGTACTGACACCTTCTGTCACATCCAGGGCCCTCATTCAACATATAAAAAATAGAGAGATTGACTTGTATGAAAACTGATGAGGTTGGCCTCTAACCATACAACTGGCCTGCTACTCTAGATTACTAGGCTGAAAGATGAGAAAGGAGGAGGAGAAAAAAGAAAAGAATAAATTAAAGCAGAGAAGGCACACACAAAAAAGAAAGGAACACAAGTACACAGACACAAACTTTCAAAGAAAATAAAACCTCTCTCAGAACATACATGGATATGTGAACTAGATGAATCAGGATATGACAGGAAATGTACACCACAATCTACAAGTATCTACAAAATGGGGCAGACAGTTGACTGACCTGAATAACATTGGAAGGTGTAATGATGGTGGTTGCCTTGGAGCCAGGCAATGAGCCCACAGGTGGCAATATAGGAGTAACAGTTGGTGCTATGACTGGGGCTACCACTGGTGCCACCTTGTTCGTGCAAACTCCTGGAAGCACTTGGGCAACAGGGCTAGTCACCGCTAGGACACTGTCAGCAGAAATTGTCCTAGGAATGGGTAAATATGAATTATGAAATGGACACACTCTGTAAACATGAAGGCCGCATGAAGACTTGTGACCCAGAGGAGTAAAAGTCATGCAGTCATCAGCAGCAGCAGCCTATTTCAGTACACTTTAGGACAACGATCTGCCTCAAGCGATCTTATTACCTCTCACCTGCTTCAGTCAACTCAAGTCTATGCCAGTAAATTCTCTAATTTCATCACTTAAATTATGTGGTTTTATATGCCAAAACCACAATCTGATTACGAGGCATGCCGTAGTGGGGGAATCCGGATTGATTTTGACCACTTGGGGTTCTTTAACGTACACCTCAATCTACGTACACAGGTGTATTAACATTTTTCCCTGATGTTGGAAAATCCAATTCCCAGTTATAGTGAAATTGCAAAAAACACTTCCTTATACTTAGGTTTAAAATACATGGTACAGTGTGGTCAAGAAGTTATAAAAATGTAAACAATTAAATCAAGAATTTCATTATATTGAAGTTTATTATATGAGGTTTAATAGTATCCCCATTATTACACCCTTTCTAAAAATTATGAAGGAATATCTTAAACAAGCACTGTAACATTCCAATTAATCATATAATGGCCTCATTATTAAATGACATTTCACGGACCTCGAGCTGCAAAAATTTTTCGAAGCTTTCAAGCACAAGTGGAGTTAAACTTAGTTATCGCACTGATTAGTGGCTTTTCCTCTCCTTTCGTCTACACTGGCGTGCAAGAAGCTGCACAAGGGAGGTGATAAGGGGGCAAGGCCCTGACCAAAAGTTGAGTCTCTTGCTAGTGAGAGGGCTTGTCTCAGCACCCCGTGGCACTATCGTATCTGTGCTGTGCAGCATGCAGCTGCAACCTCGGGGGCCACACACAGCAGATGCAGCTACGCGCAACTGTTGTGTGTGACTGGCAGCACAAAGATGAAATACTTCTTTTTTGTCTTCTTGAGATTGCAGACATATGCTTTTCATTTATTTAACTGAAAATCAGCACTAATAGTATTACTGAGAATGTTCTTGAGATCACAAAATCAGCCAATAACTGCTGATGGGCTTGGCTGCTTGCACATAGCTGCACAACGACACTGCGAAGGAGAGAGCTAGCGATATTTTGCTCTTTCTTACAGGAGATTGTAAATTCCCTGCTGCATGAAGCGCTGCAATATTTGGCTTACATGTTCATGGGATCCTCGTTTACAACTGGCAATGTTTTCTTCTCATGTTTGGAAAGGGATTCTGAGCCCCTTTAATTGAAAGGCACTGTACTCGAGCCAGTGTGTTCCATATTGAAGAAAAGGTGCTGGCAGGGCCCCTCTAAAGCGAGGAACACAGAAAACTATATCTATTCACAATATACTGTGCTTTCAAAGTTAAACTTATTACGAGCTGCAGCTAGGCTGTCGATCCAGGATCCGACAGCCAGCGAGCTAGACCTCCTGGCGATTGCCAGCTCACCTCATTTGCTCGTTCGCCACCGTCAGTGTTGAGAAAATCAAAAGTATTATAATTCAAGCGCAACATAATAGTGTACATGTTGTGATCAACACAGGCACTTTATTATGAGCTGCATGCGCTGGTGTCGCAGGCACCAACTCTCTCGGATCCGATGGCCCAGCGAGCTAGGCCTGCTGGCTCATAGCCATCGGTGGCTGTCAATGGCGCTGATGCTATAGTTGGCCCTACGAAAAATTTGCTGCTCACATAGAGATGTTTTTATTGGCATCGTTTGTGTAAAACGAAAGAGCTGCACAAATACGCTTGTTTTTCACTTTCTTTGCAAAGTTATGAAACATTCCAAGCATCCATACAGGGGCAGCTGTCCTGGCTGGAGCTATGGGCTGGTTGCTTGTTCGTACCATGTGCCCCAAATCATTGCAAGCACCAAGTTGGACTCTGATGCGCTGCATGACAGATCGTGGACAAATTTGCATCACCTGTCTTGTGCTTAATTTTAATTGAAATGCTAAACAGCTATGCAAATGCAACTTGTGCTGATGCTTTAGGCTCCTTGGCAGACGCACCGTGAACAGAAAATTGTAGTCAGAAAACGTGTTCACAACTAACATACGGAACGTCATGGAGCAGGCACGTGGCCTGGGGTGACCCGGCACCCCCTGAAATTGAGCAGCAGCCCCCCCTCCCCCCTTCCCCCACGCGACCACTTCTCACAACTCACCTATTCCTAAAACGCCACTAAATCAATCTTTAGACTTGACAGCTATTCGGCAGTCAACCTTTTGCTACCTTTCTCACTCCTTTTGGATGGCGGTAATTATCGCCATCTCCTGGGTGGGGTGTGAAGGACAGTTTACTCATTGATTCGGTGCCCGCGTAATTAACTCGAGATGTGTTGTCACCATCTATTGCAACGGTCACATGTTTCTCTGTTGCTTTGTTGGTTCAACCTTCTTTGTTTAAACTGATCCAGGAACCAGGAAAGGGATTCAGTTTGTAGTCAGCCATACTGTATGCTCGTGGAATGAGTTGTGGCCATAGAAAGCGCCAGTTGCATTTAACTTTTCCTTTTGCTTCATTGTTTTCTCGAGTGAAGGCTCGCTGCAACACTGGCAGATCCTCGAAACCACATACCCATCATATGGGTTAGATAAGGTGGAAAATAAAATCATGTGAAACAGCGTCCATCATAAACCCTGCAATAACTGTTAAACCCATCAGCAATGTGAATGTCACCTGTTACCTCGTGTGGTTTTTCCCTAATTGTACAGCACTTTTCACACAAAATTGGCAACTGGAAGCAAGAGTCGCAAGGATTAGGGAAATTAAGCGACCTACTAAGGAAGAGAGCCGAGGCAACAGCCAAACTGGAATGAAAAGTGAAAAGTAACAAGTTTGACAATTGCTTGTGAAAATACTTATGGATCAACATCTTTTTATTTAAAAAGGAAGTAGAGAAAACGCTTCCGGAAGTGAATGATTCCATGTGTTTTGAATGACGCTTCTACAGTTATCAATCGACCTGCCTGATGTAGCCACTTCTCTGCTGTGCTAATGTGGGTGTTTTCTAACCTTCTGTGGTGGGTGTAGTATGTCGAGAAACGCAGCGTCCCGAACTCCATGTGGCTGTACAGCACTGGCGGCCGCACATGGTTTTGCAAATTCTCAAATAACAATACGAGATGGTTTTGGCACTTAACTTGGCAGAGCAGTAAACGATGGATCTAAAAGAACTATGATTGTTCCCCAAATATATATTTCTCTATAATTCTTCCAGAGCAAATTCAAAAAACGCTACTAGAAATTTTTATTTTACATTTTCGCTTGTTACTTGTTCTTGCCAGCGTTCTTCCTGCGCTCTTTCCAGCGCCAAGTAGCAGGTCAGAACACTGATTCAGGCCGACGTCTCAGCTTTTCTCTCATAATAAATACCTTTTTCCTGCGCAAGTCCATTTGATGTGCTTTTTGTAAAGTAAAGGAGAGGTGTATCTTGCAGGAGTACCTATGAGATATGCCTTATTTCATTTCTCTTTTGTGGGTTTACGTTTTTATGGCAAATGGTGGTGATTATTAATATTTGTACTAGTAAAGGTACCTTTCCCCCCCATTTGCGTAGAAAAGTTACGTAGTGTTGCGCCCCCCACTCGAAAAACAGTCCTGGGTACGTCATGGAGATACAATCCTAGCCTGTCATGGAGAGCTTAGGTGCAAAACAACTAACCCAGTCACAGCAGCTTGTGCCTCACCAGGCGTGCTCACTTGAAGCACAGTAGGTTTGTCACTAATGATTGGTCCTGGTGATGCTTCCTCCTTTGCGTCAATAGCAGCTGCAACCACTGTTGCCTCTTCAAGTGAAATGCTACTTTCACTTGCAGTTGAAGCACTAGTTGAGACAGGTGGTTCACTGGATGACGGTGCGCTAGTGCTGTCATTAGACGCCTCTGCCTTGAGGGTGAGTAAAGGGGCTCGCCCGAATTCAGGAACTGCTGAAGCTGGAGTGAACTGACCCCGCAGTGAAAGTGGGTCGGCTGTGACAGGCAGAATGCAGGGTGTGTTGAGCGGCTCACTTGTTATAGGGATGTGGCTTGGCTCCTGCAAAAACAGCAATGACATCAGCACTTAATATAGGAAGATTTCGCCCAATGAGGATATCTTCGACCGAGGCTACTATGTCAATACTAGTGTCGTGGTGATTGTGCATGCGCAGTTGCTGTACTGTGTGTATGGTATGAAGAGGCAGGCTCACAACATACAGGCACGAGAAAAATGAGAAGGATAACACAAACACTGTGTCTACTATCTTTTGCCCGTCTTTATGTGCGAGTGTTTCGTATGCCTGCCTTTCCATACCATGAATTCATACTAACTTGCTCAGCTTTTAGTCATTTCAAGAGGCTGCATGATCTCTCAGGGCTACGACTGAGAGTGAATTGTATGTCATACTCCTGAATATTCTGCGGTGTACCATACACTGAATGGATTTCACAAACTGCAAAACTTTTGCTTTTCTGCTATTTTCTTTGATTTTTGCTATGTCCAAGTGTACATGAACTGCCATACGTGGTACTGCTTAAATATTCACAGGCAATAGTTGTACTGTGTGCTAGTATCTTCTCTGAAGGATGTAGTGAAAGTGAATCATGCATCCCTATTTTCAATGTCAATGCACAATGTCAATCAATGCATAGCATGGATATGTGTGTTAGCTGTGCCTACACATCATATATAAAGTAGAACCCGCTTAAACGGAAGTTTAAGCAAATGACACAGAAATCAAGAACAATAGTTTTATTTGAAACGCATATAGTGTGTTTTAATTTTACAGAGGTCAACAAACTGATGTGCAAAAGTGAGAAGTGGGCAAGTTGGTATAGAAGCATAGCTAAATTCAGAGCACGAACTACTGGGACACAAGCTAAGGCACAAGAAAAGTGCCATGTCCTGTCCCAGGTTCAGGAACCAGGTGCATGAATCTTCTATTCATCCTTCATTATCCGCTACATCAATTAACAATATGATACTTCGTCATGCGTCACATTTTTTATGTCATCCACTTTTGTAGCCAGTGTGAGGAATTTGTGCTCTCTCGCTTACTGACTGACGCTATCACAAGACAAGGGAGGCAATGCGAACGCTGCATAGCAGCCATTTATGACCCAGTGCTAAAACTGCCTGATCAATTGTATTTTTACCGACTGTTTGAACATCACCATTTTACATGGTTGTTGGACCATTCATGTTTTGTACGTGGTAAAACAGTCCATTAAATATGTGGTAGTTTCGGTTCGAGTTCTGTTCTGGAGTACACAGAGAAAGTGTTCTATTTAAGTGCAGTTTGTTAACATGGACGGCCAACCGATGTTGTTACCATCATTCTGTTTATCTGGCATTTCTGTTAAAGTGAGTTTTGTTTATTCGGAGTTTGCTACTAAAATGTACAATCTGTATACAGTATTTTGTCAGTATCCCAGTTGCAATGTACAAAGGACAAAATCTTTTATCAAGCAACAGACTTATTTCACGAGTTTTACTATGTTACCACTGCCACAAAGCATGCCAGTATTAGTAGTCTTTGTTGAGCTTGCGAAAAAAAAAAAAAAAATCCGCATGAAGAGAGTTGTGCTTGTACCATGAAAAACCTGGTTACCCTACGGGATCAAAAGGTGGGAAG
This sequence comes from Dermacentor variabilis, assembly GCF_050947875.1. NCBI lineage: Eukaryota > Metazoa > Arthropoda > Arachnida > Ixodida > Ixodidae > Dermacentor > Dermacentor variabilis. Next base: position 64,072,231 of record NC_134572.1, read on the forward strand.
GTTAGCTTAAAAACATTCTACAATAAGAGTGGGCTTGAGCAGATGCACCCCCCCCCCAATCCCCATTAAAACTTAATTGGAAAAATGCACAATGGCATTGTCCTCAGCATTTCTGACAATGTTGCCTTGAACCTTAAGCACAGCAGGAAAGAGGCAACAGCTATGACCACCATGGTGCTGACAGGCCTGGTTGCTGTGCATGAGCTCAGAACAAGGTGAAATTGGTTTATTGAAGAGCTCCTCAGTTGTACTCCCAGAAAATAATGTACTGGTGTCAAATACTTTGGCTTACTTAGCGTAAATTTTATACAGCACAATGCAAAGTGCCATGTAAGCAACAGAGTTCAGCTGGAGTTCAGCAATGGAGTTCAGCTGTTTTGCCAAGCAAGCCTGAAACCTCTTACAACAGCTGGGGCCTATTCTTACATGCTAGTTAAAAGTCTGAAGTCTGGGGTGACATAAGGCACACACACACACACATGCTGTCATTGATGGCTCCCTCCAATGCTTATGGTGTTTTTACCACGTATACCTGGAGGCACATCGCAGTTTCCGAAATCGGGTAGTGCAACTTCACTCATGTTAGTAGTCAAGATTATGGAGTTTACCGGGTGGCACTTTGCATGGGCATAAACTAACCCATCATGAGGTGCAACGATGTGCCTATTACCTAATTGTGATGCTCATTATCGGTGCAAGGTTCACAGGACAATCGTCTAGTGCACAATAAGTTTACCTTTGTGACAATTTCCCCGTTAGATGCTCTACGAAAGTCCGCCTCAAATGGATTGACAGCGTGAACAGGCTCGGGGGTGGTGAACTCAGGTTGGAGCTCTTGAAACAGGCCTGCCTCTTCAATTATGTCCATAAATCTCGTTGGTGTAGGAGTTTGCTCTGCAAGTGAGAAGAACGACCGAACTGTGTTACGAGGAAGCTTTCTTCCGTCATCCTCTTACTACACTGTGAAGTGATTACTTTTTACACACATACCAATGCAGTTCCTTGGGCCTGCGCCAGTGTTCGCGAAATTCAATGACAGCATCATTTTGTGCCTCCTTTTGTGGCTCGTCAGCTTGTCTTCGCACACAAACTTCTGTTAAGAAGAAAAACCATACGAAAGAGGCGTGTCAACGTCGTTGCTGTAAACACGTAGCACGTCATGACGACTTACGATTCCACAGCCTGACACGTCGCAGGCAAACGGTTTCTCCGCATCAGCCATGGGTACTGATGTCTAACTGATGTAAATTTCAAAGCACACAACGTCGTCTGCCGTAGCAATTAAAGCCAGGGGTGGTAGCAAACTGACACGAAACATTCACACAATCGCCGAACGATCACTCATACGATGTACACATGCTCCGTGCAAACATCAACGGTTCACACACTGAATGAACGGATCAGGAAGACAACGGTATTCTGATGATTGGAGCATCATTTTTCCCGAAGTTCAGCATCGGTCGAGACACGGGGCACGACAACCCCAAGAATGGCAGTGTCAAACAACAGCTGAGTACACAGTCAAATGCACCGTCTTCATCTTGTAGGAAGGCACACGATAACATATCGCTGAAACGTTCATGATGCTTCACAGATGCTGCTCGGCCGAAACAAAACACGGCCAACAGCAGACAGGCCCACGCATAGAAACTCTATGCGCCCACGCATACTTGCAAAGAGACTTATTAATGATACCAAGTCTTGTCATTTTTGGGTGAATAGAGTGTACGAACGCTACCACTCATACGAGAAGTTTTCTGGTTCACCGGGGATAGCGCTGATAGGCTGGTTGTTTTATTAATGATGATACCTTAGATGATGGCGTACTGGCTTTGGCCTTGCGCTGCTAAGCCAAAGGGCGCGTGATCGAATCCCGGCTGCGGTGGCCGCACTTCGATGTGGGCAAAATGGTGAAATGCAAGAATTGGCAAAAATGCGAGTACTACGGAGCCCAGCGCGTTTACGACCCCTGCTGGGTGACGTAAGCAGGTCGTCGACTCAAGGGGCGCGGCTATGCGCGCGCTTCAGTTTTCCAGTTTCGGTTTCGCGCGCTCTGACAGCCGAATTTCGTCGTGCCACAATTCCACGGATTATCGCATTTTTCTAGATACAAAAATTTATATGGCTCGTACGAAGAGCTCGCTTCAATTTTCTAAATTATGATGAGCCTGCTAGAACCACAAACTTATAAGTTAATGAATGGATTTTTGTTAATTATCTACTAATTATCATGTATCACCCGTCACCTCATGTTCGCCACCGCTGATGGTATGTCTCCGAAGGAATCGTCCTTTTATTTCAAAATGGATACATAATATTTAATGCGTTCGAATCAGGAGTGTCAAAGTGGAAAAAAGTATCTTTGTAAAATGTGGGAAGCCGGTCACTAGGTTGAGAGGATATATATATTTCACTTGGCTCCTCAAAGCAAAGAGGCAGGACGTCTGTCAAATGAGCACAACACTGGTTTAAATCATGGATCCGGCACCTCAAAGAGGTGCGCACATTTATCTCGAATTTACCGCTAAATTGCCACTGAACATTTTTTCCCAGCATACTCTCTTAGCTTTTTGTAGATAGCGAGGCCATTCAGCGTGTCTTGTGTTCCTTTATGGCAGCAGCAAACCTTTTAACAGGTCAATGACACCCATTACCCGAACTGACACATATATTTTCCACATAATTTCTTCCAAAACTTCGTTAAATGAGGCGAGACTTATTCACTTGGTTGTTTCGAGGTTTTCAACGCATTAGGCTTGATGTATATGTGTAGCGGAATCGAAAACTTTTCGTTAAATCGAAAATGTTCTAAAATTGCATTTCGTTAAATTTATGTTTGACTGTATGTGCTCCCCGCTGGAAGCATACAGAGGAACACTGATACGTCAAAGAGCTGCGGGCAGACAGGCGCGCAGCCGCAGTTCACCGTCGTAGCCAGAACTTCATGTATTTTTTAAAGAGATTAAGGGATCGGAGAACGACCCGATGCATGATGGAAGAAATGCGAGGAAAAGCGATGTGCTGTCTCAAATTTACAGTTTGTAGAAGTTTGCGCAGGTCCCGAGTTCTTTGCTTGCTACAGCGGTGTTGCAGTTGTAGGCTCGTCCATTTCGTTTATGCTATATGATGTGTAACGCCCACTGGCGTAGCCAGTAATTTTCCTTTCTTCGGGGGGCGCAACCACTTGGGATTGGGGAGGGTGAGAGGGGAAGGGTGGCTGGACAGGGCGCATACTAAAACACACGCACACACACACACACACACACACACACACACACACACACACACACACACACACACACACACACACACACACACACACACACACACACACACACACACACACACACACACACACACACACACACACACACACACACACTTGAGCTTGCTAACCCTCGTTGTCTGTAATCAAGCCTGGATATCATCATCATCATCATAGGCCTAGTTACGCCCACTGCAGGGCAAAGGCCTCTCCCATACTTCTCCAACTACCCCGGTTATGTACTAATTGTGGCCATGTTGTCCCTGCAAACGTCTTAATGTCATCCGCCCACCTAACTTTCTGCCGCCCCCTGCTACGCATCCCTTCCCTTGGAATCCAGTCCGTAACCCTTAGTGACCATCGGTTATCTTCCCTCCTCATTACATGTCCGGCCCATGCCCATTTCTTTTTCTTGATTTCAACTAAGATGTCGTTTACCCGCGTTTGTTGCCTCACCCAATCTGCTCTTTTCTTATCCCTTAACGTTACACCCATCATTCTTCTTTCCATAGCTCGTTGCGTCGTCCTCAATTTCAGCAGAACCCTTTTCGTAAGCCTCCAGGTTTCTGCCCCATATGTGAGTACTGGTAACACACAGCTGTTATACACTTTCCTTTTGAGGGATAGTGGCAACCTGCTGTTCATGTTTGAGAATGCCTGCCAAACGCACCCCAGCCCATTCTTATTCTTCTGGTTATTTCAGTCTCATGATCCGGATCCGTGGTCACTACCTGCCCTAAGTAGATGTATTCCCTTACCACTTCCAGTGCTTCGCTACCTATTGTAAACTGCTGTTCTCTTCCGAGACTGTTAAACAATACTTTAGTTTTCTGCAGATTAATTTTCAGACCCACCCCTCTGCTTTGCCTCTCCAGGTCAGTGAGCATGCATTGCAATTGGTCTCCTGAGTTACTAAGCAAGGCAATATCATCAGCGAATCGCAAGTTGCTAAGGTATTCTCCATCAACTTTTATCCCCAATTCTTCCCACTCCAGGCCTCTGAATACCTCCTGTAAACATGCTGTGAATAGCATTGGAGATATCGTATCTCCCTGTCTGACGCCTTTCTTTGTAGGGATTTTGTTGCTTTCTTTGTGGAGGACTACGGTGGCTGTGGAGCCGCTATAGATATCTTCCAGTATCTTTACATATGGCTCATCTACACCCTGATTCCGTAATGCCTCCATGACTGCTGAGGTTTCGACTGAATCAAACGCTTTCTCGTAATCAATGAAAGCTATATATAAGGGTTGGTTATATTCTAGACATTTCTCTATCACTTGATTGATAGTGTGAATATGGTCTATTGTTGAGTAGCCTTTACGGAATCCTGCCTGGTCCTTTGGTTGACAGAAGTCTAAGGCGTTCCTGATCCTATTTGCGATTACCTTAGTAAATACTTTGTAGGCAACGGACAGTAAGCTGATCGGTCTGTAGTTTTTGAAGTCTTTGGCGTCCCCTTTCTTATGGATTAGGATTATGTTAGCGTTCTTCCAAGACTCCGGTACGCTCGAGGTTATGAGGCATTGCGTATACAGGGTGGCCAGTTTCTCTAGAACAATCTGACCACCATCCTTCAACAGATCTGCTGTTACCTGATCCTCCCCAGCTGCCTTCCCCCTTTGCATAGCTCCCAAGGCTTTCTTTACTTCTTCCGGCGTTACCTGTGGGATTTCGAATTCCTCTAGGCTATTCTCTCTTCCACTATCGTCGTGGGTGCCACTGGTACTGTATAAATCTCTATAGAACTCCTCAGCCACTTGAACTATCTCATCCATATTAGTAACGATATTGCCGGCTTTGTCTCTTAACGCACACATCTGATTCTTGCCTATTCCTAGTTTCTTCTTCACTGTTTTTAGGCTTCCTCCGTTCCTGAGAGCCTGTTCAATTCTATCCATATTATAGTTCCTGATGTCCGCTGTCTTACGCTTGTTGATTAACTTCGAAAGTTCTGCCAGTTCTGTTCTAGCTGTAGGGTTAGAGGCTTTCATACATTGGCGTTTCTTGATCAGATCTTTCGTCTCCCGCGATAGCTTACTGGTTTCCTGTCTAACGGCGTTACCACCGACTTCTATTGCGCACTCCTTAATGATGCCCATGAGATTGTCGTTCATTGCTTCAACACTAAGGTCCTCTTCCTGAGTTAAAGCCGAATACCTGTTCTGTAGCTTGATCCGGAATTCCTCTAGTTTCCTTCTTACCGCTAACTCATTGATTGGCTTCTTGTGTACCAGTTTCTTCCGTTCCCTCCTCAAGTCTAGGCTAATTCGAGTTCTTACGATCCTATGGTCACTGCAGCGTACCTTGCCGAGCACGTCTACATCTTGTATGATGCCAGGGTTCGCGCAGAGTATGAAGTCTATTTCATTTCTAGTCTCACCATTCGGGCTCCTCCACGTCCACTTTCGACTAACCCGCTTGCGGAAAAAGGTGTTCATTATCCGCATATTATTCTGTTCTGCAAACTCTACTAATAGTTCTCCTCTGCTATTCCTAGAGCCTATGCCATATTCCCCCACTGACTTGTTCCCAGCCTGCTTCTTGCCTACCCTGGCATTGAAGTCGCCCATCAGTATAGTGTATTTTGTTTTGACTTTACCCATCGCCGATTCCACGTCTTCATAAAAGCTTTCGACTTCCTGGTCGTCATGACTGCATGTAGGGGCATAGACTTGTACCACCTTCAATTTGTACCTCTTATTAAGTTTCACAACAAGACCTGCCACCCTCTCGTTAATGCTATAGAATTCCTGTATGTTACCAGCTATTTCCTTATTAATCAGGAATCCGACTCCTAGTTCTCGTCTCTCCGCTAAGCCCCGGTAACACAGTGCATGCCCGCTTTTTAGCACTGTATATGCTTCTTTTGTCCTCCTAACCTCACTGAGCCCTATTATATCCCATTTACTACCCTCTAATTCCTCCAATAACACTGCTAGACTCGCCTCACTAGATAGCGTTCTAACGTTAAACGTTGCCAGGTTCAGATTCCAATGGCGGCCTGTCCGTACATATATACCGTACATATAATGAAATTTACGTGGGGACAAATCTCTAAATTCCCTCAACGCTTCTCGAATGTTTCCTCGCCTTTAGGGCAATTTCTTGACGGTTTTCTCAGTTCGACATCATATTCGCGTGCTTTCAACATTCAACGCTCACCTGCCATTTCATTTGGGCTAGATCATCATCATCATCATCATCATCATCACCATCATCATCATCATCATCATCTTTTATGTCCTCTGCACACGGAGGAAGGAAACTCAGGAGAAGCCCTGAGGTCACTCTTCGTGAAGCTAAAGTGAAGCAGGAAGTTGGCGTTGCTCATGGCCTTGCTCCGCCTATCGGGCCACCTCTCTTGTTTACATTTCTCGCGAAACCACGCCGCGCTGCGCGCACCCGGGCTGCTCGGACGCGCGCGCTCCGCAGCAATTACTAAACAATCGCGATGACTCATTGCATTGCCGTTGCCGAAGTCATGTTAAAAGAAGTTCATAATGAACTTCGCAGATTGGGCCGGGAGGTCGAATCGGCTGCTTTTACCGGCTTTTATGAAAATAAACTTGCCTGCGAACTGAACTGTTCTTATCAGCCGCAAGTAGCGGCCGCTGCCCAGTTCTTGCGTGTTTTTAAAAAAAGGTCACCTATCGCTGCCTTCTACTTGCTTTTCTCTGCTTGGGCTTCCTAGGGCCCTCAGACAGACTTACGAGCTAGACGTCTGGCGATACGAAAAAAATGTACGCATTCTCACTGCACTGCAAGAACGTACACACCGACCCATTTGCCATCCATTTGGAGTTTATGAGCACACAAATTCTCGCTTGAGGAATCGTCGTGCTTTATTGAACAAAATTCGGGTGGCTGCGCATCACTACGACAGCGCGCCGGCGAGGAGGCAGAATGTCATTTCTGACTCCGCGTTTAGATTCATTGACTGCGGCCTGCAGGAGGTGCTTTAACCACAGTAAGTGAAGCATCACGGAACCAAAGTTTTGCGATAGCCGGCGAATGGTGCAAAACAGTACGCGCGTAGAACCGGCCTACGTGCGACCATGAAACAGCCGTTTGATGTGTTCGCAGGCGTACGTTCTGTGGAGCCTTGCCGACTCTTGCAGCGCATCCGCTAACCTTCACTTCCTTGTGCTTCTCGCGCGCACAGATATTAAGATACGCCTGCGGTAGGGAGCATTCGTTCCTTAAGTCAAAGCAGCCGCTTCTTTCCCATCTTCCAGGATGAAGCGTCGGCTGGCAGACCCACGGTGCCGAGGGTAGCAAAATGCACATATTCTGCGCAACGCTCTATGAGCACGTGTATTGAGGTACACTTGCGCAGGTGTGCATGAACCTCGAACGCGCTCTGCCTAAAAGACTTCGTGCTGTCGCTAGTACTGCGAGGAACAAGCAACAGTTAGGCAACATGTGTTTTAATATGCACAAAAGCAAGTTATTTTTTGTTACTGAACACGAACTATATGCATTCATAACGTACGTTCTACGTGCCGCAAATGCACCATATGCACTGTCAAAAGCAGTAATCACTGACCTGCAAGGCGTTCATTGTACAGATTCTTAAACGCATCGGTTTCGGCCCGCGATGGCACATTAGCATGATTCCTCCAAAGAGGGCAAAATTTCCCGCGGATATTCCTTCCTCCGTTGCCATTGCCGTGGCGCGGTACATTGCGTACAGCGTTGCATGCGCGTTCATTTCAGGAACTTTAGTTCCTCCTGTCCCACCTGGTCACAGCAACATCCGGTAGAGCACGGTCCAGATAATGCAGCGCAACAAAGCACGGAGACCAACGCAAACCTGCCCGCACGGCGCCTTTGCCACGGTACGAAACCTACGGAGCAACTCGTGCGAGCGCACAGAAACATAACAAAGCCGCCATTGTGGCCCGAAAGGCGTGGCCGCTACAGCAAAGAAAAAAAAACAGCAAAAAAAAAAAAGGGAGAACCTACTACGTCATTTCATCCACACTTTTCTCCTAGCGCGCTGAGGGGGTAGGGCCTCTCCTGTTTCCTTCCTCCATGCCTCTGCAGGACGAAGGCTTCTTCCTGCCATATCCAATTACCCCTGTCCTGCGCCAACCGATCCCAACTAGCACCTGCGAATTTCCTAATTTCATCGCCCCCCCCCCCCCCCCCCTAGTCTCCTGCCGTCCTCGAATGCGGTTCCCTTCTCTTGGCACCCATACTGTAGCCGAAATGGCTCGAACAAGTCAAGTTCAAATGACCCTGGTCTCGTTTGTCGTTGACCTTGCCTCAATTTCACTCTTTTTTTATTATTGTTTGGGAATTTATTTATTCTTTTTTTCTCTCTTTACCGCTTTCCTGCGCATACTCTCTCGTAACCATTCAAGAAACGCGCGCAGCGAGAAGACGAAAACAAACCAAGAGAAAAGTTTTCCTACTCACGAGAAAGAAAGCAAAAAAGAAAAGAAAAGGCGCTCATCAATCAACCTCTTAGCAACGGACGACTTGCTCCGTTCCGGCATCCGAGAGCATTCGCACGTTGCATTTGGCGAGACTTAGCAGTACCATCAGAGACACGCGCACAGCCTAGGATACGATCACAAGCGAAGCACGTCAGCTTCCACTTCTTGCTGCTGACACGCCTTGCACTTGACAGGAAGAAAAAAAAAATAGGCAGAGAGAGAGAGGTTGAGCTGCAATAAAATTTCCAACGCCAAAGCAACCTCATATTCAAAGAACGGCTATCTCAACCAGCAGAGAAACATGCTCAGGTAAGCTTCCCACTTTCCTTTGCGTCAGGTTACCGTCGCGTTCGATAGTATAGTCGGCTTTTGGTGATTTGCAGATGGCTCACGGCGCCGCTGCGAATTTCACTATATATATGACACTATACGTGTAACTTTGTGACTATTACAGCGCCTAATAATGCGCTAGCTGTCGATGTCACTTGCTTCTCACTTTGGGCAAAGTTATATGTTTTTAAAGTGACTCCGAGAAAGGGGGTTAACCGAGGGACCCTAATTTTTATTAGTCATATCATGAGAAACCAAGAAACAAAGACGCCAAGGACGATATAGGGGAAGTTACTTGTACTTATTAATTGAATTAAATACAGTATCGCAAGCGTAATGCGAAGACGTGAGATCGTTCCCCACCTGCTGCAAGTTGCTTTTTCATCCACTTTCATTGCCATTAATTTATCATCTATTTAATTCAATTAGTACAAGCAATTTCCCCTGTGTTGTCCTTGGTGTCTTTGTCTGCTGGCTTCTCATGATAAATTAAAGTGACTCCTTGGCATTATTCCATTTTCCCAAACGACTTGAGCGAAACAACTGACCGCAAGCGCAACCCGGCTAGTATCGCAAGGCTGTGTGGAACCACCTTTTATTTCTCTTTCCTGTTGAAAGTTACTCTCCGGGTACGATAGAAGACAGTTTATTTCGGCACATCTCTCAGACTACGCGCAAAGCGTCATGTTTCTCTTTCTTGTGCCGTTTTCAAGTTCCCTACGTCTAGTAGCGAAGGAGGATTCACGTCTCGATCCCCACATCTTCTATTCATACAAAAAATTTACGTTTTGGAGAAACCGGAGGCGTACTTGTTGCCAAGATTCCCAATCAATCAATCAATCAATCAATCAATCAATCAATCAATCAATCAATCAATCAATCAATCAATCAATCAATCAATCAATCAATCAATCAATCAATCAATCACGTCGACTAGGTGCCATGTGAGCCCAGCAGCAGGCTCCTTTCATCAACTCTCTGTAGAACTATAGATGATCATAGCGATGCCCGAAGAAGCTACTCAGTCGTCTGAACTGTGAACGGATTTAATTGTTTCTTAAAGCGTCAGCTGTAATAAGCTTTTCCATCCCGGTCGCGCCTGTCACAGGGTCCACTCGCAGCTCGTATGCGTGTCGATGCGTGATTTCATAGTGCATGCGTACATTTAAATCACCTATCCACACGCACACGTCGTCCACTGAATGTGCAGTAAAATACTAGAGCCCTTAAACAATGAAAAAAAAAAAATTGCAGCCAACCTCGGTAGTTAGAGCGAGCGTGCGCAGAAATGTAAGGGCTGGGGGAAAAAGTCATTTTCGTTTCCTAGCAAAGAGAAAGTGGAAAAACGCTAAAAATTTCCACCATACCGTTAGATTTTCCACTCTATGCAGTGCTGTGCAGCATACAATTCTAAAGCCAACGACGACGACAAGAAAACGGCAGCCATTTTCAAGTGTCTTCATTATATGCTTTCAGTTTCGTTTTGTAAACGCAGCGTAGCTTTCAGACGTACCGGAATACAGGATGCCCTCAGGGTTCTGTTCCAGGACTGGCGTCTGGAACTCCGCGAATCAGGTGGAGCCGTCAACCTGGTGGCAAGACATTTGCACTAATCAGCCATTGACACCTGTAGATTCTAGGCTGCTGCAGATACCTTCGCCGTCTGCCAGTGGGGAACGAAACTGGCTTTTGTTTGTAAATGTACATACCAAGCTTCGCAACAGACTCACAAGTAAACGTGTTCGAAAACTCGTCCACGTATGCAATCAAGCTTGAATGTTGAAGCCGCCGCAATCGATTCTAATTCGAGTGTTTGCAAGCAAGCAAAAAATACAATGGCTCATGACCCCGTGAGGCAGAGGCTACAAGCACTCATATAGAGAGGAGGAGAAGGAGGAGGAGAAACATTTTTATTGATGAAACCGTTGCGCGGTTTATTCCTGGGTGGTTCCCTCTGACAGAGCTCCACTGGCGATCGCGGCTCGCCGGGCCTGGTCGAGGGTCGCCAGCTGGCTTCCCAGGTCCAGTTCGGAGAGTCTCGCCTCCCAAGACTACGTAGTGAACGTGTGTGTTGTGACTCGTGGCGAAATTGCGTCGCCCGGACGGTTGGTGCATTCGTGTGTTATGTGCGCGAGTGTCGCTGTGTGATTGCTACACCAGGGACATGTCCGGGACGTATAACTGTCTGGGGAGATTGCGTGGAGACGAGACAAGTGTGGGTATGTGTTCGTTTGCAGGCGGTGCCAGTCCCTTGCCTGGGGTTTATTGATAGCTTTGTGTGGGGGAGCGTATTGTGTTCTTTCGAGGCGTTGGTCCTGTAGTATTTGTTGACTTGTGGTTAACTCGTGGGTCGCTCGTCGGTCTGCCGGGGGCTGAAGAACGGTGTGGTCTGCCGCTGGGCTAGTGAGACCTCGAGCTGCGCAGTCCGCCTCTTCGTTGCCCTGCAGGCCTTCATGCCTGGGGCACCAATAAGAGCATGTCAAAAACTGTCATCATAAATGGCTCATACCCCCTTGAGCAATGGCTCATACCCCCGCAAGCAAGCAAAATATGCAATGACTCTAGTCACGTAAGGTTTATGCCTACTCTGCGTGAATTAGCTGCGATGAAACTACCCCTGTTGTCGTTGTCGGTGATTTCAATGTGAATTTGTCGGTACCGAAAAAGGAGCGGCTTACGTGTTCCGTGTTGCAGGCATATCCCTTGCGATGCCACACCGATCCGGCCCAACCGACCACCCAGCGGCGTACGTGCATCGATTTGACATAATCAAAGAATGTGATTGCAGTTTCGACTGAAATAATGACCACCGATCAAGACATTAAATGAGTGCGCGCACCTTTCGTCACGATGATCACCCATCAAGACAATGAGTCCGTGCCTTTGTTCAAGATGTGTCACCTCCGTGTCGTGCGCTAAACAGCTTCGGTGGTCAACCACCTTCACAGAGTCGAATGACTCACGATTTTTTCTCAGTTGTTTCCACACACACACACACACACACACACACACACACACACACACACACACACACACACACACACACACACACACACACACACACACACACACACACACACACACACACACACACACACACACACACACACACACACACACACACACACACACACACACACACACACACACACACACACACACACACACACACACACACACACACACACACACACACACACACACACACACACACACACACACACACACACACACACACACACACACACACACACACACACACACACACACACACACACACACACACACACACACACACACACACACACACACACACACACACACACACACACACACACACACACACACACACACAGTCCTTTTTTCCTCCAGTACATTTCCGAAAATTTGGCATCCCTTGGCGGGCACCACGGTAACCCGCAGAGAGCCAAGGTACCTCACTGTCCACGTGTAAACTTAAGAGGAAGATTTAGCTCGGGTGCTCCTATCTAAATACATGTAAAAGGAGGATTCGTTTTTATCGGCAACCACGTACTGCACCAAATTTGACGAGGTTTGTGCATTTAAAAGAAAAACGTAAAATCTAGTGACTGTTGGTTCCTAATTTTTGAGTTAGGTCGTCAATTTTTTATTAAAAATTGGCAAAAATTGAAAATTTTCGATGAACGAGATTATCAACTTTACAACTCTATATCTCAATAACGAAAAATGATAATACAATTCTGTGAATTGCATCTAATAGTACATCTAAAGCGGACAAGATTGATATGTTACACATGAATATAAAAAGTTTAGTAATAGGAAAATACAACTCATGCAGAACCTTTGCAATCAACGTAACAAATTCACGTAAGATGTAAAATAACATATCGAATTTGTCCGCTTTGAATGATCTAATGAATGCCGTCTACAGAACTGCGATATCAGTTCTTGATGCAGAGCTATGAATTTGTAAACATCGTGCTTCTATCTTCTTCAAACGGTCAAATATTTGAAAATCCTTTAAAGAAAATTCAAGCCCTAAATCGAAATTCCGCTTCCAAAAGTCACTAGAATTTAACTTTCTCTTTCAAATGCAACAAATTTCATTAGAATCGGTCCAGGGGTTATCTCAGAAAAACGTTTTTGCGTTTTACATGTATTTGAATAGGCCGCGTTGGAGTGGGGCTCGAGCTAAAGCTTCCTTTTAAGACTTGAGCAATCTCTGCCAAAGCTTCAGCATTGGTTAAATATTTTGTTTATAAATACATGGAGGCGGTTAGTGATTCTCTCTCAATTCACACTTATATTGATGCATGCATGCTACGAGTTAGCATAATTCTGTTAGTGTTTTTTTTTTTGGTTATAGCCCACTTACGTTGTTTCATACGGGTGTCATTTGGGCAACTTCAATTACGATTGAACCGTATCGATCGACAAGGTTGATCCGCGTTTTCAAATATATGTCAGTTGCAAGTCCAGCGTTCTGGTGTGCTTTCTTTCAGTCGTGTTCGCGTCTAAACTTTTTTCGCTGGTTTTCTCAAGTTTCATGCTTCTAAAAGCACGAAACATATTTAACCATCATACATTACGGTCTTTATACTTTACATTTATTCATTCACAGATTAACTACTACGTTACTTGTTCGGGAAATACACTTACGTAACCCATTTAAACTCATTGCAAATCCTACAGAATCAGGCAATTAGGAGAATTAAATTTGGCCCATACAACCACAACACCACATATCTTTTACAAACTAATAACATCCTTTCAGTCGCAAGACTCGTTAAATATAGCCTCAATACCTTTTTGTTCCGACAAATCAATTACGATGAGATAGTTTTATACCCCAATCTTCTCTAATAAATATCAATGTTATCAGGTTTGCAATAAATATGAACTTCATTTTATCCAAAATACATAAAAATTATGGTAAGCAGAGCGTCAATTTTTCACCCGTCGCTTTCTGGAACACAGTACCATTAGATATAAAACATCTAAAATTCACGAATTTACAAAACACCTAAAAGAATATATTCAGCCCCACGCTGATGCTGAATTCATGCTCATAACCATTCATGCAGTACATGCTCAGTTCATGCTCATAACCAGTGCGCCTTCATTTAGTTTTCGTTGTGATACCATTATATTGATGTTGTTTGATATGTTTGTTATGCATATGTATGCGAACTCTCCAGTTAGGTTATGCACGTCATGTAATTTATACTGCTGATTGATATTAGTGTTTAACGAGATTATGCTACAGTGCTCTTTTAAATGCTTCTTATTTATGCACATTTAGTTATTTAATTATGTTATTTATGCTAAAAACCTGTCGTCGTTCCTTGTTCACAATTTGTTGCAACTACTGTAGTCTGTGCTTTATTATGTTTAGTTTGGAAAAAAAGTTCCCAACGCAGTCTTTGACTTCGGGACTCACTTCTTTATATTAACATCCTGTAATATTTCTTATCTTCACAATAAAACCGATTCTGATTCTGTGGCGTAAGGCGACGTGCCACAACACTCGCCTCAAGTAGGACCCCCGTCCCCTCAAAATAAATTCCTGGCTACGCCACTGCAGTCTATACGTGCGCATCACCGGCAAAAGTGACTGTTTCTTCTTTTGCATTCCATAACGCACAATAACGGGCGCAGCGCGTAAACTTTTGTATTCAAGCTTACGTTTGTTAACGTGGTGGCAGGAACTTTGCCCTTTGGAGCAAAAGAAGACTGTCGGCACGTACACTTCCCGGAGCTGGTGCGCATGTTTTCCGCTGTAGCGGGCATTCTGCATCTTGTGAAGTAAACATTTGAAAGCACAGAAGAAAAAAATTCTTGGCTTTTACTGGACGCACATAATCAGAAAACTTAACCACATGTTTGCCTGTGTAACTTTTCTTCATGCAACAAAGGGTTAATTTAACATTACTCTTCGCCCGGCCCAAGGCTTCCTTGACTAAGGAAGGCTTCTCGCCATAAGACGAAAACGACCATCTGCTCTATTAAAGTCTATTCATGATCATAGTTTAATTGTAGAAGAATTGGACGGTTGGCTCCTATAGGGCTGGATATCCCAGAGTTTCGAATACATTACCCGGACAAGAATAATGAAGAAAAGGAGAGCAAACAAGAATAAAATATCAACACGCACTAGAAACACACGTGTCGCAATTAGCACACAAGCTTCACTATGCAGGCAGCAGCGCCAACAACAATGTCCGGTACTTGAGACAGCCACCCATCACACAGGAGAGGGCGAGCCCACGCGAGTATTTTCGGCCGTACGTATTTGCAGCATATATGCACGCAATCCTTGCCGCGGAATGGGCAACGTGGCCGTGACATGAAGGCGTGGATATTGTGACTCCTTCCGTGTACGTAAAGAGGCGAGATCATCATCTCATCGGCCAGAAGCGTCTAGTATTACCTCTGCGAAACAAAAGATTACCTTGTGAATGTTTCTCTGTGTTAATCATTCTCCATAGCGTATACCCACGATTATTTTCTTCTTTTTGAGTTTATAAATTTCAAACTTGAAGAAGGCATGTTCCGGAAATTGAGTTAAAAATCTGTGAGATATTCTTTAACACGCTCCTTTGCTTCCCTTCGTCCCCCCCTCACACCCACATTCCTCTTTTTCTCGTTCTTTTGTAAGGCTGACTACTGCAATATGCATTCATTTATTCGATTTATAACCACGGTTTCATTTGTATCTTCATTTACCTTGTTGTTCACATAAAAGCACCTGACTCTCGGCCTATAAATCATCTTATGACTTGTGCTGCTGGGTGCTTTTCGGGCCTCATTGCACAGTTCTTTTGAAATTTCTGAGAGGCATTACCGAGCCGTACTCCTGCTACCGCTTCAGATGATGCTGTGAACAAATAAATCTTCACTGTGTGCTAAAATATATGTAAAGTTTATTGTGCGACAACTTTCCAGCTCAGAGCTCTTTGTGTAAACAGCCACGCTTTTTCAGAATCTGTTAATCAGACTCGTATTGGAATTGTTATCGCCGAATAAAAAAAAAGTAACTGGAGATATCTCGATAACGCAAAGACCCGCACGGAAAAGGACAGATGGCTTGGAATAATAGTGTGTGGAAATAATACAAGGCTGAGAGAATGAAGTGTAAGAGACCGTTCGCTGTTTGCTTTGGACAGTGGTATCAGTTGTGGTGTGGCGATATATCACTTATTGACCGACGTTCCATATTAGTTGGGAGTGTTGGCAGGTACTCACCTTATGAGCGAATGCAGATCTAAATTATGTGCTGAGTTGTACTACGAATTTGTGAAATCGAACATACGTTCTTGCCTAGTAAATTCAGAGAAAAAAAGTCTGACCTTTGGCAGTGGACGCGTTGTTGAGAGCAAAGCTTAATTCCATGTCATCTTGTACAAGAGCGACTGGCGCACTTATTATATGTTCAAGGTGATTGCCTGCTAGCGGACAGATCCACTCTTACACCATGGTGGGAAAACTTTTCAGTTTGTTTTTATGAGAAAGTTGAATGTAGTACAAAACTTATGAGAATAAAAACTCGAGAACCGCAAACTTGCTTACACAAACTGACAAATTCGATGTGCTCGATTCGAGCCGTCACAATCTTGCAAGATCTCTCGCATGCATTTGATTCCTTGATCAACTTCAAAAAGTAACTTTAATCTTTGCTCATAATTATAGTAAGCAAAGGAGGAGCGCGGCATTGCAAATTGAAATCACTTACGTAGTTCCAGCAATTCCTAAAAAAAAAAAAGAATCAGTGCCTAAACGTCATCTTTAAAACTTTGGGACATCCAAAACACAATAAAAAGGAACAAGAAAGAAAGATGGAAAACAGGCAGTTACTTCTTTAAACAGGCCTTCGTGGTATAAGTGGCCTGGAATCGCACTCCGGCTCGCTGGAGCGTGACTTCAAACAGCGAAGTCGTTTTTGTTGCAAAGCTTCAAAGAAAGCGCGCTTAGTTGCAAGACAGCAGTGCAAAAGGTGAAGTGCCATTGCCGTTCACAACCAAAGTTTTTTTCTCGACTTCTAACGGTTGATTCTCAGCGCTCGCAGAGAACATACGAACCTTTCTCTCTCTCAACACCCGCCTTCCTCACCTCAACTTAGTTGGCGTCAAAGGCGGGGCTCCTAGGTCTTCTTGTCGCGGCGAGTCATTTGCCCACTTTACCCGCCTCCTTACGCTCCTGCCACTTTCCACCTCGTATTTCTGTCGTGCTTCGAAAGAAACTATATTATTAACTAAATGGCTTGCTCAACGGCACGTGCGAGACATCTCACGTGTAGTTTAGAAACTTTCTTACTAGTTCCCCAGCAAACGATATCACTTGACAAGAAGGGAGCAACTTCTCGATCTCGGGCCCCCGCGCCAGCAGGATAGCGTCAACTCTTCGTCTCCATTGGGAGCCGCATACGTTGGCGCATTCTCATTCAAGGCTTCCGTTTCCACCGCTATACCGCTTCCCCGTCGGACACTGGCTCGCGGGCGCTCTGTGGCCGGGGTCGCCGCCGGTGCTGAGCGTCGCCTCGGTCGCGGCGGTGGCGGAGCGGCGAGTCACGTGACGAGACGCCACCGCTCTCCGAGGTGCAGGGGGGAAAAGCAGCAGCAGCAAGCAAGCGAGCGAGCAAGCAAGGCAGCAGGCAGCGCCAAGGCCGGCGGCCGCCCGATCCCGAGGCAGCCCTTCCGGCGAGCCCAGGGCACGAGCCCCCCGGCCCAGCTGCAACACGGCGGCGGATGGCAGCGCGCCCCAGGCGCATCGCGTCACCCGCATGGATTACCTGGGCCGCAGGTCAGCAACACACTCTGCGCCTTGCACGCGTTTTCGACCTTACCGACGTCGCTGCGGCGGCTATCTGCCCTCCTAGATCGGGCTCTGCTCGTAGCGTACTAGCTGGCCCCGCCAAGACGGTGGCGCGGTGCGGCGCGCGCGCGCACACTGCCGTATAAGCTGCTAGCCCGCGCGAGAGGTTGAGTTTTCTGCCGTCTCGAAGAACAGGCTGCGCACTGCCGTCGCCTAGGCTTTGCATGGTCCGCGCGAAGACTAAATCGAAACCTCCGCGGCAAGTGAAGTGTGCTGCGTGGGGCTTCCGCAGGCCGCGACGCGCGAGAGGAGTGTCGAGCGAAGGCGCGCGCCAAAAGTGCAAGCACGAACCTGCACGAGTAGCGCCGCATTCACCTTGACAAGACGTCTCTCCCTGCCACCGGTGTACAGTTTTTCTTTCATCATCGCCCTTGATTCGTTCTTCCTTTCGCTTTCCCCCCATTTCTCACAAGACCGAGCAAGCGAGTCGAAGCGGGGCAGAATAGCGCGCGACTATCGATAGCGCGCGACTCCCTTAGTTTCGAGCTCGCGTCGCAGCCGTGATTTTTTGCTGCGGCGCTCGTCTCTCCCTACTCGAGCGCTTCTGCAGCCCTGCTACACAGAAGTGCGTTTTGCTTTCTTCTTCTTTTTTTTTGTTCTTCCGTGGTACTTGCGTGCTGCTCAATTTTACGGGAAAGATAAGGGGGTATTGAGATATCGGCTGCTAGCGATGGTTATCCGCTTACCGCAAGTACTAAACGTTGCGGGCAAGCGGGCTTTGACTGACCCCGCCACATCGAACGCCGTTGCTCTCATTTTGCCGGGAGCCGCGGCGTACTCGAGCCGCATCTCGATGATGTCGCGAATCAACCGACAGCTTCTCATTCGTTTGGCCGGTGCCAGTGTCGTCTTAACAGTCGTGACCTTCTGGGCTCAGGCACGAAAGAAGGTCGAACGAGCTTCACTCGAGCACTACACGTATCTTCGCTCAACCTCCTTCAGCGGAGCAGTCGGTGCTCAGAGGTGCGGCGCCGAGAGGCCGGCGCAGCTATCCGTCGGGCGCAGGTTCGCGCGGTGAACCTTGCGGTGCTGCGATGATCGCGGAACAAGGTCACGAGGTTAACTTTGTTTTGCCGCCACTTTCCAACAGGACTTCACTGAAAACAGATTTACATCATGTTCGGGTCTTCTCGAAAGACAATTCGTGTGTAAAGCGCATTGTTGGCACGGCGTTGTCTGCGGGTATACGAATGGGGGGAGCTAGCCCTTTTTCTTCTTTCACCAGAGACTGGCCTCATCTGCGTTCCTGAATGGATACACGTTGCTCCGAGCTCAGATGGTGCCCCGTGGAATTCCTTTGATCGCCCCGACACAACGTGTGTTTGTTTCCTCTCGGTTCGTTCAATGTGTTTGAGCGCCGCGCACGTTCGCTATTGCGGTATAGTTCCAGATCTGGTTCCTTCCTGGTATGGGTGCGTTCGCGCTGCAGTCTCTCTGTGAATCTCGTGCTGCGGTTCGTTCTGCAGTCAGGTGGCGCCCGAATTTACATTTTGTGTAAAGAGTGTGTTCCTTCGGACGTTCGTCACCGACGGTTGTAAGAAGTGCATTGGCAGTATACAAGTTGTGACGAAACAACTCGCACGCAGCGGTGGTTTTTATCGACTTCGAAAAACGATCTGTAATATTTACTGTCACTATTTGAACTTTCGTTCGTTCGAATTCACGTGGCGAGTCATTTTCGAAGCTGGATATATCGGTGCATGTCCGTAATAATGTAACTTTCCATGAGCGAGAGGAACTAACCGGTGATTGTTTGTCCTTTATATTTTTCATGATTGCCGTGTGTCACACTTGCTTTGCACATGATCAGACGAGTTTGTACACACGACGATCCGCAACTCTCTCTTGTCACTGAGAAGTGACCTCTGCCAATTCGTCGTCGGTTTTGATCTACTACGAGCTGATATTAACATGTCGTCTAGAAGGCCGTACATTCTGCACCACCGCCTTACGTTGTACGTGTTCTCAAGAAGAATCACACCAGAAGCAGTAGGTACAATTCGGTACAGAAAGTAACAGAATTTGCGCACTTTTACTTTTGTTGCCCCCCTCTCCCTCCCCCTCCCTCCCGGAAATGTGTGTTGTTATTGCGTGCAGATTCGAGACGTTGCCAAGTCTGCCTCCGCTGATATTAGCTGGTGTTAGTCTGCTACTCTATGTGCTGGATGATTACGCAGGGGTGGCACAACCATAAACGCAGCTTATATATCCACATACACCTACAACGTGCACACACAGACGCTGACACCTCAGGCACACACTACAGCTATCGACAAAGTTTTGCTGCGTACTGTACATCTTAGAAAATGTACTTCCACTTTAAACAACAACAACATCATCATCATCATCATCATCATCATCATCATCATCATCATCATCATCATCAACAACAACAACAACAACAACAACAACAACAACAACAGTGTGAACGACATTGATAATGACTGGATCATCACCGTCATAATCGCCATCATAATTAAATTGCTAACAATTTCAGGAACAAGATGCCCAACCCAGTAAGAACGCACACCGAATCATTGCAGATAGAGGAGAGGACGTGATTGTACGAACCGGCTTTAAAATTAAAAGAGAACCACACGTCACCCAAATACCTTTTGTTCTTGCCTTGAAACATTGCATAGCTAAACAGCAACGCGACTTTGACGCTAGAACATTGCTGAAGTTTGTAGGAACAAGAAATTATTGAGAACCAGGAAAGACTAGTAGCGGAGATAGGCACAATAATGGGATATACAGGATTTTTTGATGATGAGCACCTTCTGTCTCGTCGAATTGAATACTGTGGTTTTCGTGCCAAAACCACACTTTGATTATGAGCCGTAGCGGAGGAACTCCAGATTAATTTTGGGCACCAGAGGATACTTAACGTGGCCCCAATGCACGTGACATGGGCGCTCTTGCATTTAGCCCCCATAGAAACGCGGCCGCCGCGGCCGGGACTTGATCCCGCGACCTCGTGCTTGGCAGCGCAACACCATAGTCGCTAAGCCACTGCGGCGGGTTGCTGTTTCGCTATATCTGCTTTACCACTGCACAGCTAGCAACACACTTGGTATACGTGAACAGATACGGGCTAGTGAATTTTTAGGACCCTCGGGCAAAAGTGGGGACGCAATCCAAACCACGAAGACCCTGTTGTTATACTTATGCCACTCGGCTTTATAGACATTATTTTATGTTTTGTTAGTCACGTGCGCTTGGTTTTTTTACTTATTCCCAGTTATTTCTCATATATATGTTTTGTATTCTTTTTCATGTCATCTCCAACACGTGATAGGAAGTAGCAATTACACCCTGCAACAAAAAGCAGGGCAGATATTCTCAGTTGCCATTAAACTCTCTCTCTTTATATAGTCTGCGTTCAGCTCGCCATTATAGTCTTTTTCTTTTCACTTTTTTTTAACCTCCAAATGGTCACGAACAACTCTCAACTGTTCAGCTCGACTACAATTAGTGAATAAGCGGAAGCGGTCGGAGCCGCCCCGGCGGCTTATCGCCTCAATTAAAACGGTGCTCGCTGTCCACGTCCATTTTCCCAGTTAGCGGCCGCGCACTGCACCTTAGAAAAGGTGCGCGCGATCTGCTCGCTCTCACATGTGTTTGTAACGCGTCGCGTTGCGCGGTTCGCTCATCTATACGTCACTTTATCGTTCTCTGACTCTTCATTTCTTTTTGTCCGTCGCTATAGGGTTTTACACACAGCGTAGTTGCTTAGTGCGTACCCAAATCGCCGACTGCTCATGCGCACACTCTGCCTAGGGTTTACTGCGACAGCAGTTAAGTGCTCGAATATGGGATTATCCGTCCGTCCGTCCGTCCGTCGGTCCGTTCGCACGTCCGTCCGTCCATCCCGTTACGCTGACGAGGCGCCGCTGTCGTCATAGACGACAATTTTTCTACGTCAGGCCACCTCCATCACCCTTAATTTCGCCCTCACCACAGCACGAAGAAAAGAAAGAATACGGCGTTGTCCGCTACGGCCACCGCTGGGGACTCGAACCCACGTCACTGCAGGAATGTTCAAGTGTGGGGCGCTCTGTATACCCGCTGCGCTATCAGACGTTCTATTGTTATCTGCCTTTCGTGGTAGTTATTAACGCGCGCAAAGTCTCCCGCACAAGTAACGTTCCCTTATAAATAAACGATTGTTTACGGATAATATCGGGTCCTTTTTTTTTTACACCAACGTCAAAGCTGTTCACAAAGTTTCGTTACGCTCTGTCTATCACAGAGCTGACGACAGAGGTAGCGGGCAATAACAGCGCTGGGAAGTTACTGCGAGTTACTGCGCTCCCCACGCAATGTGAGAGCGATGGCGTCTGTGCATGTATTTCGGAGGCGAAAATGAGCAATACTGTAGCGGACCAGGATGGAATTATGTGTATCGTATAGAAATACCCCTTGATAGTATAACGGTGCGTTGGCGTGCATTTCTCCGTTGTCATGTTCATGACAACAGCGTCGGCGGCACGATATGGGCGTACGTAACAATGATGATGATCAGCCGCAAGCAATCACACGTGTACCCACACGAGAGGGTACACCGACAATCAGGCGGTTGGTGGGAAACAGCGTCGAAAGCATCGAACGTGTCAATGCCGTCAATAACGTCGCAACAATAATGCTACATAGTTTTCTACATAGCAGCTCACAGGATTCACATCCACCGATATAGCAGCAGCAAGTTTCGGCCTCAGAGTTGATTCATCCCCAAATGGGGATCTTTTATTAAACTCTCAGGGAGCATGAAATGTAAGAAGCCTTTAATACAGCGACTGCTTCATGACCGGGGCCTTAAGTAGTAATTTAGACAAACAGTGAATTTCAAAAACGGTGTAAGGAAACTTTGCGTTTGAAGGTAATCTCAAATGCCACGCTTCCGATACGTGTGCCAGTTGGGCGCTTGAGCGTTGTCCTACTGAATGATGTAAATAAAAAATAAAGCTGTTTTATGCTAGTTTTAAAAACTCATTACAGTGACAATGAGGTAACATCACAATAATAACACACAAGAAAAACCAAAACAAACATGATGCATCAATATTGTCAGAAATAAATATATGCAAATAACGATACGTTGAACACTTTCGAAAAAGAAAGTACCATAACCCTCTAGCCAAACAACTGCGAACATACGGTTCCGTAAAGATGAACATCTGAATTAAATAAATGTGGCCTACTTAGCATAGGCGGAAACTTTTCATTTTTCCAGGGGCTCGGGAGGTGGGGGGATGGGTCTGGGGACCGACCACGGACGCCACCGATATATATATATATATATATATATATATATATATATATATATATATATATATATATATATATATATATATATATATATATATGGTGCTGTGCCACTTTGCTTCTTCTGCTGCGACATAAATTCATACCAACGACAGTGGAATCGACCTCGGTTCAGTGCACGTCCAACGCCATGGCAATGATGAACACGTGGTTGTCTATGCAAGCCGTACATTGAGCAAGTCAAAGCGCAACTACACAGTGACAGAACGGGAGTGCCTGGCAGTCATTTTCGCCATTCACAACGTTCGCTTCATACGCGATCCGTCGTCACATTATGAACATCTCCTTGAAACGGGGCTGTCGAACATATGCCACCAAGGCCGCTCTTTAAAATTTTATAGTGAATTTAAATCTTTAAACATTTTTCTAGAATCTAAGCTGCATCGTTGTTCGTAAAAAGTTCGGTTCATTGCGTATTGTCCCGTCACTGCACCCAGCTTTCAGTGACGTCACAGATTTTGGGTACCTCCAGCCTGGGCTATTTAGCTGTTTCCTTATAAAATATAATGCCTTACAGTGCATTCAGAAGTAAACAAAAACTCGGGTTATGAGAACCTCTGGCAGGCTTCTCCTGCTCACAAAAGGTCGAATTGTGCGACGTCAGTATTACGTCATGGAAACTTTCTTTCGGAAGTGACATCAAAAAATTTCGCCTTCATTTTCTCCGCTAATAAGGAATGGAGAGCTTCGGAAGAAAAATGGGCCACTTAGTCTATTTATTTAGAGATCTTCTCAGTGTTAGAATTCTTCATGCAAAACTTTCACTAAAACAACTTTCAAAATCCATTAGAATCCATAAAATATTTAGTGAAACCACCAAGAATATGATATAAAGTTTTTCAACCTGGAATAAGGTCTGCTATGAAAATGCATTTTCAAGGCCTTGAAGCACCGATTATACATCCCCCTGGGACTCCAAGACAACTCAGGGTCATGATCTCTTTTCAAGTCATTTATGATTGCGGGCTACTATTTTACGAACGTGAAATACCAGTGGTATTTGTAATCTCCAAATTTTCCTGGCGACTGTATGTCGACAAAGTAACCGCATTCTCCTGTTTGCTATGCTAAAGGCTGCATTTATTTGCCTAAGCACAGGGATAAAGATGTAACATTGCGTGGGGGGCTGCCATGCTGGTGCTGCACTCTCAATTTTCATGTCGTGTCACGACATTCGAAACGTACAACACGGTTGCTTGTCGTCGTTTTTGATGATGCGACGGTCTTGATAAAATTAGTGTGAATTTTCTCGAAAGATGACGGCATATATGATGCTACGAACTATCATTTCATTGAGGACAAAGGTGCGAGTCGTATATAAAAAAAATAAAAAAAATAAAACGATGATCTTGAGCTAGCGCGGGCTGTTGCTTTTTGGCCGGCTCCACATGTCCACTTGTGAGAGTACTTGTATATAGCTTCTAGTCTGTGTTTAGCGCACATAATTGTGTTCTCATCATCGATTAAACGACTTCCAATTAGCTCAACATGCGTCTGACGGAAGAAAAATTTACGTGATCGCTTCCGGGTTAATAAAAATGATTGAAAGCAACGACAAATAAAATGTACTGCGGATCTCAACGAGCATGCATTGTTAGCATCTTCGTTGAGTAGCGCGATAGCAAAATCGCATGATAGCATGACATCATAGGATACATAAAAGCAAAGCGCAAAAAAAAAGCATGTATAGGGCACTTCTTCGAAGGCGATACGCTTACTGAGTATCTTTAAAAACAATGTTTTACAATTCATATGCTGCTCCGGGAGAGTTGTATCATTTCGTAGCGACGTCTACGTCAAAGAGAGGCAGTGCATGTAACTGTTGTCATTTCGATAAACCTGACGATTCCGCTGAAAAAAAGAAGAAAAAAAAACGGAATGAGGTAAATATTCTCGTAAATTCTCGAAAGATACGCTAAAATTTGATATTATTATATATTGACGATGGGACGGGGAAAATCAGAAGACGACGGGGAAAATCATATAGAGGACGGCGGAGAAAATAAAAAAAAGATCTTGACGTTGAAATTAACGTAAAAATAATACGTAATATACTTAAGCATGAGCCGGTAGCCATAGAGCGAATTCATAGATTGGGTAAAGCGACCACAAATAAGGCGCGGCCTGTGTTATTGAAACTCCTAGATTTCCATGAGAAATATAAAATACTAAAAAAATTGCTCCAAGCTTAAGGGACCATTCTTCGCAATCGGAGAAGACTTTTCACCTCGGGTTGGCGATATCAGAAAGGAACCTGTGGAACGCAGTCAAAGTAAAAAAAAAAAAAAAAAAGAGAGAGAAGCATCTGGTGACAAGGCTTCTCTGGTGTACGACAAACTAAACATTGACAACGCTTCATTCAGCTGGGATGAGGAATCAAACTGCATTCGACCGGCTTGCTGCAGTTCCCACAAAAAAAAAAAAAAAAAACGCCAATGCAGAAGCACGGACCTTGCGTCCACGCAACAATCCCTTACGCACGAAATAACATTTGCTCGCAGCATTCAACAAAAGCTAAACTGACCGGAATCTTTTGTAATCAACTTTGAACTATACTTTATCGACCTAACTGAAACCTGGTTAACGAGTGATGTTAAGGACTTTGAGATAGCGCCACCAAACTACGCAATCTTACGTAAAGATAGGAAGATACGAGGAGGAGGCTTAGCTATTCTAACAAATAAAGACATTTCTTTCACACTCTTTCCTGACGTTGAAGGGGTTGAAGTTGTCTCCTGCAAATAACATTTTTTCTTCCTGCCACGTCGTTGTCGGCTGCGTATATCGAAGTCCTTCATCAAACATTGACGTTTTAACATCCTCGCACACGTACCTGCGCCGCCACGCCATCGGAAACAGTCTAATGCTGGTAGGCGATTTTAATCTCCCAGATATCAACTGGCATACGATGCAACATCACTCCGCCTCACATAATCCTTGATGTTATGTTAACCCTAAATATTTATCAAATTGTAAAACAACCTACTGATGTACAAGGTAGTTCCACGAACATACTTGACCTAGTGTTCTTGAGCGATCATGTTCCTCCAAATAAAGTCGATGTTCAGCTACTAGATGGTATATCAAATCATAACGTAGTGGTACATTAGATTTCAGTTCATGACTGTACAGTAGCTTTCAAATCGCTTGTTGCTTATCCTGATTTTATAAATGCCGATGTTTCAGCGTTGTCGCCCACCTTTCCTGTGATTTTTTTTCTTTTGAGCAGATTGTTAACAAACCTGGTTCAAACATTGAATTGCTCTGGCAGAAATTTAAAAACATCGTATTCTTTTGTATCCGAAGTTACATCCCTAATAAAATAAAGCAAAGAAAAAAACTACAACCCTTGGATAAACCGCGAAATTATACACGCGCCAAACGCAAAGTAATATGACTCAGGAAATTGGTCAAAAGAAACCTAACTTCCAAACTCCTATCCCTTACTTCGGCAATCACTTCTATGAAATCAAAAATGAAGGCCGCAAAATCATTTTATCTCTCTAATACGCTAACTAATTTCCTTAAAAATTCAAGACAAAAGCTCTGGAATTATGCCTAAAAGCCAAAATGACAATATTATGTCTCGAGAAGAAAGTAAAGAAGAAACTTAGTTAACAACTACTTTCAATATTTTTTTACTAATGACGACACGATCTCATGCCATGTTCACTCACATAGTTCGAATAGAATAGATACCATCTCCCTAAACGAAACAGGAATCCTTAATTTATTGTTAAAAATAGACTGTAAAAAGAAATCCGGACCTGACGACATACCAAACGAATTCTTAAGGCGGCACGCTGAATGGATGGCCAAATATTTACAAATATTTATTCCTAATATTTAACAAATCATTAACAAAATGTTCTCTTCCGAGCGAATGGAAAATGGCTAAGGTAATCCCAATTCACAAAGGAGGTAACAAAACTGGCGCTTCCAATTTCAGACCTATTTCACTAACCAGTACAATATGTAAGTTGCTTGAGCACATAATCCTTAAACACATTGCTACCTGCGTCGAAGAAAAACACTTTCTATCACCATTCCAGCATGGTTTCCGCAAAAGTCTTTCTACAGTAACTCAATTAACCGAATTAATACACGAAGTGTCACTAGCCATTGACAACCAGAGAGAGAGAGAGAGAGAGAGAGAGAGAGAGAGAGAGAGAGAGAGAGGGCTCTTTATTAGAAAGACAGAGAATTTTGCCGGCGCGTATATAACCGCTGGCATGCTACTCTGTATAGGGATGGGGAATAGGATTAAAAGATTCCAGAAGAGAGTGGGAGAAAAAGAGGATAAAAATAAATATGAAATGTCCGAGTGGACCTAATACTAATATTTACAGGTGACATGGCGGATAAATTTAGGCTTTTGTATAGGAAGGATGCAATTTTTAAAGCTTTCCTATTTGACCAATTTCTGTCAGGTATTTGAACAATAAATCCAAAACCCGTCGCTGTTTTGAAGGGCCGGGCATTGGACCTAAGATGCTCGGTAACGTTAACGGTTCGTGGCAAATCATGTCCATTTGGTGCTCAAAAAATTGTCTCTCGTCGCGGTACGCGGGGCATTCTAGTAATATGTGCTCAATTGTCAACCAAAAACAGATAGATCTAATTCTACTTGACTTCAAGAAATCATTTGATCGGGTATCCCATAAAAAACGAACTATAATACTTGAATCAATATTAGGTAAAGGACCAATTAGTGACAAGATCAGTTCTTACCTTACAAACTGCACACAGTTCGTCGAAATTAATCACAAAATGTTACATTAGGTGTGCCTCAGGGCTGTGTCATGGCTCCAATTTTATTTCTTATTTTTATTAATGATCTACCCGCATCTATCAAGACTAACTATTGGGATTTTTGCCGACGATTGCATAGTATATAAAGAAATTAACGGCCTTAATGACCACCTAACCCTCGAAAACGACCTAAAATCAGTATAGCAATGGTGCATGGAGTGGCAAATGACATTAAATATAGGTCAGTCAGCTCTACTTAGAATAACCAGGGAAAACATTATATCAGACTTTTCTTACACAGTCGGCAACACCCAACTAACACCAGTTAAAGAACACAAGTATTTTGGACTAATCACATCACATGACTTGAAGTGGGAGGCACACGTAAATCATGGAACGCCATCTCCAAGCAATGGCTATTTTTTCCTGAAAAGGCGCCTCCATTCAGCACCAGTCCCAACAAAGCTTCTTGTCTAGAACACATTTGTTAGACCAGTACTCGTGTACGCTAACGTCGTTTGTTCCCATCCACAAATAACTTAATAAACTAGAGAGCGTGCAAAGAAAAGCAGTAAGGTTTATTTTTATAAAATCCCGCATATCTGACTCCCCCTCTGAACTAATGGAAAAAGCTTGAATACTAACCCTCCGTAACAGTGCCAAACTCGCACGCCAGGAAATGATGTTTCTACTTTTTCACAATACGCTTCGTATTGATAGCACCAAATATTTATCTAACTCAGAAACTAAACTCTCACGTCATAAACACCCCCAATTTCTTTAGGAATACCGGGTTCAAAACTAACTGCTTTAAATTTTCCTTTTTTCCACAGGCGATAAGGGAATGGAATAGCCTGCCTACATATATAACTACTTGTAGTAACTAAGATAATTTCCTGTCACTGCTTGAAAACTACCTACATGTTTCTCAAATATAAACTATTTGTAAGGTTCTAACCTTACTGTTTACTGTCTACAAAGACGTTGATTAAGTTCTCTACGACCTACATTCACTACGTGCGTTTTTTTATCATGGCGCGCACTTTGTAACTCCTGTATTAATGATTCATTCATTATACATGTTATACCATATGTGCTCGTTAATTGATTGTACGCGCAATAAACCCCTTTTGTATTTACCCCAAAATCTTATTTGGGACATGTTCAACCATTCTACACTTGCGTAATATGTTTATTATACGTACGCCCTTCCTGCTAAAATCCCCGTTGGGCTTGACAGTATGTCTGAAATAAATGAATATTCTAAATGCGCAAGAAATCTGATATACACAGGAGGAAATGCACCAAAATGACAGCACTGGTTCCTTTAGCTACGTTAGCAGGAATCTTAAACTCGGGCTCATTTAAATGTCCCGTTTGCCTCATGTGGAGCTCTCCCGATATGTTTATCATATCGCTCGTTGACTTATTTTTAGGTGGACGTCAGAGAACCACTGGATGTCAAAATTATCTTGTGCACTCCACTACGGCGTCTCTCAAAACCACAGTGTTGCTTTGGGACAGTGAACCCTATGAATCAATTAGTAGCATCTGTTTTGACATATATTGAAGCCAGACTCAGGCTCGAGCTGGAGCTCTTGCTGAAATAGTTGTGATATCTATCCGTGTGTACGAGTGCTCGAGGTAGCTAACTCTGAATTATTACCCGTCTTCCTGTCTTATCAACTTTTCAAGCAACAAGCAAGCAACTCGATTTATCAAGTAACATTTATAAAGCAACGAGCACAACTCGATTTTCTTCAGTTACGCACGTAACGCACCAACTTTCGCACTAGATGAGTGCTGCATTTTTCAGACCAAATATCATGATTATAAAGGAAAGGAGCGAAATTAAGGTGACCACGAAAAATCATACATCTTTACTTAACATTTTCTCTTATTGAAAAGCAAAAGAAGTATAAAACGCCCGGAAGTTACAATACTTAAAACCTCGTAGCACGATGTTTGGAGTTAGTTAGCTACACTACAAAAGCTTCGTCGAAAGTTATGCAAGCTAAGCCTGCGGCAATATTTGAAGCGGACGAACCTGACCTTTCTGTATATTTGCATCAGTAGTTCGTAAGCAAGCCCTCTGCTAAATTTAACATTATCGAGGTAAATATTCAGTTACTGTAACTTTATACGGGAGGTTTGCGCTCTTCGAAGGTTTCGCAAAGTATACTTCACACAACTATGATATCTGTTTTTGTGTGCGAAGCAATGCACCCGCCAAATTGTGACTTAAATGCGTTATAGCGCGGGATTTCAGGAATTTGTTAGGTACTTCATCCAACTTATTTCCTATCTTAAGCACAACGTAATCTAACAACTACGAACGTTTTCGTTGCTAGCTATAGAACGAACTTAACCAGAATTGTTGGGAAGTTTGAAGAGGGGCAGCATTTCTGTGTACCCCCCGTGGGATACGCACGAATAGGAGTAATAGCTCTGCGCGGAGCATGAGCGGGGCAAAATACTTCTTCGAACTTAAACCATTGTACGGTGAGGGCCACTTGGCACAGTTTGTTCAAAATTTGCGTGACGCGTTCACAGGCAACAAACAGAGACATAAGAAACGTGCACACTCGTTGCGCAAACGTACGAATACAGCGGACAAAAGACGTTGTGCAAACGTTATACCACGCAGGTCGGCAACGTGAACTTTGAGGGCCAGGAGACGAATAGCTCCCCGAAAAAAGAAAGAAAGAAAGGCATATTATGCAGCACAAATAAATCACTGGAGTAGTCTTAGAAATGCTGTTTGTTTAATTAAAGACGTTCTTGGTGCATCGTACCTGCATGCACGTAGGTTAAAAAAAGAGAATGATCGAATTTGTTTTAAAATACGGATACAGA
Source organism: Dermacentor variabilis (assembly GCF_050947875.1). Taxonomy (NCBI): domain Eukaryota; kingdom Metazoa; phylum Arthropoda; class Arachnida; order Ixodida; family Ixodidae; genus Dermacentor; species Dermacentor variabilis. The sequence goes on from NC_134572.1 coordinate 64,103,056, forward strand.
ACAGCCGCCACAGTGCGGCTGCACTATTGTGCTCACAAACTGGTCGTCGCCTTTTATTACAACGCTATGCATACCACAAAGCAATGGCACTGGTAGCCTTTGAGTCAGTGTTCTCGTTTGCCTGTAAAGTGACTGATTAATGCTCCAATAAAGGCCAACACCCGAACTCAACCGGGAGCGAGAAAATGCGCGTAAAAATTGCGTTTATTGAATTAAAGGAGCCAGACCGCCAATAGAATTCGTGAACATGGCCTGAAAAATTTTCGAAGAATCTTTGACAAGTTCAAATCCGCTTGTAACAAGAGAACTGGGCATTATCACCCGGTGCAATCTGTTTCATTAGTCTATTGCGTCCGTATACCTGTATGTGATCAATCAATCAATCAATCAATCAATCAATCAATCAATCAATCAATCAATCAATCAATCAATCAATCATTCAATCAATCAATCAATCAATCAAAACTTATTACATCAGTAGGGAATGTTCATATCGAGATATTTCGACCGACAGCCCTAATGACTGTTGAACAATCCAATACAACCAATGACTAGCTGCATTACACAAATATTACTGTTGTATCTGATTCAAACAGTTTACTACTTGGCATCCTCCCCTTCCCTCTCTCTATCTCATCTTTCTATTCCCTCTTTCCCGTACCCCAGAGTAGGGTAGCCAACCAGACGCATTTCTGGTTAACATCCCTGCCTTAATTCTCTCTTTATTTCCTATTCCTCCTCCCTCCTGGCCCATCTCGCCGCCTTTGGCTTCCTTCGAAACGATGCGCGGTGCTGTAGTATCGCCCTTGGTTCCTTCAACAAGCACTGCACTCTACTAGATGTGCCTGGAATTGTGCCGTTTCTTTTTTCCTTACTGTCATGGTCATCGTGCACCACATATATGGTTGCACTAAATTTTCTTTGTTTCTTCATTTATAAGTTTCTCGGGTGACCTGGCGTCCAGTTAACCGCATTACATGTATCGAGTAATGTAAACAAGCCTTTAGTTGCCGAACAGATTACATTTAACATATCGTTTAACTTTTTTTTTAGAAAATGGCAATATTCAATATTAGATATTCGGAGGTCACTTCTCTGCAACACTTCTGTTTGATTCGACTGCAAAATTTTGCTATTCGAGCGCCCCTACTAATTAATGAGCGATTATTCGTACAATAATAACAGCATAATAATAATAATAATAATAATAATAATAATAATAATAATAATAATAATAATAATAATAATAATAATAATAATAATAATAATAGAAACATCTAACTGAGTAACAAACGAGGTTACGAGTTTCTGAAAAAGCCCGAGTTGAGCACCAGGGGTCTGATACCTCGCCGAGCGAGAGAGGCCGCCGCATTTTGATAGGAGGCGGATCAAGGGCATTCGCTCACTAAGATTTCCGTGCCCTCAACACGGCCTTAGACGTTAGAAATTCAATCAGGATCCCTGCAATAATGAGTCCATGAGCCACAGATTTCTGTAATCTGCCGCTCTTTCACTCATTCGGTTACCTTATACACTTAAAGCGGTGTTGTATCTACAGTGTGTTTCACTTAACTTGAGCCAAACATTAAAAATATGCAAATGCTACATAGCTGGACAGAACCAAGGTGATGTTGTTTACCGTCGCTTGGAGACACTCGAATTATGTTTTCAATTGCTTCTAAGTATATAATTAGTCTTCATTAATTCATCAACGTCTAAATTATTATAATTAGATGAAAAGTGCCAATGAGAAAATTGTCGAACAACGTGGAAATTGCCCGATACAGCTTTCTGTTGCTCAGTACGTACTACAAAAAGTGTTTTTCCGTGTGTGGAAGTAGCCGGCGAATACGCTCAAAGCGCCTCGAGCGGCCAGTCGCGCGGCAATTTTTCGTTTATTCGCGGGCTTCTTTCACGCAAAAAAAAAAAAACCACTTTACGTCACGTATTGAGCAACAGAAAGCTGTATCGGGAGTTTCTCATGTTGTTTTACAATTTTCTCATTTACACTTTTAATCTAATTATAATAATATAGAAGTTGAATTATTAAGTCTAATTGGGTAATTAGGCGTAATGCAAGAAACAATCCGAGTATCTCCAAGCGACGGCAAATAACATTACATTGGTTCGGTTCAGCTACGTGGAATTTGCGTATATTTAAAGTTTCGCTCAAGTTACATGAAGCACGTACCCTGTATGTATTAACGCTTAGCATCTACGTGTCATTCTTTACTGAAAGTGAAAAACAGCGATAACATAGGAAGGGTACCAGGAGTCAACGTTTCGACAATGGGACTCTTCTTCGTCAGAGAAGCAACTGCTTTCCAACAGTGACCAAGCCACGCAGTTGCCACACTGACGCAGGCAGGTCCCCTTGTAATGTTGGCCCCAACGAAATTTCTTGTTCGACCACTGTTGAACAGTTACAGCCTCCATCTTCCTGTGAGCGGTGCCTGTCTCATTTGGTTTACTGACAGCGATATCGTATCGACAATTTGCATGACCATGTGTCAGTTTTTAAATGTTGTTTTGTACTATTTGAATGGCTTGATTACTTGACTTGTGCTTATTTGCGGGAGCTGTAGAACGTGCCGTTTCGTTGCTCTGTGCGTCATTTTTTTTTCACGTTAACTGTTTAAGCACATTTGCGAGATGCGCTCTATAGATTGCTAGGTGGTTTTTGTATCACCTCATGTTATGAGTCTTTGATCACTGAATAATTTATTGATTTTGGAGAGCGGGGCGACACATAGTTGCCGACATTTTCAGTTTCATCCAGATAAGTCATTCATCCATGGGCCGCATTTTGTAACAATTCTTCGACTTCGATATTGCTATCTTCGTAAGATCCGTCGCTCCAATGGCGATCGATCTGTGTGAGAGTAATGGTGCGACAGCGTGCGAGCCCAAACTACAAAGGTAGAGAAAAAAGCTGAAAAGGAAAGGAATGTTACAAAATCTGCCCTCCAGGTGTGCTTCGTGACGTAAGTGGAGGTGAACTGTCCGTCAGCAGCGATCTTAAGTTTATTAATGAACGCTTATATAACAATGTGCAAAGCCGTTAAGCAGCACTGCAGGAGTGTGCAGGTCGGTGTTGTTCGTTCACATGCGGCAGCCTCACAGCGTGTGTGCGTGCGTGCGTATGCGATTTAGTTAGTGAATAAGCGAAATCTTATATAACGATGTGCGAGGCATATTTGGTGTCTGCTTGACTCGATCCACAAGGACCGGCGCTTTCATTCCTCGACTGTTTCTTGTTTTTAGCGTTTATCGAGGTCGCCGTCGTACTTAGCTCAAGATATGCTGTCCCTTTGCAGATCTAATAGGTTGTAGCTATAACCCTGGAAAAAAAGAAGGAAAACCAAACAGAAAAGGACAGCAGGAAACGACGCTCGTCTCGGCTTAAACATGAAATCATGAGACAAACACCAACTTAGTTATCCCCCTACCGGTCATTTCTTTCTTTTATTCTTCTTCGCATCTTTACTTAGCGCTTTTCATTTCGCCTTCGCTGCGAGGATTGGTAAGACGCGAAACACTGCCGAGCCGATTCATTTCTTGCGTTTGACATCTCAAAATAACGCTGCGAGAGACGCAGTTACTGTCGGTTTAATTTTGACCACCCGCGGGTTATTGAAGTAACCGAGCCACGCAATACATATGTCTGCTCTAAGGGAACAATCTACGAGAGAAGAAGGACGGCTGCAGTTACAATTTGGGAAGTTAAGTTTATTTTTCTGCTCTAGAGAACGACGGAGGCGAGTCATTGGATGATTGGCCCTGATGGGCCGCCCCAGGGCATCGGCTTCCCAGTACAGTGAAGTCGACAGTGGTATCCGCAAAAAGAAATTTTACCGCGTAGCGAGTACACATTATTCGAGATGTTAGAGTCTATCACACTCCACGTCTCGTCGGTTAACCGACGACGCAAAAAGAGGAAGCATGTCAGGGCAAGCGAAATAACGCACTAATAGTAAAGAGACAGAGGAAAGGGTAAAGGCAGGGAGGTTAACCAGAGGGGAAGATCCGATTTGCTACCCTACGCTGGGGAGAGAGGGGAGGGGAGGTAAAGTGATAACAATGTAGAGATAAAGAAAGAAAGGAGCATAGACATACAATCACAGTCGGTCACTGTCGCTGCATACTGTCACCGCGCAGCACAGTAGCACTTGCAGCACTATAAACATCTGTTCAGGCTACAGCCGCTTGTCCAATTCTGTTGCCTTTAAAAACTGCAACAGTGCCCTCGTTGCCCTCAGCTGCGATGGCTTGTGATGGCGGTATTTTAAAATAAGTTCCTATGTTAGAGGTCTTCGGTCAAAGCGCGCTATCGCGATTGCGAGCGATCGTCTCTGTAAATTATAGCGAGGACAGTCACAGAGAAGGTGTTGAAGAGCCTCCTCCTTACCACAGTCATCACACGAGGTGTCGTCGGCCCATCCCATTCGGAAAGCAAAAAACTTGGCGAAGACCGCTCCTAGCCATATTCGACAAAGTAGAGTAGCTTCGCGATGGCAGAGTACAGCTTGAATGCAGAGGCGTAAAGAGGAGTTTAGGTTGTGCAGCCGGTTGTTCTGAAAACTTCCTGCGTTCCACAAGGAGAACGTGATATCACGGCTGAGCATTCGCAGTTTTCTATAGCGGCATCTGTCCTTGATAATGTTATCGGCTTTTCTTCGTCCCCTTGAAGAGACGACCAAGCAGCGTTATCGGCGTGTTCGTTCCCTATGACGCCGCAGTGACTTGGAAGCCACTGAAATGTCACATGGTCCTTTCTCAGTCAGGGTATGGATTAGTTCTCTAATCTCGAATACCAATTGTTCGTGTGGTCTACACCGCAGGGCTGATAGCAAAGGCTGCAGTGCTGCCTTTGAGGCACTGAATATTGACCATCTTCGAGGTTGTTCTTGGCTGACGAGACGAAGTGCAGCGCGAAGATCCGCAAGTTCCGCAGCCATCGGTGCCGTTGGGTGACATGTCTTGAAACTGATGGTAGTGGCTTTCGCTAGGAAAACCACGGCTCCAGAGGAACACTGGAGAGTTGCCGATCCATCAGTATAAATATGTACGTGGTCGGCGTACCTCTCGTGCAAAAGGAGCAGAGTTAGTTGTTTAAGAGCAGGTGATGACCGCTCAGATTTTTTCCCGATTCCTGGTACGGTGAGGTGCACTGCAGGTCGAGCCAAACACCATGGATGAATCCATGGCTTAGGTGCGGGGGTGAAGCCTTATGGAAGGCAGCTGTAATAATCCGAAGCCGTAGTACAAAATGATGCCTGCGGCCTTTCTGACGGTAGTGTCGCCAGATGGTGGGAACGGGCACGGGCAACGTGCCTAATGTGCACTCTCAACACTTCCACCGCAATGTGTGCTTGTATGGGTTGGTCCCTGGCGATCGCAATTGTCGCTACTGTCGATGTGCATTTTGGCAAACCAAGACAAACCCTGAGAGCCCGAGCTTGAATAGCCTGTAGAGCACGAAGATTTGTCTGGCAAGTGTTGGTCAGTACGGGCAAACTGTATCTCAAGAAGCCAAGAAAAAGAGCCCTGTATAATTCCAACATTGCATGCACTGACATTCCCCACGTCTTTCCGCCCAGAAACTTGAAAAGCTGGGAGATGGCTGTCAGACGCTGTTTCAAGTATGTCACGTGCGGGCTCCATGAGAGATCTCTATCAATGATTATGCCGAGAAATCTGTGAGTCTTCTCATAAGAAATTATCTGGCCATTTATTGAGATGGCGTAGGGTGTCATTGGTTTGCGAGTGAGTGCCATCAGTGCGCATTTGTCTGACGAGATTTCAAGACCTTGGTTGCGGAGGTATATAGTTGTTAGAGTAGCAGCTTTTTGAAGTCTTGCACGCATCTGAGGACGTGTCACACCTGAAGTCCATATACATATGTCGTCTGCGTACATTGATATCTTGATCGCTGCTGGCAGATGATCAACGAGACCAATGAGTGTGAGGTTGAATAGGGTAGGGCTTAGTACATCGCCTGGAGGAACACCTCTGAAGGTGTAGTGTCGTGCGGTTTGACCATCGCCGGTACACAAAAAGAACGATCTCATAAAAAGGTAATGAGAAATTCATTGGAAAGCTCGAACCACCTAGGCCAACCATCTCAAGAGCATCGAGGATAGCCTCGTGTGATACGTTGTCGTATGCCCCCTTGACATCCAAGAACAAAGCTGCAGATAATCTTTTGCGTGACTTTTGATGCTGGACATACGAAGCGAGATCAACAACACTGTCTACTGATGAGCGATCTCGACAAAAACCAACCATGCAATTTGGTAACAAGTTGTAGTGTTCCAGGTACCACTCCAAGCGGGCAAGGATCATCTTTTCCATTATCTTTCCCACACAGCTGGTCAGCGCTATTGGGGGGTATGAGGTGAGTTCAAGCGTGGACTTGCCTTGCTTCAGGAGAGGGACCAGGCGGCTTGTCTACCATTCTTCGGAAACCATGCCATCTTGCCAAGATACGTTGTATAGATGTAACTGTTCTCTCCGTGCGCCATCACTCAGATTGCTCAAGGCGCGGTAGGATATTCCATCTGGTCCCGCGGATGAAGGACGCCTGCATAAAGCAAGAGCCGCTTATAGTTCTTCCATTATGAAAAGAAGATTCATGCGGCCGTCACGTGAAACAGGAATGTGACTGGTGGCTGGAAAGCCTGTACCGGTTGCTTGGCCAGCGATCCTTGCACAAAAGTCTTCTGCAACATCAGCAATCAGTCGCCTCTGGAAGAGCGCCAGCGCTTTGAATGGGAAGCGTTGTTAAGGGAGAGAATGTAGACCACGTATGGTTCTCCAGATGTGGGGAAAGTGGCTTTCGGGGGTCTAGTGACTGCCAAAACGTTGTCCAACGTCGAGATACCAATCTATCGATGCGACATTGAATTTTCTTTTGTAGTCATCTGGCTGTCCTAAGGTCTTCGATGGATATTGTACGCCGGTAACGCCGCTCCGCACGACGACGGAGTGCACGAAGTCGCTCCAGCTCTATATCCAATTCCATGTGCTTCGATGAAACCGTGACCATGCGCGTGGCGTCTCGCACTGCAGACTTGATTGTTTCCTATAATCCAGAGGACAAGCCCTCTCGGCAAGCATCTTCCATGGTAGAAGTAAAATTAGTCCAGTCAATTATTCGAATGGTGTTTCGTGCGAAGGACCTGGACATCCCTTTGATGACGAGGTACGTGGGAGTGTGATCACTCCCGTGTGTCTCGATATCCGAAAACCATTTAACACATCCTGTGAAAGAGCTGGAGATGAAAGCTAGGTCAAGACAGCTGCCATAATACGCACCTCGTATAAACGTTGGGCTGCCGTCATTCAAGAGTGAAAGGCCCTGGTTGCAGGCGAAGTTTGCAAGTCATTGCCCTCTTGCATTTGTCCTTGTGCTTCCCCATGCCATATAGTGCGCATTAAAATCTCCAATGATGACATATGGAGTAGGGCACACCGACAAGATGTTCGTTAATCTTTTGGGATCAAAATTACTTGAAGGCGATATATAAACGCCTACAAGTGTAAACATGAGCTTGCCCTTTTTAATTGTTAGGCAAACATATTGATTGTTATCATGAGGCGGAATCGGCTGGCGAACATAGGTCAGTTCTCGTCGAATAAAAACGATGACTTTGCTGCATGCCTCAGTTGCTGCGGATATAACAGCTTCGTATCCCGATAATCTGACTGGTTTTTACACGTTAGGCTCACGTATGACAATGATTGGGAACAAATTAGTATATGTATACTGACGAAAGTCTGAAAGGCGTGATTTTAGTCCTCTTGCGTACCACTGGATGATTGATGCTGTCTTGACTTCTTCTGGAAATGAATGGGCGATGGTTGGCCATGCCTCTATTCGAGAGACTCAAGCACTGGGCTTAAGGCGTCCAGTACTTTCAGTGCATCTCGAGCAGATGTAGTTCCAAGGTTCGACAGAATCACTCGAATGGCATCAATGAGGAGACGCAACATTGAAATGATTTGCCGATCTGCTTTGGGCGTGTCATCAGCGGCAGGAGTACTCGCTTGCGTTGATCTATTCGCGTTGACAGTTCTCCTTCTGGCCCTCTTTCTGCGGATAGTGATGAAGCTATTATCCGATGAGTCTTCATCCGACACGGAGCACAGCTCAGTGTCCTCGATGTCATAGAGGACGCTTCCTCTCTTTCTCGTGAAGGACGGCCTTGATGACCTCTGGCCAGGAGGGCCTCTGGAAGGCTCCGCGTCCATGGCCACAAGACCGGGAGCCGAGGCACCAGGAAATTCCGAAGAATTCGCCAGAAACCAGAGAACACAGATAGAGGCGTTCTACCGAGAAGACACTTCGTCGTCTTGCCCCACTAATAGTAAAGTGGCACATAAACCAGCACAATGCGAATGTACACATCATGGCTGCATGCACAACATACGTGAACTCACATGGCGCAACACATCGAAAGAAGATATAAGAGATGTCAGGGTAACCGTAAACAGCGACTATAGAAATTAGGTGGCGTACAAATTGTGAAACGGCGGCGACATTTATTTGCGCGGCATCTCAATCAAATTAAGTTGCACAGTACTACACACGCACACACATATCTATATAATATCATATAGGTGCAGTTATAACTGCAATGAGTCGTTGTGGATTATTCTTCCTTTAATTTCATCATTCCCCTTCGAGAAGACGGGGAGTAATTCTGCGATCGGAGCGAAGGCCGGGCTGCAACTCGCAGCTGCACCCGGCGGTGGCGCCGCTCGCAGAGCAGTGGTCGGCATCGACTGCTCCACGCACACAGTCACGTGTCTACTCGCACTGCGACAGAAGGAGAAGCGGAGGCCCCCCTCCCTCCCCTCCCGAAAACCTCCTTTCCTCCGCCGCTGCCGCTTCCCGTACGACAGCGGCGACGCCGCCACGCGGTCGCCGCGCTGGTTGTCGCCACCAATGAGGGACCCTCTCACTTCCCTTCGAACCTCCACAACCCTATTTTCCTTTCCACTGTCCCGTCACCCCTGGCTTCTAACCCCTTTCCTTTTCCCGCCGTATTACTTTCTCGCACTCACTCGTTTCCCCTATGCTCCTCTCCACTAAATTCCCAGCACACCGCGTGATATTCTCTCTATCTCTATCGGCATTTCCGTTCCTCAGTTTCATGCTCGCTTTTCACCGCTATTTTTACGTTCTCTCTCTCTCTCTCTTTTTGTCTTCTTCTCGCTGTGTAAATGCTGAAAGCGAGTGAACTCAAAGAAAGCTCGAAGGAGGACAGGCACGTAGAGAAGAAGACAAAGTCGAGCGGCGCTCTCGCGACTGTTTATTGACGGAGGAGAACGCCCAAATATGTCCCCTTTTCTGGATCGCTTGCGCAAAGCAACTAAAACACCCTGACTAAAAGGAAGCCTACGTCAAGTCTTAGTGATGAAAAAAAGCCTCGGTGGATAGCAGAGAAAGCTCTTGGCAAATGTTTGCCGACGAGACATTTTTTTTTACCCCGAGAGAAGAGTACCAAGCGCTAGAGTAACGTTGTTTTACCCGTTCGCTCATCTCCGCCGAAGCTTATCATAGGTTACAACGTTCTGCTTCTGAGCCCTTGGTCGCAGGTTCGGTTCCCGGCCGCATTCCTATGGGGGCCCGGATGAGAAAAAAAAAGCGGAAAGATGCTCAGGTACTAGGAGTTTAGAGGCGGTTAAAGAAATCGTCTCTCGTAACGCAGACATCGGTCAGTCAGTCATGAACAATATATATATATATATATATATATATATATATATATATATATATATATTTGTGTTTTTCTTCTTTCCGCCTGTCCGCTAGTCTGTTCATTCCATCTACCAACCACATGCTTCTGACTTATGTGCAGAAATCCGGATATCAAGCAAAATAAACCTTGGCCGGTATTTTGTAGCGATGCCTTTCCCGATTCTATGCTTTTTCAGGCTTTTCGCGCTTGGCCAGTGGTCAGAGCGACGGTCTGCCCACATTATCAACGGGATCAGGCGGCCGTGTGTGGTGGATGATAAGAATAGCATAGAATAAGGCATAAGGCATCGCTATAATATAGCGACCCTGGGGCCTAATTCACGAGCCTTTTCGTCCGGAAGTGCTGTTTGCCATTGGTCAGCCGCCTTCGCTAATAATATGTCTAGCATCAAGATTGGCTGTAATTTGCTCTCACGAACAATTCTAGCGTGAGATCTGGATACTGCGGGCTCTACACTTTACACATTTGTCGATGTAGCTACTGTTGCCTGTACAGTCAACCGCAAAAGTTTACCGACCACGGGAACTGAGAAAACGTTGGATTTTTCTATAACAGTATTGTTACCGTAGCCAGTAAAACGGCACAACACTATATTGTTCATACATACGTAGACGTATAGTACGTGCTAGAAATCCGGGGCGGTCTTCACAAAGCGTTTCATTCACAAGTGCACTTTGCCATTGGATGGCGGTATTCACTAATCGTATGTCCAGCGTCAGGCTTGATTAGCATTTGCTCTTAGGGACAATTCCAGCCTAAGAGCCTTTTGTGAATATGGGCTTTCTTTCTTTATTCGTTTGGGTTGCCACGTGACATACTGTCAGGATGAAACTAAAGCACCCCTTACTTAATGTTTTAACGAATTTACTTTTTTTTCTACTCTAGTTTGCAACTTATACAGCCGTATTAGCATGTCAGGCATTTGGCTAGGCTGAGAAGTAGGGGAAGATGCTTAAATTCAAAGCAAATGAGTCGCATCATTATATCCGAGCAATAATTATTACCACATTGACAAACTAAAGAGCAACCACTTCAGTATTGTGCTGACTGCTAGAAAGTACGGTATGCTGGTTAATCTACTGATTGCTGTCACAATATCTAAATAGTGTCTTTCTTCCGCTGTCTCTTGACAGAATCATTAAAACATTAATTTTGTCCCTTCAAGCTTATTTGCAGCCATGCATTTCTTAGAAGAATTCGCCACGATTTCATCTTGATCGGCGTTGGCTTACACTCCAGAGAAAAGGGAGTGCTCACAAATATGCACAATTACTTTCTATTTCTCAATATTTAGGGTGTAGGGGTGGTGAGTGGGGGAGGGGGTATCGTAAGAACAGTCGAAAACTGCACTGAATGCGACACTAGCAAGTAAACTTGTCAATCTTACCACATGATCCTACATTAAACTCGGTTACAGGTGTTCCCTTTTTTTTCTACAGGCCGTCGGCGGTCATCTGCGACTTGCACGAGAATATTAGAACGTAAATGCTGTACATACGACGGCTCTGCAAAGATCGCCGCCAGCGTTGTGAAAGCCTAAGAAGACGGAAGAAAGGCAGTTGGATGGTCCCTTAGCCTAATCACGCGTTGTTCCGTCAGCGCGCATCATAACTGACTGTCACCGCGCGCCGATTGTTAAGCGGCATTGCGGCTCTCCGGTTCACTAAGCCCTCGTTTCGCCCGCGCTCTCGGGAGCTCCGGTCGTCTGACGAGAGCACCGGATACGACCCTCCCTCCTCTTTCGTGTCATCGTTTCGTCGTTGCCTGTGCCAGCCGGCAACGTTCGGCTCGGTGGAACTATAGCTACACAAGACCCACCGGATCGCCGATTACCGCGTTAGACGAGCGGTACTATATAAGCAGCAGCATAAGCGGCAGCATATATGGGGAACAACTCCGGGCAGGTGCGCCCGACGTTCCGTTCCGGGGCCTCTCCTTATACTATACGCCCTACCGTAATCGTCTCCGGCAGAAATTAATGCCCCGCATGCAGGAGGAACCTGAGGAGGGGGAGGGGAGGGGAAGGTGTAGTATCTTAGCGGAGCCTATTTCGGGCTCCGATCAAGCCGTCCTCCCCGCACTGCCTCCAGCCTGGTGCTGTCGTCGGCGCTGGGGGTATAGCGGCGCCAGATTTGCTCGCCGTACGCACACGTATGTACCGGAGCGTTCCGGCACGCGCTGCGTTCGGAGAGCCGCCGAGAGATAGCGTCGGGCGGACGTCGTTCCCGTCGAGCTAACTTGCTCGTTCGGCGCGGTTGTGTGCGTGCGCGCGCGCTGATTGTTCCCCTCGATGTTATTGCATACGCGCGTTCTTTCTTTACTTTTTTTTTTTTTTTTTTGCTGCTGTTGCTGCTGCTGGCTCGTTTATTCGAGCACGCTCGGGTCTGTTGTTGTAGTGATCAGTTGTCGACCGATCATTGGGCCGGACGTACGTCGAGAACGCCCGTAATTTTAGTGTCTGATAAGGGATCGAGAGAGAGAGAGAGAGAGAGAGAGAGAGAGAGAGAGAGAGAGAGAGAGAGGAACGCGGTGTTATTTTGTTCGTCTGTGTTCGCGCAGTTCGCGCGTTGTCGCGCTGCGTTCTCCCATTATTTTAAGAAAAAAAAAAAAGACACGAAGCAGAAGGGGGCGTCGTTTAATAGCAGGGGTGCGGTTGATTTATTTCTTATAGCGTTGTGGAATGCGGGGCCTCGTTCTGCAAAGTAGGGTTCCGCCGTGTGTCCTCCTTCACAACCATACTGAAAAGAGAGATATATATAAACGAGGGGGCGTTAAAAGGGGCACGCACATTAATTCATAAAAGTATTTATAGAAGCGGGTCCGGTGGCGCTTACGGGATCGGTAATATATGGTCGTCTGAATAGCCTGAAAATCGTGGCAACTGTGGTGAACGTAATAAAACTGCTCTCAAGCATCCTTGCGCTTCGTACGTTAAGTTTCTTCAATAACGCTTTCGATCATAAGTTAGTTGTACGGCAATAATTAGTTTAATCTGTGTCCTGTGAGTGGAAGTGGAAGAAGTGGAAGAACAACAAATTGAAATATGAGTCAGTCAAGCACGATAAAACAGACAGCGCGTGATAGAAGCGAAAATTCAAGACGAAGCACACGCGGCCCTATGTTAACAAGTAGACATTGAGGAGTGCATATGTTAGAAAGGAAATGTTCGAAGAGCTGCGGGCAGATAACATCGGGGAATGTCACAACCGGCGCTGCGAGCCTGAGCACGGGGTGAGTGATAAGGTCGCAGTGGAGGGAACTCATTAAAAACAGCGCGCAGGAATAGGACATAGTTGACAAACTAATTGCGGCCTAATTTTATTTTGTTTACAGGGTTTCTAGCAGAGCATCTTGTTTGTAATATGAAAACCCCATAACCGCGGTGACCGTGGTATCAAAACCACTAAAGCCCTATATATCAAAGGCAGCTAATTTGTCAGCTAATTCCTCATTCAGGGCCGTGTATCTCGACACAACGTCAAGCCGTGAGGGAACGTCAGTGTGAGAGGAAAAAAAAAGGAAAAGTGAGTCGCTGTTTGTCTTCGCCAGCCGCTACCAAGAGCGCAGCTGCTATTTCTGGGAATTACTCTGGACCACAGGCTAAATGGGCGTTGCGCTGTTGACAGCGTTGCGACATGGTCATCACAGAGGATCTATGTGCTTTATAGCGTTGCTGGCATACGCTGGGGTAACCGCCCGACGTCCACGCTACGGTTACATTCACGGTTCGTTACCAGTAGGATACTGCGCCAACTTCCTCTAATGCCGCCTTCGGTCAGTCAGTACGAGCGCCCAGAAGCAATACACAATAAAGGCCTTCGACTATGTCTAGGGGTTCCTCAGCCAGCTTCGAGCGAAATTGTGTTGTACGAGGCTGAGTCATGCCCGTTCCAGATTCAGGCGTCTCAGGGTCTTTTGCTTCAGTTTCTACGACTAAATGAGTCTTCGCCCGGCAAAGCTCTTCTCCAATGTATAGGTGCCAGGACGCATTCACATTTTCATGCAACGCTGAACAAGTTTCGCGCCTTAGGGTTGCGCTGCGCTCGAGACAAAGGCGAAAGATAGACCTGCCCTGGGCATTTGAACATATTACCTGCAGCTTAAGCGTGCCGGGACTATGTTCACAGAACACTGTTTCATCTCCAGAAGCAAAGTCCCTCGTTATGGAGCACTTGACGACCGGTTACCAGAATCACCTCTAACTGCACGCAGATGGTTCTGTCAAAGCGTATCCAGACAGCTGCGCAGCCTCGTTTTGCATACCCTCTTTGAGATCCACATGGTCTGGCCGGTTGGACAGTGCGGCCTCATCAACAGTTGACGAGGGTGTGGCAATAGCTGCTGCCTTACGAAATCTAAAGACTCTACTTGCTCAAGATGGCACAAGATGTCGTGCTCTTCACGGATTTGAAGGCGGCAATGCAACAATTCTGCAAGTTCCCAAGCAAGTCACCGTCATTTGTGGAATACCTCAACACCGAAAGGCTTCAACCTAAAGTTTCAGTGGATCCTTTCACATGTTGACATTGCTGGAAATGACGAAGCTGACGCTCTTGCGTAGGCAGCACTCGCATATCCGCGGAAAGTCAAAGTACTAAGCAGCAATAAAGTCACGATATCGGGCATCTGTGCTCGCTTTGTATCGCTTTGGATTCCGACACATACGCCCTGCGTAACCAGGCGGTTTCGTCGGGAGGAAGCCTCGCTACTGCACGGAATAAGGGCGGGACCCAGATGTACCCCTGCATGGCTATTCGAGATGGCACATACCGATTCACAGCTGCGTTTACTTCGTGCAGTGCGACAGGAGACATCGAATACTTTCTGCGGTCGTGCCCAAGCTATGTATACCGTGGTGAAAGGGTCGCTCTACTTGAGGAATGATAAAAGGAAGGCATACCGCATGCGTGTCTGCAACGCGCTGGGTTTCCAGAAGGATCTGATATTGGGTTCGAGGAGTTACGGAGTCGCCATCTGTCTCGGAAGCGCCTCCCTTGCGTAGTATGAGGGATCACGCGGCGCGCTCCTCATAGGTTTCGCTTACGGCGCTAAATAAAAACAACACGCGGCAGCCCTTCTGGACATTTATGTAGGTATTCTCAAAACGAGGGAAGTTTTTGATCGTCGATATAATAATCTTGGGCAAGCTGAAAGCACAGAATCGTTTACAGACGCTATCTCTTTACCGAATACGTACAGTGAACGCCCCTGCGCGCGGTCGCCGCTATGGAGTCTCCCGAACCGGCTTCTTGCGTGAAAGGTAGGCAAACGCTGAGAGTAAGCTATGTGAAATATGTTCTTATAGTGGGCTGTCTGTATAACCAAATGGGGCATAACAGAATGAAGCATCAATGCAGCGATCGCGCGGGTTCGCGGCGACCGACTGCGCGTCTGCATGCATGTCCGCGCACAATGTTTTGCTTTCGCTGTGAGCGCGTTTTTGCACCGTGCCATGAGCTTTAGGCCGCAGCATATTTGCATTTGACAGTACACTAGCAATCATTATTGCGTGGACGCTATCAGAACTATTCAAAAATAATTTCGTTATAGAGACTTCGACGCCTACAGTGACAGTGATGGGCCGTCGCGACGATTCAATCTTTTTCTGTCTTCTAAATTCTTAAGAAATATTATTTCTCAAGTTGGGGGGGGGGCGCACTATGTGTTTATCGGTCTTTTCAGCGTGCGATTTCCCTCTGCTTCTTTTTCATAATTCAGTGCATTAATTCATACCACAGATGTGACCATATGTCATGCTTTCTTTTTATGTGCTTCTTACCGCTCCCTTTCTACTCCAGTGAACTTGCCAGTATCTATAACACCGACAACTTCATAGACCAAACCGTCATGGCATTAGTCTGGCAGCGGACTCGGGCGAGCGTCTCAGTGCGCGTTTTCCGAACATCGCAAACCCGGCGCCGCAGCAGAAATCTTCCTCGCGTCTGTGCTTGCTGCATACCCGAGTTGTAGCCGATGACTGTTTGCCGGTTTTATGTTTCGCGAGCCAAGCTTCACGCAGCTTCATGTCCTGCGGCTACGTGTGAATAAGGCTGACATCGGGCTCCGTTGCGTACGTCCGGCACTGCGGCACCGAGCAGTAGCCTACCATGCTGCATGCCTCGAAAGGCAGCCACTATACCTATTATAGTACTTTCAAATGTTGTCAAGCAGGCACCCAAGGTGGTAAAGCCTCACCACTGAATCAGAACTGCGGCGCAGGTGGGACTTTAAACTTTCGTTTTCAGCTCGCTTCGGCGCTTCCGAAGCAGCCGACGCGGCCGCTGTGTCCTCGTGATCCCTCATGCCACGTCACGCCGATGGTGGCGCCAGATTTTCCAGTGGTGGAGCTCGCCCCCAATAGCTCGCAAGGAAGCATCGTGCCTTCTTATCGCGTTTGTAAGTGACGCTGCATTGTTCGGCAGATGGTGAATACCCCAGTGACAATGAAAAAGGCGCCCAGGCGGCGCAATTGATGGCCTCGATCGCCAGGCTGAACCCACCTGTAGCTACAACACGCCGCCACCATGCAGCTCTTATCAGCTTCGTCCAGCTTGCAAACAATATGCAACACGCAGGAAGGTTCGTCAAACTGGGGCTTTTCACGCTGTATCGAGATCCGTGGTCCTCAATGCGAAATTAGAGGCATTATTGCCAAAATTGATTATAAATATCTCGAAACCGGAGCACCCCAGGTGAATCAAACTGAAGTTGTTTTCAAATTCGATTGTCTTAATGTTTCCAATGTAAACTTACGTCAAAATTGCGATAGCAAGAAACTTAATTAAGACGTTGTTGTTAGGTGTCCGTTTGGTGACTCTAATCTGTCTCGGAAACTGTCTCCGCCAAAGCGCATAAACCGGCAGTGCAAGCAGATCTCGCGTAGTTAGCATAGCGTTTTTATTAAAATTACTGTTAGTTTAAATTTGAAGACCGTGTATATAGTTAAACTTTACTTTTGCTTAATCGGATATCACTCGCGACGCTAATGCTGTTCTACATTTTCGAATGTATAAGCGAACACGGGCGATTACGCTGGAATGTACCGTGATGGATAAATAGATGGATGAACGTTATTGTGGCCGTGATGCTTGTATAAATAGCGGCCGATTTTGAGCCGCGAGTTCGGATTCGTCGGCCGACTACTGTGCTCGCCGCTGTCGTTGTGCGTTCAGTGCTACTTGTATTTCTGGGCACAAGTTCGCCCGTTCAAGAGTCAAGGCTCGCATTCACACACACTAAAAAAAATCTTAATCTAGAATTGTTCGTAAGAGAAAATTTCAGCCAATCTTGACCCTGGACATATTAGCGAAAACGAACGGCCGATGCCGAAGAGCACTTGCGAAGGAAAATCTTTGTGAATTCTGCTCCAAATTCTTGGTTCACACTTCTGGCAGTGTTCAATTCATCATCTTCACGATAACGGGACACTATCTAAGTCCATGCTATTGACAACTTATTCGAACATTTTTCCTGCCGCACCGCCTGTAAGAAAGAAAAGAGAAAAAAAAAGACATATGATAATGCTAAATAAGAAAAACAAAGTTGTCCACTGTGACCTCGGGGCCGAATTCACAAAGCTTTTCATTCTGAAGAGCTGAAGACCTTCGACCAGACACTTTAGTCACTTGTTACTGTGTGTGCTTGTGTATGCTGTATGCGTCATTTCATTCGTCACCTTCGTCACCTGCAGTAGCTTGCTAGGGGTATGACGAGACAAATATCCCTAGTATCCATTGTCCCTTTCTGTCAAGGTGTCTCCATATGGAAACGCAACATACCTTCATGAATGTTCACATTAGTGACGACAAGATTATCTTGACCATAGCGCTGAACGTAAACGCAACCTTCTGTTAACCAAAAACAGTGCCATGTCTCTGTGGTACGGAGAATGACGCAAGGCAATAGTTTAAAGAGATGCACAACCAATGCTAGCGAGAAGTTGCACGTGTTGTTCTGTATCACTACTATTGGCGTCCTTTCGTGGACCAGAAGGCCCTCGGCTCAATAATAACCAGCGCGTCTACTCGTAACAGCTACTTCAGTTCTTTAAATGACATATCCGTAATCAATTAATTTTCGTAATTTGGCGGCTATAAGAACACCGAGTCATAATTTGTGGCTGAAAGAAGTTAAAGAGTGTTCCTCTGCTCACGCGTAAAATTTTCATGGGTTCTTTTGAGTTCTCTACCTTACCCTCGTTGTGCGTATACCCCCTGGCTTTTCCTTCTCACGATTTATTACCGCTACACCGGCGCGCAACTTTTGATAAGCGGTTCCGGCAGAGCCGTTCGGAAGCCGCGCGGCCAAAGGCTTCGGGGGCTAATTAATTAAGTTGCAGTGGAGCTCTCGAACGCTGCTGTTGAACTTTCTCTGCAGTTGGCGCCTGCCTCCCGAAGCGCACGAAGATTCGAGCTTAATTGTTCGTTTCCTGCCCTCTGCTATCTGCCCCACTTCTTCTTCTCCCCTCCCTCTTCATTTCGAATTAATCCGGTCAAGCATCGAAAGGAAGAGAATGGTGATGGGGGGGGTAGGGGCGGGGAGGCTAGGTTGTTGAGAGGGAAGGAGCGGTCTGCCACGGAGTTGATTGTTCGCTCGCCTGCTTGCGCGGAGACCACCGCACTTTTGCTCCGTCTCTTATTAGTGCCAACCTTTTACCCTTTTCTTCCTTTCTTTCGTTTCTGTTTCGTTCTTTGCTGCTCCGACGCTGCTTCCCTCGATGACCCTCCCGAGGATGCCCCTGTGTTGACTCGTGTGCTTCTCTGTTTCAGCTTCGCTTTTCGCGACGTTTACTTGCGTCCTGGCCGAAGAAGAGTGCCTGAGTGAGTGTCCAACAACTTACTCTTTTCTATTCCCCTTTTTTATTCTTTTTCTTTCTCTTCTTCTTTCTTTTCTTCGCGTTGATTCTCTGGCTTTGGAACGGATGTGTGAGCAGGCTAAAGCGCTCAGATTGCCGCTCTTGTCGGGAGACCACGATCGGACGTGGAGGAGTTGCGCCTGTAACGTGCGCGCAGAGGACTAGACGAGAGCAGTGATTGTGACGAAACTGGGACATGCATTGAGACACCAAGCTGCTGAAGAAGAACTGTTTTGTGTGTTGCAGCTTATTAAGACTTGAAAGTACATAACTATATAGCCTTAGACAGCCTAGCGGAGGGTGTGTACGTAAATGATATTGTTTATTTCATATTTTTGTTGCGTATCGCCTGAACAAAAAAATAAAAATAAAACAGAGATTTATTTGAGGTGGAGGTTCACGGATACAGCACTGGACATGCAGCGCCGTGTTCCCTTCATGTTGCTTGGTTTATAAAAGAAAGCCACATAATTTTTCTTTCATCTTTGCCCTTACAACTGTGGCGCGCTTTCGATATCCACGCCCTTCAATGTAACGCTTCACTACCCTCATGACAGGACAGATGATCCGAAAATATTGACGATGTCACAAAATTATCCAGAAGAAAAAAATGAGCCACCAATAAGTACGGATAAGACATGCTTCGTCAGCATAAACAGAAACGTGAACATGGTACAAGCTAAGAACACCTCGTATGTATGCGTGATTGTTTCAGTGTATGGTGAACGATAGCCGCGCTACCGATTTGTGAGCATGCTGCAAACTCGAAACCCAGTGGCGGAGCATGGGGCCCATTAACGGTGTTGAACGCTTACATACATAAGAGAGAGAGAGAGAGACATTAGTATTATTGTTCACAGAGAGGTATGGGAAAGAGAGTTAGAGGGGCCCCTAGTCCGGCGCTCCGAAGACGATGGCAGTTGTCTCGCCGGCCCGGTGGATCATGACCTGGCGAAAATCGGGAGGTCTGCAATGGAGGGCGTGATCCCACAGCTCCTGGGTAGTGAGGTGGGGTAGGAGAGGGGGGTAGGAAAGGAAATAGGGGAGCAGAGCATGACCGCGCGACATGGAAGGTTGTCGGCACGCTGCCGAATCCGGGACAGGAGTCCTTATATAGGTCCGGATTGAAGCGATGCAGTTTGTGAAGGGTAAGAAAAGTGCGCGTCTGCAGCTGGCGGAGGTCCACCTCTTTCTCTCGAGTGCAGGGCGGCGGAACGAAGATCGAACATGACTTTCTAAAATAATTACAGGTTGCACGTTTGGTTCTTGCTCGTTCGCGTCTCAAGACAGGTTAAACTTACCTAATGCAAGAAAAACGCAGAATGTGTTACAGTTTCTGTCAAGGTTACGTATATCGTCCGTTTATGATGGAACTCAGTTTGAAGACACTGTCTAGCTGAGGGTGTAAATGCGTGTAAATGCGCTCACCCAACAAACCGCAGGCAGATAATGGATCTAAATGTCCTCTTGCACGTCCAACTGGCTTTCTATATAAACTATACGGTGATGCCTCACTTCACGTATTACGTACCGTGCTCCAAAATTTTTTTGCTTGATGCGACAGCATGGTGATTGAAAAATCCTCGTTGGTTTATAGCAGTGCACTATCATATAACATGTGTGTAGCAAGTCATCTTGATTAAAAGTAAAGGACGGAAGCTGTTGACTAACGATCGTTTTCTTTAGAAGCGTGCCAAAATTTAATTGTTGAATGGTATCAACGGCAAAAAGCTCCTCATAAACTAAACGACTACGTTCGCGTAATCAGTGTTTTGAAAACTCGCCAATTGATCCTAAAACGTAAATCCCGAATTTCACTGGCAAATTTTGAACTGCACCGTTATTTTTTCTCCTTCAAAGATAAATGCTCCTGTTTATTATTTCTTTCAATTTTTAAAGATTGAGTTGGTTCCAGTCGGCATGCGTCCATGGTATATTTAACGAAGTTTTTTTTAATGTATAAGAGAATTGAGCATCACATACGTCATACGACAATGATTTATTTGTCAACTCAGGAGCCAAATGAGAACCGCTCCAAACCAAAGCAGTGAAATTTACGAGAGCAAATATGCACCATAACACTGATTAAAGTGGCGAATCGCATGTGTTGGTGCATATTTGAAAAGGCGGCAGCGCAATAAAAAAAGAAGAAAGAGAAAAGAATAAGACGCGGACGGAGACGAAACAACAAGGACGAGCATTTCTCAGTGCTCGTCCTTATCGTCATGTCTCTGTCCGTGTTTTCATTTCCTTTTTATTGCGCTGCCGCCTTTTCATATATTCCATAAACCTAAGTGCAACAATTCGGCCCGATCATACGAGTTCCTAAAGTAAGCTGATTATTCGATATTAGGGGTGTGAGGCATATGCTTTCTTTTAACTAACGTAGAAGCACTTCCGCCGTACTTGCTTCGCGCAGGTATTTGATCAGGCCTCGTAAAATTGTCCACTGCTATCGTGATAGCGCGCTTAGCGCGCGTGCCCTTTTCTTTTTGTTATCCCGTTCATTGTTCGTTACGCAGGTTCGGAGCAGCATGCCGATCGTGCAGCTTGGCTGCTAACCCGCGTAGCCTCTCGCGTGTAGCGTCGCGTACGTACACAAGCGTCGTTTCGATGCGGTGCGCAGACTCTCGCATCCTGTGCTACGACTGCAACTCGGAACAGGAGCCCCGCTGCCGAGACCCGTTCAACCACAGCGAGGAGAGCCTGCCCACGCTGAGGGAGTGCCAGGGATGCTGCGTCAAGATCGTCAAGAGGCACGGAAAGAGTACGTATACGATCACAGACTCTCTCTCTCTCTCACACAAACACACACACACACAAACACACACACACACACACACACAAACACACACACACACACACACACACACACACACACACACACACACACACACACACACACACACACACACACACACACACACACACACACACGCACACGCTATGTACTTTGAACGTATCCGCTTTGTAAAGTAAAAAAAAAGAAAGGTTTGACGTGAAGCGTTAGGTCCGATCTATAGCAATGGAACCAACTTCATACGGGCATTGTTGTGATAAGAATTAGTTGACATTGTATAGATTAGCTGCTACGGCACCCTTTATTCTGTGTGCAGTGTAGCACACTCTTAAAGGGTTCACCTAACTAGCATTCAATCCAGCACCACTTTGAACATATCAGCTTCATAAAGAAAAAAAAATGCTTGACGTGAAGCGCTAGGTCGATCTAAGAATGGAACCACCTTTATACTGGCATTGCTGCGGTAAGTATTGGTTGGCATTGTATACGTGACTGCTATTATTTGTACTCAAGCCTCGATGCTTATTACTCTGTAATTGTTTGTCATTTGCTTCATGTTTACATTTCCTTGTATTAGTCGCTAGCTAGCATTCCTTTATCGCTGTGTTTTCTATATGTACTGCGACATATTGAACGTTTCATTGTTTCTCGTTTGTTTTTCATAACCACTGCCTTCCGTAATGCACTTGACTTTTAAAGGATAAATAAATAAATAAATAAATAAATAAATAAATAAATAAATAAATAAATAAATAAATAAATAAATAATAGTCGTAGAAGACGCGTTCGAGTCAAAGGTTGGATGTAATACGTCTCGAAATACTATTTTGACATTCTCTTTACCAGTGAGCCTCACTGTTCATGACGCTGATGTTGATTCGTCATGCACCCAACGCACATATATCGAACCACCCGTGTTGTTTTTTGCATGATGCTTTCTTTTAACACTTTACCTGGCAATGGCGTAGCATTCTTGTGAGGGAAACAATGCCCAAGAAGCATGAGGGGGGGGAAAGAGAAATGATAACGTTACATGGTGGTAAGTAGAAAGAGGACTCTTGTAATGCGTTTTTAATTTTTTTTGTTGACATGACTAAAAAGGATATGTTGGCACCAAGAGATAATGCCGGCTACTCGTTTCTACACGAGAAACAAAAATATATTACAAGTGACAGGCTATCACAAACGCAAAAGACACACATTTTAAGACGATATAAACGCGATAAACACTCAGAGCACGAAATGTCGCAATAGAAAAAGAAGCAAAGCTTAAAATTTCGCAGCCGCAATACATATCGAAAACGCAAAATATCCTAGGAAGCAAAAATTGACCCATATCACTGCTTCATAACGAATGGGATGCACAACGTACAATATATCATGAACAATGTTAGCATATCATGAACATATCAACACGCAATGAACAGGGGGTGGCGGGTCTACTTAAATGCAGCTTTTCCCCGCTATCCTCACCATTTAGGTAAGTTATGTTCTGTGCTGACGCACCAATGTGGTGAAAAAAATCAAATCTAGTCAAAATTTCACAGTTTCGCCCGAAAGGCGAAGCATTGATAGCGATAGCAAAGTGTTAAACAACTGCAGGAAGTAAAGTTCGTAGTTTTATAGGCCGTATAATTTGCAGTAAACGTTCACGTACGAATTAAATTAACAAGCATGGTGCTACGCGCCCACAGGCAAACATGAATCGATATCACTCAGATCTCACGGTACGAAACCTCAACTGACCGAGAGCACGCCACAAATAATGAATTGCAGCGCCTTTTATGCGACCGCATTCAAAACGTACGTCAGGCGCAGCGCGGTTTCAGACGCGAAAACGGAGACTAATCGCGTCACTGAAAGCAAAGGCGGTGGTCACGTGGTTTCACAAACAACTTGAGAACCCGCCAGTTTGCTAAACTCAACATCTCTTGTGATGTGTCTTATCTAGGATGTCTAGGATATTGTCTAGGAACTTGTCTACGATGCGTTGAACCAGTGCACTGGTTGGAGGCCATACAGTGACCGTGTGGCCGTAAGCTGCCAAATTGGTTTTTCCAAATGTGCACTTGTCTTGGATAAACGTATGGACACGCTCTCGCCTCTTGTCTTGTTGAGTGCTGAATGGATTGTGCTTTTGCTCGTACGGCCATAGTGTGTGTGTGTGTGTGTGTGTGTGTGTGTGTGTCTGTGTGTGTGTGTGTGTGTGTGTGTGTGTGTGTGTTTGTGTGTGTTTGTGTGTGTGTACACGCTAATGGTATCTCGTACCACGAAACCGTCACATTAGGTTTCGACAGCGTGTTCCCGTCCGAAGCCGCGCTGCAGTCGGCGTGCGTTTGAACTTGTCGCATTAGAAGGTACCGTAATCGTTTTTTGCGCTTTCGGGGGATTGAGGCTCCATAGCATAATTACTGCATCAACGGCTATCCAACAAACCAATAAAAACGAGACAAGATTTTTCTGCCTGTACACCTTTAAGAAAAGGCAAGGCAGGGAGCTGCGCCCTCTTTCCTGCAACTCCGCGTATATTTACTTCTTTCCTGCCTTCGTTTCCTTTCTCATCTTTACCACCTTTTACCCTTCGCCCTGATGGAGCTTTCAATAGAGGGCAGCTAACCGGACATTTACACTTGAGCAGGTTAGGTGACTATTTGCCACCTCCCCGTCTCATAGGGGAAACTCATCATCATCATCGTCGTCGTCGTCCTCGTCCTCGTCGTTATCATCATCACTCTGGCTAAGCTTCCTGTCTCTACCCTTCCTGTTTTTGTCTCCCTGTAGCACCTAGGGAAGGGGTGAGAAATAGGGTTGTGAGATGTGACGACGGGGACCGACTGTAGGGACTGACTATACGTACAAATTCCTCTCTAGTGAGCCAGTTCGGCTCTGGTACCGCCACGAATCACGCAGTTCGTAGCTGTTAGATTCTGCCTCCTGTTTCGCGAAGCTTTCTGTTCTCCTCGAGTCACCAGCGCGGAGTTTCATGTCCAGATTTCTTTACAGAAATTTGCGTCGATGCACCTATTCACGCATATTCCGCAGTGTGTATATATATCGTTGTATTTAGGTCGTGCGCAGTGGTGGTCGCCAGCCTATGGCGCGCACATGCCGAGAGTTGTTGGGCAAGTTGCCGTACACTTGACACGCTTGGTAACTCCTTGAGCCACTGCGAGGAAGAACGCGCGGTATCTGTAAATGTGACCCACCGCAACCTCGTACTAGCACAAGCCATCGCGTACGTTGCGGCTCCTGCCGTGCCGTATTCGAGAGCCAGATGGCGCCAGGGCTACAGCGCTGTAAGCGTGGTGCGCGCACCGTTTCTAGGCCCATATCTCTGCAGCATCTCTTTGCGGTTTGAGTTTAGCAAAAGCGACCACGCCTCTGACCCTTTGGTGCCGCGGTAATCGAGGCGCGTAGCGGTGCGGTGCGTGCTTCCTCCAGGCGTGACCAGCAGCGCTCCCTGCCGGACTGTCCCGACGTGCTCGGCTCCACAAGAAACATGTGAGCGCGCCCGCGAACCAGCCATGCGTTGAATCCCGCCGGTAGGCGCTTGTTCTGCCGAGCCACTGCTCTTCGGGGTCGAGCAGAACGCGTGCGGGCTTTAGTTAACTCGAAATGACCCCGCTCCCTTCGCGCATATGCGCCCACGCCACCACACCGCCGTTTTATGCATTCACTGTATACGATCGGCTCTACCGTGCGAGGCGGTGTCTTAGGCAACGCAGCCCGCTGGTCCCTGAAACAATCGCGTAATGAGGACATTCCCGGCGATACTTCTGGGACATGCAGATGTCTCTATAAGTGGCTTACAGTTAATTAATGCTCCGAGTAGGCGGTGATGCCTCCCGTGCTTTAAGGGACCGGGTAGAGAGAGAAAGCCTGGCTCTGTGGAAACAGGAGTTGTTCGAACACGCAACCCCCCCATTTCCCCCAACGCACACACGCACACACACACACACATAATGCAGAACAAAACAAACCACTGAAGCAGGCTTCACCTCACAAAGATTCTGTTTACAGAGAAGCTAGCTCTCACGAATACCGAGACCTAAACGCGCTGTACGGACGCGCGTATGGCCAGCTTATAAGGCGCGTCGCAGGAACCTTACACAAGTCATCACCTGAAAGAACGAGAGAGTTGCTAGGTGTGTGCTGAGTTGGTTCAGGACATCAAAGTGGTCTCATATGCTATGCTCAATGGAAGAGGATCTTCACGGTCAAGTTATTAAGGTAGATGAAGTTTAGCGCTACGTTAAATGCGCGCTGATTGAATGCTCTTATCCAGAACCAGAGAAGCCACCACAGAAAGCGAGCTCGGATGGACTCGTGTGCCCTTTAGTTGCACAGTTAATCAAGGGACAAGTGTGTGTCCATGCAGACTTGCAAGTCTCTGCGTATTCGTTCTTTCTATGTGTGAATTAGCCACCTGTAGACGAGACAGCTTTATTTCATCTTCAATGACAGACTTACTGAAGGTTCTGAGAAAGAAGTCACATGTTTGATGGGGACTGCAAATTAGCATATGTATAGAAAGTCCAACTACAGTTATTATTTACTCTCTCTATATGTATATATACCCAACTACAACTGAAAGAAAAGCAGTTCTGTTATTACGAAACTGTGACGATACCGAATTAATATTTTGCGCTCAACCAGGCTGCATCATGGTGTTCCACACAAAAACCCTATCCGAAATAATTAAAAAATAAACAAAAAGAAGACGCAAGCTCCAACCCCTTTAGCCTCCGACCCTATAGCTGCAAGAGCCCAGTGGTTGTCTGCCTTCTCCTGGGCGCGCGAACTCACTCCCAGTTAACACGTTTGACCACTGAACGACTCATCATATAGAGCGCCTGACCTACACCGTTGTTACTGTACGCGTACACACACATGTACAAAAAGCCCAACCACAATGCCTCTCAACACTACACCAACCATCCACACTCAATCCATTCGGGACTAGCTCACTACATCATCCGAAGTACAGGAAGAACTCATACGGCCCGTTTCGTCGCCCGGTGCGCACTGGACAAGACCTGACAGAAACGCTCATGGCTTCCACAGAGCTCTCGACTATAGGGACCAGCCTTCGGCAACGTTCACCCTGTCTGGGGTAAAACCGCGCACTCAAGAGGAATACAACCTGCTCGACGAGAAAATGGCAACAAAACGCCAGGTGCGCTTTCCGGGCGATACCTCGCGGTCCGGACTGCGTCGCCGCCCGTCACCCAAGGCTCGACGCGCGACATATAAAAATAGGGCGCGCGCCTCGCACTGCGACTTTGGCCCTGGCTCAGCCGCATTTAGGCGCCGCGCGGGCTAAAAACAAACACCTTCGCTCAACGGGAAGTGCGCTCTCGCGTGTACGTCTCTGTTTGTGTGTGGTCCGAACCCACGCGCGAGCGCGCGCTGGCGGCAAAGTTGGCACTGCGTCTAAACGGCGGGCGCGTGTAAAGTCAGGCGAGAAATTAGCGCTCGCTGGTCGCGATGAGCCTATACCTTCCGCATCGTGCGTGCTTACGATCGGGACCTCCGTGCTTCTCGGACATTGTGTGCCTCGCATAGAGATAGCAGAAAAAAAATATGTCTGGGAACCCGCCGTGGTTGCTTAGTGGCTATGGTATTGGGCGGCTAAGCACGAGGTCGATCGGGGGATCGAATCCCGGCCGCGGCGGTCGCATTTCGATGGGGGCGAAGTGCGAAAACACCCGTGTACTTAGATTTAGGTGCACGTTAAAGAACCCCAGGTGGTCCAAGTTTCCGGAGCCCCCCACTACGGCGTGCATCATAACCAGATCGGGGTTTCGGCACGTAAAACTCCATAATTTTTAAATGTCTGGGAGGTTAACCATAACAAAAAAAAAGTTTGCTACGGTACACTGGGTGAGGCGGAAAGGGGAAGGTAGAAAGCTGGGAAGGAGGTGTGTGTGTGTGTGTGTGTGTGTGTGTGTGTGTGTGTGTGTGTGTGTGTGTGTGTGTGTGTGTGTGTGTGTGTGTGTGTGTGTGTGTGTGTGTGTGTGTGTGTGTGTGTGTGTGTGTGTGTGTGTGTGTGTGTGTGTGTGTGTGTGTGTGTGTGTGTGTATCGGGATTCTAATTCGTAAAAACTACTCTTGCTCAAGCGCTGTCGGCGATTGGCTCGTCTCGTTACCACGCCACTCGCTGTTATAAGTGGCGGTCGTCCGAACGCCGGCCAATCAGTAAACGCTCTATAACGCATAAGAAAGGTTTGTTAGTTCAGAACTGGATAGTATGAGCGCGCGAAGGCGTCTGCGCAAGTAAATTCACATTTAGCGTTTTGTAATGTAACAAATACGGCTACTTCTTTTCACGTATCAGTGATAAAAGGAAATAATAACATAAAGAAAGAAACGTCGCAGGTTAAGCTAATCAACCAGGCAGATAGGCAAGGATAGTAAGCGAGGTGCGCATATAGTCAAATATATACAGGAGCCTATAGCGATATACATCTATAAAACGAACGTTAACAAGGTGCAGCTAAATAACTATGTGCAGCTCAGATAAATATACACTGGTAAATCCTAGTCCCTGTAAGCCTTGTGACTTGTGTGAATGACTGGGCAGTTTCGGCTCATGGGCACCTTAATTATTGTAAAATAGATGTCATCAGTAAAGGAAAGAGAATGCGCAGGAGCCGCGGCAATGTCACTAGATTACGCGGAAGCTCGTGAACAATTTCACAATGGATAAAAAAAAAGAAACGCATGTGTAAGTAACTGTCCGACTAAAGGTAAATCACGCATAAAACTCAGTAATCAAAATCACAATAAAGCACATCAGTATCATTTAAGCATATAAAGAGAAAAATAAAAAAAAACAAAGTATCCAAATTTAAACCCAGTCCTGAGAGTAAAAAAAAAGCATGCGCTAAAATGAAAAGTACAGATATGTGGCTTGATAACAGCGTACATGAATTTTCCGTGTGCTCCGAGATGAGCATGGCGCACAGATGAGATAATAGGCTATTATAAGTGAAAATAAGCTTCAATATACGACAAAACGCACACACACACGGGATTGACGCACATACGAGGTAATACGGGCATACAAATACAAAAACGGCGAAAGCGGGCTGTTCTACACACACATTCTTACGATCAGTGCCACAAAGCAGTTTCGCAAACGGCGTATACTACATTGTGCAAAACACCCCAGTGCGGTGCCTATAGAGTACATGCTAAGTATGCCCGCGTGCTCTCAAATTAACGTTCCAGTTTCGCTCAACGCTGTCAGCTGTGCTCTTTTCGATGGCCATGGTCCCTGCTGTTTCGCGAGTGAAAGAAAGTGTGAGAAAGATCGATAAGGATCACCTGTACGTGAAGTTCTTGTTCTAGCAGCCGTCTACGCGTATACGTACTATAGCGTGTTTGGAGCACTCGAGTCTGGTTGGCTTCCCTGCGGCAGTGCTACCCTGCGGAGGGAGAACGAAAAGAGACAGGAGAGAGAGAGAGAGAGAGAGAGAGAGAGAGAGAGAGAGAGAGAGAGAGAGAGAGAGTAGAGACGGGCAGGTTAACATCCGTGCCTTCCTTATATCCCTCTCTCTGGAGCACTCGAGAAGCAGACAAAGGAAGTCTTCGACGTCGCGGCCGCAGGACCAGGACCGGGCACGACACGCACGTCTTTGCCTTCACTCCTTGATTATATGGACTTGCGAGCGCACTCGATTCGCGACAATCTCGTGTCTCCCGCCAGACCTTCGCCTTCTTCACTGAAGGTCAAGACAGTTATAAACAGCGGTAGGCACGTTGCACCACAGTGCACCAGACAGTGGTTAATGAACTAAACAGCTAAAAAGAGTTAAGTGATATTGAAACCTGCTCGCTGTCTATGATGACGACGACCATAACAAAACGATAAAACTATTACAAAAAAGTTATGGAGATCTAACGCATATGACGAAATATATGTGAAGCGAAACTTTAGTGACAGGGTTAATACTATACGACTGAATGCGATGCGTACTGCTGCGTTAATTTCACGCATTTTTTTATATATATTTACGGGCATCGAACAGGTCATAACGTTACTGTCATGCAATGTTTATGTTTGTGGACTTCACCGTTCACAAGATATATGCCGAAATGCGAACACCAAATCAGGTGGACGCGCAATGTGAGACGTCGATGAAGCGATGTCACGAGATCGAAGGCGGTGTGTGATGCTCGTTGAGGGAAGAATTTTGATGAGAAGTGTACGTATACTGAAGCGCGACACTTCTATAAATACACTTAAGGATTCTATGCCCACTGCGTCGCAGTGGCGCATACTCATCTGGAGGATTGACCAAGAATGGGGCACATAAACTGTGGCACGTATTCACTGGCCCAGTACTGGAGTAACCAAACTATAAGAAAAATATTTATAAAACCAAAGAACTAAGAATGACAAAAAGAAAACGTGACTGATGGTGGTTTTCTCCGGACTACCGTCAGTTGCACTTAGCTCCTCGAAGAGGCAGGACATGTGTGGAGTGAGCTCCGCGTTCGGGTAACCCTGCCTCCACTACTGCACTTATTCCGGCAGTCACCACTACCAGGCCTATTAGGTCGCGGGTGCGAGCCTCGAGGTGTATGTCGGTGATCCTCGGTCGAGACCACGTGCTGTAGCCCCGCGGTCTGCGCCACTTCTTACTCACCACTTTTCATCGAGGCGCCCCAGTCCAAAACTCTGGCTCAAAGCGGCAGCCTGTTCTTATTTTAGTGCCACGGTTTGTGTATCATGGCAAGGGACAAAAACGTTTCTTTGAGCAGCGCCTCTCTGTTAACCTCGACGTGCTGGAGAACCCAGAATAAAGCTGACGTCACAACGACTTGGCTCTGAAGCCTGTGGTGTACAGGGACGCTCCATTTCCTCCGTCGCTGCAGCACTTGAGAGTGGCGCGGATGCCGGCGCCGGAATGTCGAAATAAATTTGACATCGAAAAAAAGAAGGAAAGAAGGGGAAGACGCGAGAGGCCTGAGTGAACTGCGAACTTCCTGCTGTTTCTTTTTTGGAGCAGAGAGATTCTTTTTCATAGAGGTATCACAGGTTAGCTTCCTTTCTCGTAATCATAATGTTTCTCTTTTGTAAGAACGTTTCCTCATTGACTATAGTCACTCATGACAGCGATCAGCACACCAACAAGGAGAAAGAAGAAAGAACAAGAATCACCGAAGCCACTTACGTAAGGAAAGTTTCGTCAATGAACACACTGTTGTATTATATTTTCGCCTTGACATTCTTCACGTTCCATCGCAAAGAGCGATGGAACGAAGAATGCTAGGCATAACGTTAAGAGACAGGAAGAGAACGGTTTGGATCAGAAAGCAAGCGGGTATAGCCGATATTCTAATTGACATTAAGAGAAAGAAAATGGAGCTGGGCAGGTCATGTAATGCGCAGGTTAGATAGCCGTTGGACCATTAGGGTTACCGAATGCGCACCAAGAGAAGGGAAGCACAGTCGAGGACGGCAGAAGACTAGGTGGGGCGATGAAATTAGGAAATTCGCGGGTGCTAGTTCGAATCAGTCGGCGCAGGACAGGGTAAATGATGATGATGATGATGATGATGATGATGATGGTGGTGGTGGTAGTGGTGGTGGTGGTGGTGGTGGTGGTGGTGGTGGTGGTGGTGGTGGTGGTCTTTGACGTTAAATTCGAATCGCAATTACACATATACGCTTCACGAATGACACGCTCGCTAATAGCACTAGAGCATCGAAGCACAACTTGCACCCATGTCACGCACACGCTTGCAAAGGGCGTTCAAACATAACACGATCGAAATTTGCGAGCCCCATTGGCTCCCTTCTGCGTGCCTGTGCAAAGGAGCCAATCAGGACAGAAAAAAAAAAAGGAAGTTCGATCCCGTCGAGCTCGATCGCTATCGAGAGTACCCGTGTAACACTGTTATAACAGTCATCAATAAATATACAAAAGAAAATATATTCGAGGCTTATTGCTAAAACTGCATAATAGGCCGTCAGCTAACGTATGTGTCAAGGGCACAAAAGGTAGGCTGTTGGCCTGCGGTGTGGGGCTGTCTAACCTAGCGTTACTGTATCTGTTATGTATATAGTAACTCTTGTCAACACATTTTTTTCCCATAATGCACAGGCACCGTTTGAGCACAGTAGCAACAACAGCTACAGGGGCTGTTATAGACTATTTGAAGAGCATCGCTCTAGGCTCCGAGACTTTGGGGAAACCACTTTTTTACGTGGTTATCGTGTATACGCATCCCTTCCTCTTGTCCTCTTTATCATCATTCATCGTTATTTTCTGTTCCCTTTTCCTTTTTTTCCTGTGCGGAGTAGCAGGCCAGATCATACAAGCCCAGGCCGACCTCTTTGCCTTTTTTCTAATCAATTTTCTCCTCTCCACAAGGCTTCCCAAATATGGGCTACCTCGCGGAAAACAAGGGATACCTCAGGAGAAAATCTGGGCCTGTATTCATAGAAATTACTCTCGCGCATGTTCGGGCACCCGTCAGTGATTCGGCGACTGGCGTGATGTCAAGACGGCTCGCCTTGGCGTCGGGCAATCACAAACAGCACTACGTGCAAAAGACAGAGAAAATAAACGTTCATTAGTAGTCACAATGTCCGTGCATTGACTCTTTCGCCATTTTCTTAGAGAAATTCTTCTATGGAGGTGACTAAGGGTTTTCAGAGCCAGTGGCTTAGCCCCTCGCCGAGGGGCGATCCATTCTTCCCCGGAGTTACAGCTGCAGGGGGGGGGGGGGGTGTATCTTATTGATATGCTATCTTCTTGCGTGTTGCGTGGCTGGGCATTGCTAGAAAGTGTGTATGTTATTAGGGTATGCTCCACATTTGAGCGTTTGAGCCTGTAGTCCAAAGAAATAGTGCTTGCTCTGTTGGAAAACGGCACATAGTGGACATGGCGGAATCAGGCGCCCAGCGTAATAGTGAATTAATGTAGTGGACTGACCGCGTGATGGGAATGGAGGGTTACGGGCGTGCCCATTGGTGGTCATGGTGGGTAGTGGGTAAGCGCGGTTGTCGGGATGGTGGGATGCAAGCAAGTTAAGTTGTAGGAATGAGGGTTGTTAGGCATCCCAAATGTAGCTGATGACCACTCAGTGTAATGCACTGCTTTTAGACATTAAGCTTAATGCCCATCAGGCATGTCGGCGTGTTCTACATTAACCTTATTATACGCGCTCACACCTAGTGCTATGACTTCTAGTCAAAAGATCACTTCTGATCAACGCCCTTGAGAATCAAACATTTATGGTAACAGGTAGCACAGGATGGCAACGGAAATAGTTAAGCTTGGCGCTTGGCATCTGACAGTTATTATGTGGTTAGTACATGTTATGCAATATAGCAACTGGTGTGGAGCAAGATAGCGTGTATATAAAAAGTCAAGGAACATGGGCATGCATCTTCACGAATGAACTGCAACATGCACGTTACGTATAGCATTACATCGGACCAAATAGGCACATAGTATATGCAATACTTCCGAAAATGTGACACTTCTGCTTTGTTATCAATTTATTTGTCACACTCTCGCGGCCACAGATCAGCTTTACTGTTTGGTTGCCACTTTGCAGACCCAATTCCCGTGAGACCCTACCTCAGTGAAGAGAGTCAAGTGATATTGTGGTGGTTCCGCTGTTTGATTCGTGTCAAAACAGGCGGTCTGAAAAATAGTGAAGAAAGGGAATCTTTCTCAGTTCCACATGCTGATAATTTAGTGCATTATGTAGATAATCGAGTGAATTGGTGGGTGTGTATCTATTAAGCGTCACCTGAGAATGTAAAATGTAGTTTTCTGGTGTATCGGTTTGTGATTTCCTCACGATTGCCGCTTGGCGCTCGATCGTGACAAGAGAATTCTTGCGAATACGGGCCCTGACGTTCAACGGTTCCCTAACACTCCTTGACGCCGTTTTCTGTTGCCTCGCCCGCAGAGGACCAGGAGGTGCGGCGGACATGCACCGAGCGGCTGCAGATCAACATGTTTCTAGTGGACCACGTGTGCATGTACGAATCCGGCGGCGGCGGCCACATGTGTTTCTGTGAGAGTGACGCCTGCAACTCGGCCCCGACGCCGACGAACAGCGCGGCATCCTCACTCGTCCTGCTGCTGCTGCTGCTGTTGCTGGCGGCCGTGCAGCGGCTGATGACGTCTGCCGCACCGCCGCCCTTCGTCTCACCTTCCACGTCGACCGCAGAGGCCCGTGCGAGGCTGAGGACTTCCTAGGCCTCGCTGTGTCGACTGGTCCTCGCTGCACGAGGTGATAACCGGCCACAACCACCACCACGAACGCCGTACCAGCGCGGAGTCGAGTATGAGAGAGAGTGAGAGTGACAGAGGTGGCTTGCACCGTCCACTATTGTTTGTAGACGCCTGGGACAGCCTCGCGCCAGTGTGTGCGCATGCGCACATCTTTAGGCCTGCGCCGACTTGAGGGCTGGCACGGTGAAACTTCGGGCCCCGGTCTGCAGGTTCAGCGCGGCCTTGGTGTGTGCCACCTGAGCACCAGCCTGGCCACGTGGCTGCGGCCACGTGCGCAGGCGCCACGGCAGCAACTTCAAGCCGACTACGTCCAGTCAGATATGCGTTGCGACAAGCACCAGATGTCGTTCTAACTTATCCAACGCGAGGTGTTCTCGCCGAGAGCCTTGGAGCGGCGAGGTAGCTGATCAAACTCGGAGCGTTGTAATCTTTCCTCTATTCTTACTTTTCGATCGGAAATGTCTGAACCAGATGAGATTTGCTGACTGAAACTTTGCTACTTTGAAGAGCGTAACGGTGTTTCCCACATCGAGGGCTCCTCGAGGCGGGCGCGCGAAATTCTAAAGAAAAAAAAAAGTTTCGTGTTCTTTGTCGTCGCGAACTACGGGGAAACGATTAGCGATTTTTGGCACTGAAAGTAAAAGAATAGAAAAAAAAATAAAACCCCGTGGTTTGTATACGCCACGAGAAGCGAATGCGTAGAGCAGGGCGACAAGTATTTGCTAGCCCCTCCGCAGAAACCTAAAGAGGATGCCGCTGTCGTACTCTCAGGCATTACTTTGTGGGTTTACAAAAAGGAAAAAAAAACTACATGGTGCTGCCATGTTTATCAAACAGTGACACTTCCTTCTGCGACATGCCCGCTGATGTGATGCGAGTGAGTCTAAGCGTGATACACCGTTACGCTCTTGTATATTTTGATATTTATTCGGGATACAACGCAATTGACTATTCTTGCAGATAATGTTCAGTTTTATCGACTATAGTAAGCGGAGAGCGATTTAAGGCTTGTTTCTGGATTGATGTACGCCCTCGGTCCACCGCTCCAGTCAGTAAAGGAATGATTTCAAAGTTTTCCACAAATTTACATTATACGTTATGACAGTATATATTCATGATTGACCTTCATAAGTGGAATTAGTTTCTTCGTTTCCTGTCACGTGATCGTCGGAAAAGTCGCCGATATATATCTTGGCTGTAGGATGCGAATGATAGTCGTTTTCTGGCGGGAACTCCGTTCGATAATGTACGAGAACACACACAGAAATAATGTTTCTTTGAAGTAGCTGGCTATATCTAAAAGGTACATAGATGTATTATCGCGTACCAATGGTTAAAAAAGCACGTAAAGATAAAGTTTAAATACAGCAGTAATGTATTCACGCGGACTAGTTAATCGACAATGTTTTTTTGTCTTGTATAGTCATCCTAAACTTATCTTTCGTGTTTGCGTTTACGAATACACGGAATAGCTGTTCATTTAACAATACCTATTCTGAGATCAAAAAGAAGAAAGAAAAAGAAGAAAAAAAGAAGAAGAAGAAAGAAGGAAAAAGAACAATCATGTTAAATTACATCAGCTACTTGCAATCGTGACAGCATGCAAAATTATTTTTTCTTCTTTTATATAGAAATAAGCTCGCGGTTACCGCTGAAACAAGCTGTACCACCTAGGAAACACGTTGCCAGCGCCGTTAGAACACGTTCTCAAATATAGCGATACCTTTTTGCTCTAAGCTTGGAATAGAGAAATGGACCGCTGTTCTCAAGACTCTTGCTGGGCCATGTTATATACCTTTTAAACGCCATACCCTGCTCTAGTTCGGAATTTCAACTAACTTGAAAAATGTAGTGTTATAGCCAAGAGGTTGTATCTGGCTGTACCCGTAAGAGGGTGGGGGCCTCGTTGTACATGTTAGCCCACATCGCGCGGCTTATTCATTCCAGGAAATGCCACCAGGGCGCGCCACAAATGAAATCTATACTTCGGATAGCGCTGTCATAGATGAAGTTACGACAGATCCTGCAGGATACGCTATTTAATCGCAGGCCAACTTACCGATAAAAACTATACCGCTACCTCGCCCTGATACTCATGTGTGTTGTCCTCATCTGGACCCCCGCCTTGCGCTGAACCGCCGCCCGCGCCTCCATCGGAAAAAGGAATTTACGCGAAGTGAGTCTGTTGTGCTGATGTCCTCATCAAAGAGTACGTCCATATTTATCCAGATGCACCGGTTAAGTGGACCGGCCACTTTCTTGTAGTCGTCATCGTAATTGGCCTCGTCGGCATTCTGTTCGTTTTGTGGGCCCTTCGCATTTCGCGGCATAGCCCATTCGGTCGGCGAGTCGATACCGAAGTGGCCAATGCTTGTTTTGCAGGAAATACGGAACGGGTGTCCGATGTCTTGCCAGAGGATCGCTGTCAATACAGAATCTGTATGGAGCGCTGTCTGACCATTAGCGATGATGGCCACTCCACGTTCCGCAGATACCTTTAAGGAAGTTCCGTAGAAGGTGATGGAAAATCAACAGAAATTCAGCAGAAAATTGTTCAAAAGTAAACACAGGCCAAGCGTCCCTACCCCATCTTAATCTGTTGTGTGAAAACTGCGGGTGATAGAACACCAACTTAAGCAAAATTTTTAATCTGGATTCTTTGTATGATACGAGGCAATCAAGCAAGAAAAAAAAAAGACCTTTGCAGAAACCTTGTTGGTACTATGTTAAACTTTCCAAGCATTCATTTCATTCCATCTGTATCGTTTCCGGGCCGATGTATTACAGGGACGAGTGGGTAGTAAGGAAAACGAAGTTGACTTTTGCAGAGCAGCGCAGTTAAATAAATTCGTTAATAAATGTTTCATTTGAATGCGTTGGTATCGCCGACGGAAACATTGGAAGCGAGGAAGTGTTCCCGGCCCGTGCTTGTTGTGGGAATATCGTTGTAGGACTCAACGGACTATCGTCCGTGAATCCCTTGAAGATTGGCGTCAAGGCTTCGCGAGGTTAGAACGAACTCACTTGGCAGAAATGGCATGGCTAGCGTCGCGCACGCATAGCTTAGCGCGGCGGCGGCGGCGGCGTTTGGCGGTCCAGTATCACTTGTGAAGAGTGTAAGTGATGAGTTGGGTGCGCCTAAGTTGCGTCGGATGTGTAGGTTGCTCGTATATAAATACTCATTATATTCCAAGGGATCGTGACGGCCTTGCCATAGTCTGCGGTTCATCACGGCGATGCTGTTCGATATGTCGGCTGTTCACTTCGCATTCACCGCAGTCTCGATTGTCGCACGTCGTGTGCTATGAGGTTGTTGTGAAACGGCAGTGAGGCGCGCAAAAGTTTCTCTGGCTTTAGCGATGAGCAGGATTCGTATCGCGTGTGGCGATTTGAGTGACAGCAGTATCCTTACACGTCGCATTGTTGGGCACATCAGCAACAGCAAGGCTCCCACGCTGGGCGATATGCCCACAGAAAACAATGTTATCGCGTTAATTGTTACCTCTTGCAAGAGGTCAAAGCGGTTTTCGAGTTTACCGGTATGGTTCCCATGTGCAAAAATAAATAGTATGTTCACGGAGGCAGCGATCTTGAACCAGCATATACCCTAGTTTTATCGTGTAATTCCTTTTCTTCAAGTTTTGCCTCACTGATTGTTACTAGACATTGGTGTTCTTACCGTTCTTTAGCAAAAGCTTTAGTAACATATGCGCCCGGGTATACTTTACTATTTACGCTCAACTTCCTTACTATTGTGCTCTTGCAGTGAATAGTCGAAGCTGTACGAGTGCTGGGCTTCATAAAAACTTGCTACGCACATGTCTAACTGCCTCCCCCGAAAGACAGACTTGTACAAAAGGTAGGCATCGTACGAAAGTTATAAAATATAAGGTAGGTATAGGAAATTGCTCAGGATAGAAAAGCTTGGTGCTCCTTTTCGATGGAATTCTGATGAGAGTGAGGAAATGCGTGTGATAGCAAAAGTTTTACCCAGAGTCAAAGGGGTTTATAATCTTCATCTGTGGTTGTGCAATATGATAGTGCGAGAGCTATTCGCGTAGCCACTCGAAAGGCGATCCCGTGGATTCCGGCTGCCCAGATAAATAAACGTGCACAGAGCCTTGACCCGTGGGCTTGGTGACAGCTTGGTGAGGTGACAACTTGGTGTTAACGAAGAGACATTCCGCTCACGCTATAGGAAATACTATCGCACTCCAGTTTGTCTATTAAGAATATTTGCGGAGATAAATTTTATATCCTGCTTTGTCTCACAACACATTTATGGTTGGTGCGCGCTCGGAGAGTGCTGATTTGCCTTTTAGACGCGAAGGCCACTTATAAGCTTACAGACGCTCACAAAAGAAGAAAATATATAAAAAAAATACCTGCTCAGACTGCCCATTTGCGTGATTCTTTAAACGCAAGATGGTTTGGCCGCACTAACACTGAATATGCAGTCAGAACGGCGCAAATTACGTCAGCAATTAGACAAATTATCTACTTTTCCACGCTACGCTCAGTATTTCATATCGTAACACCCGTGCTATCACTTCATGTATTTTGAGGCATAGGCCAAGCACTCATCTCTTCAAGATATTGAGGTTCTTGACAAGCCGACGTAGCGAAGATGGAAAGAAGTTTACCTGTAGGAAAGCAGTGTTACTTTGCGACCAAATACATATCAGAGCAGCTCGTTCAGGACTACAAAATAAGTCCGAAGTTAACCACATGCCGAAGTTCAAGTCGTTTAAGAATTGAATACGGTCGGCGTTCGCGAGCCACTGTCATTCACAGTGATATGCAAGATATTAAAAGGCCTTCTTTCGCAGCAGCTACGCGATAAGGCATTGTCAAATATCGCACCGTTGGAGTCTAAGTCTGGTGAAAATGCAAGCTACGGAATGACTACATTCCAGTGTCTTATGCAAAAATCAATGCGGACGCACGAGCTGCCTATTAATTTCGCGCAATACGCTGACTTTTGATGCCTCAACCGTTATCGCTTTCTGTACAGCTCGTGTCTTCTTGCATTCGATTAGAACTATGCCAAAAATAAGAAGAATTTGGCTTGCAAGTTTACTGCTGCAAATTTAAGGATTTAACATCAACATTGGCGATTCATCAGTGTCGATGAGCTAGCCCTAAAAAGTGCACAGACAAAAGTAGGGCGTCGTACGGAGCATTGCCGTACGAGAGCTTCGATGTTTAGTTAAAGAGAAAGGCGTTGTCGACTCAGAGGTAAACATTGCCGTAAAAGAAATAAACAAACAAAACACACTGATGTTAACGTTGTTTCGCTGGAAAGAAGCGACTGGTAGCAAAGTCTATCGACAGGCGCCTCTTGCGTCATTCGTAACATGCAAAGTATATTCTTACTTTTGAGAACGACTGCACACTTTAAATGGCGGTCTCGCTGTGTGGTAGTCGCGATAATAGCA
Source organism: Dermacentor variabilis (assembly GCF_050947875.1). Taxonomy (NCBI): domain Eukaryota; kingdom Metazoa; phylum Arthropoda; class Arachnida; order Ixodida; family Ixodidae; genus Dermacentor; species Dermacentor variabilis. Next base: position 64,142,180 of record NC_134572.1, read on the forward strand.
GACTTGTCGGCATAAATGCCATCACCACTCTTGCACTCTGTGAAATGACTATGACATATGAAACATAATATTTCTGTGACACCAAATGTCGGAGGCTATTTCCTTCAGAAGCAATAAGAAAAAAGGCGGAAACGTGCGGTCCACGTGTCAACACAGCATGGCGACTGCAGTTGACGCAGAATCTGCTGGAGCAGTCGCGTTCGCGTTGGACGCTTTATCTCTTGCAAACAAGCAGAATCGTATAACCTTCTTAATGCCGGAGCGCGAATACATTGCATCCATCTTTTTCGTACAATGAGAAGGGGGGGAAAACGCTCACAGTTAAACGTCTTAACGCAGTGCCACCTAATCGAACGTTCGTGTTCGCGTCCGACGATATTGTTCGTTTCCGAATAAAACGGCGGACTGATGCTTTGGCATTGCACTTGTGTTCTGCCGTGCTAACCCGGACATTGTCGACTTCCGCCATGTTTGTCCAATTCGCCATTTTGTCAGGTCTGATTGGCCCAGAGGGCTGATACGGCCTCTCCGGTTGGCTTAAAATGCCGTCATTGCAGAATTTGACAATGCGGCGGAATTGCAGTGTTCTGAAAGCACTTTTCGATTGCATCCAGCTTTTCCATCAGCGGCAGTGGTATCAAATCAGCGACGCACGCTGTATATATACACACACCCAGGAAAGCCTCTTAGCCTACGCAGTCACCAGCCGGTATGCTAGGGGCGTCATTGGATATAGAACGCGCGATGCGCAGCGCTCTGTAGAAGGGTGGGCGGCAAGTTAATTGTTATTATGCAGTTGCCTGTCATATATACAGAGGAGGCCGTTTGCTTTGTTTTCATTCTTTTTCGGATGTGTATATACATTAGGGTGCTATGGCCATGCCTTATAGTCAATCAGGTAGCGTACTCGTAGGGTGTTCTCATTCTCCTGTAAAGAAATCAAGGTCGACGACACTATACACATTTGTACATACATTTGTTTCTTTTGTTTCTTTCTTCAGTGAGGTTATACTAACCATAGTCACCACTTCACTCGTTTCAGCTGCATCGAGTGCAGTCGTCGCGGCGTCCGCATCGTCGTCGTGGTCATGCGCGGCTTCACCGCTTCACTTTCGTCTCCACCCTTGCGTACCCTCCCCGAAGTCACTTCTAGAGAGGCGACTTTCTTTCGTCCGTGGCTGTATGCGTTGACTCTGCTCCATTTCAATCGTTACTACCGCATTTTCACATTTGCATTGTTCTTATTGTTTTAGTTGTTGTTTTCGTGTTTCTCTGGGACACGGGCAACATGTTCCCACCAGAGCGGTAGCACCGTTACCGGGCAAACACGTAACCTTCCTCAGCGATTGAGTAATGTTCACATAGTACAAACTCTGCTCAAGTCAAATGCGTTTCGTTGACGAGGCTCCATCTGTCCGTCTCTGTGCAGATGCTATAGGGCCCCGAAATACAGCTCGCTTTCGTATGGGAGAAGAAAAAGCACGCCGTGAACCGTACCATGTAACATAACCACGCCATCGCACCAATGAAATGCGTTCCTGGTGTGCACACATACACAACCTCGCTTCGGGCGCAATGTTAGTTGACGCAGACACGCATGTTACTGCACTGTCTCGGATGGGAGACAGCAGCGGCTTGATGTCCTCTGCAAAGGCCGAACTTGTTTGGTTTCGACCGAAATGCCTTTCCCTATAGCATGTACAGATCCCGTGCCAGCAATGTGACGCGTCCTCCCAGTCTATGAAACCATATAGACGAGTTGCTTGAGAACAAACTCTTGCCGATCTTCCGCGTCTTGGCACCGATCGACTTGACGGCAGAGACTGCATAGGGCTCGCAGATCGATCGGCTTGTCTCTGTCGACAGGCACGAAATTGAAATTGAAACCCCGTTTGCACGTGACCACTTCGGGTTGCTTGTTACTACGTTACATAGCTTTGTCCCTCTTTTAGGTAGCCATACCAGCGCTAAATTGGACACGTTGAAATAAATTGCTGCTTAGAAGTCCAAAACCGTTACGAACCAAACTGAGTATCAATATCATATGGTATCCCAATGATCCGCCTCTGGTCTAACGGCCGACAGGGAATTTTGTGGCAACAAAAGCATACGTGAATTTCACTGCATCCGGCACAGTCTCATCGGTCCTTTTAACAATACACGTTTTGTGGCTTGCGCAAATATGGTTTCGAGTGTGTCAAACTTACGGCTACTGGCGTGATATGGCGACAAGAACGCTGATCATTATCGCAGCCGACAGGGCTCCAACGTTAATTCATCCGTACGTTTCGTGGCTTCCACTTTCGTCTAGTGTCGCCCCATGGGGAACAGAACATCAAAACTGGATCGTCCACAGTGAGCAGTCTCTAGCTTGAGATATCAAGTACTTAACTTTTAGTGGTGTTAGAGGCTACCCACTTCTCGACGGGCGATCATATAATTTACCGAGATTCACTGTCATACGATTGACAGACGGCTTGGGATAGTCCATCGTATACTTGATCCACCGTGAACGCTTGTCGAAGTACGCCGATCTTGAGCGCAGTCGAAAAAAAAAAAGAGTGTCCTGGACGAAATCGTTAATTTACGTATGTTAACGGCGCCGTCAGCAAACAAGGCATGCTGATGACGATCTGGTACAGTCTGCTGTCAAAGGCGACAGTGGCGATACATGGTGCAACGGGTGTGTCTATCCAATAAATCGGTAGCGAGCTGTATCACTATGAGGCTCTCACCACTAAATATTGCAGGCTGTGATGCCTATAGTGCATTTCATTTGGTGCCTACGTTTGCGTTAGTTCCCTCCCTGCCATCTTCGCTGCTATTATTGCATGTATAACTCGTGCGCGCTCCCAAGCACACGTCAGGAGTCGAAGTCAATCCTTCCATGTAAACGATGACTGTAGCCATCTCGTCGTCGCGGCCACTTCATTACCGCCGTTCAACGAGCTGCAGTAGGCGCGCACAGTTCGTTATTCTCGACGGAAAAGAATAATTAAAAAAAAACAGGAGACAACTATAACGTCCTGGAACGACGCGAAGCCGGCGACAGGCCTCTCGATCGAACGCCTCCAACTCGTCCAAGTGGATTTACCTTTTTAATATTCTCTGGCAGGAAAAAAAATATACCACACTCACTCTTTTTACATAATATCCCTATATACTGTGTAGAGGCCGTATAGGCCAATTCGTAGTCTTTAGAGATGCTGGAGGTTTGCATTTTGCAACCGTAGAAACGTAAAGTTGTCGTCCGAGCTTTCGGAGCTACATTTGATACTTCCCTCTTTTATGACGAAGAACTTATGACGAAATTATGATGTCTGGTGGCGGGGGGAGGGGGGAAGAGGAGGGGGGGCGCACTTGCAAAAGGCGTAGGCTTTAGCCAGTTGGCTGCATACGTGCTATACGGAAGCTAATATTAAATGCTAGTTGAAGTTAATCTTGTCTTTTCCTAGACTGCAATGCATTTAGTGACTTGATACAAACTTGTGCAAATACTATAATAACATTTGTTCCGAAAAAGAAAAGAAAAAAAGATAACTTTTTCGATTTCAGACTAAATGAACCATACGCCGTAAGCATAGCATTATGCATACATATATATATATATATATATATATATATATATATATATATATATGACTGGCTCACATATGCCCGGTATTTATTAGAGAGCTTTAACGCAGTAAGACGTACCAGCGGGGGTGAGGTACACCGAAGTACCGGAAGGCGCATCCGCTGGCAACAGCACCTGTTGGCATCGACATCTTGTGACAGCGCCAGAAAGGCCTCTGTCTCAACACAACAAAGAATACAAAGCACCTTCCTGATTGCTATACCGATGCATCAACGGCAGTAGATGAACTAAATATGGTTGGTCACTGCAGTAAAAGTTATGCACGCTTTGGGCTGAGCGGAGCTCCACAAGATGTCACTACAAGCGCTGCTTTTGGCGTCTACGTCATTCGGTACTCTAGCGTACGTCTGCGGCCGTACCTCTCAACCCATTTTAAATCAATTATTCGTTATTTTTCTGCCAGTGTTCTGATAGAGCTGTGAGCGCGCTCGGGAGCACAGCTTAATCATAGGCATGCTCTGATCTTATCTAACTAATGGCGGCTACAGCAGTGCTGTTCGGGAAGCGGAACAAGCGCAGCGGCTGCCTTGCACTCTATAATAGGACGCCAACAAATGCTAAGTGTATTCTAGGGTGACGTAGAATCCGCTAGGGACGAAATGTTGAACGCATTATAGGAATTATAGTATAATATTTATGAAAGATTGCGAACTCGACGCGAAAGCTGCACCGCCCTTCGAACTCGGTTGTGTTTTTTCGACGCGCATACCATTTCTTGGCCTGCTGCTGTTCACCAGAGCTTCAATAATCGCGAACTCATTAGCATGTAGACAGGAGCGTGTGTGCGTATGTGTGTGTGCGCGCGCAATTGAAAGTGAGTCAGGTTATACAGTGCACGTTGTCCTAATAGTCTTTCAAATCAAATATTCCACCTCTCGAATAAAGCAGCGCAACGAGCTTCTTTATTATTTATTTATTTGTTTGTTTATTTATCTTTAGCATTTCATTCGCCATGCATGCACGCTCGATGAGGCTGCGCACGTTATATTGGCACAACGTCTTTAGTGAGACGCCTCCTCGGAGCCGGCAAGGTTTAAGCACTCTCCCGCGTTAAAAGCGAGGAAAACTCAGAAAAAAAAATATAGCCTTCGAGAGCTAATACTGATTCTATAGCAGTCATTGCCAAGTTCTCACGAGATCTCAAGAAAACAGAGCAATAATCACAACCGGTGCGAAATAAGTTTTAACGGCTGCGCTCTCTTGCTTTGTGAAATCAGGCGTCGAGCGCACCCAAGAGCTGTATGTATAATACACCCGGTTCTCGGTTAAACTTCTGCGGCACAACATCGTAGTAATTCGTCTGCATCGGGCAACGCTTTTCCTTGTATGCATATGTATAGTGTTCACGGAATCATGTGATACATTGGTTGACTGTCTCTGCATGTGAGTTTACGTTGATGCAGTGACTCCTAATGCGGGCAAGAACAGGGGGTGGTTACGAAGTGCGTACAGACTGTGTAGACTCATCGATACGCGACAGTCTGTCTGCGCGGATTTCAGCGCATACGCGTTTCGGCAATGTTTGCTTGCTTTTCTTTCCGCAGTGTGCTTGAAAGTATTATCTGCTGAGACGCATCTTGTCCGTTCAAAGCCGGGATATATTATGTATGGTCCGTTTCATGCGCGCCCCCGGAAAATTCGTTTTCCGCGGGATTCCCTCGGTGTACTGTACCTCGTGCGAGCAAGTTTTCGTGACGCAAAGATGAACATTATATGTATATATTTTTTTGTCCTTTTTTGCGCGTTCGGATTATGTAAACTTGGTCTGCCTGTTCCAGCTGCACAAAGAAAGCTTTGTTGAAACTTGCAAGAAACAGTTCGAGAACGGGAAGAAGGAAATAAGTAGGTGAGAATATTATGGAGTTCGGCGGCTCGATCCAGACACAACAGAAAAGGAAAGTGCAGATTACACAACAGAAGAGATGCGTGTTTACCGCGCAGACACCCTATACCGCGCGCTAGTTCAGCGTTCCTTCATCCTGTCAGGCAGTGAATTCAACTCTCGTTGAATGCTGTATATTCGTACGCCGATAACCGCGTTTTATTTCGGCGACAGCGTTGAACGAATTGAACGAACGTTCGCAAACAGTGTGTGTGCGGATCTTGGTAAAGCGTATGACGTTCTCGCAGTTCGCAGAGCGGAAATATCTGTGTCCTTCTATTTTTTTTCTTCTTTCTTGCTTTTCAACTCTTCTCATGTATAGTATACGTCTCTGACGCATCTTCGCAAAACGTGTATCACCCATCTTCCTTTGCCTGGCGGGTCTTCTTTCTTTCTTTCTTTTTTTTTTTTTTGAAGGTGGGAGGAGGGGGAGGAGGCGTAATGTCACGTCTTGAAATTGTGCGCTCGGTTTCCTCGCAACATAACGTACTGCCTTGGAAGCGATGCGTTCGTCCACCATTCTATGCCGTGGCTCGCAGAACAAAATGTTTACGTCCGCGACGTTAAGAGGCCCTGGAGCATGTCTCGTCGGTTTCGCAGGTTTTGTTTCTATATTAGAAATTTATTTCCTTTTAAGCGTCCTTCTCATTTCCTATTGCAATTGCAAGCGCGCACGGTGCCGAAGTGGCCGGCACAATGAACGACTCCTGTACACAGCAGGAAGCCTCTTCTCTATAAGCGCGACATCATCAGGGAAGGTTCGCTCTACCGCCGGAAACCGAGCTGTGCAGTAAAGACGACCGCACGAGGCGTCGCTCGCGTTCTTTACTGGTCAGCAGACGAGATAAGCAAGAAACGCTTGAAGCACTAGTGAAAAAAAAAAAAGTCAATGGAGTCGGGGTTGTTACAGGTATAGGTAACTGTACAACATAGAAATGGAGGTTCTGATGAAGAGACAAAAATCCACGGAAAGATAGGCTAAATGGTAGACTGCAATTGATGTAGCTCAAGCAGGCTAGGCGACTATTTGTCGTCGCTCCGTTTCAAAGGGGATGCCAATAAAAATTATTATTATTATAATCATCATCATCATCGAAACCTGTCGGCTCTTGGGCTTAGAACGCGATGTCACAGCTGAAAGCGCGAAGGCCTTCTGGTGTCCCCGTTCACCTTTCGCACGTTTTCCTTTCGGTCAACATGAACGCCGTACGGACGTGCTGGTGAGGATTCCCTCGAGAGAGAAAGAGAAAGAAGGGTGGCTTGGCGGCGTCGAAGTGACCCAAGGTTTATCTCGACAGACCTCGTGTTGGTCATATAGACCACGGAGGAGAAAAGAAAAAAAGCTAGGAGGGAGCATGACTTCAGGCATCTAGCTCCGGCAAGACAACCTCCTCTGACACCGCCCCTCCCTCCCTTCGAGGCCCACCTGCGCGTTGGCTTTTGGGAAATAGGCCCTCCATGGCTGCCGGAACTCTCGAGGCACATTGTCTGGCCTGTGGCAGCCTTTAGTGACGCACTTATCACAGTCGGCCCTCGCCACCTACCCTTCCCCATACTCTGCGTGCGCTCGGCGGCTGAAGATCACCGCTTGCCGGTCAACTGGTGAGGGCCTATTTCCCGTGGGCCTTTCCTTTGTATACTTATGACCAGCCGTCAAAATTGTCACGTGACACTCCTTTCTAGTCTTTTCCGCGGTGATTTAAACGCCCATTTGAACCGTTGTGTTGGTGTTTGGCTTGGTAAACTTCAAATTAGGTGGGATATCCTGAATATGCTCGCCACGATGAGTGGCCTCCACTCGATGTCTGCTTTGATTTTGGGCTCAGTTTGTCCTACACATTTTCTCTCTCTTTCGCAATCCCTTCTCCCTTTTTTTTCTTTTTTCTTAATTTCGCTGACGCCTTTTTGAACACTTCGTTCTTCCGTGTGCAAAAAAGTCTACAAATTGAGACTTTTAACGTGAATGATGTCCCGGAAGCATGTCCTGACGCATCAGCAGAGTCGAACGATTTAGAGAGACCTAACCATGGCAAAAAGGCCAACAAAAGTTCTTCAGGATCTTTTAACGATGTAATGTGAGCCTCGTATAACACGTGATACTCTGCTCAATGTAAATTCAGGACGTTTAATTAAAAATTAAAAATTAAAAATTAAAAAGCAAGGCAAAAAATATAGGTAGAAAGCCTTACTACCCTTAGATTCAGTTTCTTCTTCTTTTCCTTTTTTTCTTTTCTCGAGAGTTTGCCCTGTGGCATAAAACGTGTGATGCATGCATGATATATGCACATGCACGTTTTGCTATGTCCAGTGATGGTCAACAGTAAACAGGTCAAGTTTTCACTATTGTCAAATTCTGAGTTTTAGGTGTTTTAGAAGCACCGCATCACATGCGCTGAGCGTCACAACGTTTAAAAGAAATAAAATAAAGATACGTGTTTGTTATGCATGGACGTGAAATGTTGCTTCCTAACCATCAGCGCATGGAGGAAGTGGAAGTTTACTGAAAGCATGAAGACCGCGGCTTTGCCTGTAATACCAAGTGCTTCTTTGTCCCACTGTCCTTATAGCTATCACTATGCTGTGAAGTTTCATCGACGCCGACAGATTGCCGCGATAGCCGCGGTTTGTGTTGTGATGCGGGCATTGTGAAAATTCTTTTGCGCGGACACTGTCGCTGAGTTCTCGACAATGATGCAAGTCATGTGAAGGGAAGAACTTGCTGGCGAAGACTGGGGGAGGGGGAAGAAAGCGAAAAGATGAGCGCACGTTTTTTTCGCCGTTTATTTATCTATAGATATATACATACATATATATATATATACAGTTCAAACCATAGGAGTCTTCTATAGACGAAAGCGCAGAGTAGTTGGAACGAGTTTGCAAGTTCTTTCCGTGTGATCGACTTTCACCCATAATTCAGCGTCTTTTCATACATTCTCTCGTTCAGCGAGCGGTTGTTACAGCTCTGTCTTAAGACTTGTTAAGCCTTTTTCGAAATAAAAGGAAAAGAAAGAACAATAATTTTAATCTGTGTGTGGTGGTCTCGCAGTCTCAGTCTCTGTGGAATCGATGCAGCTGGCTTTTCAAGGTGAGTCTTATATACGCTGCCGCACAACGCAGCCTGGCCTGCCGATGTATGTGACATATGGCTTAAGAGGAAGTTTTAATTTGAATAAATAATGGTCATGGTCAACCTCGATTTCTCTATGCACATGCACTAAAGCGCTGAAAAAAAAAATACTCCCATTAAGCAAAGGCAGGTCCGATTCGAATTAGATTTGTTGCATTTACGAGAGAAAGTTAAATTCTGGCAGCTGTGGTAAACAGAACTTTGATTTTGGACATGGAAGTTTGCGAAACCGTAACGCTTGCACCAAAAAATAGGGATCGCTTTTTTGTCAACTGCATCTGTTAGAGCTTTCAGATCATACTTAAAGTAAGAGGTATATTTCAGAGCCGTGTATAATACATACAATTTTGTTCGCCTACGTGTATTATTAAGTGCAGTTTACGAAATTGAGGTTCTTTATGGTTGAGCTACAGAGTTGTAAACTTGGCAGTTGAGTTTTCTTTTAATTTAGAAATTTTCGTGAATTTTTATAAATACATTGAAGGCATAAATTGAAAATCCCATCTTAAAGTTTCTAGCATATAACATTGATATGCAACAAACCTCATCAAAATATGTAGGGTAGGGGTAGGGGTAGGGTTTGCCAAGAAAGACTCTTTTTTTCTCATTTAGTTAGACCAGAGCAAAGATAAATGTAATCTGCCGACTGTAGGGAGTATATATTTTTATTACATCATTGATTTCTTAAACAAAAATTTTGGTAAACGGGGAAAAAGAAACCCAAGTTTTGAGTCTGGGTGATTTCATGTCAACTGTTCCAACCTTGGCGCACAATCACCTGCGATTTGTCATGAAAAATTTTAGGTGCTTGAGTAAAACGCAATAGGTCATGTGCAATATTTTTCCTGAAAATGAGTCTTTTTTAACCGACGCAAACACCACCGGAATATTATCGTAAGACACGAAAGTATGCGTCATAAAAGACGTTGCCAAAAAAAAACAAGAATTGATTGCTTCATTACAAAAGCAAGACTAATATTCTTTTTTTTTTCAGCAGAAGAAAAAAAAGTGGAAATTTGCCTGCACTTATGGGGATGCGAGCTGCTGCCGCGGCGGCGCAAGCATAAACTCGTGTCGCCACGTACCTGCTGTCATCTGCAGAAAGCAGCGTTTCAGGGATGGCAATCGCCTGTTCCAGGAGCAGGAAAGACGTGGCAGCCCTCACTGAAACGCTGCTTTCTGCAGATGAAAGGTGGCGACACAAGTCTGTGCCAGGGCACGCTTTTCAGACTCCATTTTTCCCATAGACGAAATCATTTTTCCATTTTTGTCTTAATAAACAGGCAACTAATCGTGCCAAGTGTTATACTAAACGAAGTCGACGCCAAAATGTGATCGCTATGCAACATTTGAGCAAGAACAGTGCAGCGGTGAGCGCAAAATCTTTTTTTGAACACGCGCAGCCAAATATCCAGGACCCTGTATTGACAACAGACGGGAATTCTGCAACGTTTACCACGTCACTGTGAACTAATTGTTACGAGCAAGTGAAACTAGGGGTAATTATAGAGTCATCTTAGCGGCCAATTTCAGTATAATTTTTTCCAAGATAGCCACATTGGACTGAGAGCCATAGAGTTTCCTACAAAAATTACATATTTTGTAGGAAACTCTATGATGAGAGCTACAGAGCACTCGCGAAAAACTGGAGACGAAAACGGCAGGTGGCGTCTGACGCAGACGCCGGAGGACAAGACTCGAGTTTTGTGTCGGCACACGGACACAATCCTGGGGGAACTCCGCTGTGAAATAACATGGCTTGGAGAGTAGCTCACCTATGTACAGGTAGTGATAGCAGAGGTGAAAAATGTCTGACGATTACGATAATCCCTAATGCGAAATTTGAGCGCAGCTGTGTACATGTAAATTTCACTTGACGATATAATGAGGCAAAGAATGAAAGACCGAAATCGCAGCACCGACGGGCAGTGGGGCAGTGCCCTGAGCGCATTCGCAAAAGGAACGCTGGCATGATGATGATGATGATTACGATGATGATGATGATGAAGAAGAAGAAGCAGCCTCAATTAATGTCACAAATGAGGAGCGGCATCGTAACCAGCTGTGGAGGAAAACGATGAAGAACGCGTAAGCAATGGCACGGGCTCGGTTACGCCGAGGGACGCCGACGCTCAACCCAGGAACGGGCGCCTAACAGCTGCGCTCTAAATTAAGAATTGGTTGATTGCATTAGAAGCGATATTAATGGGTTCAAGAAATCAGGCCAGGTGGTATTAGCGGGAGATATGGGTGGCGCACATGGAGGATTTAGACGGATATATATTGATTACAACGGCTATCTATAGTGCTGTATCTGTGCGATGAAAACCTTATGGCAGTTTACAAGAGTAAAAAGTGTCACGGACAGGCAACGTTGCAATAAAGAAACAGGCAGTCATGTATCGACTACGCCTTAGTCTCAGGAATGGTCTACAATGAACTAGAGCAGATGATGATACATGAGCATAGAAAAAATAGCCTGGGTAGCGATCATAAACGTTTAACCTCAAAATTCGGGAGGGATACTAACGCAAAACACGAACCATTAGTAACAGAATTCCTAAAAATAAATGAAAAGGTCGCAAAAACAGAACTAAAAAAGACACACAGAGAAGAAAATGGAGGCGGTTCCTGCAATAGTCTGGGAATATAAGGAACTGGTAGACGTACGTTATGCAGGAGGTGATAAGACACGGCAAATGAATTGTTGGATTGGAAAGAGGGAACCACATAAGTGTTGGAACAAGAAAATAAAGCAAGCTATTGAAGAGCGTAAGCAGGCGTCTAGGGATAATCTAGAAGCCAAAAAGTTGGGATTACAAGAAGAAGAGGTTCTCCTTAGATGGAACAACTACCGAGAAGAGAAAAGAGTGGCTAATCAGCTCGTGAAAGAGAAAATTAGATTCGCAAGTGAACGTCGGGTGCGTGACATTCACAAAAAAGACAAAGGCGCATCATAAAGATTCTGGAACGATGTAAGAACACTCGGAGCTCCAACTGAAAATTTGCAAACGGTTAGAAGGGATGAAGACAACATCTCCGAAGGAGACGATGCGCTGCGGTACACCAGTGACGTTATTAGGGATAACTTTGGCACGAAAGAAAGCCTAGTTCTGACTCAAACAGATCCAGCAACAACAGAGAAGCCTCAGAGGTCAAAATTTAGCATAGAAAACTTTTACTGGAAAAAAACTCAGAAGAAACTCTCCCTAATAACACAACCGCAGGAGCCGATGAAATCCCAATACAGCTAATCAAAAACCATGGTCCAAAAAGTAAGGCACCGCTGAGTAATGCCATAGCGCAAGCGATTTGAAAAAAGAGAATTTCGGTGCAATGGCGTGGAAGCAAGATCAAATTCATCTACAAAGGCAAATGCGGTAAAGAATAGACGAGCTCGTACAGGCCTGTTACAGTAGCGTCGGTGATATATCGAATGGTAATGCAAGCCATAATATTAAAACTGTATATACAAGCGGGTGAAAAAGAAATGATGTACTGGGAAACTACAGAATAGGTTCAATATCAGGCAGACGCTTAGTGGATAACATTTTTATACTAACTCAGTGCATAGAGATTTCAGTACCTTAGAAGATACCTATGTGAATAGCATTTCTAGATATTAAAGGATCATACGACAACGCAGACGGGGAATTGTTATGGGATATTCTCAAGCACGAAAGAATAGATGACGATTTCTTGAAGCTGCTGAGGGAGGTATATACAGACAACCGAGTGCAAATTGCATGGGAAGGCCGGAAATGTAATGAAGTGGTGGAAATTCACCAAGTATGGAAACAAGCATGTTCTCTTCCTCCATTATAGTTCACAGTTTATGTTAAGGGCATAGAAAGACGACAGAAAAACAGTGAATTAGGGTTTCATTTATGCTATACATGCGTAATGGACAAATGGCATACAACAGAAGGTCCCCGGACTCATGTATACGGACGACATGGCGCTAATAGCGGACAATGCTTGCAAGAGATTTGCAGACACTTGTGAATATCCGTGGCAGTGCAGCGACAAATCTAGGCCCTAAGTTTGACAGGGAGAAATCAGGAATGAAGAGACGAATAATCACGTCGTGTGAATTCAACATCAAGTCACTCAGAAACATGGATCAAAATAAATGGGCGACTATGCACTTTGTATCTGTACCTGAAAAAGCGCGGACATATATTACATGCCGTATATGTAAATGCATACAGTTGTAGCAAAGGCGTTTGTTGTAATGGCGCTCGACTACGGTCGAGCGTTTCTACAACGAATGTTTCTACGACGATACGACCTGCATAACGGAGGATTTCGCATGCACTGTAATATAATTTACACACTAAAAAGTGATAAAGGGTGTAAATGTGTCTATAACTCACACACTTAGGGTGTCAGTTATATAAATCACACCCTAAGGGTGTGAGTTATAGACACGTTTACACCCTTTTTCACTTTTAAGGGTGTAAATTATTTTACAGTGTGTCTCGGTCGAATTCCTACATCTGTCATGCGTATTTTGTAAATGCCTCTGCGGCGGTGACCCATACAACGAATCTGACTGCAACGGAGGAGCATAGCCCCGAGGGGTGTACTTTACAATGAACTCATGTATCACCGCCGCAAAATTTCCTCGTGGCCCCTACAGGTGCGCATAGGAGGCGTCAGCGTAAATCAAGGGGGGGGGGGGGGCTGTCACACTGCCCAACAGTCCGTGTCCAAGCAGTACAGGCATACTGTCGAAGGCAGCTGTGGTAAATGCAGCTGTACACTGTTGCACTTCCCGCTTTCGCCGCTGCGCATGCCGCGAACCTGATTGCCACAGCGTCGTCTGTAGTCGTACACTCCTTCGAACCAAGTATGCAGGAAAAAAAAAACAATATTGATTTAACTTATTAAGTTATCCCTTGAATTCATGGCAAGTTAAAATTGCGTGCAGCTGAACGGGCTCAACCTGCCAGTGGTACGGGGCGCGATCGTTACAACGAAGTGACCTGTATAACAAATGATGTTGGAGGTCCAAAAAGTTTCGTGATAAAGATGTTTCACTGTATATGCAAGGTCGACGCAGGCAAACTTCGTGCGCAACGAGACTCGAGAACATTTTTTTCTCATTCAGTTAGGAATGTGCAATATTTCGAATAATTCGAATAAATATCGAAAATGCAGTTTTTTTATGTTTGATTCGTATTCTATCCGAAGCTATATGGAGTTCGTTATTTGCGAACAAACTATAGTGAGCATGAGCGTTCGTGTCGTGCAGGCAAAGCTACAGAAAACTTGCATGTGTCGCATGTTCAAAAGCCACGTTTGAGCGCGCAGCGAACACATTGAGGAGCAATTAAATTATCAACTTTGTTCAGATTAGACATTCGAAGGCAATTATTTTTCTCCCGAATACTCTAATTCCGTTAGAAAACGCCCCTACGTAATTAATTCGATTGCTTTCATTAATTACTTATAATTATTTGAATTCTGGGGTTTTATGCGCGAAAACCATGGTATGATTCTGAGGCACGCCGTAGTGAGGGACTCTTCATTAATTTTGACCACCTGGGGTTCTTTAACGTGCACCGACTGAACGCTACAAAGGCGTTCTTGTATCTCGCCCACATCGAAATGCGGCCGCTGTTGCTGGGATTTGATTCCGCGCCTTCGTCTTTATCAGGGCAACGCCAAAGCCACTACGCCACCATGGCGGGTTCCAATATTTTCATTTCATTAGTTCCATTAATGTGACCCCGTAGTGGGACGCAAAATCGCATACTGGTTCGAAATATACAATTTTCGAACGAGAAGTGTTCAAAAAGCACGCGGGCTTATTTCATCATTCTTCTTTTCTAGATTCTTACGCTGTAAAAGAAAAATCGAATTAGCTGATATTAACGTAAATACGGAGCAAAGTTCTCGTGATGAGTTATCGCTTGACTGGTTGGCAACCAGTCAGGAGCGTGAGTGTATGCAGCGGTTTCCGCGGTGTAGCGGTTATCACGTGCTCCTCACTTGCGCCAGGTCTCCAGTTCGATCCCGGGCGGAAGCGAGTTTTCTTTTTTTTTTGTGACGTGTACTTTTTATTGCTTTCATTTGCTTTGGGCTCTCATTTTCTAGTTTTTCTACAACCCGAAAAAAAAATTACAGGAGATCTGCACAAGAGAGATGGCGCTGAAAAAGCGCTCGCATGAATGAAGGACAACTTTTTGCAGTTTTGTCATTCAGCTTATCAAATATCAAGATACAAGCCTGTTGCTATAGATAAATCTGTTTTAACTATGGTGGCCAAGATGAGCGAATGTGTCACATTTCTTGTATTTCTTGTTCTTGTATATACATATATATATATATATATATATATATATATATATATATATATATATATGTATATATATATTTGTGGGATAATGTCCACAATCAAAGAGTAACCGTGTACTTTTTCTAATAAAATTGGCAATAGTCGAGCGCACCACGTGAGAGGTTTGGCAGCTAATAACCCAAGTACGTTTGGACGAATCCATGAGATTCAATTCTTTCGTTTGAAATTATATTGTGTAGGCTAACCACGGCATGGACGCGTATTGAGCAGCGAGTTGAGACTGAACGTGCATATACAAACGAGTTGGGATGAATTAAACCAGCACGAATGAATACATGGTTTGCATAATTTCACAGAGATGAATCTGAAATTTGTGAAAAATCGCTGCAAAGAAAGGAATTATCAAAGGTATTGAGCTCAAAGGTTGCACAGAGCTAGTTAAATCCTTGCGTTATCGTTGCAGCGAACCAAACTGGACAAGAATTGTTCTTCGTTATAAGCGGTATTTCGTTTAAAGCGGAGATGCTCTAACACATTTGTAGTCTCTATAGAATGGGGCATGCACTCAAGCCTCACGCGAACTCGAAAAGCGCGTACTCAAACAGATCCGCGATCCTTAGTGGAAACATAACGGCCAATTTTGACGCCCGTAGGCAGCTATATGTCGCTTATTATCGAGCGATACAGTTTGGCTTGAGAAGCTGCCGCCTCGTGCTGGAGTGACCTTCGCAGCACTGTTTGTGTCTCTAGGTTAGTAATTATGCAAGCAAGACTTACATGTAGGCTCCCTATCAGGCACGTACCCGGGATTTTTTTTCAGGGGGGGGGGTGCAACCCAAGGTAACTTTTCTATGCAAATGAGGGGGGTACCTTTATTGGTCCAAATGTGAATAACGCCCACCATTCGCCATAAAAACGCGCAAACCCACAAAAGAGAAATGAAATAAGGTGTATTTTACAGGTACGCCTGTGCGATACACCTCTCCTTGACTTGGCAAACAAGGCGGTTCTTCTTCGCCGAGCCCAGACCGGCCAGCTTCTGTCACCAGCAAGGCTACACATCATCAACCCGCACTCATACCCGAGCCCTAAGTGCCCGGCATGCCCGGCCAGAGGTACGGCCGAACATCTTCTGTGGAGCTGCTCTGCCTTTGACACGGTCCGAGAAAGGACACTACACTCCCTGGGCGGGAACCGACCTGGCACCCTGCAGGAGTGGCTCGACCCGCCATCGCACATCGGGCTCAAGGACTCAGTCCAACTTTGGAGTGCTTTTTTGGTCTTTTTCAGGGACAAGGAAGGGCCTGGCCGCCTCTTTGCAGAGCCGACCTAGGGACCACTCCACCTCGAGAAAGAAGAGAGCACCGGTCTCCCCCTCCCCTCCCCCATAGAGCACCCCTTTTCTAACGCAAGGCTTCGCCTATTAAGCGCAGAAATAAAGACGTATTAAAAAAAAAAAAGAACCACGCCAAATGGACTCGCGCAGGAAAGAAGCGCAGGAAGAACACTGCCAAGAACAAGTAAAGAAGAGAAACTGTAAAATAAAGATTACTTTAGTAGAATAGAACTTACAAACAGTAGTTCGCAACAAAGACACTCGGACCGCGCGGAGTTGTGTTACTCTGCCAGCCAATGACAGAAGCGAACAAAATCGTCGTCATGCGACCTTTTCAAAATGGCGTCGTACTTGATACCTCCGGAGCGACTGCTGTTCTTCAAAAGTCTTTTAATCGGCGGAAACAATGAGGTGTGCAACAGAAATGGACAAAATGTATCGAGTCTGAGCATTTCACTCTTCAGAGAGAGAGAGAGAGTGAATCAACTTTTATGCTGAGCCCTTAGTAACGGTTGGTGCGCGCTGGCACCCTTCAAAAGCACTCTTCAAAAGTCTGCTGCGCAGTTCATTTCACTGCTGAACCCGTTTTGCTCATGAAACTTCACTGCCAACTGAAGTGAAACTTCACTAAATATAGTTGTAGAGAATAAGCATGTTATTTCAATTCAATAATGAATTAGGCATTCGCCATTCCACTATAATAGGCGAGGGGAAAGGTATAAAATTACGCGCTAATAATTTTATTTTTGTAGTTAGCGCCTTATTTGGGTAACAGAAGAGATTCGAAGTACGAATTATTTGCAGCCTCCCTGAGGAACAGTGGCTGGCGGTTATGAGGGCGTGGGCGGGGGTTCATTGCAGACTTAGAAGCTTTAGCTCGGGTGCTCCTATCTAAACACATGTAAAATGAGAATTCTTTTTTTCTCAGCAACAACAGCAGCAAATTTGACGAGGTTTGTTGCATTTAAAAGAAAAATTTAAACTCTAGTAACTGTTCGTTTCGAATTTTTGCTTTATGTTGTCAGTTTCTTATTAAAAATTATCAAAAATCGAAAATTTTCAGAAAACTAGACTATCAAGTTTACAACTCTGTCTTTCGGCAACGAAAAATGATATCACAATTCTGTGAATTGCATCTAATACTACATTTAAAGCGGACAAAAGTGATATGTTACATATGAATCTCAAAAAATTTAGTAATATGGAAATACACCTTCTGCAGAATCCTTGTAAACAACGTAACAAATTCATATGAGATGTCAAATGATATATCGAATTTGTTCGCTTTGAATGGTCTAATGGATGCCGTTTACAGAACCGCGACATCATTTCTTGATGCAGAGCTATGGATTTGTAAACTTCATGCTTCTATTTTTTTCAAGCTGTCGGATATTTGAAAATATTTTTAACAAAATTCAAGCCCTAAATCGAAATTCCGCTTCAAACAGTCACTAGAATTTAACTGTCTCTCTCAAATACAACAAACTTCATTAAAATTGGTCCAGGGGTTATCTCAGAAAAAGTTTTTGCGTTTTACGTGTATTTGAATAGGCGGCCTCGGAGTTGGGCCTGAGCTAAAGCATCCGCTTAAATTGTATCCGACTATAGTATAGCGTTTTTTGAATTATCTCTGGAAGAAATATACAGAAATATATATTTGCAGAACAATCACAGTTCTTTTCGATCCCTCGCTTACAGCTCTAACAAGTTAAGTGCCACGACCGACTCTAATTGTTATTCGGGAAGTTACGTAACGATGCGTGGCCGCCAGTCGCGTACAACCGCGTATGGCGCAGGAAGCTGCGACTCTGCACGTATTGGGCCCACCGCGGGAGGTTAGAATAACATCCACATAAGTGGCAACGTTAAGCGGCTCGAATGATAACTGTAAAATCGTCATTCAGAACACACGGAATTGTCCTCCACTTGCAGCGGCGTTTTCTCTACTTCTTTTTTAAATAAAAAGACGTTGATCCATGAATATTTTCATAAACAACGGTTACATTTGTTAATTTTCCCTTTTCCTTCCTGTTTGGCTGTTGCCTTGGCTCTCTCCCTTAGTAGATCGCTTAATTTCTCAAATCCTTGCTACTCTTGTTTCAGTTGGCAATTTTGCACGTAAAGAGCTGTACAATTAAGGAAAAACCAGACGAGTTAACAGGTGGCACTCATATTGCCTATGAGTTTCAAGGTTATTGCAGGGATTGATGATGGATGCTATCTCGCATTATTTTATTTTCCACCTTATCTAACCCGTATCACGGGTGTATGGTTCCGAGGATCTGTCAGCGTCGCGGCGAGCCGTCACTCGAGGAAATAATGAAACAAAAAGAAAAGTTCGCAGGCGTTGCAGAGAGCAAAGCCATCGTCTTGCTCGTCAGCCATTCTCTTCCTGCCCAGCGGTTGCCAGCACTGGCCAGGCGAGATTTTCCGGGCCATGGAGGAGCTGTTAGGATCGGCCTGCAGCTATTTCAGCCCGCTGCAGGTGCGTCGATCGATCCGGGGTGGTGGCACCCTTCAGAAAACCAGCGAGGACAGCGCTAACCAACCATGACCTTACTTCAGAGAACTGCGGACAACCGGCAGCCACGCGGCAAGGGTCAGCTCAGGGGAGTTCTCGAGGGGAGGTAATTGGCGGAACCTCCCTATGCGCTTTTCGAGACACCAGAGAATGGACCGCGGCGGAGGCCACTGTGCGAGGTCCGCTCTGGAATTTAGAGGAGCCGGCTGGGGTCGGGCGTGACCAACTGGCTACGGGGACGCAGGACAAAGGACACCACGACGATTGCGCTGCAAAGGTCGTCTGCCCGCGGAGGGGGCACTGAAACCTGTGTGTGCGTGTATGTGTTTGTAAAACGTCCCGCAGAGAGGCGGCCTGTTTACGATAGCGTCGAACGTTTTGCCTCACCTAGGGATCTAGGGAACACGAAGTGTTTAAAAACGGCGGTTTGTCGGCTGCTAGGTGTGCTCGTCGTCGTGCTCTGTGATCGTGAGCTGTGTGCTCGTGCTCGTCGTCGTGCTCTGTGATCGCACTCGTGAGCTATGTGCTCGTTTGCTGTATGCTTCGTCTTGCGGGCTCCATTTGGGAGTCATGCTAGACTGTGTAAATGTATCCTATGTTTAAAATGTAAATACTGTAAATAAACCCTGTTCACCTAGTTCCTTCCAAGTTCTTCTCTACGACCTACAACCCTTACAAATGGTGGCAGCGGTGAGATCGTCCGACAACTCCTACAACTGGTAACAGCGGTGGGATCGTCCGACGACTCTAATACAGTGAACAGAACGCGACAGATTGTTGGAGGGCTCTTCCTGCCCCGTTCACATAGGACAAGAAGGTGCAAGGACAAGAAGGACACAAAGGTGCAAGAAGGAAGAAAAGGTCGCAAAAGGTCGAAAACATGGATGAATGGTCGCAAAGACGGTCAGGGCTGTATCGTAGCCGTGGCTGTACCATGGTGGCTATGGCCATGGAGAAAGGAAGAACTCAGGAGGGAGCATCGTGCAACGCGACTAAAGCCAAACCTGTCGGCCCAACACGTGATAGCACGTCACAGTGCGCGGTAGGTTTTAGTGTTAGCCACGGCAGAGCAGCCCAACAAGCGCGCATCTCATAAAAGCTAATGGCATAGCTACTGGGAACCAAATGTCGCAGCAAATCTCGATTCTTGCTCCGTGATCTCGATGCAAGAGGTCACGTGTTGGGCCACCACTTATCAAAGGGACTGGTTTCAAAGGGCGCTTACGAAGGCTGGCAGCTGTTACGGTTGGCGTGTAGCACCCCTGGCAAAAAGGATGCTCGACCACCATGTCCCATCGAAACGAAGGGTGGATTCTCAATTGGTTGTGGTTGTCTCGAGTGGTTACTGGTCGGGCAGGTGCAGCGCAGTACTTACAGGCCCCTTCGTGTGCGTGCATGCCTACGTGAAACGAAGAATGGACTCCCAATTTGCTATGGTTATCTGGATGCCGGTCGGGCGGACGCCCCGCAGTGTTCACAGGCCCCTTTGTGTGTGTGCGGGGGAACCCTCTTCACAAACGGTGCGACTCGAAGAGTGACTCCTTTCACGAACTGTAACATTTTCCGAGAACCAACGTCGCCTAGAAGAAAGGCCCACCGAAAGTGGAACCTGCTGCAAAGCCACGACGAGGACTCCCCATTTTTTTTTTTTTTTTACTGGTTAATATACGTACTCGGAGTCCAAAGGTTCCGTTTGCTGTTTCATGTGCAAAATATTTTCGATTTCAAGCAACCCCAGTGCTCTGACCACGCACGGTGATTGAAAAAGAGCAGAAGTAAAGGTTTGCGCACATGAAAATAGCGTCGAGCACCGGAACTACGTGGCAGCATGGCTCGCCCGCTTTAACTCGAACAGCACAATTGACAAGGAGCTGGTTAAGCGTCTTGTCACTGAGACCGCTTACTGGACAGATGTGTTGAAGCGCGTAGTCGTTGTAGTTGAGCTTCTAGTTGAGCGCAACCTAGCGTTTAGGGGTAGTGAGGAGATTTTTGGTTCACCGAGCAACGGCAATTATATAGGAGTGCTTGAGGTCATTGCCAAGTTTGATCCTTTTCTAGAGGAGCACATCAAACGTTACGGGAACAAAGGAAAAGGTCACCCATCGCATCTGTCAAAAACTATTTGTGATGAATTTATCGAGCATATGGCAAAGGCTGTCAAGGAACGTCTCGTTGACGAAGTGAAACGCGCAAAATACTTTTCTTTAATTCTTGATTCGACTCCAGACCTTACTGACGTTGATCAGCTGTCAGTTGTTTTACGATACTATTTAAATGGGAAAGTGTACGAACGCTTTCTTGGATTTGTTCCAATTGAATCGCATAGCGGCTTGTATCTTTTCGATACCGTGATGTCCCTCTTGACGACCAATGGCATCTCAATTGATGATTGTAGGGGCCAAGCTTATGATAATGTGAGTAAGATGTCAGGAAAATACAAAGGACTGCAAGCTCAAATCAAACACCTGAACGAATTGGCAGTCTATGTCCCGTGTGCTGGTCATTGCCTGAACTTAGTTGGCGCGTGTAGCGTTGACACATACAGTTGCCTTGAGGCAGTCAAATTTTTCACTGTAATTCAGAGACTGTATGTGTTCTTTGCTGCCTCACCTAAGGGATGGAGGTATCTTTTGGACAGCATGGGCAGAACTGGCCAGCAGCTTGTTTTGAAAAGTCGGTCAAGACACGCTGAATCATGTCAGGCCATTCTGAGAATTTTCAATGCAGTATTGTGTTGCCTAGAAGCTATATCAAAGAACGAGGAAGAAAACGGTGACACTAGGAACGAAGCGCATTCTCTCTTCAAGAAAATGACAAAACTATAGAGACTGCATTCATGTCGATTTTCTGGAGTGAAATCTTTGAGCGCTTTGACAAAACGAGCGTAGCACTTCAGAAACCGGGCCTAGACATTTCAACTGCTGTAGACCTGCTGAGCTCTCTAGAAGGCTTTGTTAATTCTTTGCGAGCTCTCTTTGATACCTTTGAAGAGAGAGCACGCACGCTAATTACCAATCAATGTTATCAGGATGAGGGCAAATGCGTCGTTTTGAGCAAGCACCCGGACGGAAAAAGCGATAGTGCGCTACAAGGTAGAAAAAAGTTTATCTTAGAGACCTAAAAGGTAGGCTCTGCTTTGCGAGTGCGAAAAGCTGCCTACACTGACCTCTGCGAAAGGTTCGGATTCTTAAAATTGCCGACAGAAGTTGGGAGCGAGGCCTCTCTGGCACAGCAGGCTGATAAGTTGGTGTAAAACCTACAAAAATGATTTGGAGCCAGCATTTTCCGCAGAAATCCTTCAGTTTGCGAACTTTCTGCACAGCTCTGTGTGCCAGGACACGAGTCCCCTGGGAATAATGAAGTTCCT
Organism: Dermacentor variabilis; assembly: GCF_050947875.1. Taxonomy (NCBI): domain Eukaryota; kingdom Metazoa; phylum Arthropoda; class Arachnida; order Ixodida; family Ixodidae; genus Dermacentor; species Dermacentor variabilis. Next base: position 64,164,357 of record NC_134572.1, read on the forward strand.
GCATGAAAGAAAGCTTATTGATGTGTTTCCCTTTCTATTGCTTTGTGAATGTACTTAAGCGTATACCCGTGGCAAACTGTGAGACCGAACGATCGTTTTCCAAGTTGTCGCTGATAAAAAATCGCATTCGTTCGAGTCTCCTTGACGACAAGGTGAACTCGCTTGCTGTCATGTCCATTGAAAGTGACCTCCTCCGCGATCTATCCTTCGAACAGACTATATCTGATTTCGCAAAAGCAAAGGCGCGAAAGATGCCATTTTAAAAGAGGACTCTTTGCGCTATACAGGAATAGTTCCAATGAGTTCGTTGTGTCACCTCCCAGCCTCCACGTTGCCAATGAAACGCTGAGCAGTGTAATTCAAGATATGCAAATCTTCGTTGTTCGTCTCTCGTTTGTTCTTCTTGTGATATTTAGCGTGCTTATATAGAACTGTATTTTTGTTGTTTTGATAGTGTCACGTTTACTTGGTGTCGTCCTTGATTGTCTTACCTTTAACTAAAATATTTTAATATACCGTTCTGTAATTACAGTCGGTAATTTTCATTTGTATATATATATATATATATATATATATATATATATATATATATATATATATATATATATATATATATATATACACGCTTCTCAAGAATTAGCAGGGCAGGAAACGCGTAAGGCACAAAGCAATGCTAAGCATTACTATGACAGGACGGCTAGGACGCGACGCTTTGAAGTTCAGGAAAAGGTAATGATCCTGATACCCTAATTGAAAAACAAACTGCAGGTTCAATGGGAAGGACCAACTGACATCATTCAGAAATTATCGGAAATAAACTACGTAGTCACGGTACCGGGAAAACGAAGGACACCACAAGTGCACCCCAGCAATCTACTTAAACCCGGCAGAGGAAGGCCATTGTGTACATGTACCTTTAAGAAGATGTCTGTCGACTTTCCGGAGTTAACATCCGTAACTGGGGCAAAAGACATTCACGAGGCCATTGACAAGCTAGTAGAGCAGGCGGAGTTGAATCCCAATCAAAGGACTGGACTGAGAGAGCTCGTGTTTGAATTTATATAAAGACATACTTTAAGACACACCTGGCAGGACCACTGCGATCGTTCACGATATAGAGTTAACCTCATCGGACCCAGTTCGTTCGAAAGCTTATCGCGTTTCACCACGTGAACGTCAAGTCATGGCCGCTGAAATAAACAAGATGTTAGAGCCAGCTGTAATCGAACCCGGAGAGAGTGATTATACCTCGCCTCTTATCTTGGTTGAGGTCCCAGGAAAGGAGCCGCGACCGTGTATCGACTACCGCAGGCTCAACTTAATCACGAAGGACCAGACCTACCCAATACCGCATATCGTGGAAAGGCTTGAGAGAGTTAGCAATGCTAATTTCATCTCCACGATCGATTTAATCAGAGGGTACTGGGAGGTTCCGTTGACCGAGAGCGCAAGCAGGCTTGCGGCGCTTATTTCCCCGATGGGAACCTTTCGGCCGAAAGTCCTGAACTTTGGATTGAAGAATGCTCCCTATTGTTTCTCTAGCCTTATGGACCAGGTGCTGGAGGACTTTGCAATGGAGGACTTTGCACTTCCGTCATAGCAATCTTTTCTTCGTCATGGGCGGACCATATGCAACACTTGCGAACCTCGTTGTGTCGTCTACGAGAGGCCAACTTAACTGTCAAGGCTCCCTTATCTAGGTCATATAATAGGGCAAGACCATCGTCGGCCTTCCGAGGTTAAACTGGCCGCTATAGACAACTTCCCGCAACCGCGAACTAAGCATGACACCAGGTCATTCCTTGGTTTGGCAGGTAATTATTGCGAAAGCAATACTGCTCGCACTTTCGGCCCATCGGTGGTCGTGGCGCCTCCTTACGCAGCTGCGCGTCACGTCACCGTGTGACGTCACGCCAGACCGTGACACGGGGCCCCAGCTCGCGGCATCGATGGCGGAGGCGAAGCCTTACGCGCCGCTGCTGCGGCGCTACCGAGAGAGGGCGCTCGCTGGTGTGACGTCACGCTAGGAGGATAAATGGGGCTACACACGGGGCTACAGCTCGGCTCCTCGCAGTGGTCGGCGCGCTGCCTTGCGCTATGTCGGATGATGTATAGCCATAAGTTTAACAAAGAGCAACCATGTCCACACCATCAGCCGAACCAAGGCGCAGCCAAGGGTATTGCTTTCGCAATCTTCCAGGCTTAACCAAGCTAAGCCTTCAGCAAATTTTTTTATTAAAGATATATCCCGCATTATTAGGAGATTGCAAGTTCTTTAACGGATGCTCTCAGAACACAGAACCACAAACGGTAAAGTGGGATGACGCAAAAGAAAAGGCTTTTAGTATGCTGAAGAAAGCACTAACGAGTCAGCCAGTGTTGAACGCGCCCGACTGCACTAAGCCATTCATTCTTCAGTTTGATGCCAGCGACCGGGGTATGGGGATGGTGCTTTGTCAAAAGAGAGATGACGAAAATGAACACCCTGTACTGTATGCCAGCAGAAAGCTTTCAGTTCGTGAAGAAGCATACAGTGCACCAGAAAAAGGAATGCGCCTGCGTGGTATGGCGAGGGCAGAAGCTAGCTTGCTATATCGCTGGTTCAAGGTTCATCATAGAGACCCCTCACATGGCTGCAATCCATGTCTACTAAGAACGATCGTCTTTTGCGCTGGGGCTTGGCTGATCAACAGTACACCTTCGATATTCGCTACAAGAAGGGTAAGCTTAACGGCAATACCGACGGTCTGAGTCGTTGCCCCTATAGAGTAACGAAGGCCTCATGCTCACTCGGGTTTCCGTGGCATTTTTACGTATGTATTCTTGTCCTGTCTTTTTTTAATTATTATTGCGAAGTTGTAGTCGATTGCTAGCTGATTTTAGTAACCACGCCTTAACGCTTTCAAGAAATGGCTGTTTTTAGTGTTCAGGAGATGGGGCAGGACGCGTGAAAGGAATGGGAAAGCAGTAGCGGGTTTTCTTTTTCTTTGTAAAGCCTGGTTATCTTGGGGAAGATTGGCCTTGTGCTCGCTGCTTTGTGGTTGTGGGTCCGGCACCGTTCTAGGGTGATTGTTTGTCCAAACAGGAGACGAAAAGTTGCGAGACTGATTTGAAAGTTCAGTGCACCAGACCGGACCAGGGAGAAAAGGCACAAGAGCGCCACAAGGACTGACCAACGACGCCCAGGAATCTACCAGGTACGAACCAGGGGTTCGTCACCCGTGAGGGAAATTCTGCTATTGAAACGCCGATCCTCCGCCTAGTGGCTGCTGGCCCCTACGCGTCGGGACCTTCCTTTCCCCGCCGGAGATGCTGTTACGGTTGGCGTGTGCCACCCCGGGAAAAAAGGATGCTCGAAAGACCCTGCTCAACCGAAACGGAAGATGAATTCCTAATTTGCTATGGTTGTCTCGTGGGGATGCCGGTCTGGCAGGCGCCCCGCAGTGACGACAGGCTTGTGTGTGCGACCAAGGGGAGAACGCTTTCGCGAACCAACGCTGCGTACGATCCCCGACGCACGTGTAGCCGCCAGAGAAGCACGCGCGAACGTCACCTGGGAGAAGGGCAACGCCGCCTATGATCAAAGCTTTGCTATGATTCCCCGACGCACGTGTAGCCGCCAGCGGAGAGAAGCACATGCGCACGTCATCTGGGAGAAATTGGGACCAGCCGCAAAACAACGTCACCTGAGAAAGTGAAGCAGCAGCCCATCCACAACCAGACTCAGTGCCTGGTCACGTGACGTTGACGTAAGCAAGATCCCGCCTACGATTTTAGAGGGCCTATTTAAGCGGCCCCGCAATGTACCTTTCTTAAATTTATTCTCTTCTTATCTTTCACCAACATTGAACAAACAGTGCAAGTTTCGCACTATAAATAGTCTCGTCCCTGCCTGATCGCCATGGCCTACCGGACGCCTGCAGCCCACCGAGAACGCCACGCTACCCAATAGTAATCCCGGTCGAGCTGCGAGAAACAGGCGACGCAATAGACGTCACCAATATACGATCGACGTGATGCTTCTACCAACTTCGTCTCAACCTACCACACCAGATACAGGCGCCTTTGTTCAGCGTGCCGAAGCAGCGCGGCACCTTGCACGGCAACGGATTCTATCCCAACAAAGTCAAAATGCTTGTCGATACTACATACGCCATCGAGACGTCACATACAACCCTCGAGATCTCGTATGGGTTTGGACCCCTATACGTCAACGAGGACGCTCAGAAAAAAATTATAGCGCCGATACTTTGTACCTTGCATAGTTTTGCATCGTCTAAGTCCTGCCAACTAGGAAGTTATTCCAGCCGAAACTTCGCGCCACTCCCGTAGACCACGTTCCTCTGACATTGTTCAAGTGGCATAGCTAGGTCGTATAATAAAGAACCAACTTCGTCTGGCACCCGGGGCCCATAGGTCTTCTGTCACCCCCCCCCCCCCCCGCACCGCTCCCCCCGGGTGTAGTCGAGGATATCGACAATTTCGGGGTGTCTTCAGACGTATATGACACCTCCCCCCCTCCGCTGGCCCCTTGCACCCCCCCCCCCCTTTGCTACGCCACTGCATTGTTCACGTCACCAGGATGAATTCCTACCACTCGCCCTGACTCTCATCCACCAACTTTGTGGTGCGGCCCCTATCGTCACGTCCGTTGTCTTTCTCAATTCCTTTATTTTCGCCTTGTGGCATTTAACATCTCTCCAACTTTTTTTTTCTTTCCTGAGGGGGGGGGGGGGATAGCTTTCGTCTAGTCGCATGCAGAAGTAATCTCTCTCTCTCTCTTTCTTTTTTGAGGGAGGGCTAATGACACGTGCTAGTTACGCTAGAAGCCGAGGATGAAGTGTGCGCGCTAGCTGCTGCAGAAACGAACAGTAAACGGCCGTTCGCTTGGAACTGATTGCTTGCTTTTTCCTCCCGCGACAATATACAGCAGGCGGCTAAAAATATACATAGGAGGCTTTGCCCATAGTGTTTCTCATGGCTATGCGTGGCTATGTCAGTAGTATTTATTCGGTGCGCGTTTGTTCGGCTGCCCTGCTGTGGCTCTGCCTGCAGAGCGGAAACGCCAAAACCATGCTAAAACCAGCCGCGTACTTTGACGTGCGATCACGTGCAGGGCCACCAGGTTGGATTCAATCGCATTGCGGTATGCTCCCTCCTAACGTTTTCCTTCCTCCATGGTATCTGCTTTGCAGAAGTCCTAGAAACACGTGTTCTGGCTCTGCGTGCAGCGTGAATGACGCCTTCCCAGTTACTGCGGCCCAGTGAGTGTGGTCTGCACAGTTGGTGTGGCCGCGCAGTCGTGGAATAAGAAACGCCGGAGACGCCCGCTCATGAAAAGCAGACGACAGCCACCAACGACCAACCACAGCTCTACACAGCTCATGACAGTGCGCCGTGTGCGGTAGAATGCGTGGCGATTACGTGGGACCATGGGAGCAGTCACGTGAGTCATCGCGGCGCATGGCGGCGCGCTTGTTGTTTTGGAATGCGGCCAGCGCTAGCACGCGTGTAGCGTCGGAACGATCGTGTTCATAAGCTTTCCGACGTTCTAAAATAACCTTTGGGACTTCTAGAAATGTGATCTGATGAAATTGAAAATTGAAGTGGAGTATAGAGCGCGTCGCGGACTCTCGTGTCTGCTTGTGCTGCAACTGACGCCGGCGTTTTGCCTACGTAGTCCACGCCTCTGAACGGTCTCAACCTCAAGCCTACTAGCTGTCTCAAATTGTAAGTCCACTTTTGGTTAACTGCTTACACTTACGCAGTGCCTGTATATTAATGCATAAGGCAAGCTCATTTATTAAGGATCTCACCAGGCTACGGCAGCGCTCGATAACATGCTATATTTCAACCCCGCAGGTTATTCTCAGCAAAAGATGGCCGAAGGGAACGTTAACCACCATAGCGCGGAGGGCCACCATAGAATGATAGAAGTTGAGAAAGTTATTGCAGCGCTCGACCTGTGTTCTGTCGGAGGTTGCTCGGGGGAAGAGATGCACGACACCGTGCAAAACCTCCGTAAAATGATAGAAGCTGAGAAAGTAGAAGCCGTGGCTCAGATAGATAAAGAGCTCTTCCGGTTGCGTGACGAGCTTGTTCGCAAAGTTGAAAATGCGTACAAGCACAAGCAAAATTTTTTGAGCCGTATAGACGAGCAAATACAGCTCAAAAGACAAGTAATCGATCCTGTTAAGTTCTTCCGGTCTGACGCCGTACGTTCTCTGCTGACCTTGGAACTGAGGTGCGTGGAGGGCTTCAGGTGCGAGTCCTTTGCTTACATCCGCGCCTGTACCGTCTTACCGCAGAGGATGCGCTTCATCGACAATTATGAAAAGCATAAGTACCATGTCGGAAGCAGTGTCATGATGTACTACATGTCTTCCATGGGCTATGACCCTGAGCTTATTCACTATGCCAAAGCTTCCGCTAATCATGAAGGAGGCGACGAAGAGGTAAAAGTATCAAATACCGATCTTTTGAATGGCATGTACCTTTTGGAGTTTGTTGCCGTTAGGGAAGGAACCTATGACGTCCATGTGACCCTGTTTGACCAGCACATTAATGGAAGTCCCCACAAAATAACTGTTCAAGGTGCAGTGGCACATAAGGGGTCGCATGAACTTGAATCTGCAGACACCGGAACGCAAAACCTAAGCACGGTACCTGTCGGCACTGCTGCAGCAGTGGTTATGAATATTGGCAGTGCCAGTGTGTCAAATGCCACAGGTCAGATGGCCGTACCTGTTGTTACAACAGAATTTCAGATGCCAGTTCTTGCTCCTGAAGGGCATTGCAAGGAGCTTGTCACGACAAATACAAATGATCTGCTCAGTGACCTTCAGCAGCCATTTGTAAAAAGCTTATTATCGTCAGTGGTAGAACCGAGCCTCTCTGACCCTCCTGGCAAGAGTTCAGAACCACCACCAAAAGATGTTCTCAGCAAGTTCTTCTCACACATTGAGCTCCCTCGTCAACAGACAACTGTAACAAAGCATGAACCATTGAGTGGTCAGAAAAGTGCTTTAAGTGGATCATCACTGGGTTCCTCAAGCTACAGCAGCCTGCATTCTTCCAAACCTCTGCAACCTGTCAGTGTCAACGTACAATCCGTGGACATCACCAAAGGGAAAAACACTGCCTTCACTGCTTCATCTCGGCCTAATAGCAAGCCTGGTGCAGCAGCTCCACTAACCGGTGAGTTAGAAAGGTTGTCTTGCAAGTCAGCTAGAATAGGCATGCCATCTTGCGAAAAAGTGCAGGCTGCTGCATTGCTAAGTTTTGCAGATGATGGAAAAAGCATGGGAGACCCCTTGAAGCCAACCTATGTTGTAACAACCGTTGCTCCTGACTCGTCGACAAAGTGCTCATCTGCTAGCAAAAAGATGTCTCTAACTTCAACTCTCAGGAAAGAGCCTGTTGGTTTTTCAGGTAAGTAATGTTTCCATGCTGCAAATAACACTTTGTAATTGTTTGCCTGTGTCAGGAGTTCCATTACCTGCATAGCTGCCTCAGCAGCCACCATAAACTTCCTTTTTCTTCCTTTTCCTTTTTCCATTTTTTCTTTCTTGTTGTTTTTATGCACTTAAATGTTCATTGGCAAGTCTCCTTTCTTTTCCTTCTTTCCTTATGTTAGTGGTGCATTTCTACGATCAATGTTTACTGACTTGTCCAGTTAATTAGGTTAGAGATGTCTTGAGTGATTTGTTTCATGCCCAACATTACAGACATACTAAAGGAAAACATGAAAGTCTCAAAGATGTTTAAAATTTTTAGGTACGTGGACGGTAACCTAGTGTTGTATGTATCTACTTCAAACTCAAATAAAGCTCAGACAGTGACATATGTGGTTGCCTGCTTTCCTGAGTGTCTTGACAATCTAGTATTTATGCATAAGTTTCCAGCAAATGACATTATCGAATTTTTAGACGTCCAGCTTTGTAAATCTTGTTATCAATATTACCTTCGGATGAAAAAGACACATTCTCTTGCAGAAGTGCTTTGGCACATTCAAAGGGGGTGAACTGAGCAATCGCAAATATTTTCTCATCAATGTGCTCTGCAAATCTTGCCCTGATGTGATGTTTGAGAGCTTTGAAAGACAAAAAGAGCATCTGTTTGTTGCAGGGTACCCTAACTATCTTGTCTCAGTGGCAGAATGTTTGCTGAAAAAGCTAAGAAAACGAATGGCATATGTGAGCGCAATGACGAATATAGGGAAAAGGCAGTTGGGCTGTATATGCCCAACCTTTTACATAAAGTGGTCCGAAAGTTAAAAGCTTCTGTAGTATTTTCTGCTCCCCAGAAACTTTCAAGGATTTGCAAGACTACAATGAGTTCAAGCCTGTGCACCAAGGCTTTTTGGAGAAGCGCTAGTCTTCTTTCATGTAGTGCGCATGGAGTGTGGTGTACCACCTTTCTTTATCACATGGTAAAATATACACAGGGCAAACTGCGGGATGCTTAATTGGCAGGCTAAGAGAGCACAAACAAAAGTTGAACCGATATCAGGATAAGCATTTGTCTGTGCGCTGTGATGATTGTAGAGGTTTGACATTATTTAAGATATGCTGTGTGTAGTACAGAAATGGGTTGAAGCTACGCTGGAAATGGGGGAAGTGAGCTTGTTCGCAAATGCATCTTCTAGCATGCCAGCTATGTCAGCACCTCGCCTGTAGCATTGAGTAGAAGCAAAGTGGCTTATCTGGACACTGCTAGACTGCACATGTGATGATTGGCCCTGTCTGTTTCTGTAGTTTGGTACTGTAGTACAGGTATAAGTATGTTGCTTCTCAAAATAACAATTCAGCTGAAAGGTAGCACACTATTCTTGTTGTTCTTGTCCATGTCGCTTAAGCGCTGTATTCACGGCGAGTTACTATGTTACCGATAACCGGTGTGATATTGATTTCATTGTTTACTCCTTACTGACAAGGAAATCGAAATGTTCTTACTCATTGAGCAGATATGTACTTGGTTGACCTGTATATGTATCTTTATGTGTTGGACCAGCTACTTGCCAAATAGGCTATTGGTCCTACTTTTTTTTTTACGCATTCCTTGATTTGTTTATATAAAGCTCACTTTTTTATTGGTTGATTGATTGATTGAACGAAGGTGATCAGTGCCTTTATATATATCAGTCGCACAGCTTCAATGTTACACTTCTTTTTATGAAGCTGTGCTGTTATCTATCTTTACTAAAAAGATGGAGTTTGAACACATTGCAGAATACTAGATTTAGGGTAGCGATAATCAACATATGTGCTTGCAGTGTTTGTCGGTAAAGTACTGCATTTTTCTATTTTCGTTTATTTGCTTGATGCCAAGCATCTGCGAAGAAAAAAAAGCTTTTTCACTCAGTACGTAATGTCCCGTTCTGCCTGTGGTGTGTGGCAGCCTATATTTGCATATCTTTATACTACAGCTACCTTTGTTTGCATTTCAGGAACCATCACTGCAAAGCTATCTCTGGAATTCGACGCCTACAGGAACGCTAAGTTTGCATTCCCAATAGGTGTGACAGCTACACCATCAGGAAATATAATCATTGCTGACACTTCCCAGGACAGAGTTGTGACATTTGACCCTGAAGGAAGGCCTCTTCACAAAGCCACCTTTCGTGAGTGCAGCCACTTTCCTCCTTACGTGAGATGAAATGTCATAGTGTACAGAGCAAGAATTGTAAAGGATAATGAACTCTCCATCGGCACCAATGCGAATAATCAACAGTGTTGTACATAAAAAGGGACAGATGACAACATTGGATGAAGAAAAATAGATGAATGGCTCGCAAGAAAGTTGTGTGGCTATCATGGCTACCACAATAGTGCAGCTAGATTTCGCACACAGAAAGGAAGGCCACATATAATGGCATGGAATACGAGTCTGTTATCATTGAAACCGCAACCATGAATCCATTACAGTTTTCACTTGGCATATAACACCACTACTGCATGAGTTGTGAGTTGCTGCAATATTTCATGGCATGGTTATGAGTGCATGTGAGAAAGAAAGTTTCACTCATGAGTGTTTCTTGTTAATTAGCATCTTTCACCACTCCTGCCTGAAGTTCTGCTATCAGGAACCAGTCTCCCTGCTGGTTGGCTTCTCTTTCATAAAGAAAGCACACATTATCACACTTGCTAACTCTACCAAATAATCTGTAAAGGTTGCAAATTTGGACTTGTACAATTTCTTTTATTTTGTCACATTTTATTAAAAATAAGTATGGTTCCTAAAAAAAAGCTCATTTCATTGGTCCTCCAACCATAGCCTTAGAAGCTTTCTGAATGTGAAAATACACCATAGGATTACCTTCTTTGAGCAAGCTTATAGAGACAATTTCCTGAAGCAGGTAAAGTCAATGGCAAAGTCACTGTAATCTAAAAATTGTGTGTTGCTTGTCGGTTTGTTCTGTTCCAAATTCGCTGCCGTTTGTTGGTGTATATCTATGTCTAAAGGTAGAAGAGGGGGGGGGGTGCATGTGTGTGTGTGTGGTACAAATGGTGTGTGCTGAGGGCAATCCTTTAGAAAATGCATCTTAATTTTGCTATTGTTAATGCTCCCAGGTTAGCAGGTATGCATTGTTAGAAACAACAGAGCATGTAGAGTGGTGAAATTTCTTAAGCTGTCATGCCTGCATTCTTTTTCCCATAATTTGCTTAGGACAGTTCTTGTTGAGAGGGCATCTTCTTGATTCCTGGGCATATTGAACAGTGACGTTAACTCACGCCAACTTTAAAGTTTTCACACCTGTGTGTGCTTTGTGGGGTCTCTCACACCCGTGCTCTTGGGACAAAGGAACGACAACACAGTAGTGCAAACACTCACAAGGGCATTTATTGCACCTTTCATAGATCAGTGCCTGCTAGCCGAGTTGCTATCCACAAAACATGCCGATGGGCGCGCGACAAATCTAGAAGTCTGACTCACCGCGACCGGAAGCGAGCGAATATGTTCGCCCCATGCTGGATCCCAAGGCCTGGTCGTTCGCGTGTATGGTCACGCGAATCGTGGCGCGTTCTAGGGCGGCCACGCGAGGCGGTCTCGCAGAAGCATGGGTCGGCGCGCACGCGGGAGACGTCCCCGCCGTGCGCCGACCCGCCGGGCAAGAGGGTCGCTGCACGTGCGGCACGACCGTCCCGCTTGCTGTCTCGAACCCAACAGCCAGAGCGCCTTGTCTCCCGACGCCCGAGTAACCCCGCAGCGGCGCGACGCTCGCGCCATCTCTCGCACCGCGCTTGTACCACTCCAACCGCCGCGGGCGCCAGGCCACGCGGCGGGCGAAGCCGCCCTGCAGGAGACGAGCCATGCGGGAAAACTAGATCTCAGGGGAGGCGTGAGAGTCACGCATCCCCACAGCTTTGAACTGAATTATTTGGTTTTTGTATATGATAATCAAGAATTTTAGATGAACAATATAACAGTGTTAAGGACGAGGCGTAAAAGAGCACTTATGAAAGGACAGGCACTGATATGTTCGCATGTGTTCTTTGTGTCCTCATCCTTAGCGCTGTTATATGAACGCTGTCGAGATGAACCAATTCGGCCAAATCAAAGTATTATTCAAAAATTTTATGATTTACTTAATGGAAAGGCAGACGCAAGAAGCATATTTTCAGTAAGGCTTTGCATCAGTTTTTTAACCAGATTGCAAGAATGCATTGTTCTTGTAGAAACATACCCTGAGAAAATCTTTTTGCAAGAATTTTTCTAACCAGTTTTGTATAAGCACTATGTGCAAAACATGGTTTGTTGGACTTTTATCTTTATTTTCCTTCTCCGTTTTTGTAGCTCTCTCTAATCCATGATTCCACTCCTAGAGGGCAGTGTCCCAGAGATTCCAGTGACAGGCTGCATGCTGCATATACATTTAACTTCATCTTTCCTCGTGTTGTTTGGTGGTTCACTTTGGTTTTGCCTTTTGAACTTAAGGTGTGCAGTGAATTGTCAAAGCATAAGTTGGACACTCTGAAACTAGAAATTTTGTAGCCCAGAACTGCTACATACCTACACGCATACAACATTGTCCTCTGCTCATGCATTCTATAAGCTTACAGTATTTCAAACTGTGTAGTTGGCGAACAGCTGCAGTTTTAACATGACAGATGCAATAAAGATGAATGAACATAAGCTAGTGCTTAATGTTGGTGGATGTAGCACTCTTCCTATCGCCTTTATTTTGTCCACTGTGTTAACACCACATTTATTGCTACAAGTATTGAGTGACTAGTCCATGAATTAGTTCCACTAAGCTAACTGAGCAGGCTAATATTATTGGGTTGTGAAGAACACTTTTGACATTTGTATTTTGACATTTGTAATAGTCATAGGCTGTGGTAGTTCCTGAGTGATCTTAATGCTGTAGCTTGCCTAAATGCCTTGACAGCACAGATATTTGACTTTCATGAATACCGATCGACTGCTTGTGCTCGTTCTCATGTTGGAACACAAGCAAGTGCACCTTTGATTGCAGTGAGGTACCTCTGCTTTTTTTCTGCAGCATTTTAATACAAAGTATTCTTTGCCTCATCCTTGCCACTTAGGGGCAGGTAGGTAGATAGGTAGTTAGGCAGCTTCCCATATCGTTTCGCTTGAATAATAATACAAAATGTGTGACTGACTGGGGGGGGGGGGAGGCAGTGGGTGATCGATCCTCTGCCATCAAGCACAGCAGCCTGGTATTCTAACCATTAAGTCATGATAGCACCCATAGTTCTGTCATTCCAAAGCCAGCCAGGTGTTTGAAAGGTTTGGCACGTGATCCCCCTGCCACTTCGTCTTTGTTCCTTGTGACAGCTCATGCTCTGAGGGGCCACACTGTAGATAGTGCAATGTTAGATTGCACTACCTCTGGGAGTGCACTTCCGTCAGTATTTTCCTCCTAGCACGCTACATAGAAATTGTGTAACATTGTACTGACTTCATGATCGCCCAAATTAATCATGCTTTAACATATCTTCGCTGGAATACAACTTCTATCATTGTTTTAACGTACACCACATGAAATAGCCATAGGTACTTATGATTGCATAACATGTCGCTGATGACGTCACAATCCGTGTTTCTCTTGCTTAAGCTTGTACACTATCAATGTAGAAACCAAGGCCTGCCATATTGTAAGCTCAAGTTTAATGGCCAGCGTAGAACTCATGCCATTGGCACCATACGATCGTATTCAGTGTGATCGTTGTCATGCTGCTGTCATCAGAGACACATAGACTCACGACCTGCACACACAACTATGCAATTTACACTAACACATTGGTCCTGCTGGTTTTGCCTTGCAGAACCCCAAACAACGCTAGATAGCCAGTTACCTTCAAAGTGCGTCGCATAACACCGATTCCCAAAGTGCGTGGGATCTGGACAATTTAGCCATTTGTGCTGATTTTGGCTTCTGTTGTTTGAATTCTGAACCCACTTGGCTTTTAGGTCTTGATGAATCGAGGCAATATAGGCCGTGTCCTTGACGTCTTCAACCTAGAAATGAGAGTGGGGATCTGAAAGAACTACAGAAAAGGAGCAGCAATTTTAGAGCAACATTGGCTGGTCTCTTGTTATGTGTAGCAAGTAAAGTTTAATTAAGTGCTCTTGGCAGCGTTATCTAGTGAATGAGCTGAGCTGGTGGTTTTAGCACATTTGAAATGTTGCATAGCGCCTTTAGAGGGGAAAAAGTGTAACCAGGGCGTCTACCAACCGGGAAAACTGGGAATTCTCAGGGATCTTGAATAGTCTCGAAAAACTCTGGGAATTTGTGCTGCGATCAGGGAAGATTAGCTGTCATTTTATTGAAAGGGAACGAAAGTCGCCCACTGCTGGCTCGACTAAAAGAGAGGAATCGTAACGAATTGTCTTTGACACTGTGTCGTCGGCTGGAGTCAACGACCAATTTCCGGGTGCCTGATTTTTGTGACATGCCCGATAATGCGGACGGCTTCGCGGCACCACTACATACTCTATAGAGTCAATGTATAAGAACATCTGTAATTTCAGATGCAAGAACCCTTCGCTGTCCAATTTTCCTGACTTTTGCCGCGACCGTAGGTCCGAAATGGCATTAATCAAAGCCAGCTCTGCTGTTTTGATTATCTCGCTGCCTCGAACCAGCGCTCTCGCACGCAGATCCGCTACCGTGGCAAAGCTAGGCTTAGCTGCTTTGACGTTCACTATTAAGGTTCTTGCGTTTGATGCCGTGTTTTTCATTGAAAGAATTCGCCGCTGTCAGTAATGGCAGCGACTCCGCCTCTGCAGTCCTTGCGATTGGCATCGAAGCTTAGAAAGCATGGTGCATTGCATAAGGCTATTTCCCAAAAGGCAACTTCGCCTCAGCATAGTGACGTTACGCGGTGAAGCTTAGGTGAACTATTGCGGTGAAGCTTAAGAAGCGTGGGAAGGTGCAGTTGTCACGGGACACAGTACCTATTCCATAATAATACATGCGTGAACCCGCCGTCTCCTGTCAAAGTACGAGCACCGATATGCCTAATAAGTGTACTGGCAGGCCTTCAGAGTTTTTTTCGGACATGTCTGTGAGGATTTGAGCCCTTAAGGGCAGTAAAAGAGCTGCATCCATTTTTTCGGAATGCCCGATTAGATTTTTCGGACGTTTTTGTGGCCCATAGGGAGTACGAAAAATCAAAAATTGACTGTACAACTGACAAAGCGGATGCTTGAAATGGTCCGTGGGGCGAACGCAAGGCAGAACAAGGACAAGAACAGAAATAACCGTCTCATTGAGGAACGATCGGGAAAGGAACTGTGCCGCCTCTTCTTTGAAGGAGCTTGAGCTCAAGAAGCAAAGTGTTGGCTGACGCAAAGATGCAGGTGACCTTCATCCGAACCAAAATAAACTCTTTAAAGAAGTGAAACACAAAACGGAGGCATTGTGCATGGGCTAAAAGTATGTGAGGACATTTGAGGTTGACTTTCCAACTGCTGAGAAATAAATCTCCCTTGTGACAAAGTTTGGGCCTAATACCAATGAACTTGCTGTAACTTGATAGAAATAGCTCATTTTCTAAAATATTTGCTTCTGTATGCATCTCTTTTTATTCGTATTTGAAAATGTTCAACTCGATTTGCAATGGGCTTTATCATTTTTCTTTCTTGAAGATATTTTATTTGCAGTGCATTTTACTATTCCCTACCTTCAGTTATCTATTTTAAATAAAATAAACACTACTCCTTACTATTCAAACTCGTTTAAGTTGTTATTTTTTTTTTTTAATGCTTACTTGAGAGTGACAGCATTGGACGTTGTGGTGTCAGCCTGTCTTGACATAAAATAAAGTTCTGTGTCGCCCAGGGAAAACCTGGAAAACTTGGGAAATTTGAAAATGTCTATTGGCAGACACCCTGGTAACCGTCAGTCAGTTTTGTAGACTGCTCAGTGAATAAAGGGACATTTTGAAGCAGTCATTGGGTCTAAGAGGTAGTACGCAAGTATTGTAGATGTGAAGTGTGCATGGAGGTGCATTCAGTGTTTGTAGTCAGATCTTGCTCTTGGGACACTTTAAACACAGTGAGCTCGCTGGATGGTGCTTGTGCTATTACATAGTGGTAGACTGATTGATTGAGTTCAATATTCCAAAGCTATCAGAGAGTGTCAGGTTAATTGACCACTCAGCATCTTTGTATACACAGACCCAATCAAAATATGACACCTTAACGGGGAGTCAAACCTACAATCTCATGCTCAGCCACAGGGAACCTTGCTCTTCTGTTTCAACTTCATAGTTCTCATTTGAAACAAGCTGGGCTTTCCTCAAAAGTGCAGAATATAGTCAGAGAGCCTTTCAACAGGCATGGACTAAGTGCAGTGAACAGCCAAACATCTGGGTGGAAACTGGCACTTTTGAGGCAACAGATTTTTTGTGCTGTCTCTTGCGCTCTTTCTTCTTCATTTAAGGGGATGCTAGAGCCAAATTGAAGTAGCATTATATTGTTTCAGCGTTCTCAAACTGTCATTTTAAGTGAGAACAAAGCCTTCATAAGTCAGAAAATTGTGCAAATGAGGGACAGGACTGGCACTGAGACTTTGAACATGAAACTTGAACATGGAGCTCCAGCTCCCATTATGTAATGTGTTCAGCATAAGCTGTTATTTGTTATATCTACGATGCACCTCAGCATGAATGAAAATGCACTTTCGTTAATTTCTTTACTATACAGAACTCGCAGGTGCTACTTTTGTATGTGCAAATATGTCGGCACATTATTTACTTAAATGCAACGCCCTCTCTGCAGGAGTGGCTTGAAACATATAGTAGCACTCGGCATGACATGGCATCTGATATTGCCAGTGCAGCTGCAGAAGACCCGTTTTGGAGTACTACTATGCATTTTGGAGTGCTGTGTCATACTGGCACCCATTGTTTTGTTTATGCCACACAGGCAGTTGCAGTTTTTCACATGTCGGTTCCTGTTTAATGTTACAACCAGTAGCAGAGCGCTTTCAAAGACCGTGTCATGGATGCATTCTTGTTGGCAATAAGTTGAACTGAGGAGGTTGTTTCTATTGCTGAAGAGAAAAGCACATGCAAAAAACTCTATATGTCCAGTACTCTTTAAAGGGACCCATGGAGTGCACTTTGAAATGCTTACTATTGCCTGATATTTCTCCAGCTAGCTCATCAGAGTTTTTCCGCCGACCATCGGCAGTTGTGGCTCTCAAGGACGAATCGTACGCTGTGAAGGACGATATCTGCATCTACGTATTCTCCAAGAATGGCGAGTTCATCCGTGCACTAGGAAAGAACAGCCTGTGCAAGCCCTATGGTGAGTGGTATTCAAAAAAGTGGGTGATAAGCCTTCAGTCATGAGCTGCCACGCATTGTGTCCTCGGAGAACACGTGCGGCTTTAAGGGACTTGTGAAGTTTCCTTAATATGGGATTCTGAAGTGGTGGTTGGCATTGGTCTAATGTCAGTGCATGCTGCCGGACACAGTGAAGAAGAAAAAGAAGAAAAGACATTGCTACTGCTGAGCACATCTTCTAGTGTCTCTTTAACGAAGGAACTGTGTTCTGCTATGTAATTAACCTTGTAATGGCCAAACACAGACCCATAGCAAGGAAAAAATAGAACGACTCCTTCACCTTTATTTCTGGCCATTTATTAAAAAAAAAGGAAACATTATCTGGGTTAAAATTTTATTAGTATTAGTAGCATATAAGTAATTCTACTGTAGAATATGGTTAAAGTTTTCCTTGCATAAATAACAGAAAAAGTAACTAACATAGCATATGCAATACTCTAGGCATTATAAGGCATAATTAGATGCACTAGATGCAGTACTCCGTGGCATTCCTCTTTTTGTTATTGTTGTGATGCTTATGCTTCGAGCAGTGACCTACATGCTTTGTAGCATTATGAAAGTATTGGAGAATACTGTGCTGATGGTGCTGCTGTGCCCAGTATGATAAGCTGACAGCTTTTTGTGCTCATTTGGCAGTCCTTTCCTCATTGAAATGGCTGGGTGAAGAGTGGCTTCCATAGGTGACAGCGCACAAATGATAATGTCTAGGAGCTCCTGTGACTGCTGCCCTTGGCCCTACTGCTAACCTCCATAACGAAAAGAATTCAGACACATAACTTATCTATCAGGATGTATCTGCAGTCAAGCAGGTGAGAACATATGGTTTATTTCAAAGGAGAGATGACAGTGGTAACAGCACCCATAAATTACACAAGCAGTGGAATCAATCAGTGGTGTGATGAAGCATGTCGTTGTGATGTAGGAAGGTAGCAGACCACATGCATCATACAGTATCTTCACGGAATCAAAGTTTCATTACAGTTTTTGGTGGTATAGCCATCCAGGTCAATGTCTTTGGTGGGAGGATGAGACACAAGCTAACTCTAATGGAAGCATGAAACATGGACTGATATACCTGTACTGATGATGAGAGCCATAAAGCAGTCCTCAATAAAACAGGGCTGTCATTTCGAATGTAGAAAAAGTCAAGGTGCTTGTCATGTAACGTAAATGTGCTTGTCAGTACTTGCAATGTTAAAATAATGATGCTGTGTAGGCAACGGACTGCAACTGGGACAATAGAATTTAAGCAGTAATGTGATGCTGTGCTGGCAGAAGCTGGCAAGTTCACTGGAAAAGCATACCGTGCAATTAAAGAAAAGCAAGGACTGTGTCATGTTATTATGCAAGCAACAAGGAGGCTCATGATGTAGTGTTGGCTGAAAGAAACTATACTTATCTACAGGAATGCATTAGAATATGCTCAAACAAGAACAGTACATCAACAACTAGCATTAATGGCTCAATTTGCTTGGCAAGAGCAATCGTCACCCACACATAGCTTTGCTATTATAGTAACATTGGTTTTCAAAGATGAACTAGAAATTGCTGAATGAGATGAAGCATAATTTGTTAAATGCTTCACTCGAAGACTACAGAGACCTTTTGCTTCACTCTTCAATGGTGTGCTTTTGGTAGAACGGCATGAGACTTTCCAAAGCCTTGGCTAGTGTACTAGTGCTGCCATCTGATTATAAAAATTTTTAATTGTCGCTCTGGAGTAAGGTGAACACCCTTTACCTTCTGTGGAGGCAAGGCATTGTGTCTATTGGTTAACATTGCATATTCACGCACACAAAAATTCGTCCCGTTAAGATTTTTTTCCATCTGGCTAGGCCACCAGACATTTGACCTGTAGAGGAAATCCATGGCTATAAACCGTGTGTGATACTATCTCAAATTACGATTATGATATCTAGGTTTCGGGCTTCATAATTATGCCTCTTCTCACTCAAAATAAGCTTGTAAGCTGAATATGAGTGCTCAGCATCAGCAGAGGTGAATGGAGCATTTTTGTATTCCATGTGTTTAACAGCTTCACACATTCTAGGATTCTTGAGCGTTTGCCTTCAAGAACTTGAAAACTTCTTCTGAGGAGAAAAACAAATTCATGCAACGTCACGTCGACTGGCTGAAGTAAGCCTCCAGGCAGAGACCCATTTGTGATACGTAGAGTAGCTATCATTATTAAAATTTTGTGGCCTAAAAATTTATTCTTTCCATTATATTTATTGTTCTGTTATGGTTACACCCCATGGCCCATGGAGCTAAATACTTGTCGTCTATTGATCTTCGATCCGGCTACTGGCAAATTTCAGTTGATGAAATGGACTGCGAGAAGATGGCCTTCATCACACCTGATGGTTTATATCAAAGTCATGCCCTTCGGCCTATTCAATGCCCCTGCAACATTTGAACGTATGTTGGACTCTCTTCTGCGAGGCTACAAATGGACCACCTGTCTTTGTTATCTTGACGACATTGTTTTTTCTCCCACATTCGGCAGCCACCTTACCTGAGTCGCTGCAATTCTTGTGGTCTTCCAAAAAGTCGGCCTGCAACTGAACTCCATGAAATGTAAATTTGGATGCCGTCAGATTACCATGTCAGGACACCTCATTGACGCATCCGGTGTACAACGAGATCCGGAAAAAGTTCGTGCTGTTCGCAGTTTCCCTGTGCCACGTTCTGTTTCTGACTTATGCTGCTTCGTCGGCCTGTGTTCTTACTTTCGCCGTTTCATCAAAAACTTCGCCGACGTTGCTCGGCCTTTGACAGATCGTCTAAAGAAGAACATGCCATTCTCATGGGGCCCAGAGCAGGCTTACGTGTTCGCCGTTCTCATCGGGTTTCTGACCACCACCCCTCCCATATTTGCCCATTTTGATCCATCTGCACCGACCGAAGTCCACACTGACACAAGCGGCCACGGCATCGGCGTTGTTCTCACCCAACAGCATAGTGGTACTGAGTGCATGATAGCTCATGCCAGCCGCCTGTTGTCACTTCCCGAGAGAAATTACTCCATGACCAAGTGGGAGCGCTTGGTTTTAGTTTGGGCTGTCGCCAAGTTCCGGCCATATTTGTACGGCCGCACGTTTTTGGTCGTTGCAGATCACTACACCCTCTGTTGGCTGTCTTCCCTCTGGGACCTGACAGGACAACTTGGTCGCTGGGGTTTGTGGCTCCAGGAAATTTCAGTTATTGTCAACTACAAGTCTGGATGTCTGTACAAGTATGCTGACTTCCTCTCGCGCCACCCCGTGGATCCTCCCGATCCTGTTGCACATGATCCGGTGACCTGTGTGATGGCTTTGACTGACATGACCGCCAAGCGCATTGAACAACGCGACGCATCTTTACAGTCCATCATCGCCGGAGAGCAATCTGGCAGCACCGACGGCACGTGCCGCATGTTCGTGCTACATGACGGCATTCTTTACCGCCGCAATGTCATCCCTGACAGCCCTGAGTTGCTCCTTATCCTTCGTCATCTGCGATCTGTCGTTATCGAACAACTTTACGACGCACCGCCGGCGGAACCCCTGGGAGTTTTTTGCATATACGACCGTGTACTGTGCCCGGTTCTTCTGGCCGGGTCTCTACCGCTCTGTGCGTCATTATGTTGCAACATTGCGAATTGTGTCAGCGCCGGAAGAAACCTCCCCTACCACCTGTTGGACGACTCCATCCAATTGAAGTTCCCTCTGAACGTTTCTTTTGCATAGGCCTTGACCTGCTTGGCCCTTTTCCGACGACAACTAGAGGGAATAAGTGGATTGCCATCGCTACTGATTATGTGACATGCTATGCGATAACAAAGGCATTGCCAACTAGTGGCGCAACTTACGTCGCTGATTTTCTCCTCCACGATGTCATTCTCCACCACAGTTACTTACAGATCGCAGCTGCTCATTCTTGTCTCGAGTTGCCGACGACCTCCTTCACACTTGTGTCACTGAGCACAAGCTGTCCACCGCCTGCCACCTACAAATGAACGGTCTTATGGAACATCTCAGCCGAACACTTACAGAGATACTGTCGATGTATTCTCCAACAATCGCCACGACTGGGACGCCACGCTGTCCTACAGGACATTGGCATGGAACTCGTCCCGACATGACACTTCAGGATATTCATCCTTTTATCTTTTGTATGGTCATGACCCCACATTGCCGTTTGACACCATCCTACGTTCTGTGACACATGTTGCAACTGAGTACGCTCGTGAAAGCATTGCTCGCACTCGCATGGCACATCAAGTCACCCGATGTCATTTATTAGCCTCGCAGCATATGCAAAATGAGCGTTACGACCGGTGCCATCGTGATGTTTTGTCCCAGGTGCTTGGGTGCTCCTTTGGTCACAATGTCGTCGGGTCGACCTCTTTCAGAAGCTTCTCTCTCGCTACACAGGGCCTCATGAAGTCCTACGTCAAGTTAACATCAATTACAAGAACTCGCCGTTACATTTTGATCCATCCTCAAGTATGACACCTATTGACATCGTGCAATTTTCACGGCTAAAGCCATACTTCGCTCGCTGTTCTTTGAATAACATGTGCCGAGACGGCGCTTCAGCACCTGGGGGTTCTCTTACGGAAGGATAAAAGAAGTGAAAGGAAGAAGAATATCGTAGATGCTGGTTGCTACGTGTTGTTGCTGGTCAGCCATCTTAACCGCATCGACTCTGCTTGTATATATATTGCATATACAGTCTGTCTATACTCCCAACATCCCCATAACAATATACTTTGTAACCAGTTAATTTTATTAGTTGAATTGTGATTCAATGTAAAAAAAAATTGTTTTGGACAGTGCATTTCGTTTTGCATGTTATTGTATCGAATATGCAATTACTGTTATACATCTATCTGTATCATGTGCTGGCACTGTCTGACTGTACAGGGTGACGGAGCTAGTCAAGCGATGGTTAACACTGCTTTCTTTTCACCACCCTTGGTTTCTTTCCTAAAGCTGATATAAAAGATGAATTGAACAATGGGTGAATCAGTGCAATTGCTACGACAATAGGATGACGATGGAGTGATGACTTTGCGATGATGACTGTTTGAAGATGGCGTGGTGACAGCCCTAAGACGACTCCGTGACAGCAACATAGTAAAAATGGTTGACAGATTACTGACATGACAAGGAAAGAATGGTCACAATGTCATTAAGGCAGTGAAATGACAGAGCAGGACAATCGTAGCATGTTGGTGTTGGAGTTCGTGTCGGCACTCACGTGCATCACCTGCTGCCACAGGCTGCCTCAATTCGCACTTCATCCAGTGTTTTGCACTATGTCCAATACTGGGCAATCAGGCTACCTTAATTCGCACTATGTCCATATTTTTAGACTGCACTCATCTCCACATTTTTCAGAGCCAAAATGTCATCAAAATGTCATCATATCCTTGAGCTTGACCTTACTCTCACCTTGGCCTCGACTTAGCTAAGAAAAGCCTTGCATTTATATATAACTGGACATCGAGTGATATTTATTTTGGTAGCTAGGTACAGTCCTTGAAACAGGTTTATGTGAAGCAGGCAGTGTTCCTGCACGAGAATTGCTTACTAAATTAAGATAATAAATTTGAGGTTTGAAAGTGTGTAAGCCCAACAAGTGCTTTGTGTTTGAGGTTCAGGAGAGAAACGTTTCATTGAGACATTGTACATGGTTTTGTAATTTTTCTTCATAGTGACATCAGCACTGGAGCACGTGCCGAATTTAGTGCAGTCTGCTGAATGTTTGCTAGATGGATAGGCCTTCCCTTTAGGTCAGCATGCCCTAAATGTGACTTTTTGATACAGAATCAAGCCTAAAATCGAGCCAAATTTCTAGGTGCTTTGGGAATGTTTTAGGACTAAATTTGTGTATGTGAGAGAAACAAGGAAAATTTTACTGCAGAGCAACAAAAAAGGGGAGGCTGAAATTTTGTCTCAAAACATGGGAAAAAAAGAAAAACAAATGTGGCACTCCAGCGACACTGATGTGTCCTCACAAACAGTTGTGTTGGTTATTAAAATGTAATGCTTTCATTATCGAGGATATTTATGCGTAGTGTTAGTAACTGTGGTCAGGCCTGTGCTCCGTTTTTTTTATCCTTTCTGGTCCACTGATTCCTGAAGGTGTCTCAATGCTTTATGGGTATATGGAGCTTACAAACTGTAATATCAGTGGGCCAGTAAAGGTGATCACATCATTTATGCAGACTTAGGTGCCACAAATTGTTGTTTCTCCATTGAACTTTGCAAGTAAATGCCTACACAGTGCAGCAGTCTGAGATAATTGGAGACTGCTACTTAAGGCATGTTACATGCATTCAATGAATTGTGAATGATTTCCAAATACTCTGTGGTCATTATATGCACACTAGACAAATTTAGAAGTTAAAGTGACAAATCTTGAATGTGCCCGGTGAGCTCTCTGAAATCTTCTGAACTGTTACAAAGGCTATTACTATGTTACAAGAAACTGCATTGGGAATTTAAAAAAAGAAATTTCTTATGCATGCAATCTAAATTTGTTACTTCAAAAAGGAACTATAAATAAGCCAGGAAGCATTGTGACATCTTCTGTTGTATGATGGTGTGCTTTGTCCATAGCATTGATTTTGAAGGTTGTGAGCATGTCTTCGTTATTTTTTTTATACCTCAAGGCCATCCACTGAGGAAACAGGTGCTTAAAAAAGCTGTAGCAACAAGAACATATGTTGCAGCAGCGAGGATGACATTTTTGGTGCTTAGTGCATCATCTGCACTCTTGTAATCTGCAGTTTTGCAGAAATTGCAAGCATTTGTGGTTGGCTGATATACAGGGTGTCCCAGCTAACGTTAGCCAGAGTTTAAAAATATGTGAATGCCACATTACTGCCACAATACATTATCTTTTGCATTCTACCTAATTAGATAATTAGTATTAATGAATTACTGTCATTGAGAAAATTGTAGAGCGACATGAAAAACTCCCAATACAGCTTTCTGTTGCTCAATACGTGCTACATAAAAGTGTTTTTCGGAGCGTGACAGAAGCCTGCAAATGCACACGAAATTGCTGCGCGACTGGCCACTCGAGGCCCTTTGCGTGTATTCATGGGCTTCTTTCACGCTTGGAAAAACACTTTTATGTAGCACATATTGAGTAACAGAAAGCCGTCTCGGGAGTTCTTCATGTCACTCTAGAATTTTCTCATTGACACTTTCCATCTAATTGCAACAGCTGAAAAGTTGATTAATTAATTAAACCTAATTATCTAATGGGTGGAATCAAGAAAAGTTATTTGAGTATCTCCAAGCGACGGCAAACAACATTACCTTGGTTCTGCCCAACTATATGGCATTTGCATATTTTTAAACTCTGGATAAAGTTAGCTGGGACACCCTCTATAAGAA
This sequence comes from Dermacentor variabilis, assembly GCF_050947875.1. NCBI lineage: Eukaryota > Metazoa > Arthropoda > Arachnida > Ixodida > Ixodidae > Dermacentor > Dermacentor variabilis. The sequence continues at coordinate 64,188,571 of NC_134572.1, forward strand.
TCCAGATGAGGGATGTTACTTTGCACAATCGGGTAGTCATTGTTGTTGCACCAACCATGTGGCTTCTTTTCACAGATGTTTGTTAGTGGTAGTATGTTCATAGCAAATTCTGTTGAAGCTTCGGGCACTTCTAACCCTTTGACTGCTTTATTTTTCCTGACTGCCCTTCGCAACCTGCCACATGTATATATATTTTTCTTGCATGTTTATTCAGCAGACATTTCATGCTGTATCAAAATTGGTCCCTTGTCACCACTTTCGTTTGAGTCAATATTTATCAAAGATTGAAGGGGCCATGAAACAGTCTTTTGAACACTGTAAAAATATGTTGCTGGCATGTTAACAAGGCTCCGGTGAATATGTGAGCCAAGTATTATTGCACTGCCGGCAGTAGGGAATTTACAATCTCGTGTCAAAAGCAGTGAATAGTCGTTTGCTCTTGCATCCGTAATGTTGTCACCGAAAGCACCTGGCCCACCAACACTATCGGCTCATTTTGTGATCGCGAGAACATTCTTAGTAATATGTAATTTGTAATTTTGAGTTAAATAAAAAGTATGTATGTATGATCTCAAAGAGATTGAAAATTAATTTCATCTTTGCACTGCTCATGGCCTCTGAAATGGCAGTGGTGTGATCTGTAGCACAGTCTACCGCAGCTACCTCAGGGTGCTACGACGAGCGCTTTTGCCGCCGTGACACTCAACCTTTGGCTGGAGCTTCACTTTCTTGCCTTCTCCGCTGTTTAGCTTCCAGCTTGCTAGTAGAGATGAAAAAAGAGAGAAAGCCAGGTATATTGTTGCGATAACTCCACTTACAGGTAGTTGAAGGATTTGAAAAATTTTTTGCATCGTGAGATTTGTGGGAGAACGTACTGTAATAGTGAGGCCATTCTATGGTGAGTTAAATGTTTCAGGGCCCCTTTAATAAATTTCTTACTCTGTCAAAGCACTGGTGGATTTGCCATCATGACTTGCCATGGATTTTCTGCCATAGAACAGCTGAGATAGAGCAGCAGAGCATCAAGACATCCACTCAACATATTGTCTGAAGTTTAACCTGCAGTCTTTTCAGCTGAACTCTTCATAACACAATGGCTCCAAAATGTTCCTATTTGCACAAATTGCCACGGCGCTTAAAATGCAGAACAAGTATGCCTGGGAGAAGTAGGGGGAAAGCGGTAATGGTTCTCCAAGTTACATCGGTAGTAGTGGTGTAGAGGGTTAGGGTTCTTGGACCTCAGTTCCACAAATGCTGTTTAGTAAGTTGCATTCTCATGTCATCCCACCATGATTGCACTTTGATTAGTCTCTATAGATGACTCCCTTTGTTGCTGCTTCATTGTATGTTGTCACTGCTCGCATTGCAGGTCTGGCGATTCAAGGGGAGGAGAACTTGTTCACCCTCTCTCTTGGCGATGCTGTACCAACATTGCGGTGCTTCAGTGCATCAGGGAACTTTGAGCAATGTATGGTGTATGGGCCGCTTGTGCCATCGCCGCCTGCTGGCTCCAAGTGCCGCTTCATGGATGTGCACAATGGCCACATCTTTGTCTCTGACCTAGGTGAGCTTAAACTGCTGTTAGCATGGAGACTGGAGAACGAAATTCTCCTGACATGATGAACTAAATTCTGTGAAGATTGCATCATCCGTGGCTGATTTGAAGTACTGATGGGAGCCCTCTCTAGGCTATGAGAGGCGCATAATGCGGTGAAAAGACCTAATGTTTCTGTAACAATTTAGTAATAGCCATGAATCCATTCCTATTAGTTCTACTGAGCCAAGCAATGCACAGTACTGGGGCAGTAGTCATGGCAGTCAAAGTCAAAATGTGGGTCCAGTGAAGGTATTCTGTAAGAGTCCACCTAGTGGATATGTCCATTTTGTCTGGTATTGAAGATCTGAATGGCTGGGCTGCACTATGCATCCGCAGCACAAGGCGCCATGGCCAATCAGCGCTTCAGCAGCAGACGAAATGGACATGTCCACAAGGTAGACACTTACAGAATACCTCCCCAGGCTTCGTCATGAAAGCAGGCAATTTGTTTAGAGAGGATCAAGCACATTTCTTGCACTGCTCTTGCATCACTGGCACTTGCTTATCGGACAAGTCAGCCGCAGTAGTGCATGTCATACCACTTCCCCACGATGACTTATTTGAGCTGGCTTACTGCGTTTACTATATTCTAATGTGCACGTCAATTGTAATGGGCGCCTAATTTTTGTAGCCAGAAAGGAAAAATACAGTGCTCTCGATTGTAACACACACTCTGATTTTCATACTTGGTGTTCACTCGCCAGTCTTTTGTGGCAAGAGATGAGTAATGGCGATTTATTTTCATTTTGAAAAAGAAAATTTATGGCATCTGAGCTACAGCAGACCAGGCGCCGCTCATCTGCACTGATGGAGACCTCCTCATCACTATCAACCCCCCAGAGCATCTCGTCTTCAGTGCCATCTAGGATACTTGAGATACCACAATACTTAAACACCTTGCAGGCCATGGCAGCCTAACTATTGTGCTAAGATTGTAAGCATAATGAACTTAGGGAGCTGGCATAAAGCTGCTTCAGCTGCTACGTGTCGATTGGATTGGATTACAGAATATTTTAATGCCAATCACAATAACTTGTCACTGATGTAGTTTACATTTCATACTCAAATCTGAAGCGCATGTAAACTTAAAGTAAATTTTTTCTAAAAAGATATTTGCACGTCAGAGTAATTATGTTACTTATCAGGACTTGCCTATACATATCATGCATTATTTTTTCCATTCGGTAATTTTTGGTTCGCTGTGCATATAAATCTTCTATTTCAGCACTAGTGTCTTGCTTGCATCTGAGACGTGTCTGACTTCATGTACATTCTGACAGCTGCAGAATTCGTGCACAAAGGCAGAGCAGCAACAGCTTATTGGGCACGTGTACTCATCTTCTCTTTGTAAATCACTGATGTTCAGGGTGATCAGATGAAATTGTGTTGAGGGGTGAGTTGTGTCAAAACAAGACCATATAGACATTGTGTGGCTTGTCCTGAAATAGCCTAAGACTAGGAGAATGTTCAACTGAAATACAGTGAAATCTCGATATAAATAACTTCAGGGAACCGTGGTAAATTGTTTATTATTCTGAAAGATTGTTACAGTGAAAGTCCCAAAATTAACCATCTCGCCAATCGACACATCGGTTCATAAGTTGTCACCACATGAGCTATACATGAAAACGTCGCTGTTGGCTATCAGCGAGCACTGTTGCTATTTTCCATAGATTCGGCCGCCATGCACCACCAAAGCACCGTATAATAAGAGTGACACACATGAAACAGACGCTGATGCTGAGAAAACTACCGACAAAAAGGTAGCTCCATGTTGCCTCCGAAGCGCAATGTTTCTTGCTTTTTGTTTGTTTTTCACATTTCTCGCAGTGGACACCGCAACTGTCTCGCTCAAGGCGGACACCTGAACTAAGTCAAAGCGCATGCGCGCGTAAATGACACCGTCTGGAAAGTGCTAAGTGCGACCACGTGGCATCCCCGCAAGCGGAGGTTACGTTACACCACGTGTGTAGCTAGTATGGCCACAGTAAGAAGCACAAAAGAAAGGGGCATGTGCAGAAAGAAGGGTAAAAGAAGGAAGAGATGGGCCTCCGTTGCTAGGCAACACTTTTCTGGGCGGAGCATGTACTCGCAAAACCTGATGTGTTGTTGCCTTTGCACACCCGCATTCTCTTTTTCCTGGGCGCCATCTCAGGCTTTCCAAACCCATTGCGCCGCGACATCTGCTCTCTGCGCCTTGTCTGCTAGCCTATTGTTTCGGCTGCTGTGAAGGATACATGGAAATCTAAGAATCTCCAGATTTTGAAATATTATTCTGTAGTACTGAGGCAGGGAAGCTGAATAACGATCGTTATTCTAAAAAGTTCGGCATTCTGAAGTTTATTGTACTGAAATAATTTTACATTGAAGCTATAAGAAGTGAGCTAGGGATTTCTGAAAAGTTCATTAATCTGAAAAGTTTGTTAATGTGGTGTTCATAGTAACGAGGCTTTACTGTATACCATTTAGAAGTGTACTTTGTTTGAGTTGGAGATGTACTTTGCAGATTTTATTTCTAGTCATGTTTTGAGAGGCACCTGAACTTTTTAGAAGCATTGGTTAAATTGTGCCAAAAACTCATTTTCATTGTTGGTTATGAAATTATTTTTTTGCTAAATATTTTAATGATTTTTAGATATCTTTCCATGTTTCCAGAGAGACCTGTGTTCTTAGAAGGACCTTGAAACACTTTTGTTTGAAACCTAGAAATGCATTTGATCTTTAAATACAGTATTTCAGAAATGCAGGAAAAAGTGCTTCATTGTATTCAGCAGAAGTAGAGTTATTGGCAATCAAAGATTGCCACTGATCTGCTTTATGGTTCTCCTGCTTCTTATTCAAGGCCTTGCACTGCAAAGGCTATGGTGGAGTGGGGCTGTGCCCACAACACTCCACCTACTGAACATCACTGTGGCGTGCAGTCCAAATTTGATTTTGGGTGTTCACATAAGATGCCACTGTACTTCTGATTTTAGTGCCTACGAAGCCTACGAAGCTCCGAACTTGTAGGCTATCCCTCAACTTGTAGGCTATCCTTCAACTTATGTTTGAGTTCATGGTGTCTTCACAGGTGTCTCATCCCTTTTCTGTTCTGCACTGTACTAGATAGCTGCATGCAGCTTTGTTTTCTTGCATTGAGTGTCGTGAGTAGCATATTTCCTTTCGCACCTATCTTACGGCAATCACACAATTTCTGAGGATTGAATGAAACGTGTTTGCGTTCACTTGTGAGTATGACGGCAGTGCGCACCTAGGCTAAGCAATGGATGCTGCACTTCGGGCTCGCGTTGAAAGGATTCCCAAGATTACGAGCTTTGTTCACGGCCTCTGGATAAGGCAAAATAATTTGCAGCCTGCCGTGTCAGACGCGTAGCAGTGGGAGTGAGTGTGACTGCGGCAGTTGCATTCGCAGCAGCTTAGCTTAAGGCCTGAATGGCAATTGGAAGCATTGGCTTCCATGGGCGACGGCATTCCTGGCACTTTTTCGAAGCACATTCCCGACAACCATCTTCATGCGGTGGTGGCGCAGCTGATCATGCCATTTTTTATGCACGTGCAACTCGGGAAGCAGATGGACTGTTCCACTCGGATGTTGGTGCTCAGGTTGGCTAGCCACGCGCGTGGAGCCGTGTCACCCACAGAGAACAATCTGAGGATGTGGTTGTCCTCAGTGAGCCGCAGCAAGCTCAGTGAGCGGGCCCTTTGCAGCGCCCTGTAGCAGCCATGGTATTTACACTACGCAGCAGACACAGCTACATGCAACCGTAGTGGCTAACTGTGGTTGTGGTGCCAATACAGTGCAATGTTTGCTATGTGCACGACAGGGCTGGAGTGTGAGCTCATGCTCATGTGCTCCAGTCTGGCCATGCTACATCATGCAGACCAGCTTTGTCCTGCACCAGCTTGACTGATGAATAGTAGCCACTAGAGTATTGGAACGAAATGCTTTTCTTTCTAGTTTTAGTTTCATTCCACTAAAAAATGTTTCGTTCCAGTTCTACTCCGGACCAAAAAAATATATATAAATAAATAATCCGTAATGGTTTATAACAGTTTTGGTTCACATGACAAAATTTTCAAAGCAATGTAGCAATAAAAACTGTATTTATTTTCCTCAATAAATGAGTTATGACTTCTGAAATCTTGCTCAGTGCCTTGAGTCAAGGGTACTGAGCACAAACTCGGAAGCAGCACGTCATCGAGCAAACTCGCTGAAATGTGAGACCACTGTTCTGATAAAACGGACTTAAACGAACATAAACGAACGATAAAACTTCGGTAACAACACGTTTTGCCCATAGAAAACAAACAATAAGCTCTTCAGCCTGGAAGCTCTATGTTTTTCTGTGATGCTGATCTGCTATTGCACCAAGCAGAGGCTTAGGTTAGTGGAGCGCTTGACCAGCTATCGCTCACACTATCTCTTCCTGAGATATGTTCTTACGCAGACCCCTGAGATACGCGCTAATGCGGACGCTGCCTGAAGTCAATTGTTTCAGAATGCCAACTTTTCCCTTGAACCGAAAACCAATAAAAGATAATTGGTTTCACTCTGAAACAAAATAATAATGTTTCGATTTACGTTTCGTTCCATTCAAAAATGCATATATATTTTTTTCGTTTTTCATTTTCGTTCTGTTCCGACACACTGGTAGCCACATCAAAATTATGCATTTTCAAGCTCGCTACAAAGCGATTTCTGCCAAATCATCTAGCCAGGACTGAGTGCTCGCTGGCAAGCATAACGGTTAAGTACTCAAAACTAATCGAAATTAGCGAGACCCGATGGCTATGGCACTGATAAGCAGTGCGGCCAAAGTTCCAACCTACGCAGGCAGGCACTGCTGAGTGTGCTCGAGTAGACGACAGTTGGCTTCTTTCGGAAGTACGCAATTCCTATAGAAATTTCAAATGCAGATTTTCCCTTACTTGAGCCTGCTTAGTATAACTGCATCAATAAATATACACAGGATGGGAGGAGTCTCCACAATATCGGTGGTGCATCAAGGGCAGACGGCCAATGGACTTCCTGTTTGGTACGGGGAAATTGCAAAATTGGAAGAGGTGGCGATCGCTATGTTGGCTTCGCATCCTAGTTCCGAATACATCATTACAGACATGCAAACTGCGTACAGAAATTACACGCGGGGCCGAATTGCACCGCTAGCTTGCAGGATCCTCGAACAATCTGAGGTCTTCGCTTCGCGCAAAGAGCTGATTTGGGTGCCAGGTCTCGAGAGTGTAGAGGGGTATGACTGTGCACATGCTGCCGCCTGAGCTTTTCTCCCTCGGGGTCCCTCCTCCTCCCTCCCCGAAGACTCGGACTTCCCAGTGCCATTAATAACTTATGCAGATGTATTACAGCACTTGTGCTTATCACGACGAAAATACCCGGGCCCGACCAAGGGATTAGATAAATAGGAAGAATGTATTTTACGAAGATTACAAACCATGTCATTTAAACCCAGTCAAGCTACATGCTATTGAGCCACAATCCTTTTCGGCCGAGTGTAAATTCTGTGGGCAGAAAGCAGATTTGTACCGTATGGTATGGGCCTGCCAGGCTAATAGTGCCTTAGAAACTATACGACAGCCAATATGGGAAGCATGGGAGGCAGCCCTGTCCAGCTTAACCCCCGAGGACCAGCGAGCCATCGTGGAAAGAGCTAGGGCGGCGGCCTTAGCCAACGGAATTCAGGAATAAGAATCTGACCACCCTTCTGCTAACTCCCCTCTCCTTTTCCTTTCAATAAAACGTTTTCACCATCATCAACTCTCTCCTTACCGTGCCCTTTGGTCCTCGTTAGCCTGCTAACAGTGATTTTGAGCACCATTTTCGAGCCCTTCCGCACCACTCATGGGCACACTGTGCCATCATACCTAAAGTAGTGTTAGTCTCGTTTCCTGTGTAGCTTGTTCTTGTTCCATGTGGCAGCGATTCTTGAACAGGTTTTAGAAACACAGGAGCTCAAAAGAGAAAATGGTCACCTCTGCAAGCGTCATGCAACCTACGAAACATTCCAAATCTCACAATTCTGCTGTGTCTGTAGTTGATTTTTTCGATGGCCTGAGCAGCAGTGAGCTCCAGGCCAGCAGCGAGTTCCGGTGGATGCTGGGCTTTTTGTCTATTCACCGCAAGCTTGGGCTTCTCTAATTGTCTCTACTCTCAAGCCATTTAGCACCAGCCAGCTGAAAATAAATACAAATTTTTAATTGCAAGAAGTCCTATAATGACCACAAAACTCAAGATAAAAAATTTACTTTGACTTGCAAAGCCCCTTTGTCTACTTTGCCACATGGCACGCCCCCTAGTACAGGGTTTCCAGCTGATGTTTTGTAACAGGAGCACTGTTCAAGACAAAATTCTGATTTCTTTACAAATAGTGGCTATCAGATAGCGAAACATATTGTACATTTGAAGCATTTTTAGCATTTTCTTTTTTAGTTAAGCGCCAACATATCTTTACAAGTTTTGTTCATTTTTATTCTACAATTTTATTTTTGGTAATTACAATTTTTTTGTTACCACATAGAACTCATTTGTAAAATTTCTAGGCCTGAAAAGTGAATTTATTTGGCTTTCTTTTCATGCATTGCATAAAATTTTAAGTGCAATTATTTCTTCTGCTAAAGAATGTAGTGTAACCTCCAAAAAGAGGCCATTTTTCTTATGGTAAGGAGGAGTAAACATTGTGCAACCAGCATTTCTCTGAGAAATGCTATGTACCTTTCAGCAGACCATTGTGCTCCTGGGAGGAAAGTACCATGCACGCAGCTAAAGACACGAAATGCACACAATATTGCTCCAATTTGCTGTGTTATTGCTGTGTAGCAAAGGTGTACCTTAGAAAGTATACATTTAGAAATGTACATATTGCCACTTCTCTTTTTTTTTTCCCCTTCAAACTTGCGTGACAGCACGTATGTATCACAAAATTTTTGTGATGATTCAGTCTGCAATACCGTACATACATTAAGAGCTGTACTTCAGTAAAATCAGCCCAGTTGCGCCTTTTGCACTGCTGCAGGTTTGAGCTGCATGTACAAGACAGATATGAGAGGGGTGCTGGTGTCTACTTTCGGCACCAAGGGCAAGGATCGTGGCCAGATATTCGAGCCATCTGGTGTGAGTGCTACGGAACGCTGCATTTTTATTGGAGACAGCAAGAACAACCGAGTGCAGGTTAGTGCTTGACCAGCATAATTAGCATTGCGTAAACAAGAACACCACTGTTTTACTCCCTGATAAACAATCCCATGCAATCATATGGGGAGCTGAAGGCACGGCTGTGTATGCTGTACAGGTGACTTCCGTTGATTAGACTCCAGTTAATTAATATTTTGGTTAATTTGATCCCAACTAAAGGTCCTGGCTGGTGGCCGCGCATTTCTATGGGCGAAACTTTAATTATTTCGAACTCAGTATTGACCTTTGCCACTTAATTCGAACTTGACCAGTCAGCATGATTGCACCTGACCCCTATGGTGACAATAGCGACCCCTTCAGTGGTACCGTCTGTCTTGGCAGAGCTTAGGGGAAGGTGAATGTATTGAACACATGTAAGAAAATCTGTCAAAAATGGCTATTTTCGACCTGCCCTAGGAAGATTTTGAGACAGTAAGCATAGCTGACACTGTCCGATTACGGTATTTAAGTTACTCTAATTTGCATCATTTTTTAAAAAAGAAAGTTGGGTTGAAAATTGTTTGCACGGTGCAATCAGACAATCACCTTTGCAGCGGTTGTATGCTTTATTGCATAACACGTGTGTATTGCGGCGAAGCTGACTGTAAGGAACCACATGACAAAGCTGACTTTAGAAACAGACCACCATTGTGCAATGCATATTAGACACCCATTTTTCTTGTTAGAAAATCAGGTGCACGTTAGTATTTCCACTTTGTGTAGGAGCCTTAAGAGGAAGCTTTAGCTCGAGTGCTCCTATTTAAATACATGTAAAAGGAGAATTCGTTTTTCTCGGCAACCACTACACCAAATTTGACGAGGTTTGTTGCATTTAAGAGACAAACCTAAAATCTAGGGACTGTTGGTTTCGAATTTTTGAGTTAGGTCGTCAATTTTTTATTAAAAATTGGCAAAAATCATAAATTTTCAAAAAACGAAACTATCAAGTTTACAACTCTGTAACTCAACCACTAAGAATGATAATACAATTCTGTGAATTGCATCTAATAGTACGTTTAATGCGGACAAAATTGATATGTTACACATGAATATAACAAAATTTATACATAGAGAAATACAACTTTTGCAAAACCATTGTAACCAACGTAACAAATTCACGTAAGATGTAAAATATCATATTGAATTTGTCCGCTTTGAATGATCTAATGGATGCCGTTTACAGAACCGCGATATCTGTTCTTGATGCAGAGCTATGAATTTGTAAACTTCGTGCTTCTATTTTTTTCAAACGGTCAAATATTTGAAAATCTTTTTAAGAAAATTCAAGTTCTAAATCGAAATTCGGCTTCCAACAGTCACTAGAATTTAACTTTCTCTTTCAAATGCAACAAATTTCATCAAAATCGGTCCAGGGGCTATCTCATAAAAACGTTTTTGCGTTTTACATGTATTTGAATAGGCCGCGTCGGAGTTGGGCCCGAGCTAAAGCTTCCTCTTAATGTCATTTCCACAATAAATTTCTACTTTGAACTCGTAGAAAGCAGGCGCGCGTTTGATTCGGGGTATGTTAGTCGGGCAAATATTGCCACGTGAATCAGCGATGTGTTCGGTCATCTTTCCTGCATTTTTTGTTTAATTCGACCCGCCAAATAATTAAATAAATTTTGTCAGTCCCATCAGGGTCAAACGGAAGTCGACTGTAATATACAGCTGCCTGTGCTGCCCCACTTCCCTGTGTCATTAGTTCCAATTGCGCCAATCTGTGCTCTCCTAAATTTGTTGCTCCATACTGCTCCAAAATGGTCTTTTTTACAGAACTTGCACCATTGCTTTGCCATGACATAATTTTGGCAGTGCAAAAGTTAGGAAACTATCGCACAATGTGCTATGTCCAGAACACAGTGTCTATGAGATGTTTCCAGCTCCACAATCGCATCCAGCAATCTCAGTACCAAAAAAAAGCCACTCTTACTGTTAGAAGAAGCTTGGTAAGCCAGACCAAAAACAAAATATGTGTCAAAGCCACCTTGAAGTTCCTGCTTTAGCTCTCCGTGATATCATGGATTTCGACTGCTTGAACCTAGTTAACCATTTATTCATGAAGTTATACTACATGGTATTATAGAAGAGCCAAATACTGTTAGAGCCAAAATACTATTAGAGGAGGAGCACAAATTGCCACGTACACAGAGGAAAGTAAAAGGACGAGAGCCACCACTTCGAAAACTAAGTCGTTGGTTGAAGGAAAGAGAGGAACACAAATCACTGTAGAAGTGAATTGTAGGAGTACCTCTTGTTGGGCTAGTTCGTAATGCATAGCTTTTAGAATAGGAGCGCAAATAAACACATATACAGACTAAGAATACAAGTGCCACCATGTAGAAAGCTAAGTCGTTAGTTCAAATGTGTGTTAATTTGCACTCTTTTCCTAATAGCTTTGCGTCACCAACTAGCCCAACAAGATGTACTCCTACGATTTCTTAATTTTCAAATTTAAAAAACCTTTACTGAACCACAAAGGACCAAATGCAAAAAAAGTACTTTGAAATTAGTGATGTCGTACTGACGTACCGGCGCATTGTTTTCGGTGCAAACTTTAACAAGATAACTGTGACCCTCATTTTCTCTTCTGATAATCCACTTATTGGAGCAAAATTGAAGGAAACAGTTTTTTTTTCATCAAACTAAACTGATTTAGTGCTTCTCTTTGATGTCCCTTTAATGTTTGTTAACTTGTGGGTTTCATGCAGCGTTGCTGGCAGCAGATTGTTTTCAGTGTAGGTTTGCTGCTGCTAATGTCACATTTCATGGTGTACCATGATATTCCTAGTTTTTTTGAGCAAATGATTATGTAATAAATTAAAGAGAAGTCTGAAGAAAATTTTGTTGCTGTATGCATGCTTGCAAGGAAATCTTGTGCCTTCTGCAAACACAGGTGTAAATGCTCCAAAAGAAGGTTTTGCCAGCTCCGACAGCTGCTCCAAGATGAAGTGTATTCTCGCCCCTGCTCTGTGCTTTCCCGACCTCAAAGCACTGTGTTGAAAATGTGGTACTAGTGCCAGCGGCTCAGACAAAGAGCAATTTGTAGATAAAGTTGATCTTGCTCTTTTTGTTTTATTAGTACGCTTTTAATACTTGCCAGCTTAAAAAGCCACGAGGTTTGCCAAATACCCGCCATGGTGGCTTAGCGGCTATGGTGTTGGGCTGCTAAGCACGAGGTCGCGGGATCAAATCCTGACACACGGCATCCGCATGTTAAGGCTGAAATGCAAAAATGCCTGTGACCCGTGCATTGGAGCCACGTTAAAGATCCTCAGGTGGTCAGAATTAATCCAGAGCCCCTCCCACTACAGCATGCCTCATAATCAGATCGGGGTTTTGGCACGTAAAACCCAATCATTTAATTTGAATCTTTAATGTTTGCCCAAGAAATTTACTTGCCGCACAGGCCTGCAGTGAGCGTAAGTACTTTCCCTAGTGTACTCCCAAACGCTCCACACTAGGCTAATTTTAAAGGCGGTGAAATCATTCATGTATGCATGCTCAGATAATGTGAAAACGATGTTGCCCATAGCACCTATTTGTTGTAAAAATTGGGACGCATTGCGAGCTTTTATTGTGCATTTTCCATCAGTCACCCACTTGCAGTCAGAGTCGAACTGCTAGCGGTGTTTAGCTTGGTGCTCAGAGAGATAAATAGCCTGAAGCAGCAAGGTCTGAACTTTCAATGTGCAACCAAGGAGAGGCCTCACCGCAAATTTTTTCGCCTCGCAGTGGTTGTAATGTCTATTTCATTAAGCCATGAATGTGGAAACGAAAACGGAAAGTGCATGTACACTCGCCCACAAAATTTTACGGGGAACGCGAGCGTGTGGCCAAACAGCCCTCCTCCCCCTTTAGCGGCGCACCCTTGGTGACGAGACCGACGCCTGCTCGCATGCATGTCCCTCCGAGACCGCAAGCATGCATGTTTCCACGCTTCCTCCTTGCATGCTGGCGATATCCAAATGTAGCCGCGAGGTGCCTCTCTTGCGATTGGCGCTGTGGCGGCTTCGATGGGCAAAACTTCGTTCATACGACGGAAATCAAGAGTTCATTTTCGTCTTGCCTGTCTCCTTCTATGGAGCGCGTTTTCTGCCACGTTCTTCTGCCCGAGAATGCCCCGTTCGTGGAAAGAAACAAGCAACGAAGAGTGGCCACGGAAAGGTGCAGTGCAGAAAAAAAAAGAGACTTGTTGCATTCGCCACTGCGCCTTATGCGTCAGCGCTCGTGACTCGACAAAATGCGGCCACAGCAGCGCGCACAAGCTCACGCTTCACATAGTTTTGCCCATCGAAGCCGCCACAGCACATATCGCAAGAGGGGCACCTCGCAGCTGCATTAGGATATTGCCGGCGTGCAAGGAGGAAATGCAGAAACATACACGCTTGCAGTCTCAGAGGGTCGCGCATGTGTGCAGGCATTGGTCTCGACACCAAGGGTGCGCTGCTAGAAGGGGAGGAGGGTCGTTTCGCCACGCGCTCGCGTGCCCCGCAATATTTTGTGAGCGAGTGTATATGTTTGTGCCAATCGAGTGATAAGTGTAAAGTACTCGCACTGCAAACCTGATCGATTTGATAAAGTACCACAAATGACCTATTTTGCTGTGGTTAGTAACGCATGCATTGGAAATGCCAATAAGTGGATTCACTACAGCTTTCAAGCATGCCCAGTCATTCACTGCATGAATGACAATGCATGAAGGCCAGAGTGTCAATACCCTAACTGCTTCCATGGGGGAACAGCATGCTTGTCAATTTGCAAAATAATTAACAATGGTCAGAAACACAGTAGTTTACAGAGCATTCTTTGACAAGTCATTGTTCGAACTATCGGAAGAGTGCCTGCAGCATGAGAAGCAACCATCTAACCAAACACGAACAAAGCTGCAGCTTTGCTGTCTTACCATCGTCAAGTGGAACCTGCTGATATGCAATACGCGGAAATTACTCGTACGCTAGAGCTGCACCGAAGAGCCTGGGCATTGGTGTGAAACAAAAATTTTAAGAAACGAAACTGTGTGTGCTGTAGCGTTCAACTAAAATTTCAGTTTGTCTTCGATCATCAAACACAATGAGTGGTGGGATGAAAACGGGAATTTCACTTGGCGTAACTGTTTCCCCTCCCTTGTGTTCAAATACTAATAGTATTTCTTCACCTAACCCATTGAGAGTAAATATTTTTTTGCCGAATGGTATCGCCCAAAGTTGTTCTTTTTTATTGCAGATTTAAATCTTCAGAAGGACTTTGAAAAAAATCTACTGTGATTTTCTTAGTGGCCATAAAGTGCCAAAACATATTTTGCATAGGTAAACATTCTTTGTTTATTCATGAATACAGATGGGTTTGCGTAAATACTGTTAGCATTATTCATACGCTTCATATTCTCACCTGTACATACTCATCACCGTTTTGGGGCCTGGTGGTGGGGCTCTCACTTGAGAGAATAAAGAAGAGACTGGCTGCCTAAACCTCGTCTCACAAGTGGTGGAGTGTGCTGTCTGGTTCCTTCGCCCCCTCGCTCGTGGTCTCTCTCCAGCTTCACCTACTCTACATCCCTGGAGCTCCGCTCGGGTCGGTTCAAGTTACCCATTAGATTGAATTATGGGAGATGTAATTATCGGAAACTTACTGTATGTGGTAGACACAAGAAAGTGGAAAACGGCATTCTTTCGCACTCTCCGAAGTTAGTTCTATAGCAAATGTAAGGCCATTTTTTAAAAACTGTTTGCCCTCCAAAAAAAATCACCTATGATTACGATACTCCCTAATGCGAAATTTAGGTGCAGCTGTATATCTGTTTTCTTTTCACGATATATTGACTGGTGCAGACAATCTGTCGCACATTGCAAACGGAGCAAAGTGTGCCACTACTGCCTCGCTAATTGTGATGTGTGGGTGCGATTCACAGCAGCTACCGCAGACAGACGTTCATTCGTGCAGTGGTTTGTTTCCATGCAGACGACACATGCTATTCTGGCGCCATCTCGTAGCCATCGTCGCTGCAAAGCCTGTTGCGCATGGTGGCACTGTGCTTCTCATGCTTTCGCGATACCCTCCTCCTCCGCTTTGCACCTCATAGTTCCGCCGCACCCTTGTCCTGCATTTTCCTCCTTGCGCTCTCTTCACTATCCCCATCTTTCATCTCCGTGTTTGCTTTTAGTATCTATCGCTGTGCTCATTCACTCGGTTACGAGGTAGGATGCCGATGCTGATGCTCTCCGCAGGAACGGGCACCTAGGAGCTGCCCCCTAAACCTTTACCCTTTGCCCGTCTTTCACTGAAGTTGCATTTGCTTACTTCATTAAGCTGCTCCAGATTTAGAGTGTACTGTTCCAAATTGAAATTTGTGACTCCAAAAATGTTTAAGCCACCAGATATCCTGATGATGCTGAGATTCTGTGGGCCTTCTTTTTTAGAATAGAGTTCCAATCTTTAGTTAGCATTGTGTTCTTGCAGCTCCATTATAACTGAAAAAAAAAAGCACGTAACATGAAAAATCAATAAAATACTATTACCACATGTCATATCATAAGAAGTTAACAAAGACACGAAGGACAGCATAGGGGAAATTACATGTACTTCTTAATTGAATTTATTTATTTAAAATAAATAAATAAATAAAATAGAAGAAATGGTAAATAATGGAAGTGAAAGTGGAGGAAAAAAAACTGCCCGCAGATGGGGCACGAACCCACATCTTCACATTACTTGTGCAATTGACATACTGCGGTGCCGTTTTCCCATCCGCTTTCTGGGGTATAGCATATGTTTATCTACTAGAACTAAACCTAAAAGTGTGAGCCAGCGCCACACCTCATGGCCTTGACGGCGGAGGTGTGGCGCTTGGCAAAAGCATCGCACGAGTATTGCAAAGACATTGGTTTGTGCCCCACCTGCAGCCAATTGTTTTTCCATCCACTTTCATTTTCATTAATTCATCATTTCTTTAATTCAATTAATGTACATGTAATTTCCCCTCTGCTGTCCGTGGTGAAATTGTTTGTTGGCTTCGTATGATATAACTAATAAAAACCGGGCCCTCGGTTTTCTTTCTTTTCGTTCAGAGTCGCAAGTGAGCTATTTCTCTCTTTACCTGATGAAATACTGCTTACTCTACAGACAAAGCTCTGTCGATTTGAGAACGATCGAGTGCATTGTACTAAACTTTTCTGAGGTGGAGAATGAACAGCCATGTTAATGCATGTTCTGTATGACTGAAAATGCTGTCACTTTGCAGTGTGCTTTTACAGCATATTCTGTACGTAGATCTTTTCAAAAGGAATTTGCAGCTTGAACCACTTGCAACATATTGAAGTCATACTTTTATCAAATGTAATTGCTGATGCTAAGAGGTGCCGTTTAGCTTTTGATGTATTATGAACCACATTCCCATATAAAGGGTGGTGCATAAAATATGAATGTTGTTGTAAAGGCAGCACACTTGTGGGTGCAGGCATTAACACAAAGACAATCATGAGTGCGTTTGTTTATCTTTTTTCATATTTGTGTCCTCAAGCGTACTGCTCTTTAATTTGGCCACCAAAACCTCCTCGGCAAGATTAACCGTCATCTTCTATTAGCTATATTACAGTTTTACATTATTTTGTTACAAACGAAATTATTAAAGCAGCTGGGAATGCATGTTAAGACTTTATTTTCTCCCATGGTCATCTTTATGATTTGCAGTAGTGGCGGGAAGAAACTTGCAGGCCCGAATCACAACCTTGTGTCACTCATGCCAGTCGTGAAGGTGTGAAAATAACTGAGCCACTGCACATAGGTTGTTGTTGTGATAGAGTAGCTTGCTGACCAGCCTAGCATTTCATTAATGACAAGAAGAACTGAAGGCCCTGAATTTTGTTAGCCTCAACCATGTGAAGCCAATAGACAATAAAGGGATGGAAGTATTAGGGGAAATTAACCGATTTTTAATTAAAATTAGAAATTGGAACAAAAAAGGAAATGAAAGTGGACAAAAAGATAATTTGCTGCCAGTGGGATCCAAACCCACACCTTCTGCATTATGTGCATGATGCTCTACAACTTGAGCTCCGGGCAGCAACCACCCCCTTATTCACTTTTTTTGGGTATTTATGTATGTTTACTAGCTCTGGTCCTGAGACTGTTAGCCAGCACCATGCGCCACTAATGGCCATGGTAGCAGATGTGACATGTCGATTTTCAACCACAGGCATCACGCAGAAGTACGGGAACATTATGTGCAGGCAGATAGCCAATAGGCCCTCATATCCTACCCAGAAGCATCGAAGCGGTCGGAGTCAAGACCTTTGGTATGCAAAGAATTAAATAACTAAATTCCGGTGTGTGGTGTGCTGAACCACGATCTGATTATGAGGAATGCTGTAGTGGGGGGACTTTGAATTAATTTTTTATCGCCTAAAGTTCTCAAACATGCACCCAATGCATGGTGCACGGGCGTTTCTGCATTTTGCCCCCATGAAATATGCAGTGAATGACAAGGACCAGACCTTATTTATAAAAATAATTTATTAAGGGCCTTGACACCTTGGCAGCCTCTTGTGTAAACTACCCTGTTCATTAAATGGTTGTTGAGTTCAGTGGTTGTTGAAGATGACTTCATGCAAGCTGTGGAGCCCTATTGAGTTTTTTGGCCATTGGCTGGAAGACCGTCAAAAATGTATATGTGATGCAGGTATAATAAACCTCAAGTTCTTGTGCATTCCTTCATTCACTCTGCCTCAACTGCTATTGGGCCATTGGGCACATGCAACTGGGCACGTGTATGCCACTAGGTGGCCGCCGGATAAACAAGAGACGAGAAGTGAAGATGTCGACAACGGAAAATTGAAGAATTCAGCTTCAGTAAAGTAATAAAGGTGGCATCAAGTGTGGAGAAAGAAGTGAAGTGAACAGAATGGGACTAGAGCGTGCATTGAGTGAGGAGTTGCAGTGAGGAGTTGCAGAGAAGGGAAGATGATGTCGGCAACAGAAAATGGAAAAATTCGGCTACACAGAAGTGAAGAATTTAGCAATACAGTGTGTTACTGCAATGCTTGAATGCTAATTGCATTAATGTTGACACTCATCACCGACATGGGTTCTGCCATAATTTTTTTTCTTTGGGCTCCTGTTGCCCTCTTGCTCACTTATGCTAATGACCCATCCTTACAGATATGGTCTATTCATTCATTGCATACTTTGATTGCCCTTGAGGCAACAGAAGGGTCAGTGGCATTTACAGCGGCCCTGCTTTCTGTGGTTGAAATGAGCCCAAGCCTTTGCTGCACTAGACAGAGTTTGTGACGCAAAGTACTGTCAAACCTCGGTATAATAAACATGGATATAACAAAGTAAATATAAAACATTTCTCGTCCATATCCGCATTGTGTAGGGAATATGCAGTTATAACGAATGTCGTAATAAGGAATATATTTTCGTGTCAAATCCAACTTTGATTTAATGAGATTCAACTGTGTAGTCATCCTCACACATGCTAAAGGGACACTGAAGAGGAGCACTCATTCAGTTCACCTTGAATAAGCATTCTTTCAGCTATCTATTTTTGTTAATTTAGTGTTTAGGAGGTTCGTTATAAAAGAGGAAATAAAGCTCAGCATTGCATTCTTTTTGTTTTCCCCATTTTGTGCTGAAGCTCTCCTGACATGGTATCAGTCAACGGTCACTGATCATGAAGTAGCCTATTCATTTATATTCGGGCTGTTATGGCTCAGCAAAAGCTTTTGAAAGTTCAGTCTTTGACCCTTTAGGAATACGATGTTGTCCATCCTACCCGATAAAAAAAAATTAAATATGCCCAAGCAGATGGCATCAAAATCCATAACCTCACTGCGAACTGGCGCAGAAACGTCACTGCGTGGTCGCCGCCTGTCTTTCGTTTTATCTTCTTTTCTGGCTTACTGAGCTTCTGCTCATGGTGACAGTAGCTTTGCTATGGCACTGCAGAAGGGTAGTTTAAACGAATACAGCTCAAATTAGTCTTTTTAGGGTTCCGTCATGAGGGACATTCATAAATTTTTTTAAATGAAGCTTGTATTGTCTCACAAGTGGTATTGTTGTGGTCAAGCAAAGAAAGAAAAGCCTGTTGCTCCCCGAGCAGAGCAGCTGCAGGAAAGTGATGAGTTGACAGTTGCGCCGGCGCCGGAGCGCAAGTCATTAGCAAAGATTCCAGCTGTATAGGTGCGTGCTCACGTCATGCATGCAACCAGTCAGAGCTGGTTCGCTTCCACCGGGGAGGAAAAGGGCAACAAAAAATTTTATGAGCACTGCGCCGGCTTCATTTCCGTTCAATTCAGTTTTGGAAAACGGATGGGACGCCCGTGCGTTATGCGTTCCTTCGAGAAACGGGCAGCCTACGACGAGCGGCCGCGAGAACTCGTTCATGAAAGGTCTCGCCGTCAGCGCACCGATCTATCCTTTAAGGGCTAACATAATTAAGTATGGTCTGACATAGCATGAGTGCGCGCACACATTACATCACGTTGGCGAGAACAACAGCAACTATAGTTCGACCTATAGTTCGACATACTGGCACAGCCAGCATAACCGGGCATAGCCAATGCGCTTCGACGTGCCCGATGTCAAGCGACACTCACCCAAGCGCCGATAATGTCGAACTGTAAGCGTGCCTTTAGACCCAACCGAGCCCAGGCAATTGGACAGCAACGAGAAGATGACCCCGCACTGAGGGAGTGAGAGGCCAAGGCAATACGGCACTGTTACCTGTGGGTTACTTAACTGTGACGAAGGTCGGGTGCATGCAAGACAAGCTTCGCTTACCCCCATTTTCTAGTAGGGGAAGGGTAGGTCATTCTTTTATTATGTATTGCCATGAAAGAACACAGAGATTAAGATTGGGTGGGAGTTTAATCTGAGCCCGCTGTCATGTTAACGGGCAACATTATTCATTCAGCAATTGGCTGTTGGTCAACGAGTACTAGGGCCTCAACTTGTGCATAAATTTGCAGTTGACCATCAAACAATGGTCGGCCGCATCATTTTTGTTGTCGTGGCTTGTTTGACCTCATTAAAATCTTCGGCACTGTTTCGCAACAGTCATAAGCTGGGACATTGTCTGCACACACAAACACCAGTTTGGCACTGCTGATGGTGTTCACTGCTTGTGCTTCAACCAACTTTCCTGTATATGCTCTGCAATATTCGCTTAGTTGTCCTAGGGGTATTTGATATATATATATATATATATATATATATATATATATATATATATATATATATATATATATATATATATATATATATATGTGTGTGTGTGTCATCATCAGTCTGATTACACCCACTGCAGAGCAAAGGCCTCTCCCATACTTCTCCAACTACCCCGGTCATGTACTAATTGTGGCCATGTTGTCCCTGCAAACTTCTTAATCTCATCCGCCCACTTAACTTTCTGCCGCCCTCTGCTACGCTTCCCTTCCCTTGGAATCGATTCTGTAACTCTTAATGACCATCGGTTATCTTCCTTCCTCACTACGTGTCCTGCCCATGCCCATTTCTTTTTCTTGATTTCAACTAAGATATCATTAACTTGCGTTTGTTCCCTCATCCAATCTGCTCTTTTCTTATCCCTTAACGTTACACCTATCATTCTTCTTTCCATAGCTCGTTGCGTCGTCCTCAATTTAAGTAGAACCCTTTTCGTAAGCCTCCAGGTTTCTGCCCCGTACGGGAGTACTGGTAAGACACAGCTGGGGGGGGGGGGGGGGGTGTTATAAACTTTTCTCTTGAGGGATAATGGCAACCTGCTGTTCATGATCTGAGAATGCCTGCCAAACGCACCCCAGCCTATTCTTATTCTTCTGATTTTTAGTCTCATGATCCAGATCCGCAGTCAGTACCTGTCCTAAGTAGATGTATTCCCTCACCACTTCCAGTGTCTCACTACCTATCATAAACTGCTGTTCTCTTCCAAGACTGTTAACCATTACTTTAGTTTTCTGCAGATTAATTTTTAGACCCACCCTTCGGCTTTGCCTCTCCAAGTCAGTGAGCATGCATTGCAGTTGGTCCCCTGAGTTACTAAGCAAGGCAATATCATCAGCGAATCGCAAGTTACTAAGGTATTCTCCATTAACTCTTATCCCCAATTCTCTCCAATCCAGGTCTCTGAATACCTCCTGTAAACACGCTGTGAATAGCATTGGAGAGATCGTATCTCCCTGCCTGACGCCTTTCTTTATTGGGATTTTGTTGCTTTCTTTATGGAGGACTACGGTGGCTGTGGAGCCGCTATAGATATCTTTCAGTATTTTTACATACGGCTTGTCTACACCCTGATTTTGCAATGCCTCCATGACTGCTGAGGTTTCGACTGAATCAAACGCTTTCTCGTAATCAATGAAAGCTATATATAAAGGTTGGTTATATTCCGCACATTTTTCTATCGCCTGATTGATAGTGTGAATATGGTCTATTGTTAGTAGCCTTTACGGAATCCTGCCTGGTCCTTTGGTTGACAGAAGTCTAAGGTGTTCCTGATTCTATTTGCAATTACCTTAGTAAATACTTTGTAGGCAACGGACAGTAAGCTGATCGGTCTATAATTTTTCAAGTCTTTGGAGTCCCCTTTCTTATGGATTAGGATTATGTTAGCGTTTTTCCAAGATTCCGGTACGCTCGAAGTCATGAGGCATTGTGTATACAGGGTGGCCAGTTTCTCTAGAACAATCGGCCCACCATCCTTCAACAAATCTGCTGTTACCTGATCCTCCCCAGCTGCCTTCCCCCTTTGCATAGCTCCCAAGGCTTTCTTTACTTCTTCCGGCGTTACCTGTGGGATTTCGAATTCCTCTAGACTACTCTCTCTTCTATTATCATCGTGGGTGCCACTGGTACTGTATAAATCTCTATAGAACTCCTCAGCCACTTGAACTATCTTATCCATATTAGTAATGATATTGCCGGCTTTGTGTCTTAACGCATGCATCTGATTCTTGCCAATTCCTAGTTTCTTCTTCACTGCTTTTAGGCTTCCTCCGTTTCTGAGAGCATGTTCAATTCTATCCATATTATACTTCCTTATGTCGGCTGTTTTACGCTTGTTGATTAACTTAGAAAGTTCTGCCAGTTCTAGTCTAGCTGTAGGGTTAGAGGCTTTCATACATTGGCGTTTCTTGATCAGATCTTTCGTCTCCTGCGATAGCTTACTGGTATCCTGTCTTAACGGAGTTACCACCAACTTCTGTTGCACACTCCTTAATGATGCCCACAAGATTGTCGTTCATTGCTTCAACACTAAGGTCCTCTTCCTGAGTTAAAGACGAATACCTGTTCTGTAGCTTGATCTGGAATTCCTCTATTTTCCCTCTTACCGCTAACTCATTGATCGGCTTCTTATGTACCAGTTTCTTCCGTTCCGTCCTCAGGTCTAGGCTAATTCGAGTTCTTACCATCCTATGGTCACTGCAGCACACCTTGCTGAGCACGTCCACGTCTTGTATGATGCCAGGGTTAGCACAGGGTATGAAGTCTATTTCATGTCTAGTCTCGCTGTTCGGGCTCCTCCACGTCCACTTTCAGCTATCCCGCTTGCGGAAGAAGGTATTCATTATCCGCATATTATTCTGTTCTGCAAACTCTACTAATAACTCTCCCCTGCTATTCTTAGTGCCTATGCCATATTCCCTCACTGCCTTGTCTCCAGCCTGCTTCTTGCCTACCTTGGCATTGAAGTCACCCATCAGTATAGTGTATGTTGTTCTGACTTTACCCATCGCCGATTGCACGTCTTCATAGAAGCTTTCGACTTCCTGGTCATCATGACTGGATGTAGGGGCGTAGACCTGTACAACCTTCATTTTGTACCTATTATTAAGTTTCACGACAAGACCCTCCACCCTCTCGTTAATGCTATAGAATTCCTGTATGTTACCAGCTATATTCTTATTAATCAGGAATCCGACTCCTAGTTCTCGTCTCTCCGCGAAGCCCCGATAGCACAGGGCGTGCCTGCTTTTCAGCACTGTATATGCTTCTTTTGGCCTCCTAACTTAACTGAGCCCTATTATATCCCATTTACTGCCCTCTAATTCCTCTAATAGCACTGCTAGACTTGCCTCACTAGATAACGTTCTAGCATTAAATGTTGCCAGGTTCATATTCCAATGGCGGCCTGTCCGGAGCCAGGGATTCTTAGCACCCTCTGCTGCGTCGCAGGTCTGACCGCCGCCGTGGTCAGTTGCTTCGCAGCTGCTCGGGACTGAGGACCGGGGTTTGATTGTTGTGTTCATATAGGAGGTTGTGGCCAAGTACTGCACCAGGGTGGCCAATCCTGCTCTGGTGAGGGAGTGTGTTACCGGTTCTGGTCACCGGGATCAGGGCACACTCCAGGCCTGTTTATGCAATTTTATCAACACGCGGATTTTTCTTTCTTTTCTTTTTTAATCCGGTGGAGAATTGCGCGGCACCGGGATTCAAACCACGGACCTCTTGCACGCGAGGCAGGTGTTCTACCTCTATGCCACCGCGGCACCATACATACATACATACATACATACATACATACATACATACATACATACATACATACATACATACATACATACATACATACATACATACATACATACGTACATACATACATACATACATACATAGAGAGAGAGAGAGAGAAATTTCTATATTCCAGAAAAACTGGAGAGACACGGGCTTATTTTCATGCTTATTGTGTACGCCTGTTCAAATTTGTGGTGCGCATAATACAAACTTTATGAGCTCCCCTTGTAGGGTCCACTAAATGGTAAAGCACTAGTTGTTAGCCAGCTAAAATCTGCACTTACCTTATGCTTTTCCTTAATTTACAAAATGTCCAGTCAAAAAGGCTCCCATGTTGCATCGTCCATCAGGACGCAGTTAAAATTATATTTTTTTTTCTTTTTACCACTGTGCGCCACCATGTTTTCCTTTATGCTATTAGAAGCAGGAAAAAGAATGTGGTATTTAAGGGATTTTTATTTGAAACCTGCATTTTTCTAATATTTGTGTTCAGTTAGAAAATGTGACTGCTCAGGCACCCTTAGCAGTGCCAATGGGGCTATGGGCTGACAGTTACCTGAATTTTCTGATTTGAGTTATTTAGTTGTAGTTGGCATTGTTTTCAGCTGCACCTAGAAAAGAACAGTTGTTAACAATATTTTCAATAATGGTTGATTTGCTTCAAATGCCTTTAGCAGTGAAAGCTAGCACTGTTTTCTACTTTTATAAGGATGGCTTAAAACAATGCTACCTGCAACTGCTAACGGCATTATTTAAAGAACCTAACAAAAAAACTTTTTTGGGGCTATCGGCTAGATGCTGGAGGGTCTGTAACAAAAATTGAACAAAGTGTATAAAGGGAAACGTTCAATGGTCTTACTGTATTTTTTTTTTTTCCTCCCGTTTGCTTTCAGGCATTTGATGCCAATGGAAAGTTCATCACAGTGGTGAAGATGGCCTCGGGGATCATCAGACCTTCAGGAATTCATGTGTCTGACAAGGACAGACTTTACGTCCTAAATTACCTGCATGGTGTGGTTGGTGTGTACAACCTTAACTTTAACGAGTTTACACATTAATGGGGAGGTGCAAGGCATCTGCCCCTCTGCTAGCCTAGCTGTTTTCCGACATTTCTTTTTTTAAGAGGTGAAAAAAAAGAGTAGCTCTATAACCAAATGCAGTGCACTGACATAAGGCTGGCGTTCTGCACTCTAAATGTTTGTTGTTTTAATAGGAAATTTCTTTAAATGTTATTTGTTTTAAAGCTGTGTAAACTTTGCCCTAAGTGTGTGATCATGCAGTGCCTTGTTTATAATGTGTTGCAGTTTGAAATGGTACTTGTGATATAATTGTGCAAGTTTTGTTGTAACTGTGTGACCGGTGCCTTGTGTGTAATATATGTTGTGTGTTTGTGTGTATTTGTTTTTCAGAAAACTATAATGTTTTGCATTGAAGTGATAGTTATGATATAATTGTGCAAGTTTTATCCTAACTGTGTGACTGGTGCCTTGTGTGTAATATATGTTATGTGTTTGTGTGTATTTGTTTTTCAGAAAACTGTTATAATTTATGTGCATTGAGAGAATGCCATCTGGGCTTTATTTTTTTTTCTTACATTTTCTCTCTCGAGGTAGCCACATCAGTTTAGTCAAGTTCATCATCATGTGTTCTCTATTTCTACTTTACTGAAAAATAAAATAGTCAGAAAGTGAACTGGCACTGTCTTTATTCTGCAGCTGTAGGCATGGCGCATTGTGTGCCTGAGTTAGTTGGTAATCCATGGCAGTGCTCAAGTTAGTGTAGCAAAAAGACATGAGAGTTGCAATCAATACGAGCTTATGCCGACTTGCAACTGAGCTGTTTCTCAAGGCAATGCGGGCAAATGTTGTGTGGGCTTTGTCAAAATGCATGTCATACTTAAGAGTGTAGGCATAAATGACAAAAGTGTTAGCTCGCTAGTTTGTAATGGTTTATTTTGGGAGCCACAGTGTGACGAGCATAGAAATAATGCACGATGGTTGCTAACTCGGACATTAAGTGCCCATCCGATATTAATTATTCATTGTTGTTTGTACCGCACTCCCATAAATGAGTCGCATGCAATGGCTTGCGTGATAAATAACTTTGGCTGTTGCAATAGAACACCATTAAAGTGAGCAATGGCTGTTATGAAAAGACGCCTGGCCTGCCAAACTCTGGTATAAACGGGTTCATGTATATTTTTATGTAGTGGAGTTGGCTGTATTGAGAAAAAAAAATTAAAAAAAAAAATTCATTTCTTCGCTGTATTTGAGAATACCCAAATGGCAAACACATACACACACACCCACTTATTTGACATATTATTCCAAAATACAAAATAGTAATATACAAAATATAAAATAATGCATCTATAATAAGCACACATACATGACTCAGTAAGCAATATCAGAAATCAAAATTTAAATAAATTTAAATAAAAAAGAAACGAGAGGCAGTAACATTCATAAGGTGTCCTAACAGAAGAGAATGGTAGCATAAAGCAAAAGTATTATACACTAAAAGGTAACCAAGATTTAACAGCAGATTTCAGTTGTTTTACAGACTGAAAAAGCATCATTTCCTCAGGCAACTTATCAAATTCAAAATTTTTGAAGGATCTGCTTTAAAAGGTTTGTTTCACACTTAAGAGGAAGCTTTAGCTCGGGGGCTCCTATCTAAATACATGTGAAAAGAGAATTCGTTTTTCTCGGCAACCACTGCACCAAATTTGATGAGGTTTGTTGCATTTAAAAGAAAAACTTAAAATCTAGTGACTGTTGGTCTCAAATTGTGGAGTTAGGTTGTCAATTTTTTATTAAAAATTGGCAATAATCGAAAATAAAAAAAGAAACTATGAAGTTTACAACTCTGTAACTCAATGAAAAATGATAATACAATTCTGTGAATTGCACCTAATAGTAAGTACATCTAAAGCGGACAAAATTCGTATGTTACACATGAATATAATAAAATTTAGTAATATGGAAATACAGCTTTTGCAGAACCCTTGTAAACAACATAACAAATTCTGGCAAGATGTAAAATGACATAGAATTTGTCCGCTTTGAATGATCTAATGGATGCCGTTTACAGAACTGCGATATCTGTTCTTGATGCAGAGCTGTGAATTTGTAAACTTCATGCTTCTATTTTTTTCAATTCAAGCCCTAAATCGAAATTCCGCTTCCAACAGTCACTAGAATTTAACTTTCTCTCTCACGTGCAACAAATTTCTATAAAATTGGACCAGGGGTTCTCAGAAAAACGTTTTTGCATTTTACATATATTTGTATATGCCGCGTCGGAGTTGGGCCCGAGCTAAAGCTTCCTCTTAAGCATGCAAAAAGACTGTAAAATGAAAACTAGGTACCAAAAATAGAGCAATGTGCTCAAACCTGCTTGGCCCTGTAGGACTCGATGGATGTGAAACTAAAAAAGAAACAGTTGCAGTTCTGCAGACAAACGCTCCACACGAGGCATTTGCACTCGAGGTTTGCCTCGCAACCAGTATTTCTAGATCTATGTGATTCAAGCTTCACTCTGTGGTCTGGGAAGTGTCCTGTCTGCCAAACCTGATGTCATCAATGGGCAGTGGAGTTCATCATCATCGTTATCATTGATGACACATGAAAACCTGATGGCAACGAAAGAGAAGCCCATTTTGAGTTTTCGAGTTTGTAGCATTGATCAGCTAAGCTCCTCCTAAATAATTTCTTACTGGGGGTGTGCGTTTGCTGCTCACCGGGGGCCATGTGTGTCGACTTCAATGTTGTGACCACTGTTTTCGCTCTCCATCTCTGCATCACCACAGCCCTCGGCATCGTCAACAAATTAAGCTTCAGATTTTCCCGGATCCGAGAAATTGGCTTGGCTACCTCGCAAGCACACCTCAGTCTTTTTGTTAGTCAAATATTTTGCTGGTTGCCGTAAAGTAGCAAGACCCACTGGCCCCAATTGCGGACATCAAAGTTAGTCTCCTGAGCTGCAAGAAACAGCCCGTCTTCTACATATAAATTATACACGTCTGATCTGTGAACTTTAGAAAAGGCTTGCAAAACATAAGCGTTGTTGCAAAGCATGCTATAACGACAGTGAATCAACGTGAGGTTGGAGACGAGTGCTTTTGCCGGAGGAGGCCATCTTTGGGATGCAACTGTTCTTGCCACCTCATGCACAGTGCACAAACTAGAACCCAAAAATGCAGCTAATTCACATTGAGAGAGGTCCCTCGCTTTAACAACTAACTACACGTTTAAACCAGTGACCCAATTTGGGGTCACAGGGACTGAGGAGGATATAACCACTACTAGTATTAGTGATGTAAGAAGTGAGCTTCAGCAGCCGTCATTTTTGAAATAGTGTCTAATCCATCACAGTTTGTACCATACATGTTAGCCAACGACCCACGTAAAACTTATTCAATTTGTTGAACTCATGACTGAGAGCAAGAAGCGTACACAGCAATACTGTACCACAAGATAGATTTGCCCCAGGCTTTGAATACAGTAGTATGCAGATGAATGGAGCTGTTGTGCTTAATTTGATATAATTGGACAGAAAGCAGTGAGACACTTAACTATGTGTCCTGCACGTGAGCATACCACGATGTTTTCACAATGTAGTGCAATCCCAAATTAATATACCTAACAGCAGTAGAATAGAATGGTATCTGTGAACATTGACACCTTGTACATGAGCTGCCATGAAGTACAATAACTTCTCTGAACTTGACTCTCTCATGAAGATTTCTAAAGCATACTAGCGTGGTTTTGGCTTTATTTACGTACATGTTGTTGTCCGATAGCTAATCAAAAAGTGCCTCAACATCAGCTTGTAATAACATTAAAGCTTGATTGTGTGACTGATGAGGTATTATTAATATTGTTGTTATTATTTTGATAGGTTTTTGTGACTAGTGTATAAAGTGCTGCTGTTGATTTCGTCACAGACGATATTCAAAGGGCTTATATATCTGCATAAGCTGCGTCGTCGGCATGGTGACCAGCAACTAACAAAAAAGAAGGGCATAAGGATTTTTCCAGTAAATTCGCATTTTTGTTACCGTCAGGACATTGTTTTGAATCCTATTTGCAATGCCTTTCATAAATTAAGCCACGTGTCGAGCTGTGCAGGGTGTCGAACCAAGCCCGAACTGAAATCCTTGCCCGAACCGGAACTTTAGCCGGAAGTGAACACAAACCGAATTTCTTGGAACATGCCAGAACTAAAACCTGACTGTAAATATATTAATGGTCACCGGTTCAGCATGAAACGGTTCAAGCACATACAGTGACAATGGGTACCCAATAAATAAATGATTCTTCGAAATAATTATTCAGTCTGTGCATTCCACTAGCATACTGCTAGGATTCACGAGTTGCGTTGTGTGCGAGAATGGGCTTGGGTAGTAGCATAGAATAAAGAACTGTAGTAGTAGGGCAGTAGCCTCGTGCGGGACTGGTGACGCCAGTCAGGGGACCCGCCTTTGTCGTCTGCTATGCTCCGGCTATTGGCAGCGAGTACTTACGGAGTCGCCATCTGTCGGAAGCGCCTCGCTTGCGTAGTATGAGGGCGCGCTTCTCAATGGCTGACGGCGCTCAATAAAAACACCACGCGTGAGCCCTCCTGGACATTTCTGTAAGTACTCTTTGGCCAAACAGAAAGCACAGAATTGTTTACAAACGCTTTTTTTACCGAATATGTACAGTGAACGCACACTGCGCGTGGTCGCCGCGATGGAGTCCCCGAACCGGTTTCTTGCGTTAAAAGGCCTCTCACCAGGCCCCATAACAAATTTTGGTTATGCACTGAAAGTTACGTGTCCTCTAGGAAGCGTTCTGCCGCAAAAAGTTTTTTCAAGGCGGCTCATTAATAGCCAGTGGCGTAGCAACAGGGGGGGCCGGGGGGCCGTGGGCCCCGGGTGCAAGGGTCCATAGGGGGGGGGGTGTCATATACGTCTGAAAACACCCCTTTTTCCGCCAGCTACACCCGGGGGGGGGGTGACAGAAGACCTATGGGCCCCGGGTGCCAGACGAGCTAGCTACGCCACTGTTAATAGCCGAGATAGAAATATTCCAGTGCCGCGAACCCATGATTTCAAGCAAGACGCCCTATCCGCTCGCCCTCTCTAGTCTTCGCAAGCGAAATTCCTTCCTTGCGTTCTCCCATACCAGACCTCCAGGATCGCGTGACGCATGCGCCACGGGCTCCGCCTTCGTTTTTTTTTTTCTCCTCGCTTTTTTTTTTCCGGCGCTACGCATTTCCGCTGACGGCGTCGCGTGCGAGCTGTTGTCTCGTTCGCGTTGCGCACGATTTTGCGCGCTGTGCACAAGGAAACATGACTAGCGGTATGATTCAGTGCTATACGATTACTGAGGCAGAACAAGCGGATCGCAGAGCATGATCACGCGCTGGAGCACGGTAGAAAATGGCATAATTTCGGTACTACGCACGTGACCGCACGACCGTGGGAACAAGCAGACGAAGCGGAAGTAGATCTCTCTTGCTTCGGTGCAAAGTAATAATAATAATAATAATAATAATAATGATTTATTTCCATCACCATTACATTAATGGAGGGGATGAGAATAAAAGGACAAAAAAACACAGACATTCTGTTTGTGTGTTTTATTATTTCTCTAAACATCAATTCGTCAATTCAAGCAACAGATCGCACATATGACAGATCTCTTGAATAATCCTCGAAGTCACGTGTCACCACGAGCGATCGCGTCACACTGCGGACTCGAGTACGTAGGCGCAGGGACGCGGAACGTCATCCTCCGGCTTCGAGCGCGGCGGAACGGAAGCAAAATTTCATAATTAGAGATAGCAAAGCGGCCATCTAGAATTTTGGAAATGGTAGGATCTCGCCGGAAGCGGCAAGGGTTCGTTCCAGTAGACGGCTAAACAGAAAAATTAGCCCAATTTGGACCCCCGCACACACGTCCGTTCCTGGCAATGAGGCGGCCCACGAGTTAGCCCGAGCTCTCTACTTTCAGCCGCCCGACTGCCGGAACATGGACGAGCGTCTGGAAAATTATACGGAGAGTGCCGAAAATTATTGGCTACGTAGGAGACTGGTGCCGCCACCGGATAAAAGTCTATAGACAATAGAGAGGCATTCGCATGGCGGCGCCTGCAAGCTGGGAACTTCGTAAACCCGGTCTGGGCATACCATGTTATACATGATAGAGAAAATGATAAGTGCAAACACTGTGAGGCGAGAGGGACCCTCGACCACATAATCTGGGAATGCGCTAGCTCCCCAGGGGCTAAAGCAAACATAAATTATAGAGAGGCCTGGGAAGCCCTGCTGCGGAGCAAGGACCCTACTCCACAGCAACACGCCATCCGCCTGGCGGAAGAAGCCGCGAAGAGTCAAGACCTTTTTGCTTGTTTCTAATCGCGGAGGTCCCGGCCCCCGTCCTCTAGGCCTGTGTGCCGGGGACGGGGAGTAGAGGGCTTCCTTATCCGGCGGTACAATAAAGCTGCTATCATCATCATCATCATCATCGAGCGCGGCGGCCGCGAGAAGGAAATACGGCGTTCGGTTTGAAATTTCAGATCTTTCCGCGGCGCGCAGCGATGTAATACTTTGCAGACACGATCGCTATCACGCAGTGTATGCTCTGTGCTTGTCAGCTCAAAATGGCCAGACCTGGTGGGGGGTCCTTTAAAGGTAGGCAGTCTCTCATAGCAAACTATGTGGAAACATCCTTCATTTTCGTTCGTTTTCTGGCGCTCTGCGTCTCGTATAACGCTCTCGCAGTTACTGCCTGTATTTTTTTCTACCTTGAGTTCTATAAATGACAGCTTTAGGAAGACAACAAACTTTGAATATTTAATTGTCCCTGCTGTATCACCGCCAGACGTTGTATGTAGCCCAGTTGCGCTGCTAAGCTCGAGGTTACAGATTTGATCGCGGCCGCATTTCGATAGGGGCGAAATGTGAGAACGCTCGCAGCCGGGTGAAAACTTGGAGGACCCTTAAGCTTCACCTTTAAATAGGGGAACGCGATAGCAGTCAAAAATCCCTGACCGCTTCTCACGCTTCCCGGCAACTGCAGCTTATGTAACCGGGATGTTTACGGGGAAGCACTGGCGGCGAACGCTATGCTCGAAGTTGAGCTTTCTGGTAGAAACGTGGCCTCTTGCGTGCGCCGATCCCGCGCCAAAACAGACGCGCCAAAAAAATTACGTCATTTTCAGATTTCTGTTATTGTTTCGCACTTTTTAATATCGCAGCCTGGGAAGATACAAGGTAAAGGCCATGCGCTTTCGGTGTTTTATTTCGTGACATTTGTTTGTGGGCTGTCATTCTCAAAATTCCGAGGAAAAACTTAGTCCAGAATGTAAGACACGGTATGAGCAACTCTACTGATAGCATGGTGTGGCAATATAGCCCGCATATACCGCGTGTCATATAGCAAGGCGTGGCATATACATATACCTAAATATATACAGCAATTTTCGCTCACGGGTAGCCAACGGCATCGACGACACAGGATTTTCTGCGACACGGTTAACACTATCGCGTTAAAACATCGCGCCGAGCGAGTGAAGCACGTTCGCAGGACTCATTCCCAAAATTGCGCGTCGGCTAAATGGTATTGTACTTGATTACAAATTTTAGATTTCGCTCTCAATTCTATAGTCACTTGGTATTGCATACATAAAAATTTTTCTTACCTGAAAAATCAAAATTTTTTTCCGTGACAATTGATTTATCTCGAACGTGGGATATGCACCACCCACTAAAAAAATTTCCGTATACCAGTTGGAACGAATTGTATATTTCCAATTGTATTTTGGGACACCCATGGAAAAATTCAACAGGTACAATTGGTTTCTGAACACAATTGGTCTCTAAATTGGACTCGTTGGGACCAATATGAAAAACAAAGGGGAAGAAAGAGGAAAGAAACCAGGAAACCTAGTGGGTTTTGACCTTGATATGACACGGATATACTTGAAACTCCTTTGAGAGGCATACTCGTGGATGAACACACTGTGGCAATTCTGTTCATTGACAAACCGAACATTCACGTACTATTTCACTACGAGAGATAGATGTCAGGCACTATTTGTATGTAAGCAAAATTATGTTGACCAAGTGGTGTCACTGTTTCATGAGAAATCGGTAAAATTTCAAGAGAGATTTTTAGCTTGACAGAAAGCTAAACGCTTCTATCCATTGATCACACCAAAATTCAGATATCTCTTACTTGAAAGCTAACATTATAATTGTGCTATTATTAGTGTCAACTATTTTGTTGTTTAACGAGATTACTCAAGATCTAGCGACTTCCAATTGGGATCAGTTGGCACCACTTTGCATACCAAGCTCCAGTGATGTCCAACTGGAACCAAGTGGACTTCTCATGAAGCCCAATTGGAACTTCGGCCTCCGATGCTGTCCAATTGGAACCATGCAGTTGGGTCTCATTGAAAGATCCAACTGGACTCAATGGCGTTTTTTTTTCTTTTTTTTTTTACTGGGCACGCTCTGTCATGCTTCGCAATCGCCAAGCATGCTTTACACTATTGCAAGTAATTCTCGTTACCATTTTCTAACGCAAAAATATTGTTTGTTTAGGTTAGCACATGACTATTTCTGTTCAACGCACTTTCATACTACCGGAAACCATGGCCCGAGGACAACACTTTATCAGCGTAGAAATAAAGATATCGTTATATAAAGAAAACGAAAACGCAGTAACGCCTGTGAACATTTTATTGCGCCTTTGTACGTTTCTCCAGAAAGTCGAAGCACTGTTAGCGATAGCTAAGTATTATACAACCACACGTATAGCAAGGTTCGTAGTTTTATCGGCCACATAAATTTCAGTGTACATTCGCTTACTAATTAAGTTACCAACAGTAGTGTCCCGAGCACACAGGCAAACATGAGGTCTCACTCGATGACTGCGCACACTCGCTCTCTACGCTGGCGTGATGAATAGCGGAAACAGAAGGAGGCGAGCGCTTCGTCCTGCTCCAAGGCGTCTCCGAAACTTGAGCTTACGCCACCCGTAACTCTTGGCGCGCGTGAAGACAGCGCGTATAGAGTGACTAGCGATCTCGGCTTGCCCAACGTTTGCACCCGCCGCAAGGTAGCTCCAAGATACGGCGCTTGGGCCGCGTATGCGCTCAGCCGCACTGGCAGCCATGCGCGGGTATGGCCGGGCAGAAGGAGGAGACGTGGAGACGCGCGCTCAGCGACGCCTCCAGCGCGCACTTTATCACATTACTGGAGTGTCTAGTACACTTTAACATTACTGCGCTCTGAAATACCCCCCCCCCCCCCCACTGTGGCGTCCTTGATCACGTGCTCCGACATTGGGCACGTGGACGGACGACGCCCGTATCAAGCCACCCCAATCTTTCCATCTCGTCACCCCTCGCGCACTTTCCCTCGCACCCCCAGCATACGGCTCAGCATACGGAGTGCTCGGCGAGTGACGTCACGGGCAAGAGGCCATCGGCACGCTCGGGGATACGGGTTCAGTGAAGGGATCGCGGCTTGGTTCACCTAGCAGCCGTATGCTTTTATTGACCACTCCACTCGTTTTCTTCAGTCGAAACTGCGGAATGAGCAGCAGGCACCTTACAAAGCATTTATTTAGAGGCACAGATACAAAACAGCTTTGTAAAGCTTGTGCATGTATTGATGCCAGAAGCTTTTATAGCATCGCGCTTTGTCGTCTTTGTAATGTACGTTTTTTGTAAATTATTATTATTATTATTTATTATACCCCATACTTCATGCCTATTACTTCAAGTAAATTAAATCCATAAAAACCTCTCCTTCCGTATTTTGTACTTGTGGTTTTTACGGCACGGCAATGACGAATGTAATGCACTCGATTAGCTTCACAACTGCGTATGAACAATTTTATTGGGGACACATGTATTTATTCCAATCTAGATTATGGTCAAACGAATAATTTCGCTTTCGACGCACTAATTACCGCAGTCCACTAATTTACAACAACTGAAATGAGTTTAGAAATGGGATATAAAACATTTGTGCAGCTATTTACACGAAAACAGCTGCCTTATTGCGCAGAATTTCAGCTTTTCTCTTCCTTGCATTAGCATTGGCATCCAATATTTTGTCATTCATCTTGCAGCAGTAGTTCATTAATAAAATATTCGTGCTACACCACAAAAGGTGCCTTAACACAAATTCATATTTATGTCTATCCGCGTAGGCGTCTAACTGTGAGGAATCATCACTTTCTGTAAATGCACTTGCTGTAATTGAGCAATTAACGTTTCCGTATTTTTCAAAAGTAACTATTTAAAGAAGTTCTGAACATCTTACCCTGGAGTGCGCTAATACAATGAAGTCTGCACGTGGTAGCGCCCTAATCCAGACACTCTGAGCTTCTTCATCTTGCGGAAACTATTTTTCTGCCTTGATTTGTACATGTAATTGCTCCGGCAATTGGGCACGCAGCACTTATTAGGCATATCTTGGCATGGCACTCCACATTCCGGGGCAATGAAGACTCGCGGTACACACAATCGCAAGCACAGCACAAGTGTTGAGACTACATGCACTGGTCACGTCTAGAAAAAAAAAATGTGCGTTCGGAAGCATGCAATAGCATGGCCGAGCATGCCGGGACTTGTTTAACACCGAAGCTTTTCAAGGATCGGCGGGGCTCCTGGAACTAATTGAATTGTTGTCGCCGCTTTAGTCCCCTCGGTCTTCTCCGAATAGCCGGGGTTAACCATTGTATATCTTCCGCGCTTCATTTTCAAAACTGGTGCGCCGCTCGTAGCTTCGTAGCACGCTGCACGGAACTTCTATGTTGGCCTCTTGTGCGTGACGTCGCTCAAGGGGAGAGGGTCAGCCAGAAGGCCTTAAGTTCTCTAGAGGGTGTTGATACGGCGCGCAGGATTCAATCTTATTGCATTTGGCTTTATACCGAACCTAACGGTGATAGTGAAAATTCACGTGGGGTGTCCATGCAATTGATATCGCAATAAGATTAAATGGCTCAACCGACTATGTTGCTCGAGGCGTTAAGCATACCCCACGAAGACGCAGGGATCATACTATAATTAACTCTGCCATTGACATGTATACATGAAAATTTTCCCGTGGTGGCGATAACCATTCGTAAACTGCACATTGTATCGAAAGACGTCTTTGCTCGTTCTTATCAAAGTGCGTTATTTATTATGTTTTATTCTCTAATAAATTCGTCGCTAAAATCGCAGCGATGGCGGCGACGCAAGACGAGCGTACAAAAAAAAAAAAAAAAGAAGAAGAAGAAAGAAACAGCACAGAACCGCGCGGCTACTGTGCGCGTTTTCGGCATCACGTTGCCCAGATCTATGCTACATCCTCAAAGTCATTGAAACTCCGTCACTCAAAGTGTCCAAAGCTTTAATGTAATTTAATGTAACGCTGCATATTATTCAGCCCTGGAAATACTGCTTGTGTGTCGCAATCACAAAAAGAGGTGTATATGAATCACGTATAATATCAAACAGATGGAAACGTTACCTGCCAAAAACGTCTGTCGATATCAGATAAGTCATCGAGCGCACTAAGCGAAGAATTCGGCAGCAGATCTCATCACCTTTCAAGGCCGCCTATAAGCGCTTCAAGGAGAGAAAATTATTAAACGAGAAAAGCTAGGAGGTCGAACCTCTGAGAAAAGTGCGCAAATCCTCAAGCCTTTCACGTTCACGTGATCCAGGCATAGGTGCAGGACGCTGATTGTGGGATGGAGGTAACCGACGTAGATGCTTTTATCCCTTTGGACTCTAGTTCTCAAAACTGCATCGCCTGTGAGAGCATTGTTTCGTCAAACATGTAACTGGTTACTTGTAATTGGTTACTGAACAAAATTAATTTATTTACAAGGACCGTTACCGAGTAGGCAAAGTAATAATCAAATTACAGTATTACCAAGAAAGTCGTTGATTACGAATAATTTAAGTAATTGCATGTAATATATTGTGTACATCATGATCGACTCGTCTCTCATCTGCGAAGCAACCGGACCTTTGAAAGGCCATTGTCCTGCGCTGTCTTCGATAACAGCGATGCGAGCTTACTATCAGCAGTGCTCCCGCATATCGTAGTTAGGTCATGGCATCACGTTACTTTAGGCTTTTCATGCAGAATTCAGGCAGCATCTCATTTCGCTTACGAGGCATTCTTTGAGAGCATACCGAACAGCATCAGTAAGAAATCTCTGTCTCACAGAGATTCAATCTCTACAATCGAGCGAACACCAATACTCGCATTTCCATGATGTTTATTTTCTTTCTTTGCTTTAATAAATCTCTACAATCGAGCGAATACCAATACTCGCATTTCCATGGTGTTTATTGTCTTTCTTTGCTTTCTGGATTCCTTAATTCAGACAAATTTTATTCCTCTGTGAGCTATGCTCCCAGCTGTGCGCTTGATGATCGCGCAGCACGCTAACTATACTCTCACTTTTTATAATTTATTTGCGGAATATTTTAGTTTGTCGTCCCTCCGCATGTGCGTTACTAAATCTGACTTGAAATATTTTAATTTTTTGATATATTCACGAAAAGGTGTTTTATAATGTCATCAGTGAAACATCTTCAAATTTCAATGTGCCACTTACGAAAAACGCCTTATATGATAATTCGGTCGCGACTGTCACATTTTGCATATGCAAATACCGAAATCCGCGCGCTTTTACGTCTCGATCGACTATTTCCTACTTGTCTGGCACGTATTCAGTATGAACGACGATACAAATTGACGATAGAAATGACGATAGAAACGCGTGAAGAAAGGGAGCGCACGGACACGTCGAGCCGCCGCACGGCGTGCAGAACAATCTTGCGACGCCATTGCCTAAGATGGCTGTGTTTTATGTGCATGCCTGGTGTTGCTGTGGAACATTAAAAATCATTGATAACCATGGACAAACATCGATTGTTGTCTTTCATGTGTCGAGGAACCCATTGTTTAACAACTCCCGACAAAACCAGCTCATGGGCCGTGCGCAGCGCGTTTGTGGAGCGCGTTTCCATGTAGAAGGAAAGTTTGCTGCACCGAACCGGTTCGCCAACCCGGGTTCAATGTTGCGAGCTGTTATAATATTTTTTTTCCGAACCGGAACGAATACGGAGCGCGTTGAACCAGCTAGTCTTGAGGTTGCTGGTTGAACCCGAACCCGAACCGAACTGTTACATACATATATCTATATACGTTGGCTAGACATCCTGGAGCTGTACCACGCCTCATATCTCCAGCAAGAACTTCGGGAAGTTTTTCCTTGTGAAAAAAAAAAAAAGCTGGATTTTGGAGAGAACATTGAAAAAGCTCCATGGGTAGAATTGCGCCCTTTCTTTTCTTCGTTGGGCTTCGATATTTTACAACACAAGGTGTCAGGTTTGCAAAAGCCGTGAACTAATTGAACTGGCGTTATCATTCTGAAATTGCAGTAGAAGTACCGTCAACGATTTCGTTCCGAGTTTTGTCAAAGGCTGACTCTCCACTACTCCGCGGAGGCACGCACGACGCAAGATATCGATTGAAAGATGTTTGAATCCCACCGATGGCAACGGTTGTTGTGGTCGCACCGATGGTACGACCTGTTGGGAACTCGGCGCTGACGCCCGTGGTTGCACCTGGGTCGCAAGCCCCAAGGGTAGCGTTGGCCTGGCGGCCTGGGGTACAACTGGAAGCATCCGAAGGTCCCGGCAAAGCATGAGTCGACTGGTAACAACAAAACAACTTGTTTATTCTAACATCGCAAAGAGTTGGCGGTCAGGTTGACCGAAGTAGAGAGACGGGAGTGCACTTTACTCAACAGAAGAAATCGGAGCCCTCCCTTTGGCGTCCGGGGGCAGCTGTTTTTATACTCTCGCAGTTGAGGGCAAGAAGGAACCCCTCAATAGACGAGCACGTGATTGTACAATGGGATAAGGTGACGCATACTGTCGTAGCGCCGCCGGTCGGGCACAAAGACTGGGAGGAGAAGGTGACTCCTACTGTCGTATCGCCTCCGGTCGGGCACAATGGCTGGGAGGAGAAGGTAACTCCTACTGTCGTATCGCCTCCGGTCGGGCACAATGGCTGGGAGGAGAAGGTGACTTCTACTGTCGTATCGCCTCCGGTCGGGCACAATGGCTGGGAGGAGAAGGTGACTTCTACTGTCGTATCGCCTCCGGTCGGGCACAATGGCTGGGAGGAGAAGGTGACCCCTGCTGTCGTATCGCCGCCGGTCGGGCACAATGGCACATACACTCACACACGCACATGAAGACACGTGGCATCGGAACATGCCTGGACGCGCTTGGCGGGGAGCGTAGCGGCGACGCCGAACGGGCCAAAATGTCTGCCGCTTTGTTGCAGTCGCGCCGGCTAAACCGCGCGTCGTAGGCGAAACGTAACAGACCGCCCCGCCGGGGGAAGGAGATCCCGATGGACAGGGGACTGCATCCGCTGTCCGGAGGGATGTCGCTCGATGATGCTCATAACCGAAGTCGGGCGTCCCTCGACGTTTCTTGAGCGCAGCGCACAGAGAAGGCCTCGTTCTCTCGTTCAGGTTCGCACAGGACACTGCAAAGTGACTTCGGGAAAGTTCACATTTTTGTTCTCGTTCCCGGCAAGCGTTAGAACTACGCTGAAACTCAACCGCTCAGTCAGCAAGCACGGCACAACCCTCACTAAGCCCTGCCAGGCTCTTTCCCCTTTTATACCACTGCCTAGTTCCTTACAGTAGTCTAGCATCACTCAGAACGCGTCCACAAATTGGAAAATTGCACTAGAAAGCATATCATCACTTTGAAACACTAAACAAAAGCAATATGTTAAAAAATCCTGCCTCAGGAAGAAAAACATCAGTAACAAACAATTTTGAGGCTGATTCCTACGTTAGGGGCTTCGACTTAAGCCATCGGCGTTACCGTTGAGACTCCCCTTTTTGTAACGCACCTCAAAGGAATATTGTTGCAAAGCGAGGCTCCAGCGCAGGAGGCGGCCATTTTTGGGAGAGATGGTCTGCAGCCATTGGAGAGGGCAGTGATCCGTCTCAATGATAAACCTCGAGCCGGCTAGATAGCATGACAATTTCTGAACGGCCCACACGAGACATGCACACTCTTTCTCGGTGGCGCTATACGCCTGCTCACGACTGGTCAGCTTACGACTAGCATACAGGACGGGGTGTTCTACTTCTCCATTTTCCCGTTGGCACAGTACAACGCCCATGCCTCGCTCACTAGCATCGCACTGAACAACGAACCCTTTTGTATAGTCTGGCGATCGTAGCACAGGCTGGCTTGTTAGGGCACTCTTTAGGGCGCTAAAAGCTCTTTCCTTTGTCTCGTCCCAGACGACTGTTTGAGGCTCTGTCTTTCTTAGAGCATCCGTCAGGGGAGCCGCGATATCAGAGTACCTGGGGATGTACCTCTGATAGTAGCCGGCGACACCTAAGAACGACCGAATATCGGTCTTCGTGCGCGGTTGCGGGAAGTCTCGCACAGCGGCCACCTTTATTTCAGAGGGGCGGCGCCGACCCTGACCAATCACGTGACCGAGGTAGACAACCTCGGCCTGTGCTAACTGGCACTTAGGAGCCTTTACTGTCAAGCCCGCTTCGCGCAGGCGGGTTAGCACTGCCCGCAAGTGTGCCATATGCTCAGACCAGGATGCGGAGAATATCGCTACGTCGTCTAGATACGGTAAAGCGAATTCTTGCTGTCCCCGCAACACTTTATCCATGAGGCTTGAAAAGCAGTATGGCGCGTTCTTCAAACCAAAACTCAACACTTTAGGACGGAATGTTCCCATTGGGGAAATGAACGCCGCATACCTACTAGCCTCTTCTGTAAGTGGAACCTGCCAATAACCCCTGACAAGATCTAGGGTGGAAATAAACTGAGCGCTACTAACTTTCTCAAGGCGCTCCTCGATGTTAGGGATCGGATAAATTTGATCCTTAGTGATGGAATTAAGCCTGCGGTAGTCGACGCAAGGACGAGGTTCCTTGCCCGGTACCTCAACTAAAATCAAAGGGGAGGTATAATCACTCTCACCTGCCTCAATAACACCGAGCTGTAGCATTTTCTTTACCTCAGCCTCCATAATATCGCTCTGACGGGGTGACACCCGGTACGCCTTGGATCGTACTGGCTCTGGGGAGGTAAGTTCTATGTCATGAGTAAGGACAGAAGTCCTACCAGGCCTCTCAGAGAACAGACCTTGAAACTCTTGTAAGAGCTGGTGTAGTTCGATTTTCTGCTCGGGCGACAGCGGTGCTTTACTGATAAGGTCACTAATGACTTGACCGGTGTCTTCCCTGTTCGTCACTGAGCCTAGTCCCGGAAGCTCGACCGGAAGCTCTTCAGGAACGTTTACCATCATGCACACCACTGCTTCCCTTTGTCTATAAGGTTTGAGCAGATTACAGTGGTAAACTTGCTGTGCTTTCCGCTTTCCTGGCAGACTCACCACGTAGTTAACGTCCGACAGTTTCTGAACAATTCGTGCTGGGCCCTCCCACTGCACGTCTAGTTTGTTGTTTAGCGATGTGCGCAATATCATGACCTCATCGCCCACCTCAAAACGACGGGCCCTGGCGGTCCGATCATAATAAACCTTGGCCCTCTGCTGGGCCTTTGTCATTGCTTCACCTGACAACTCCTGTGCCCTTCTTAAGCGTTCGAGGAGCTTAAGCACGTACTCCACCACGACTGGGTCGTCGCCCCTGCCTTCCCACGATTCTCGAAGCATGCGAAGCGGAGACCGAAGCGAGCGACCGTACACCAGCTCAGCTGGCGAAAACCCCGTAGCTGCATGCGGCGCGGTCCTTAATGCAAACATCACCCCAGGCAGACACAGCTCCCAGTCAGTTTGATGTTCAAAACACAATGCTCTCAACACGCGCTTCATGACGGAGTGGAGCTTCTCAACGGAATTCGACTGTGGGTGGTACACTGAGCTGTGTAGCAGCTTTACCCCACACCTTTCGAGAAAAGTTGTCGTCAAAGCGCTAGTAAACACTGTGCCCTGATCTGATTGGATTTCCGCAGGAAAACCAACTCGCGCAAATATGGACAGTAGTGCATTGACTATCTCCACTGAGCTGAGTTCTTTAAGCGGCACTGCTTCAGGGAACTTTGTCGCTGGGCAGATCACAGTCAAAATGTGTCTGTACCCCGTGGCTGTTACCGGCAGAGGTCCCACTGTATCAATAACGAGCCGTCTAAAAGGCTCCGTAATGATAGGTACCAATTTCAACGGCGCCCTTGATTTGTCCCCTGGTTTGCCCACCCGCTGACAAGTGTCACATGTCCTCACGAAATGGTCTGCGTCCCGAAAACACCCTGGCCAATAGTACTCTTGCAAGAGACGGTCCTTAGTTTTCTTAACTCCTAGGTGTCCGGACCACGAACCCCCATGCGACAAGCGCAACAGATCCTGACGATAGCATTGAGGAACGATCAGCTGATCGAACTCCACTCCCCTGCGGTCTAGATACTTCCGGTACAGGACTCCACCTCTTTCCACAAAACGCGCATTTTTCCTGGCGATACCTTCCTTGACATTGCAGCGCACGTTTTCCAGGCTGCCATCCTTTTTTTGCTCGGCTATCAAAGCCGAGCGGCTGACTTTTAGCAACCTATCAAGTCCGTCTGACGTAGGCGCGATGAGCAAATCTGCAGATAGCTCTTCTAACTTTCCCTTATCGGGCATTTCCTCTCCAGTATCTGGTGCCTTTAACGTTACAGACTCAATTTTATTTAGTTCAGGCGTGCTCTGAATATCGGCTTGCTGCGCCTCTGACCCTTTCTCATTGTTTGATAACGTCGGCCCCGCAACTACCGCCTTTGCAGCGAGCTCCCGAACCTTCGACCTGGTTAAGGCCTGAACGCTAGCCTCACCAAACAAAAGCCCCTTCTCGCGCAGGAGGTGATCGGACCTGTTTGAAAATAGGTACGGGTACTGGGGGGGGCAGCATAGAAGACACTGCGGCCTCCGTCTCAAGCGCTCCGAAAGGTCCTTCAATAAGCACTTTTGCTACCGGCAGACACACGCTATGAGCTTCCACGGCTTGCTTGATCCATGCGCACTCGCCCGTGAACATATGGGGTTCTACATAAGACGGGTGAACTACATCCATCGTAGCTGCGGAATCGCGAAGCACTCGGCACTCTTTCCCGTTCACGAGGAGGTCTCGCATGTAAGGCTCGAGAAGCTTCATGTTCTCGTCAGTGCTGCATAATGAAAAAAACACAACTTTTGGTGTTGTTTCCGGACACTGCGCCGAAAAGTGACCCGGCTTCTGGCACGTATAACACGCGCGCTTGCCTCATCTCGAACCGCTTTCTGCGTTCGGCTTCGGCTGCCGCCGTCTCTTTACGTTTGGTCGGACTGCTTTCACTCGCATCCTCACTACGCGTGTTCCCCTTTGCTCTCATGGGTGTGAACTTCGGCCTCTCAAACTTCGAGCCAAATTCACCCTTTTGACCGTCCTTAGCTCCGCGAGCCCGACGCGTCACAAACTCCTCGGCTAGCTCAGCGGCTTTAGCCACCGTACAAACGTCTGGCCTATCCAAGACCCAGTACCTCACGTTCTCAGGTAACCGACTATAAAACTGTTCCAGCCCGAAACACTGCAGAACTTTATCGTGGTCACCAAACGCTTTCTCTTCTTTGAGCCACTCCTGCATGTTTGACATAAGCCTGTACGCAAACTCTGTATATGACTCACTTTTGCCTTTCTCATTTTCCCGAAACTTCCGACGGAACGCCTCCGCTGACAGCCGGTTCTTTTTTAGAAGACTCGATTTCACTGTGTCGAAATCCTCTGCCTCCTCTCTATCCAAGCGAGCGACTACGTCGGCCGCCTCGCCGGGTAACAAAGTGAGCAAGCGCTGTGGCCACGTTTCCCGAGAGAACCCCTGCTTCTCGCACGTTCGCTCAAAGTTAACCAGGAACAAACCAATGTCCTCTCCAAGCTTAAACGGCCGCATCAGGTCAGTCATTTTGAACAATACGCGTTCTCCTGCACCGTGTGCCTGACTTCCATTACGAGCGCGTTCCATCTCTACCTCAAGACGCTTCATTTCCAAAGCGTGTTGACGGTCGCGCTCTTGTTGCTCTCGCTCTTTCTGTTCTTTACGTTCACGCTCTTCTTTTTCTTTCTGTTCTTTACGTTCACGCTCTTCTTTTTCTTTCTGTTCTTTAAGTTCGCGCTCTTCTTTTTCTTTTTGCTCTTTAAGTTCGCGCTCCTGTCTTTTTGCAGTCTCCCTCTCCTCAATGGTCTCAAGGCATTCCGACAGCTCGTCATCCTCAGCTTCTAACTCCAGAATAGCCTTTAGCAGTTCAGGTTTTCTGAGTTTGTCTGAGACATCCAGACCCAACTCTCTTGCAAGCTCCAGCAATTTCGGTTTGCGCAACGACTTCAAATCCATGGCTGCTCTGAATGCTGCTTTCTCTACTGCTTACTATTGTCTTGCCGCAAACTAACCCGGCAGCAACGACAACCACAATTACCAGCTCTGTTTCTGACACTAACAAAAGCCTGGCAAAGCTCAGAAGAAGAAAGTCCCGCACTCACCAAACCTCGCAGCCAAGAGTCCAGCGCAGTCGTTCCGCTGCAGGCAACCAGTCATCACACAGGGCTCGTTGCACTGCTCCCGGATCGTTGTTGAGCTGCTCAGCATACAGTCAACTGCATCTCTTCGCTGCTGGCCTCCGTTGTCGCGATCTCACCGCTGGCAGACAGTTGTTTGAATCCCACCGATGGCAACGGTTGTTGTGGTCGCACCGATGGTACGACCTGTTGGGAACTCGGCGCTGACGCCCGTGGTTGCACCTGGGTCGCAAGCCCCAAGGGTAGCGTTGGCCTGGCGGCCTGGGGTACAACTGGAAGCATCCGAAGGTCCCGGCAAAGCATGAGTCGACTGGTAACAACAAAACAACTTGTTTATTCTAACATCGCAAAGAGTTGGCGGTCAGGTTGACCGAAGTAGAGAGACGGGAGTGCACTTTACTCAACAG
Organism: Dermacentor variabilis; assembly: GCF_050947875.1. NCBI lineage: Eukaryota > Metazoa > Arthropoda > Arachnida > Ixodida > Ixodidae > Dermacentor > Dermacentor variabilis. The sequence goes on from NC_134572.1 coordinate 64,232,890, forward strand.
AAGAAATCGGAGCCCTCCCTTTGGCGTCCGGGGGCAGCTGTTTTTATACTCTCGCAGTTGAGGGCAAGAAGGAACCCCTCAATAGACGAGCACGTGATTGTACAATGGGATAAGGTGACGCATACTGTCGTAGCGCCGCCGGTCGGGCACAAAGACTGGGAGGAGAAGGTGACTCCTACTGTCGTATCGCCTCCGGTCGGGCACAATGGCTGGGAGGAGAAGGTAACTCCTACTGTCGTATCGCCTCCGGTCGGGCACAATGGCTGGGAGGAGAAGGTGACTTCTACTGTCGTATCGCCTCCGGTCGGGCACAATGGCTGGGAGGAGAAGGTGACTTCTACTGTCGTATCGCCTCCGGTCGGGCACAATGGCTGGGAGGAGAAGGTGACCCCTGCTGTCGTATCGCCGCCGGTCGGGCACAATGGCACATACACTCACACACGCACATGAAGACACGTGGCATCGGAACATGCCTGGACGCGCTTGGCGGGGAGCGTAGCGGCGACGCCGAACGGGCCAAAATGTCTGCCGCTTTGTTGCAGTCGCGCCGGCTAAACCGCGCGTCGTAGGCGAAACGTAACAAAGACTAGAAGCCCACGTGCAAAACCCCTGTCTCTGTATTCCACGCGGTAGACCACGCGCGCAAGGGCCGGTAGCCAAAAGAAGCCTTGAGTCGCCTCGCACGGTGCAGAGTGCGGTAACAGCTCGTGAAATTCTCACGGTTCTCGTAGCACCCGCGATTGGCCGTCATCGACCTTTTAATTTTTTCCCCCTTGCCCCTTAAGACCTCTCTACGCTTGGCCACGTTTAGCCACCAATCGAAGTTGCATTTTGCCTTCCCTTTTCGCAGTAATACGAGGCCACAAGCCATGTAACCGGGCGCCAAACACGGATCGAGCCAAAATTATTCGCGTCGTGCGTTCTCCAGTGTGTCGCTAACTGACAGATCGCTATACCACGAGACGGCAGCCAGGGGACGGGCCCCGTGCAAACTTACGCACGAACTTCCATGTACTAAATGCCTGTCTTTCAATATGACAGGTACGCCGTGCAAGTACGCACGGACAGGCGCTTGTGGAAGCCGATCTAGCAAGAAGCTCAACGTTCTCTTAGATAGTGACGGTTTAATTAACGTCAGTAAACTTGCTCGCCAAGAACTGTGGTACCTTTAGGTGTAAAGCATCCGCTGTAGTAAATAGGTGGTTTGTTTGTCGTTTGTTGATATAACTGCGCGCAAGAGCGGTGCGCATCGCGATTCCGCGTACAAATAGTGAACGGGTTATTCGACGCCCCACCTTGAATTCCGTGTTCCGCCTGAGCCGCCGAAAAGGGATACGCTCCGACGGAAGTGGGAATCCGAGATGGGCGACGGCGTCTCTAATCCGCGGCTGCTGGAAAGACGGGAGGCGAAAACCGGGAGCCAAGGCCAGAGCCGAGCACCTGGCGGCGTCGCCTGCCCCCCCCCCCCCCCATCCCCCGCACCCGTCGTGCCTACGCCAGCCCCGGCCCGTTCGACCGCTCCGCATCCTCCCTTCCGCGCAGGCAGTTGGGCTTCGCCTCATCGACGGCGTGGGCGCGCGCCATCCCCGGCGTCGTCGTCGTTTCAAGGTGGGAGCGTGATTTTTGCATTGCGCGCTCGTGCAGTGCGCTCTTACACAGCGACGACGCGGTACAACCCTAGACACCGGCGTTTGCACTGCCGCCTTCAACGCGTGTGACCGCGTTTGGCGGCTGCTAGACCCGCTATGAAAGCGTTGAACGTTTGACGATACAGATATGATTGCAGCAGCTCGCAGCGTTTCTTACCCCCACCCCCCCCACCCCATTTTGTTGTTGTTTCTCGCTGGTCCCTTTCCAACGCACGCGAAGCGCGTCATGTGTGCCGGCACGACTAGTCAGTGCAAAGGAAAGAACGAGTTCGACGAGTCTGCTTGCTCGCTTCTGAGGTTTCGTAGCATCTCAAGGGGCACGGTTGATGTGGTGAATTTACCGAGTACAGCGTGACAGGAAACGCCAAAATCTGCATTGGTTCATAGCGGTTGCATGGCCCATCGTGGCCCAGCACCTGTACGCGCCAAAGATAAGTGTTCCGTATGAGATAAATTATTCAGTGTGGAATGTTTATGTACATATTCACATGTCATGTTTAACAAATTTGGTGTTCGTTCTTGTCCACTGTAATGCTCACATCTGTGCTCTTTATGAATAGCCCAGAGAACCAATGAACGTCCTGCTTACGTTCTCAACATGTGCAGACGTTCTCATTCTTGTGCGGACGTCGTGAGTACACCCTGGGTACATAACGAACTAAATAGCCACGGATACGAGGACATCCTCTGTATGTGGATGCACGTAGAATTATTTGTGGTCATGCGCTGTCGAACCGTTTTACAAACGCCAACTTGAGAGCAACGTAATTGACCTTGTTAAAAGGTTTGTATGCTTGCGTATGATTAAAGAAAAAGGTTTTGTGTGAAGGACTTGCGCAGCTGCAACCGGCGAATTTATATGAAGCATGCCTATACGGAATGTGTTCATGTTTGCTAGTAAAAAGCTTTTCATTACATTAACATGCTTCAGGTGTGTGCGCGAGAAAAATGAGATCGGACGAAACTGATGAAGCTTGGTGGGCTTGATTATCCATATTCACGTAGGTAGCGTAAACAAGGGGAAAGAAAACGCAAGGTAGTACACACTTGTGCTGATCATGGTGTACGTTCTAGGTAACCAATAATTGGCTAATCAGGTTTCCATTAAAGCAAATTCCCTAAAGGTAGTAATACTTGCGCAAAAAAGAAGCAGAAACAAAATAATGTTTAAAGCGTTTTAAACACTTGCATCCTTATTTCAGCAGACTGGACATGTTGTTTTCAAGTTTGTTAAAAACGCATGATAAAGATCGTTTCTGTCTTTCACGAGGACGGAGAACAGAACGAGATTACGATATTTTAAGGATCATTTGGAGACGTCGCTATATTTGGGACGTCACTATAACCATGTCAACATGATAACAGCTTTGGGGGCCAAGGGCACCTCAAGCAGCGTAAGTGCCGTTTTTACTTCTGCCGCCTGCATTTGTACTGAATGGGAACAAATAATAATAATAATAATAATAATAATAATAATAATAATAATAATAATAATAATAATAATAATAATAATAATAATAATAATAATAGTTTATACCTTCGGTACGTCTTCAGCATGTGCTACGCTTGCAAGCAAAAGTTCGGGGACTGCTACATCAACGAAAATTAGTTTTTTTTTCTATAGCACAGCTCTGTAACGTGAAATCGCTGCAATAAATTCACTGGCCTAGGCTGTGCCACTTTATTTCAGCCGGCATGCACAGGCTGCGAAGAAAAAAAAAAGTTTTTTTTTTATGTGGCACCATTGGGCTCCAAGATTTTGCTCGCGACAGTACGTCTGTTGTCTGGACGGGTCATTCAACACCGCCTGCGAAGTGTATCGACAACGGAAACTGTATACCGGTGTACGGGCTGCACTCCAGTTTTCGCTGTGCTGTGTGTTGACAGGAATCCTAGTATCGCTACTCGTATCTCTATAGCGCCATAAGTGTCTTGGGAGTCTTCCCATATGGCCCACTATGACCTCGGATTTTAGGCATTCTGGCCTGTATACTCTCTTTACAAGGGATGTAGAGGGCGGATCAGCCTCAGTTTTGCGTTCGAAACAATTACTTGTCCTTGTTCTCACACTGAATTAAGAAAGCGCCAGGACGCGTATTCTCCTAAAATGTATCAGCAGGTGAGGATCGAACTCGCATATACCTTCTGTAATCCTTGTTAGGCGTACTCCGTTCATGACAAACCAGCATGTACGTACAGAGAAAACGTCGGCGGATGAACTTAGCTAACAATGCCTCTACTGAGGAAGCTTGCATCTCCTAGTTGACAGTTAAACCACCTTCTAAATAACAACATGAAAAGCCAACAAACACTGACCCCAAGGACAACATAGGGAAAATTACTTGTGCTTAATAAACCAAGCACAAGTAACCAAGCACAAGTAATTTCCCCTATGTTGTCCTTGGTGTCAGTGTTTGTTGGCCTCTTATGATATGACTAATAAAAATCGGGACCTTCGGCTAACCCCACTTTCTTCTCGCTCCTAAATCACAAGTGACGCAGCAATTTTGCAGCTAAGCCTCAGATAAAAAGAAAATCTAATAAAAAAGTCAACGTTATACCTTACTAGGCAATGTCCCTGCAACATCTTTCGTGAGATCTGAAGTTCCTTTGAGTAAGATTTTTCAATTTTTCATTTCCCCAATCACTGCAAGCGTGGCGCGAGTAGGATAATCTTAATAACGCAAAGCCTGGAAAGAGCGATGACGTCACCCTAGTAAACTGGGCCTCTGCATACCTGCGTTTAGCCAGAACCCTTCATTACTCCATGCGCTGTTTGAGAGAAATCAGCGGGCCAATCCCGGAACCCGCGCACTTATATGGGGACTCAAGCGCGGAACGCTTTTGCAGTAGATATACTGTGTCTGAGTTGTTTGATCACTTGACGCAGGCCGGAAATGCCGCAGTACAAACTGGTCGACTACAAGGTTCCATCGTCTGGCCGCCTCGCGGCGCTGCTGTTCACCTACGCCGGCGTCGAGTTCGAGTACGTCACCTACGAAAAGTCCAAGGCGGCCGAGGCGGAAGCCGGTAAACGAACCGTGTGCGCTTGCCGGACTGCAAATGCTGTTCCGCGCAATGCGCTCGCTGCGGAGGCTCGCATTTTCGTGAACGAGGTATACCATAACCCCCAACCAGAGCCGAGAAGGCATTAACTGTAGTGGCTTTCGTGATGGGACCTAATGGCAGGCAGGCGCCGCATTGATTATAGCGCATTACCCAAGCGACAGGTGCGGCAAGCCAAGCAGTTAGAGCAGCGACGCAACGCTAGCCGCGGGACAGACTGATGATAGACTTTGTTTTATTTGTTTTTTTTACGAACTTGGAACACGCGAGGATGTAAACGCTTTATGCGTAAAGGAACGGCTTTCCTGCCACGACATGAAGACCAGGGTTTTAGAAATGGAAATCACATGCGACTGTCGATTGCCGCCTTACGGGCTGCTTCCATGAGAAATATCTTATTCGTAAGATAGATAGATAGATAGATAGATAGATAGATAGATAGATAGATAGATAGAGAGATAGATAGATAGATAGATAGATAGATAGATAGATAGATAGATAGATAGATAGATAGATAGATAGATAGATAGGGGTGAACGGTATGCGTGTCCTGTTTATATATATATATATACACGGTATGCGGTATACGGTAACGGTATGCGTGTCCTGTTTATATACCGCTGGTTCTGGTTGTACTCTGCGCAATTCTTTGAGTTTGTATGCCTGCGCGTTTATGACTGGGTTTAATAATTATAATTACTGGGGTTTTACGTGCCAAAACTACGATCTGATTATGAGGCACGCCGGGCTTCGGATTAATATTGAGTTATTCTCCGGGTGAATTTTCACTCAGCCCAGTCATAAACGCGCGGGCATACAAACCCATAGAATTGCGCAGAGTACAACCAAAGCCAGCGGTACACCTGGAGTTCTTTAACGTGCACCCATTGCACGGGGCGCGGTCGTTTGACTGTGTCTGTATGCGTGCCTTTCACTCGACCCGAGAGGCGGAATTAAAGACGTCCAGGAAGAAGGAGGAAGATACAGCGGCATGACAACGTATGGCAGATTCGAACACATTAAAGAAATGTCCCTTTCGTATAACTATTTCGGATAGCTTTCGTATAACCAGCTCATTACGCGAGAAATGGGCCACGTGCAGTGGCGCGTGTGTGCAGGGAGACACCGAATTTCCGTTCCCGGGCGCGACGTCAGTGGTATTGCACCGACTGAAATGAGGCATTCTGGGCAACTACCTCGCCTTTGCTCTTATATAGGCTATATACTATAATATTATATATACTTATGTATACAGGTCTTGTATAAGCGTCGGCGCCTCCGTGAACGCTGTCCTGAGCAGCGGCGGCCGCCCAGCGTGACCGCGGTGCAGCACAGGAAATTGATTTGCTCCAGACTCGCTCGGCGAGCGCGTTGCACGCCAGAGTGCTTCTGCGCTCCACAAAGGACTGCAGCCGCTTACCCGCCGCACGCCAGCTACACGGATGTATGTGTACATACAGACACACTAAACCACTTCTTTGAGTTTCGCGCTGTTTACAAGCCGGAGGAAATAAAGTTTGCGGTTGACTTAAACGCTTGTTTGCTCTTCGGTCTTTTGTGGAGCATCCAACTCGTTTAACAGTCGCAGTTTCTCGAGGAAACCCGACTTCTGCGGAAGAGCGATGTGCACTGTGGTCACCATGCCATGAATAAGTTTTTTACCGCTTGGATGTAAAATTATCGAGGGCGGCGTAAACAAGGTCTCAGCCATTTTTATCGCGGGATCTCGGCAATGTCGCTGACTTACTCATTAGTTAATTAAGCAAGCGGAAAGGACTGCACTGCCGTTTGGGACACGAACTCGCCACTAACTTAAGTACCTTGGCCGAACAGAGTTTCGAAAGCTTTATTTTGGGATATACGGGACGGAAACCTGGATAAACTGTAATTGCCTTTTTTCATAACATAGAGCTGTTTGTCGCCATTTCGCGACATACTTGTTCTGGAGGAGGAGGAAGAGAAAAGCAGAAGGCAGGCAGGTTAACTAGGATAACGTCCGGTTGGCTACCCTAAACCGGGGAAATGGGAAAGGGAAGAACAAAGATGACAGGGCGAGAGAGGAGGGAAGGAAAGAAGGAAATTAGCGGTGAGTTCGAGCTTTCAACTTGTATGCCGGGGCGCTTGCGCGAGAGAAAGGCGCATTCAGACGTTATGTGTAGGTGCACAACAACAAATAATGTATTGGCGCCTCACTATCTGTCACACATGTATAAAGCAACGCCCTGCACACGGCATTTACGAGCAGGCTGATTACTTCAAGAAGTTTACGTGGCTGCATCTATTCAGGCGCACATATTGCAGTCGTCATCCGTGGAAATGTTTTACGGCCTGCCATAAGATGCGAGACAGTTAGTCTGCCATTTATCAAGAGACGTACTGCGATGTGAGAAAGCATGAGGAATATATAGTGCGGAAACATTTAACGGTGCACTTGCTTTGCTCTTGGCACACCTGCTGGCTGTTCTACGCTGTGCACGACGACGGAACACTGGGACCACGCAGACGCACCCTTCGGCTCGCTTCCCGTGCTGTACGCGGACGGCGAGATGTTGGGCGCGGACTACGCCATCTGCGTCTACATCGCCAGGCAGTACGGTGAGTGAACACCAGTTGGGCTACTTTCCTATATAGACGCTGCACAAATGGCGTAGCCAAATATACTACCGACAGGCGCTCAATCAATCAATCAATCAATCAATCAATCAATCAATCAATCAATCAATCAATCAATCAACATTTGTATCAGCATACTTAAATGTGCCCGCGGTAAAAATTTAGACCTACCCGTGCTGTATCCACGCAGGTCTCGAAGGCAAGGACGCCCGGGAGGCCACCAAGTGCGCCACCATCGTCACGGGCATCGCCTCCCTCTTCTCCAGCGTGCGTCACGCCAAGCCGCAGAGACTAGCTCCAGAGGAAGACGTGAGTGGACGAAAAAAGCTTAGCAGAGCGATGCAAACTCTTAGATGCATCAAGAACAGCGTTAGCTGAGAAGGAACTCCTAAGAGCCCTCAAAGACTTCTAACTGCAGTCTTTAGCTGTTAGCCGGCATCCTCACATGGGTCACTCTGGACAGCAGAAATTTTCGTGAATGTCGTTATAAACCTTGAGGTGGTACGTGCCGGCTGCCGCAGTGCCCGCCAATTATACCAATGTCTATAGCAGTTTTGATAAAGAAGTACAGGCCGTAGCATTACGTCTGCCACAAGCTCTTTAGACTCCTTACCAGTATCAGCACAATGTCTACTCGGTTCCCGCAACGTCTCGCCTCGGTGCGTCTTCTCCTTTACACGTGACGACCGTTAAATATCGCCGGATGCACAAACACAGCGTAAATGGGCTCCTAGTACCTGACGTCGCAAGAAAGACGGGAATTGGGAAGGTAGGAAGTGTAGACGAACTGTTATGTTTGAGGTAGTACATTTGTAAAGAACTTGCACTCATTCCTGTTAATGCCACTGCGCTACGAACTGTTCGTGAGCACTGCCAGCGTGTTTCCCAAATTGAGAGCACTGCAGCGTTCATACACTGCGTCTGTCACCGAGTATATTATGTGTGGGAAAGGGAAAAGAGCGAAGCTTCCGACTTGTGGGAGCTCGCGTTGTTTGCAGTTATAGTATAGCTTTTACGGGCAGACTATTCTGCAATAGAGAGTGCTTGAGAAGAAGCTGAGTGCCGCGAGACGAGCGATGGACCCAGAAAATGTTAGGCGTAATGTTAAGTGACTGACAAGAAGCCGGCTGCATGGAATAGAGAGCAAACGGAGGTAGCCGATATCCTAGCTAAGATTGGGAGGAATAAATTGAGCTGTGCAAGCCACGTAGAGCGTAGAGCACACAAGCGCTCGTCCGTTACAGTGTTACAGAATGGGTGCCGAGTGAAAGGAAGCGCCGTCGCGGACTCCGGAGAAGCGTAGTGGCGCGAGGAAATCGGGAAATGTGCACGCGTAGGATAGATGGTGTCAGCTGACGTAAGGCAGTTAGTGGTATAATTGGAGGTTGCTTGGAGGGTCTCCGTCCTGAAGAGGACGTGAGATAAACTGATTATGATTATTTCTGTAATACATGTACAAATTGGTTTGAGCAAGGTCTTCTTAACGGACTTAGAGAATTTTGCGGACCAGCGGGACAGCTGGTACAGGATATTAAAACTAGATAAACTCTAATCTAGCTGACAACAGGATAAATTGGCCAGAAAATGCTCTCGAGTGTCAGTTTTGACGGAGATAAATGACTGCTCCCCCTATATATATATATTGTTACGAATGATGTTTATTTACAGGGTGAAACGGTGAAACGAGGTCCGAGAGGGAAGCTACAGGCCAGGCCCAGCCGGCGCAGAGTACCGCGAGGTCACACGCGCACACTCTACTTCGTCTTTCTCTGCCTCAGCCGCAGCCGCGCAGTGCTGCGACATTTTCCCCGGGGGCAGACGAAGCTCGCCGAGCGAGTTAAAGGGACCTGTGATGGCACTGCTTGAGTCTGGCCACGTGAACAACTTGTGTCGCCCGTGAACGCCGATTACTTGCCGTCACTTTGGCGACGACATAGTTAACATCACTCAAGCGGTTGAGTATAACGAATGGTCCGGTGTAAGTGGCGAGAAACTTGCGGTACAATCCCTTTTTGCGAACAGGTGTCCACAACCAAACATAATCACCGGGAGTAAAACTGACGGGGAGATGCCGCGCATCATAGCGAATCTTGCTGTTGCCTTGTGAGGACAACGTCCTAAGATGCGCCAGTCGACGTGCTTCCTCAGCACGACACAGAGTTTGGGCGATGGAAGGATCCTGTTGGCACGATAAAGGTAGAATAGTGTCCAGAAAGCTCTGGGGTGCGCGGGCGTACAGCAAAAAGAACGGCGCATATCCAGTAACTTCGTGCTTGGCACTATTGTACGCGTACGTTGCAAAAGGTAAGACGGCGTCCCAATTCTTGTGGTCAGCAGCGACATACATTGATAACATGTTGGTAAGGGTTCGATTCGTCCGCTCCGTGAGGCCATTGGTTTGCGGGTGGTAAGGAGTGGCATGACGATATGCAGAACCACAAAGCCGCAAAAGTTCTTCAACGACGTCGGCGGTGAATTGCCGTCCACGGTCACTGATGACAACACGGGGAGCGCCGTGACGGAGTATGACGTGATGCAACAGAAATGAAGAGACATCTGCTGCAGTGGCAGATGGAAGTGCCGCCGTTTCCGTGTAGCGAGTAAGATAATCTACGCATACTATAATCCAGCGGTAGCCAGCTGACGTCTTTGGGAGCGGGCCAAGCAAGTCGATGCCCACTTTTTCAAAGGGTAACGTCGGTGGCTTAACTGGTTGTAAATAGCCTGCTGGGGCCGTCGTCGTTTGCTTGTGGCGCTGGCAAACAGTACAGCTGGCGACATACTGTTTCGTTGTTTTCCAGAGCTTGGGCCAGAAAAATCTCTGTCTAAGTCGGTGTAGTGTGCGTGTAAAGCCAAGGTGCCCGGACGTGATATCGTCATGCATACAACGAAGGACAGCCGAGCGCAGGTTTTCGGGCACAACTAGAAGCAATGGGGGACCATCAGCCGAGTAATTTTTTTTGTACAGCAAACCATTACGAAAAGTAAACGGTGTTGTTCCTGCTGGCTCACGTGCAGCTGCCCGTAGGGATTTCAAGGTAGGGTCACAACGTTGCGCGCGCTCGAAGGTACGCAGGTCTGTAAAGTCGGAAGAGATGGAAACTAGGTAGTCGTCGAAGTCATCATCCTCAGCTTTAGTGTGCGGCGAAGGGAGACGGGAGAGGCAATCAGCATCCGTGTGACAGCGCCCGCTCTTGTAGTTAACGGAGAAGCTGTACTCTTGAAGGCGCAAAGCCCAGCGGGCCAACCGGCCAGACGGGTCACGCAGCCCAACCAGCCAGCAGAGTGAATGATGGTCAGTCACTATCGTGAATGCGCGGCCATGTAGATAGGGACGGAACTTCTGAATGGCGAAGACGACTGCTAGGCACTCGAGTTCAGTAACGGTGTAGTTTGTCTCCGCTTTTGTAAGTGTCCGACTAGCGTAGGCAATGACATGCTCACGGCCATCGCAGAGCTGAACAAGCACAGCACCAACACCCGCACCGCTGGCGTCAGTGTGCAGCTCAGTTGACGCCTCCGGATCAAAATGCCGCAGTACCGGTCCAGAAGTCAACAAAAATTTTAGCTGTTGAAACGCCGACTCGCAGTCAGCAGTCCACAAGTATGGGGTGAGTAAAGTTTTGTTCGTTTTCCGTCCTCGCTTCACCGTTGGAACTTGAAGCTTCTCGGACGATGATCGGCAGTTGTTGATCAAACGCAGACAGGAAGCGATGCAGATCAGATGTACAAGAAATATTTATACGCAAACTTTTCTATATACATGGCAGGTAAAACAAATACATTACAAAGTTGAACAATTGAGAAACAAAGTCTCACTCTTCGACTGTCTCAATGACTGTTAGAGCCCAGACTCGTTTTAACGTACATAGCACGGAGCCTCACTGATCTATCAGCAATCCTGATTTCAGCCAAGTCTCACGTACATGGTACGGAGCCTCACTGATCTATCAGTAATCCTGATTTCAGCCAAGTCTGAGGGACAGCATGTCGTCCCGATTTTTATAGCCCAAATATACAAAGAAAAGAAAGGCGGTAGGGCCGTTAGCCCGTCCCACAGGTTCAGTTGCCAATCAGAGTCAACCGTTTGTTAAGCCACAACCCACAGGGATGGGCTTACTCTTCAAAATAAACATATTGGAAAACAAAGCTCTTTCCCTTCTTCCCTAAAACTCCGATGCCCCCTATTTCTGCGTAGTTAGTGACGGGCTCAGCAAAACACGCCAGGCCCGAACAAGTTATCGCTAGACCGTTTCAAATCTCAACGGCGTCTAGGCCGCAAATGTCTCGGAAGCAGGGGCATCGATACCACGTAGTGCGGCCGTACTCAAAGTTTGTCCGCGTGGGAGACTGATGGCTCTCCTTGTCCTTCAAACTTATTGTCTACAAGACAAAGTTCTCCGAGTGCGTGTTTCCAAGACGCCGTCGTCCGAATGCACTCTTTACGTGTGCACCGCATTCCTACAGCGTGCACTGTAAGCTGGCCTTCGACACCACACCGGCAGTCGCACCCAACAAGGCTGGCGATTGCGTTCCGGACGCGTAGAAGATTAGGTCCATGCTCACTGCATGCGGAACGGGGTCAGAGTTGCTAAGCCCTTCTTAACCTCGGCGGCGCCTTCAATTAGTCAGGCACTCGGGAGCCACACTCACAATACCTTGTACAGCGGTCCCTTTCAAGGCTGGTCTGTGTGGACTCGTGTGACCGTCGGCGGACTGCCAACACCGTGCGCACAATGCCGACTTCCCGGAATCGGCACTCGCCCACCTGGCACCTGCCGCGACGCGTCACCCAACACCGCGCGGTGCCTGTGACCCCACATAACACAGCAACTGTCGCCCGGCTGACACGGGGGCAAGTGAACCCCCTCTCTATGCACAAAGCACGTGGCCGATTCGTGACACTTAAGAACCCGAACAATCAGAGCGACCTTACACGTCCCTCCTAAAGAGTATACTGGGCTCACAATGTGCCCAGCTATACTACAAGAGCCAAAGGGCGCTGTATCGTAAAATTTAGGCTCTGAAGGTTCCGTCAAAGAAAATTGACATACGCTGCCCAACACGGGTGCTGCGGAGCCCGTAAGGAACAGGAAAATGAACTAAAAGGACCACGCAAAAAAAAACAATTTTCTCACAGCGATAAAAGAAAAGGGCGGAGGCTCAACACATTCATGGCAGTGAGCATGCGAAAGAAATACTCATGTAAGTACAGGAACACTTTGCAACGCGCTGCACTGCACAACAGCAGAAAAATGACATATACAGGGTATATACATAGTATGTACACAGTCTTATAACCCTCACACACATGGACGACAACAACCATCGAAAGTTCCATCAAGGCTGAACTGTCCCACGCACACGTCCTTCGAGTGAACGGGAACATTCACGCCTGTCGTAGCTGGCATGGCTGTTTCTGTCTATCCTTTCTTTTCTGCTCTTTACTCGGTTGGCTCCCATGAACGATTCGAGAGCCTTGACAATGCATCAGCGTTGGCGTTACTTGTTCCTTTCCGGTGACGCACCGTTACATTGTAGCGCTGTAGTGAAAGCGCCCATCTTGCTAACTTGGCCCCCTGCGGGGTGCTGGTTGTCAAATATGACAATGGGTTATGGTCAGAGACAACATTCACCACTGCTCCGAAAAGCCAGTAGTCAAATTTCTTGAGTGCCCAAATAATAGCAAAGGCTTCTCTCTCTATAGTCGAACAGCGCGCCTGTGTCGGGTTAAAGCGATGGCTAGCAAAAGCGATCGGCTTTTCTTTTCCGTCCGCTGACATTTGAGCTAAACAGGCACCAGCCACCGTCGCCGACGCATCAGTGAATAGCCAGTACGGCTGATGAGGCTCAGGAGTGTTCATGGCGACAGCCTGACAGAGAGTTAACTTTTGACTTTCGAACGTGCACTGCGTATCTTCTGACCATGGAATTGAATTAGGAACCCCTCGCCTTGTCAAAGTTGTAAGCGGGCTCCCAACGTCGGCGTAGTTCTCTCTCAGAGTTGAGGGCACCGCAATTTCACCCGTCCAAGTTTGCTGCAATATTGATAGGGACCCATTTGGGTTTCTACCGTACAATAGCCTGAACGGCGCCACCCCGGTGGTATCATGCGGCACTTCGTGATACGCCCACAGAACAAATGGGATCAGCTTGTCCCACTTTCTTCGGTCCCGTTTGTTTGGATCGGACTGCTGGTACGATCTGTTGGGAACTCGGCGCTGACGCCCGTGGTTGTACCTGGGTCGCAAGCCCCAAGGGTAGCGTTGGCCTGGCGGCCTGGGGTACAACTGGAAGCATCCGAAGGTCCCGGCAAAGCATGAGTCGACTGGTAACAACGAAACAACTTGTTTATTTTAACATTGCAAAGAGTCGGCGGTCAGGTTTGACCGAAGTAGAGAGACGGGAGAGCACTTCACTCAACAGAAGAAATCGGAGCCCTCCTTTCTGGCGTCCGGGGGCAGCTGTTTTTATACTCTCGCAGTTGAGGGCAAGAAGGAACCCCTCAAAAGACGAGCACGTGAATGTACAATGGGCTAATGGTGACGCACACTGTCGTAGCGATGCCGTAGCACCATGTCGAGCACGATCTCGTAGCACCCTGTCGTGGCGCTGCCGGTCGGACACAATGACTGTAATGAGAGGATGGTCCCTGCTTTGGCATCGCCTGTTTCGGGCACAATGACTGGAACGAGATCCCTGCTTTGGCATCGCCTGTTTCGGGCACAATGACTGGAATGAGATCCCTGCTTTGGCATCGCCTGTTTCGGGCACAATGACTGGAATGCGAGGATGATCCCTAGGCGGTCGCATCGCCGCAGTCGCGCCTGGAAACACCTGGCGATGAGTGTTGCGGCGACGACGATCGGGCCAAAATGTCTGCCGCCCCGCCGCAGTCGCGCCGGCAATACCACGTGTCGCAGGCGAAACGCAACAGACCGCCCCGCCGGGGGAAGGAGATCCCGATGGACAGGGGACTGCATCCGCTGTCCGGAGGGATGTCGCTCGATGATGCTCATAACCGAAGTCGGGCGTCCCTCGACGTTTCTTGAGCGCAGCGCACAGAGAAGGCCTCGTTCTCTCGTTCAGGTTCGCACGGGACACTGCAAAGTGACTTCGGGAGAGTTCACATTTTTGTTCTCGTTCCCGGCAAGCGTTAGAACTACGCTGAAACTCAACCGCTCAGTCAGCAAGCACGGCACAACCCTCACTAAGCCCTGCCAGGCTCTTTCCCCTTTTTATACCACTGCCTAGTTCCTTACAGTAGTCTAGCATCACTCAGAACGCGTCCACAAATTGAAAAATTGCACTAGAAAGCATATCATCACTTTGAAACACTAAACAAAAGCAATATGTTAAAAAAAATCCTGCCTCAGGAAGAAAAACATCAGTAACAAACAATTTTGAGGCTGATTCCTACGTTAGGGGCTTCGACTTAAGCCATCGGCGTTACCGTTGAGACTCCCCTTTTTGTAACGTACCTCAAAGGAATATTGTTGTAAAGCGAGGCTCCAGCGCAGGAGGCGGCCATTTTTGGGAGAGATGGTCTGCAGCCATTGGAGAGGGCAGTGATCCGTCTCAATGATAAACCTCGAGCCGGCTAGATAGCATGACAATTTCTGAACGGCCCACACGAGACACGCACACTCTTTCTCGGTGGCGCTATACGCCTGCTCACGACTGGTCAGCTTACGACTAGCATACAGGACGGGGTGTTCTACTTCTCCATTTTCCCGTTGGCACAGTACAACGCCCATGCCTCGCTCACTAGCATCGCACTGAACAATGAACCCTTTTGTATAGTCTGGCGATCGTAGCACAGGCTGGCTTGTTAGGGCACTCTTTAGGGCGCTAAAAGCTCTTTCCTTGGTCTCGTCCCAGACGACTGTTTGAGGCTCTGTCTTTCTTAGAGCATCCGTCAGGGGAGCCGCGATATCAGAGTACCTAGGGATGTACCTCTGATAGTAGCCGGCGACACCCAAGAACGACCGAATATCGGTCTTGGTGCGCGGTTGCGGAAAGTCTCGCACAGCGGCCACTTTTATTTCAGAGGGGCGGCGACGACCCTGACCAATCACGTGACCGAGGTAGACAACCTCGGCCTGTGCTAACTGGCACTTAGGAGCCTTGACTGTCAAGCCCGCTTCGCGCAGGCGGGTTAGCACTGCCCGCAAGTGTGTCATATGCTCAGACCAGGATGCGGAGAATATCGCTACGTCGTCTAGATACGGTAAAGCGAATTCTTGCTGTCCCCGCAACACTTTATCCATGAGGCTTGAAAAACAGTATGGCGCGTTCTTCAAACCAAAACTCAACACTTTAGGACGGAATGTTCCCATTGGTGAAATGAACGCCGCATACCTACTAGCCTCTTCTGTAAGTGGAACCTGCCAATAACCCCTGACAAGATCTAGGGTGGAAATAAACTGAGCGCTACTAACTTTCTCAAGGCGCTCCTCGATGTTAGGGATCGGATAAATTTGATCCTTAGTGATGGAATTAAGCCTGCGGTAGTCGACGCAAGGACGAGGTTCCTTGCCCGGTACCTCAACTAAAATCAAAGGGGAGGTATAATCACTCTCACCTGCCTCAATAACACCGAGCTGTAGCATTTTCTTTACCTCAGCCTCCATAATATCGCTCTGGCGGGGTGACACCCGATACGCCTTGGATCGTACTGGCTCTGGGGAGGTAAGTTCAATATCATGAGTAAGTACAGAAGTCCTACCAGGCCTCTCAGAGAACAGACCTTGAAACTCTTGTAATAGCTGGTGTAGTTCGGTTTTCTGCTCGGGCGACAGCGGTGCTTTACTGATAAGGTCACTAATGACTTGACCGGTGTCTTCCCTGTTCGTCACTGAGCCTAGTCCCGGAAGCTCGACCGGAAGCTCTTCAGGAACGTTTACCATCATGCACACCACTGCTTCCCTTGGTCTATAAGGTTTGAGCAGATTACAGTGGTAAACATGCTGTGCTTTCCGCTTTCCTGGCAGACTTACCACGTAGTTAACGTCCGACAGTTTCTGAACAATTCGTGCTGGGCCCTCCCACTGCACGTCTAGTTTGTTGTTTAGCGATGTGCGTAATATCATGACCTCATCGCCAACCTCAAAACGACGGGCCCTGGCTGTCCGATCATAATAAACCTTGGCCCTCTGCTGGGCCTTTGTCATTGCTTCACCTGACAACTCCTGTGCCCTTCTTAAGCGTTCGAGGAGCTTAAGCACGTACTCCACCACGACTGGGTCGTCGCCCCTACCTTCCCATGATTCTCGAAGCATGCGAAGCGGAGACCGAAGCGAGCGACCGTACACCAGTTCAGCTGGCGAAAACCCCGTAGCCGCATGCGGCGCGGTCCTTAAAGCAAACATCACCCCAGGCAGACACAGCTCCCAGTCAGTTTGATGTTCAAAACACAAGGCTCTCAACACGCGCTTCATGACGGAGTGGAGCTTCTCAACGGAATTCGACTGTGGGTGGTACACTGAGCTGTGTAACAGCTTTACCCCACACCTTTCGAGAAAAGTTGTCGTCAAAGCGCTAGTAAACACTGTGCCCTGATCTGATTGAATTTCTGCAGGAAAACCAACTCGCGCAAATATGGACAGTAGTGCATTAACTATCTCAACTGAGCTGAGTTCTTTAAGCGGCACTGCTTCAGGGAACTTTGTCGCTGGGCAGATCACAGTCAAAATGTGTCTGTACCCCGTGGCTGTTACCGGCAGAGGTCCCACAGTATCAATAACGAGCCGTCTAAAAGGCTCCGTTATGATAGGTACCAATTTCAACGGCGCCCTTGATTTGTCCCCTGGTTTGCCCACCCGCTGACAAGTGTCACATGTCCTCACGAAATGGTCTGCGTCCCGAAAACACCCTGGCCAATAGTACTCTTGCAAGAGACGGTCCTTAGTTTTCTTAACTCCTAGGTGTCCGGACCACGAACCCCCATGTGACAAGCGCAACAGATCCTGACGATAGCATTGAGGCACGACCAGCTGATCGAACTCCACTCCTCGGCGGTCTAGATACTTCCGGTACAGGACTCCACCTCTTTCCACAAAACGCGCAGTTTTCCTGGCGATACCTTCTTTGACATTGCAGCGCACGTTTTCCAGGCTGCCATCCTTTTTTTGCTCGGCTATCAAAGCCGACCGGCTGACTTTTAGCAACCTATCAAGTCCGTCTGACGTAGGCGCGATGAGCAAATCCGTAGATAGCTCTTCTAACTTTCCCGTGTCGGGCGTTTCCTCTCCAGTATCTGGCGCCTTTAACGTTACAGACTCAAGTTTATTCAGTTCGGGCGTGCTCTGAATATCAGCTTGCTGCGCCTCTGACCCTTTTTCGTTGTTTGATAACGTCGGCCCCGCAACTACCGCCTTTGCAGCGAGCTCCCGAACCTTCGATCTGGTTAAGGCCTGAACACTAGCTTCACCAAACAAAAGCCCCTTCTCGCGCAGGAGGTGATCGGACCTGTTTGAAAATAGGTACGGGTACTGGGGTGGCAGCATAGATGACACTGCCGCCTCCGTCTCAAGCGCTCCGAAAGGTCCTTCAATAAGCACTTTTGCTACCGGCAGACACACGCTATGAGCTTCCACGGCTTGCTTGATCCATGCGCACTCGCCCGTGAACATATGGGGTTCTACGTAAGACGGGTGAACTACATCCATCGTAGCTGCGGAATCGCGAAGCACTCGGCACTCTTTCCCGTTCACGAGGAGGTCTCGCATGTAAGGCTCGAGAAGCTTCATGTTCTCGTCAGTGCTGCCTATTGAAAAAAACACAACTTTTGGTGTTGTTTCCGGACACTGCGCCGAAAAGTGACCCGGCTTCTGGCACGTATAACACAAGCGCGCTCGCCTCATCTCGAACCGCTTTCTGCGTTTGGCTGCCGCCGTCTCTTTACGTTTGGTCGGACTGCTTTCGCTCGCATCCGCACTACGCGTGTCCCCCTTTAATCTCATGGGTGTGAACTTCGGCCTCTCAAACTTCGAGCCAAATTTACCCTTTTGACCGTCCTTAGCTCCGCGAGCCCGACGCGTCACAAACTCCTCGGCTAGCTCAGCGGCTTTAGCCACCGTACAAACGTCTGGCCTATCCAAGACCCAGTATCGCACGTTCTCCGGTAACCGACTATAAAACTGTTCTAGCCCGAAGCACTGCAGAACTTTATCGTGGTCACCAAACGCTTTCTCTTCTTTGAGCCACTCCTGCATGTTCGACATAAGCCTATACGCAAACTCTGTATAAGACTCACTTTTGGCTTTCTCATTTTCCCGAAACTTCCGACGGAACGCTTCCGCAGACAGCCGGTACTTTTTTAGCAGACTCGATTTTACTTTGTCGAAATCCTCTGCTTCCTCTCTATCCAAGCGAGCGACTACGTCGGCCGCCTCGCCGGGTAACAAAGTGAGCAAGCGCTGTGGCCACGTTTCCCGAGAGAACCCCTGCTTCTCGCACGTTCGCTCAAAGTTAACCAGGAACAAACCAATGTCCTCTCCAAGCTTAAACGGCCGCATCAGGTCAGTCATTTTGAACAATACGCGTTCTCCTGCACCGTGTGCCTGACTTCCATTACGAGCGCGTTCCATCTCTACCTCGAGACGCTTCATTTCCAAAGCGTGTTCGCGCTCTTCTTTTTCTTTCTGCTCTTTAAGTTCGCGCTCCTGTTTCTCTTTTTGCTCTTTAAGTTCGCGCTCATATTTCTCTTTTTGCTCTTTAAGTTCGCGCTCCTGTCTTTTTGACCTCTCCTCAATAGTCTCAAGGCATTCCGACAGCTCGTCATCCTCAGCCTCTAACTCAAGAATAGCCTTTAGCAGTTCAGGTTTTCTTAGTTTGTCTGAGACATCCAGACCCAACTCTCTTGCAAGCTCTAACAATTTCGGTTTGCGCAACGACTTCAAATCCATGGCTGCTCTGAATGCTGCTTTCTCTACTGCTTACTATTGTCTTGCCGCAAACTAACCCGGCAGCAACGACAACCACAATTACCAGCTCTGTTTCTGACACTAACAAAAAGCCTGGCAAAGCTCAGAAGAAGAAAGTCCCGCACTCACCAAACCTCGCAGGCAGAAATTCCGCGCAGTCGTTCCGCTGCAGGCAACCAGTCGTCACACAGGGCTCGTTGCACTGCTCCCGGATCGTCGATGAGCTGCTCAGCATACAGTCAACTGCATCTCTTCGCTGCTGGCCTCCGTTGTCGCGATCTCACCGCTGGCAGACAGTTGTCTGAAGTCGGAGGCGATCTCACCGCTGCCAACCAGATGTTTGGATCGGACTGCTGGTACGATCTGTTGGGAACTCGGCGCTGACGCCCGTGGTTGTACCTGGGTCGCAAGCCCCAAGGGTAGCGTTGGCCTGGCGGCCTGGGGTACAACTGGAAGCATCCGAAGGTCCCGGCAAAGCATGAGTCGACTGGTAACAACGAAACAACTTGTTTATTTTAACATTGCAAAGAGTCGGCGGTCAGGTTTGACCGAAGTAGAGAGACGGGAGAGCACTTCACTCAACAGAAGAAATCGGAGCCCTCCTTTTTGGCGTCCGGGGGCAGCTGTTTTTATACTCTCGCAGTTGAGGGCAAGAAGGAACCCCTCAAAAGACGAGCACGTGAATGTACAATGGGCTAATGGTGACGCACACTGTCGTAGCGATGCCGTAGCACCATGTCGAGCACGATCTCGTAGCACCCTGTCGTGGCGCTGCCGGTCGGACACAATGACTGTAATGAGAGGATGGTCCCTGCTTTGGCATCGCCTGTTTCGGGCACAATGACTGGAACGAGATCCCTGCTTTGGCATCGCCTGTTTCGGGCACAATGACTGGAATGAGATCCCTGCTTTGGCATCGCCTGTTTCGGGCACAATGACTGGAATGCGAGGATGATCCCTAGGCGGTCGCATCGCCGCAGTCGCGCCTGGAAACACCTGGCGATGAGTGTTGCGGCGACGACGATCGGGCCAAAATGTCTGCCGCCCCGCCGCAGTCGCGCCGGCAATACCACGTGTCGCAGGCGAAACGCAACACGTTCCATTACAGTATACAACATATTTTTGAGGACTCTGTTCCATCTCTCAACCACTCCGTTGCCCTCAGGGTGTTCGGCAGTGGAGAACCTGGGTGAACAGCCCAGTTTTTCTAACATTAACTGTGTCAGTTGAGATTTAACGTTAGTACCTTTGTCTGAACAGATCGTTCCCGACACTCCAATACGACTGAGAATTTCCAGTAAAGCCTCGCATGCGGCCCTCGCTGTCAGGGATCGGAGCGGCACTACCTCATTGCGTCTTTCTTCTGGTAGGACCAGTTGTCTGACCTTGACTCCCGCTAAGGAATCCCAATGGTACAAAAGTCCGTCTGACACGAACATGCTAGCTTTTCCATTTCTCGCATCATCCGAGGCCTTTTTCAGGCTTTCATCGGCTATCTGAGCAGCTCGAAATTCCTCCCGCTGACTGGGCACCCCATTGATATCTTGTATCAAACTATTCCCTTGCAATTTAGGGATTTCATCTGTCATTTCTTCGCAACTTAGACCGCAGTCTGGCTCAGTGTTATCGACCATTTCGACTGATCGGACCCGAACGGAATTGGCTACCCGCGGAATATTTTCCTCTCCAAACTCCTCTTTTTCCTGCGCCTGTAGTAGTTCCCAATCTTCCTTTGACAGCAGGCAGTCAACCCCGTTTGCAAGTTCGTCTGTAACCGCGCACACCAGATCGATCCTCTGCGGTTGTATCACAGCCCCTGGGCGATGCATGCCTACGGGCAGCGTAGCTAGGTTAGCTCGAATGGTGTTTCCAAATGCCGACTCGAGTCTTACTGTTCGTGATGGCTCCTGTAAAACGATGGGCAACATACTTTTACGGACGACCGTTATCTCACTACCTGTGTCCAACACAGCTTCTGTTGCTATATTCCCGCACATGATAGGGATAAGGTCCAGCTTTGACCTCCCTGAACTAGCATTTTGAGCTACGACTTGCACTCTAGCGCTTAGCACCCTTTCTTGCTCTGGTGGAGGTTCTTCACTTACAACAGCAACCTTCTGTACCCTTTGTTTTTGCACAGTCGGCGCCTTCCCCTGCTGTTCTTTATTTGAAGCTTTTGGGCAGTCTCTGGCTAGGTGACCCTGTACATGACACACGTGGCATTTTAAGTTTGTCCTCTGCGGGCTAGCTAGTTTTGAGTGCTGCAGCAGTGAGGCTGTTGCGGCTGGCTTAGTTGCTCGTCCTTTCCCTTTAGCTTGCTCGAAAGTCTCGAGCACTTTCGCCACCTCCACTGGCTTAAACCAATCTTCACCCTCCCGCAAAAGAACATATTCAAGGGCTTCTGAGCTTAGACTGGCTTTCATACGGTCAGCGACCATAAGCTCCGTCATAGCTTCTTTGGTGTTTGCATTTCGAGATTGAAGGTAATAGGCCAAATAAGTTCTCCCGCGAGACGCGAACTGAGCCCAAGTTTCCTCCTTTCGTTTAGATGCCTTTTCAAACCTCTCCAAGTATTTAGCTGGCGTGAGCTTAAGTTCATCTAATACCGCCTTCTTTACAGTCTCATAATCTGTACATTCCTCGTCATTGAGGCCACGCAACAGATAACGAACCCGCTCGGCCAGCGCAGGCATGATCAAATGTACACGGCTATGTGCTGGTACTTGAAAAGATGCAAACAACTTTTCGACCTCATCAAACCATATCGGAACGTCAGCGTCACACGGCAACCGGTATGCCTTAAGCACTTTAGCACATTGTGCTATTCCATCCGTGATGGCACCGCGCCGATCGCTTCCTTCCGACACCGAAGGCGGCCTGCTCGACTGCTCGAGCTCCACTCTCCGTAGAGCAATGCGCTCGCACTCTAGCTGTAGGCGCACCTTTTCCAGCTCCAGCTCCAGGCGTCTCACCGCCATGGCCTCTGGATCTGTCGTGCTCGGAGCCTGAGCAGCGCCTTGCGTCTCACTATCCATTTCAGTATCCGACGTCTCAGACTCGGTCTCTCCGACGCGTTGCAGTTCCTGCCGTCTCTGACCCTCTCTTTGTTCAAATGCAGTATCAATGTTTACGTTAGCCTCAATCGCGTTTGCTGTTCTGCGCGTGAACACCATTAACCTCACTGAACAACAGCCATGCCAACCTAGACAAAACGCAAGGAATCCCGCTCACCCGTTGCTGCTGGGGGCGCCGCCTGACGTCCTTGTCGAGATGAATTGCAACCCTTGCGGAATTCGCTGGTGGCCCTCCTATTCCTTGCGCCTGGCTCGCCGCTCGTTGCTCGTTGTGGGGCTTGCCGATCCTGTCGTGCTGCGCCAGTAAAGTTTCGTTCGTTCTCCGTCCTCGCTTCACCGTTGGAACTTGAAGCTTCTCGGACGATGATCGGCAGTTGTTGATCAAACGCAGACAGGAAGCGATGCAGATCAGATGTACAAGAAATATTTATACGCAAACTTTTCTATATACATGGCAGGTAAAACAAATACATTACAAAGTTGAACAATTGAGAAACAAAGTCTCACTCTTCGACTGTCTCAATGACTGTTAGAGCCCAGACTCGTTTTAACGTACATAGCACGGAGCCTCACTGATCTATCAGCAATCCTGATTTCAGCCAAGTCTCACGTACATGGTACGGAGCCTCACTGATCTATCAGTAATCCTGATTTCAGCCAAGTCTGAGGGACAGCATGTCGTCCCGATTTTTATAGCCCAAATATACAAAGAAAAGAAAGGCGGTAGGGCCGTTAGCCCGTCCCACAGGTTCAGTTGCCAATCAGAGTCAACCGTTTGTTAAGCCACAACCCACAGGGATGGGCTTACTCTTCAAAATAAACATATTGGAAAACAAAGCTCTTTCCCTTCTTCCCTAAAACTCCGATGCCCCCTATTTCTGCGTAGTTAGTGACGGGCTCAGCAAAACACGCCAGGCCCGAACAAGTTATCGCTAGACCGTTTCAAATCTCAACGGCGTCTAGGCCGCAAATGTCTCGGAAGCAGGGGCATCGATACCACGTAGTGCGGCCGTACTCAAAGTTTGTCCGCGTGGGAGACTGATGGCTCTCCTTGTCCTTCAAACTTATTGTCTACAAGACAAAGTTCTCCGAGTGCGTGTTTCCAAGACGCCGTCGTCCGAATGCACTCTTTACGTGTGCACCGCATTCCTACAGCGTGCACTGTAAGCTGGCCTTCGACACCACACCGGCAGTCGCACCCAACAAGGCTGGCGATTGCGTTCCGGACGCGTAGAAGATTAGGTCCATGCTCACTGCATGCGGAACGGGGTCAGAGTTGCTAAGCCCTTCTTAACCTCGGCGGCGCCTTCAATTAGTCAGGCACTCGGGAGCCACACTCACAATACCTTGTACAGCGGTCCCTTTCAAGGCTGGTCTGTGTGGACTCGTGTGACCGTCGGCGGACTGCCAACACCGTGCGCACAATGCCGACTTCCCGGAATCGGCACTCGCCCACCTGGCACCTGCCGCGACGCGTCACCCAACACCGCGCGGTGCCTGTGACCCCACATAACACAGCAACTGTCGCCCGGCTGACACGGGGGCAAGTGAACCCCCTCTCTATGCACAAAGCACGTGGCCGATTCGTGACACTTAAGAACCCGAACAATCAGAGCGACCTTACAGGGTGTCTTTGTGAAGGAGAGACGTGAGGGGAGAGGCAAGCTGTGCGAAATTCTTGATAAAACGTCGGAAATATGAACAAAGGCCCAAAAAGCTTCGCAGATCTTTCACCGTTTGTGGCTGTTGGAAGTCGCGAACCGCTGCTATCTTTTCAGGGTCTGGTCGTATGCCGTCTTTGTCGACCAGAAAGCCTAGTACGAGGGCTTGACGCTCACCGAAATGACATTTCTTCGAGTTTAAAATAAGGCCAGCTTGCTGGATACAGTCAAGAACGATCGACAGGCGCTGATTGTGCTCGTGAAATGTCCGGCCGTAGATAATGACGTCATCTAAATAGCACATGCAAATTTCCCATTTGAGTCCGCGGAGCACGGTATCCATAAATCGCTCGAATGTCGCTGGAGCGTTGCATAAGCCAAAGGGCATAACGTTGAATTCAAAGAGACCGTCAGGTGTCACGAAGGCTGTCTTCTCCTTGTCTGAGGGGTGCATGGGAATTTGCCAATATCCTGACCGCAAATCAACAGAAGAGAAATACGACGCGGAGTGGAGGCAGTCGACGGCGTCATCTATTCGTGGTAGGGGGTACACGTCTTTCTTTGTGACGGTGTTTAGGCGGCGATAGTCCACACAGAATCTCCATGAGTTGTCTTTTTTCTTGACTAGGATCACAGGAGCAGCCCAAGGGCTAGATGATTCCTGGATCACTCCTTTCTGTAACATTTCTTCGACCTGCTCGGCGATGACTTTTCTCTCTGAAGGTGAAACGCGGTAGGGCTTCTGACGAATTGGCGTTGCTTGCCCTGTATGGATGCGGTGTTGCATACGAGACGCCGGTGGTGTATGGGACGCTCGTTGGCCTTGAGCAAAATCAAACACTGTGGCGTAGCGAGCGAGCACAGCTTCCAGCAGACACTGC
The DNA here is from genome assembly GCF_050947875.1 of Dermacentor variabilis. Classification (NCBI taxonomy): domain Eukaryota; kingdom Metazoa; phylum Arthropoda; class Arachnida; order Ixodida; family Ixodidae; genus Dermacentor; species Dermacentor variabilis. The sequence goes on from NC_134572.1 coordinate 64,257,761, forward strand.
TCACTAGAAGACAGCGACTTGTCAATCATGCGCTTAAAGTCAGCAGAATTATCATAGATGGAGTCGGGGTTGGATTTTTTTTCGGCAGTTGACATTTCGACCGTTCCGACGCTGACAATGGCTTGTGCATCAAAACTTGCCAGTTTAAGTCCTAGCGGCAATGTTATAGATTGGGTTGAAACGTTCACTGTCCACAAACGAGTACAACCATCAGTGGTAACCACGAGGGAGCGAGGGACTATCGCATTCTTCTTGAGCGCGTTGTTATAATCGGGCTCGGCTAAACCACAACAAGAACCTGTACGAGGGCGAGAAGTAGTGACAGGTACAAACATTGCAGTCTTAGGGGGCAAACACACATCTTGTGACACGGTGAGAACATCGGCGGCATCACTGGTGCTATCTGTCATTGAAGTTCGCGCGTCGCGGCGAAGAGAAATCGCGCCACTTCCACAATCCAAAGTTGCCCCCCACTCACGCAAGAAATCAATTCCTAAAATAATGTCATGCGTTGTAGGTGCAAGCACAGTAAATTCACTTCTAAATGTCTGCTCCCCTATCATAACTGAAACAGAACAGACCCCAAGTGGGCGTAACATTTCCCCGCCAACTCCACGAAAGGTAGCGTTCCGATCCCAAGAAAACATAACTTTTTGTCCAAGACGATTTTTGAAGGACAGGCTCATAACAGAAACTGCCGCCCCAGTGTCAACTAAAGCAAAAGCACTCACATTGTCAACTAAAACGCACACTTTGTTTTTAAACAATTTTACACAAGGGGGTCTTGATGAAGATGAACATATTGCGGCCTCACCCCCGTCGGTCGCACCAGCTAGTTTCCCAGCGGTTGCGGTGATAACGAGCGACGACGAGGTGATGGAGAGCGTCGTTGTCGTGTCGGTGGTGGTGTCAGGCTGCGATCGGAAACGGGGGAGTCACTGCGGTTTGCGCGTCCCTGCTGGAGCCGCTGGAAGGAAGTGGGATATGGCCAGGGCTCATCAGCGGGCACGCGGGGCGTGTAGGAATTAAACCGTGGAGCACGCTGCTGGCGGCGGTGGCAATACCTAGCAATGTGTCCAGCCACACCGCAGCTGTAGCAAGTGCGGGAGTCGCGGCTTGTCGCGGGTGACACCGGTGACATGGGTGTCATGGGTAGAAACGCACTCTCAGGCTGGTTGTCGGAGGGAATAGCCCGCGGAACAAATCGTTGTGGTGCATCTTGTCGGCGTCCCAGACTTGTCGGTTGCGGTGGCAAGTTGCTGCTCTCCGTACGATCAGCATAGGTCCTGCGAGGTTCTCGGAAACTCTGAGGTGCCCAGGTGGACGGTGGCACACGAGAACGATGATCAAATGCACACTGATGGCACACATGAGCGTCGTCAACAACTTTAAGGCGTTGAAGCTCTTCTTTAACTACTTGCCGAATCACTGAGGAGAGGTCGTCGTGGGTTGGGACGGACACACTGGCAATAGTAGTAACATTGTCCAATCGTCCAAACTTTGGCCCAATCCTTCTCATTTTCAGCGCTTCAAACGCCCGGCAGTGTTTCTTCAGATCAGGCGGAGTACTAAGATCGTCCTTCGTTATAAGAAAATTATAAACATCTTCAGCGATTCCTTTAAGCAGATGTCCTACTTTGTCTTCGTCTGTCATGGTAGCGCTGACGATTCCGCATAATTTCAGAACAGCCTCTATGTACGTTGTACACGTTTCGCCAGGTAATTGAGCTCGTCGGGAAAGCGTCTGCTCAGCCTTCTTTTTCTTAGAGATTGGGTCCCCGAAGCACTTGGTGAATTCTTCTACAAAGTTATCCCAGCTTGTTAGAACGCTCTCGTGGTTTTCAAACCAGAGGAGTGCGGTGCCAGCGAGAAAAAAAACCACGTTATCGAGCTGCTTCGTAGAGTTCCAGTGGTTGTGGCGACTCACTCTGTTGTAGTGTTTAAGCCAGTCGTCGACGTCTTCGTTGGCCTTCCCCGAAAAGGTGGGTGGCTCTCGCAGCGGTGTCCAGTAGCCAGCCTGACCTGCGTGATTGCTGTCTGGTCCGCCGCAGGTGGGGTCGTCATTGCCTTCTCCGGAATCGGCCATGTCCGCTGCTTGTGGTCGTAAACCGGCCAAGCGCCTACTCCGTCGGACAGTGGGTAGAGCTAGGTCGTCCAGGATCGTCCAAGATTTACCCCGCACGTCCACCAAAGATGTTACGAATGATGTTTATTTACAGGGTGAAACGGTGAAACGAGGTCCGAGAGGGAAGCTACAGGCCAGGCCCAGCCGGCGCAGAGTACCGCGAGGTCACGCGCGCACACTCTACTTCGTCTTTCTCTGCCTCAGCCGCAGCCGCGCAGTGCTGCGACATATATACATATATATGTATATACAATATATACAATACATACATATATACATATATACAATATATGTATATATACAATATATACATATATATATATATATATATATATATATATATATATATATATATATATATATATATATATATATATATATATATATATACAAAACAGAACGGTAGGAGGCATCCTTATATTCGTTAACATCTAACAGCGCGGGCGGGCGCTGCCATACGACATTAGCAGTGCCTCGAGCATAATTGATGACATCATGAAGTCGTTCCATTTTGCCGAGCACCTTGCATGAGAGTCAAGTGCAGGGGAAATAAATGAACCGTTGCTCACCTGCGCAGCAGCGTACAGGAGCCAGCCTAAACCAGCGGCGGCTGCACCTTCTTAATGAAAAATCGAAGCGCCCGAGATCGCTGTAGTTGTCTCTCCGAAAAGTTTTTCTTGGGCGCTTTAGCCCAACGCTATGTGTGACCTTCATTCGATTAGTCGCTGGGAATAGCTCAGAGTTGTTCCAGACATGGCTTCCGACGGGCCCTTGCTTTGTGCCTTGCCCTCGCGATGTTGCCGGAAGCATCGCATCGGAAGGAATCGCCGTGGTCGGAGCAAACTTGACGGTCGCTTAGTGCGCACCAGTTTACAGGCGCCACTTAACATGTCTTAGCATTTCGTATACGGATATTTGCGGTTGCTAATTAGAGTTCTGCAGACGAATACGAATGAGCCTGAACGAATGTTCCAGCCAATATCTGCCAGGTTCCTTTCCTATAACATATCCGGGTGGTCGTTTCAGTGCGATATGGCAGTGGTACAAACGGCACGTAAAAGGGCAACTAAGCGTTTGTGCTAACTTAAAATGGATTCACTGATGGTAATCAAGCCACACTATCACTACCGCATCCAGTTATTATCCCAATACGGCTTTAAAGTTGTTTTTCGCGATCTCCACCTTTGGGCTCAAGTGAAAGAAGCCTGGTCAAATATTAAAGTTTAATCTCTCTCTCTCTCTTTTTGTCTCTCGCAGAAGTGTCTGAACGCTCTCAAACGAACACCAGAATATGCTATTGAATTATAAACGACAGTTACTTTCACTATTATTAATATATATTTCTTTAATTGTGGGATTTAACGTCCCGAGACCGTGCAATTGATTATTCGGCATGCCGTAGTGGAGGATTACTGATTTGTTTTGAGCACCTGGTGTTCTTTAACGTGCACCGAAAGCGCGATACACTAGCGCCTTTTGTTTTTCTTCAAAATACCGCCCACATCGGAAGGTGGCCGCCGCGGCCGGCAGTCGAACCAGCGACCTCGTGTTCAGCAGCGCAATGCCATAGCCACTGAGCGGTGGGTAAGATCAGTGCAACGATACTCTCGCAAAAGGAAACATGTAGAATCAACGTATTCTTCTAAGCTGTATACTATAGGAACGTAACTTGGAGAATAACAAGTAAACTTGAAAGACGTTTTGAGGGACCACACGGCGAGCGATAGAGAGCAAAATGATACGCTTAATATTATCGCATAAGAAGAGATCAAACGTTGGTACCTATAATTCTGTAGTTGAGTTAGAGGCCAAGTGGAGTTGGGGAGGTCATCTAATATGTTGAGCAGATGCACGGTGTTCAGTTAGACTAACAGAGTGGGTGCTAAAAAAGAATCGCAGTAAAAGTAGCGGCAATGGATTGGTTAAACTGATGGAATTAGGGATATTCAGAGGCATACGATGGTTGTCGGACCCGAGGCTAGGCCGGGCTAACTTGAGATCACTGGGAGAGATCTTTGTCCCGCAGTGGAACTGACGGTGCTGATGATGATGGGGGTGGTGGGGCTGGTGGTGACGATTTAGCACGTATGGCTAGCTTATTTGTGTCCAATGTAGATAACTGTATTGGTTCCCCCCCATGTATGCAGCGCGTCAATTTTATTAAATAAATAATGATGTGGTCGACTGAAGTCACGTCATTGACTAATACACTGTTCGAAGAGTTACTGCCAGGCTACTTATACCGACACAGCTGGTTTGACACAAGTGCAATACGACAATGATAATGCATGGTGATCCAAGGGCGCGCACTGCAGAGGCTGGGGTTTCGCGACATTGTAAAAAAAAAATGAAATCTGCCTTTTGTGAAGACCCGCTAATCTCTCGACAAGAGAGATTATGGAAGCTTTGAGATTAAAAGCCTGGCGCGAAATTTCTGATCGCGATATATATGGTACGTACGATCGGCACGGCTTCCTTTCCTATTACATCAGAATAGTGGTCTGTGTAGATTTTCACTTGGAACAAAAGAGAGATTCTATCGCTGCGGGATTCTTATTCAAGTCAGCCAAGCTGTGACTGGGTCTACGTGTCACAAACGGGCATTCGAACCGTCATTGGGGCAAGGTCATTAGCACTATAGTCGTCATCATCATCTTCATCATCATCCTGGTTAAGCCCACTGCAGGGCAAAGGCCTCTCCCATACTTCTCCAACTACCCCGGTCATGTACTAATTGTGGCCATGTTGTCCCTGCAAACTTCTTAATCTCATCCGCCCACCTAACTTTCTGCGGCCCTCTATTACGCTTCCCTTCCCTTGGAATCCATTCCGTAACTCTCAATGACCATCGGTTATCTTCCCTCCTCATTACGTGCCCTGCCCATGCCCCATTTCTTTTTCTTGATTTCAACTAAGATATCATTAACTCGCGTTTGTTCCCTTACCCAATCTGCTCTTTTCTTATCCCTTAACGTTACACCTATCATTCTTCTTTCCATATCTCGTTGCGTCGTCCTCAATTTAAGTAGAACCCTTTTCGTAAGCCTCCAGGTTTCCGCCCCGTACGTGAGTACTGGTAAGACACAGCTGTTACAAACTTTTCTCTTGAGGGATAATGGCAACCTGCTGTTCATGATCTGAGAATGCCTGCCAAACGCTATAGTACGCTATAGCGTTTGGCAGGCACGCTATAGTATACGAGGGATTTCAAGACGGCAGTCCGCACTCTCTTGCGACCTCGGCGGCAGCGCAGATACTCTTGATCGCTCTCTCGATAATTATAGGCTAAGACCGCTCGCAGATAGTGATTCCGTTTCTCCTGTTCAGCAGGTGGACCACGACAAATGAAATCACAAGGGACCAGAATGGGAGTTTTTTAGAGCTCTTCACTGGCTCACAACGAACACCCTGGTGAATACGCTCGCGTTTCATTCCGCAGAAACTCGCCGAAGCGAAGGACTTGCGAGAGAAGGTGCCCAGATACTTGCGGTACTTCGAGAAGCTCCTCAAGGACAACGGTACCGAGTACTTCGTCGGCAACCAGGTAGGAGAAGCACGTCCTGATCTCGACACAAAGAATAGAGAGAAAGGAATATACATAGTTAACAGAAGTAAGGAAGAACGGTGCTATTTCAGAGGGCACATATCTATGGGATAACAGTTAAGAAATGTAACGGTGACGAGGTAGTTACGGTAGCCTCTCGAAAAAAGAGCAGTGAGATGCAGTGTTTGCATATGCATGTGCATACCTTTCTCTCATTGAGGACACGTGTCCGAAGATGCTGTCTTGTACATCTCGCCGCTGTATAATTCGACTTGTTGCTTGTTGCGAATTTCACAAATTTTTTTATTTCGGAAGCGCTGTCAGGTATTTTTTTTTATTTGCTGAAACGGCGGAATTAGACAGTCAAATAGCACTTCTTGACACCGATATGTTGACCTACAAAAGCAACGACACTCGTGTTTATGGTTAAAGGACGCCCACAAAGCGATGATTTTAACACCAGTGGTGACCGTACCACAGGTGATCGACTCACGGTGACAGTTAGGAAATGTACAATTAAAAAAAAAAAGTTCTACTTGGCGCCCTGTTACGCAGGCTGCCTGAGAACGGCAAAACAATCGTATCTACTAGTTTATCGTTTCGCACGACCTCTGCGTGCAGCAGTGCAAATAACACCTGGAATTCAATTTTATCCGCACGACTATAGCCTACAGGCAACCGCGTACTCTCGTCGTGACAGCCGCTATATACACGCTGTCGGAGACGACAGCCCTTGGCAGGCGTCAGTCGCGCACAGACGGATCGAAACGAGCCGTTCCGCCTCCACGATGGGCATCAAGAGCGTCGTCCATCTCCGCGTATCTGTGGTATTCAACCTGACAGCTGTGATCACGACAATATATCGGGTTTAACTTCGCACTCGTTGCCGCGTGTCAGGGGCGTTATTATTCGTTCGTTCCTGAGATGAACAAAGCGCCCCTGTGCTACGAAAAAAAATATACAGAAAGAAAGAGAAAAAGAAAGGGAACGCGAAGAAACGAGACAAAGGTGCCACAGAAAATGACAGAAATAAAAGCTGCCCGCCGCGCAACAGAGGAAGCGTGACGAGCATCAGCGAGGCCCAAAAGCGCGAGCGCACTTGACCCTCTGCCCTTTCCCTCCACCCCGCCTCCACTCCCGCCTGGATGCGGCGTGCTAAGTGAACGGCGTCTAGCGGCCTCTTCCTCGACAGTGGCGTGGGACACGGGTTCTCCGGTGTGCACGTTTGGAGTCCGACCAACCGTCCCTCCATATTTAGCAGCCATCGGCGCGCCGCGGCACTACTTTGACCCGGCCCACTTCTGGGATCAACACGCAGCTATCCTACTCGTCACGAGCGCGAGCATTCGCGGTGGTGGAGAGGCTGCTATAAGCGACGCCGCACGCCCGCTGTGAATCAACACTGCTGCGCTCCCGGTGGGCTCGCACGATCGAGCGGCGTTTTCCCGATGCGGTCCAGGAACAGCAGATAGAACAGACATCTTTCCGCGCATTAAGCGAGCCTGTGTGCGGCAACAAAATTATCTTAAGAGTGCATTGTTTGAATCTGTGAATTGTACGCGCTGAGGAACTGCTTTTCATTTCCGCGCTGTTTAAGAAGGAAGTGTACGAGCGCGTGATGAATTCTGCCTGGCTCATTCAACAAGGACCTCTCTGTAAGCGGTCACACTGGTAACGCTATAAAAGAAAATCCTTGGAACATCTATCTATCTATCTATCTATCTATCTATCTATCTATCTATCTATCTATCTATCTATCTATCTATCTATCTATCTATCTATCTATCTATCTATCTATCTATCTATCTATCTATCTATCTGTCTGTCTGTCTGTCTGTCTGTCTGTCTGTCTGTCTGTCCTCCTCCTCCTCCTCCGTCTCCTCCTCCTCCTCTTCTTCTTCTTCTTCTTCTTCTTCTTTTCCTTCTTTTTCTTCTTATTCGAGCTGTATGACTTATGATGAATTCGAAATTACCCAGCTTTAATAATCATTTGAGTAGTTCCGAAAGTAAACCCTATTCATCATGTCTAACTTGCGTGTGCAAGGTCGCACCGGTTAAACGGGCCTGAGTATGTCTATCGCTCCTTCGATGTTTCATACGGTATCAAGGATTTCACAGGCGATAGAAATGCATAATCGAGAAAAAAAAACTGAACCTGCTGCTTCAAAGTCTTCAATGGCTGAAGATAGTTGATAGTTACGTCAGCGTCACATAAGCGTCGAATGTCTAATAAATCATTTTGACGTCCCTTTGATGAGAAGGGCCGGGCCGCAGAGAAAGAGAAGTGCCGTTGAATGATCCCGCACACCATTAGGTACGAAAGCTCCGCAAGGCGTGCACGCAAATCTTCGCTACGTCAGTCACAGGCGCCATTCAATGCCTCACAGTCCCCGTTGCCGTGTCTGCCGTGCGCAGCTGACGTGGGCCGACCTGGCGGTGACGTTCTCGTGCGTGCAGCTGCTGCAGCGCTTCCACGGGGCCCTGGACAGCCACGCGCATCTGAAGGCGCACTACGAGCGTGTCACCACCCTGCCCGTGGTGCGGGCTTTCCTCGACCAGCAACAGGCGGCAGCATAAGGAACCAGCGGGGCGCACTATAATTGTATACCCACATATCCGTGCGCGGAGCTGCGCGCGAGCAGGTGGATTATTAGCAAGAACCGACAGGAAGGCACGCAATACGAGATTATGTGATTATGCTTGGGTAAAAACAGTCGAACCAGGAAGGGCACCAGGATGAAAGAAGTTTTCGCTTTTCACAACCTGTACTGAGAGCCGTCGCTGCTGCTGATGAGCGCATGTAACGTCGTGCTTTCGACACCCAGCTACGACTACCGTATTTGTACGCACACCCGCAGTGGAGGAATGCGAAAATTTGCGCTTGTCTGACATTTCGGGATACGCTAAAGAAGCCTCGGGTAGCGAGATAATTTTCAGAGCTCTCCACTGTGCCCACAACCGAAATGTAGCACATATGTACATTAAAGAGCGACGGCCAATTCCAACTGATCACGTGGTGTTAGACGTTATAGCTGGCGTTTATACGGTATTCCTTAGGTTTAACGTGGAATTGCGCAACGGCGAGGACTTAGGCAATAAATGGCGTTTCGCAAAAGACGCGAGAAAGAAAAGAAAACAGACATGAGCAGGATCGACAAACGTACATCCTCTGTCAGACTTAAACCCGAACAGTGAAGACACAAATAGCGGCTGTAAGGGGCCAAGATCTAATGCTTTGGAATGAAGCTGCATTAAGTTAGAGCCACTCAAGGCAACCCAACCAGAAATATCCGGCATCCTCCGCTGGAGAAGCAAGAAGGCGTTTGTATATTTGTAGAATGCTCGGGTCAAGTATGACGGTGGCTGTACAAGTCTTGTCAGCCCTCGGATAACGTTTGTTTGTGTCTACTGAGACATTAATTTGCTTGCTGATTCTTGGGAATGCGTTGTGACAAACTTATGGTCGGAAGCTGGAGTGCGATGAGGGTGGTTTCAGCCCTCTCTTTGTGATTCTGAGCACTGCTGGCTATAGTGCGGATGCTTGGTCAGGCAGCTCAATGGTGGACAGGTGACCACTCGCTGTTTCGTCCACTTAGCCATATACCCATGTTCGCGTCTGCCAAGCACTTCTGGCGCCAGCCCACCGTGAACAATGTAGCTTGGTAATAATTTACAGTCGGAAATTAAGAACGAGCTACAGCTGTGGCCGTCGGTCCAACCCTTATACTTGTGTAGTTCCGCGCTAAGTCCTCAAAGTATGCTGTTAAGGAAATGGACAGCTATAAAGTCATCACTGATATTCATCTTGCATCCAGATTCAGCGAGTGCAAAAGAGCTTTGCACTTTGACACTGTCACGGAAGGCATGTGGACACAGGAAGAGAGATTGCTGGCGTGACAATTGCCTATAAACACAGCCGCAACGACGCTTCTGTGCCCTCGAGTAAAATAGAAAAGCCGAAACAGGGTCACTTCCTGCCTGGCTATCCGGATTTGATGCTCCAGTTAACCCTATACCTGAACACAGATCTTGACGACCTATCGGGCCCTATATCGTCCCCTTTGCACAGTCGTGCACTTAATGTGGTCGGAAGTACGAATAGATGTATAATCAAGTTGCTCACTGCTACTGCCTGAGCATGCCCTGCGGAGATGTCGCACGGTCTGGTGGTCAAATCAGCGTTGCCTTCTCACGCCTTTGAGCACCCTGTCGAACAGCTTCCGCCGCTCCTGATTGCTCCGGGTTGGGCTGTCCCTCCGATAAACGAAATGAATCGACGTCAAACAATGGGGTTGTGCATGAAGTGTTTTAAGACGCTCCTCTTGCCTGATGTGACCGCACCACGTGAAATCTTCTAGGTAGTGAGATTGTTCTCGATTTACCCACATGTTTGGAGCAATCCTGAGATATTTTTTAATTCGAGTTGTGCTACTTTCTCACGAAGCAGCTAGTTGCTGGAAAATGCAAACTCTGCTTTTCAGCTTATGACGAATTGAAGGGTGATGGTATGCTGCGACGCGTTTAACATTGACGTATACCTTTGTATTTACCTCCGTGTGCAAATGTAATAGACCCTGCTCCCTACGGTTTTGACCCCCGTTTTTGCATCAGCTAGCAAAGATGTCGTTGTTTCTAGTTGAGAATGTTCTTTAGGCATACGAGTACAACTTAACTAGAATGAGCGGTAACTGTTTCATCTGGTGCTGCCCAATCGTGGTTTGAAAAATGTGGGAGGTGATAGGATGCGCCTTCGAGTGCGAAATCGCTATTTTTACCTACCAGAGTGTACAATGCGCGCAGGTCGCAGACTTTCAGAAAATAGTGAGTGTTACTTGCTGGCGCGCTTTACTTTTTTCTGTTTTTCGTTTAGTCTTGTTTAGTCTGTTTGTTTAGTCTTTCGTTTAGACCTTTAATCACTGACGTCGAAGCTGTTCCGCGACAGTTGAAGAGAGCGGCAACAACCGTGCACTTTTCTGTGATGTCACATAGCAAGGTTTTTTTTTTTTTTTTAGGACGAGGCACACGACACGAGAAATCACTCCGTGATGTGTCACGCGCACACGCACGCGAATGGTTGTAATTTCATTCACCCGGAAGCTGATCGAGCCGCGTGAATTCGTCACGCGGGCGAGCAAGATGTTGGTGAAATGTTTGTATGGTGACTTCGTGTTTGTAATGTGGCCAGTTTGATAGAGGCTTGACCCTTCGGGTTGCATTTCTTAAAGAAAGCACGGACCAATGAGTAATTTTTCAGCTTTTCAAATCTAGGTATTCCTCCCACATATCGTCTGACGTCGCTTGGCACCTCGCATTCGCTTGAATGGCAACCGGTGTCGCTATTAGCTGGGCAAAAGTTCGACGTGAAAAAAAAAAAGAGCGCTTTTGACAGCCGTAGAAAGGAAACGTGCAATCGGGACCAAGTAGGAGCTGGCAGTAAGCACGATTCCTGTTCACGCTTCTATTTCGTGAGTGCCCTGTATACGCGCGTGTCTGTCCACGGCTGAAGCACAACTAGCGAAGAGATTGCGACGCATGTTAGCCTTGGTGCGCGGTAGCTCGGTGCAACCGAGCCCTGACGAGTCCATTAATGCGGGCAACCATAAGTTAAATGATTCTCACTAGCAAATGGGTTAAATATTCGGGCTGGCGCGAGCTCATGTTTTTGTGTCTACCGTCAGAGTTTTCGTGCCTAACGTCAGTGTCTAACGTCTGTACGAAGTATACGCTGTGTGCCACCGGTAACTGACACATTGTCCCTGGGCAATTGTCTCCGGTGTCCGCACTATAGCAGGGAGTAAAACGCACGCACAAAATGGCTGGAGATATATACCACTGGTAAAGATCGAATGGCCGGTAGAGTGAAGCTTGCTATTTGTGAGAACAAAGATAAATTTCTTTTATTTTAAAGTACGCTGTTGTGTGGGTGTGTTAATAAGCGTATTTAGGGGGCATCTTAGCGTCAGTACATCAGATCGAGAGTCAGGCGTTGACACATCGGAGCCCCTGCTTTCGACTTACTACGCACTCGCTCTGGTGGGTAGCTGGAAGAGTCCTCGGGGAACAATTGGCTTCGATTTTCTCTCCATATGTCGCAGTGATGTATTACGGCGTGGACAGAGGGAGCTGACAATTGACAGAGGGGTTCTCGCTTATCTAGGCGCATCACTTTCCCTCTGGTATTTTAAACGTTAATGTCATTTTGTTCCCTGGAAAAGCATGATTGACATACACCCGTCGTTTAGCTGCTTTACTATCATACCGTACGTGTGTTAAAACCCCCCAGCTTCTCACGTTATAATTCTACCAGGTTTGCGTATCCTTAAAACGAAAATAACGATGCCATTCACCGCTCCAGATCACGACTTGATGTGTGTCTGCACAATCAGCTTCAAACTGTTCCGCCGGAATCGTTCCTCAGAGTATCTGCGATGCGGAAGTCATTGTTCAGCACGTAGTGCCCTATACGATCACCCGCTTTCGCCGAGTCAAAGGTTAATGGCAAGCGCACTCAGGCGACTGGGTGTACTGTGCGTATCCGACCAGTGATTGTGTGATTGTCTCACTTCTCTGGGCTATATGGAATCGCCGTAGTCCGACGTTCTCTGTTTTCTTTCTTTCTTTAATAAACAATGTGAACACAACATCACGCTTCCTTTTCTCTTCAAATATTATATCAAGTTCAGTGCGAAAGCGCGAATGAACGTAATAACAACGAGCAGAAGAAGCCCAAAAATCTAGTAGCTTATATATCCCAGCGCATTAAAAAAATATATGTATTCCCTGTGTTCATAATTCTTTATCGCCATACGGTATCCTCTGTAAATGCTCCTGTGTTTCCGTATGACCCGCCGTGGTTGCTTAGTGGCTGTTGCGTTGGATATGCTTTCGGATCACAACGCAAGCTATGTGACCAGAACGTACCTTCGCAGCTTCTTCTGAACCCAGCTTTTTTTAATCGGAATGCCAAAACACCACTAAGTGATCGTTGTTACAATGATGCTACCGCGGCAGCACTGGAAGGGCATTCCCACAAAGGTAACAGTTGAGCGAGCCGTATACTTGCCGTATATCTCTGGTATCTCTCTGGAAAATTTCCGCGCGACTGGTCGCTCGAGGCGTTTTGCTTGTATTCGCGGGCTTCTTTCACGCTCGGAAAAACACTTTTATGTAGCACGTATTGAGCAACAGAAAGCTGTATCGGGAGTTTTTCATGTCGCTCTAAAATTTTCTCATTGGCACTTTTCATCTAGCTATATTTGAGAAGTTGATTAATTAAGACTAATTGTATAGTTAGGCGGGATTTTAAAAAATGTAGTTCGAGTATCTCCAAGCGACGGCAAACAAGATTACTTTGTTTCTAACCAGCTACATGGCATTTGCATATTTTTAAACTCTGGCTAAAGTTAGCTGGGACACCCTGTATACTCTCAACCACATAGCGACGGCGGCTGCTCGGGGGCAGGGTATTGCACGGCTCCATTATACCGTCCATCTCGGAGTCGCATAAAGCGACGGGGGTTACCTTCCGAGATATCGTAATCTTCCAGTAAGAAAACGACATGAGCCGTGATGGTCGCCGTGTTGTGGAGCGGCTCTTCTGATCGATTCCGGCCACAGCCCTTATGTAATCTGTTGAATGTTCATGAAATATTTATAAGGCATGCATCGTTTTACATGCGCTAAGCCTGCATATGTGTGAACACCTTCCGTGCCTCTAGTCCGTAGCTGTCCTTTCTGTTTGTTATCCTCGACTGAGAGAAGACGATATAGCTGACAGTGGCGTGGCTTACAATAAAGAATGCGACATTAATTCAAATCAAGCGCGGCGAGGCACATGGGGAAAACTAAGCTTCAGTAAAAGAAAGAAGAAGTAAGAAAAAAGGAAACTAGTGGATTTTATCGCTCGCGCAAGTGGCCGAAGGCCTGGAGAATGGTTTCGCCACGCCGTCAGCGACTTGGATACCTTGCAACACTTCAGCGAATTCGGGCCGTCATTCGTCGCGGAGTTCGTGTCGACCTCAGTGGAGTAAGTATATCGGTGTCGACAATACTGTCTGCCAACGAGTCACGCGACCGTTGCGCTTATTGGCGTCGACTCAGTACCATGTTGTCCTATTCAGGCAGCGTGCTTAAAGAGCTTTAGGCAAGAAAAAAAAAAGGAAAAAAATGTAGTGTGTTGTGCATTGAGTGAACCTGACTGTGCGGACTGGATGACTTCGCGTATGTCTCCAGTGCGCTGGCTCGACGGTAGGTGTTGCGTTTCGCCTGCGACACGTGGTTTTGCCGGCGCTACTGCGGCGGGGCGGCAGACATTTTGGCCCGATCGTCGTCGCCGCAACACTCATCGCCAGGTGTTTCCAGGCGCGACTGCGGCGATGCGACCGCCTAGGGATCATCCTCGCATTCCAGTCATTGTGCCCGAAACAGGCGATGCCAAAGCAGGGACCATCCTCTCATTACAGTCATTGTGTCCGACCGGCAGCGCTACAACAGGGTGCTACGAGATCGTGCTCGACAGGGTGCTACGAGATCGTGCTCGTCATGGTGCTACGGCATCGCTACGACAGTGTGCGTCACCATTAGCCCATTGTACAATCACGTGCTCGTCTTTTGAGGGGTTCCTTCTTGCCCTCAACTGCGAGAGTATAAAAACAGCTGCCCCCGGACGCCAAAAGGAGGGCTCCGATTTCTTCTGTGGAGTGAAGTGCTCTCCCGTCTCTCTACTTCGGTCAAACCTGACCGCCAACTCTTTGCGATGTTAAAATAAACAAGTTGTTTTGTTGTTACCAGTCGACTCATGCTTTGCCGGGACCTTCGGATGCTTCCAGTTGTACCCCAGGCCGCCAGGCCAACGCTACCCTTGGGGCTTGCGACCCAGGTACAACCACGGGCGTCAGCGCCGAGTTCCCAACAGATCGTACCAGCAGTCCGATCCAAACATCTGGTTGGCAGCGGTGAGATCGCCTCCGACTTCAAACAACGGTCTGCCAGCGGTGAGATCGCGACAACGGAGGCCAGCAGCAAAGAGATGCAGTTGACTGTATGCTGAGCAGCTCAACGACGATCCGGGAGCAGTGCAACGAGCCCTGTGTGACGACTGGTTGCCTGCAGCGGAACGACTGCGCGGAATTCCTGCCTGCGAGGTTTGGTGAGTGCGGGACTTTCTTCTTCTGAGCTTTGCCAGGCTTTTGTTAGTGTCAGAAACAGAGCTGGTAATTGTGGTTGTCGTTGCTGCCGGGTTAGTTTGCGGCAAGACAATAGTAAGCAGTAGAGAAAGCAGCATTCAGAGCAGCCATGGATTTGAAGTCGTTGCGCAAACCGAAATTGTTGGAGCTTGCAAGAGAGTTGGGTCTGGATGTCTCAGACAAACTAAGAAAACCAGAACTGATAAAGGCTATTCTTGAGTTAGAGGCTGAGGATGACGAGCCGTCGGAATGCCTTGAGACTATTGAGGAGAGGTCAAAAAGACAGGAGCGCGAACTTAAAGAGCAAAAAGAGAAACAGGAGCGCGAACTTAAAGAACAGAAAGAGCGAGAGCAACAAGAGCGTGACCGTCAACACGCTTTGGAAATGAAGCGTCTTGAGGTAGAAATGGAACGCGCTCGTAATGGAAGTCAGGCACACGGTGCAGGAGAACGAGTATTGTTCAAAATGACTGACCTGATGCGGCCGTTTAAGCTTGGAGAGGACATTGGTTTGTTCCTGGTTAACTTTGAGCGAACGTGCGAGAAGCAGGGGTTCTCTCGGGAAACGTGGCCACAGCGCTTGCTCACTTTGTTACCCGGCGAGGCGGCCGACGTAGTCGCTCGCTTGGATAGAGAGGAAGCAGAGGATTTCGACACAGTGAAATCGAGTCTTCTAAAAAAGTACCGGCTGTCTGCGGAAGCGTTCCGTCGGAAGTTTCGGGAAAATGAGAAAGGCAAAAGTGAGTCATATACAGAGTTTGCGTATAGGCTTATGTCGAACATGCAGGAGTGGCTCAAAGAAGAGAAAGCGTTTGGTGACCACGATAAAGTTCTGCAGTGTTTCGGGCTAGAACAGTTTTATAGTCGGTTACCGGAGAACGTGCGATACTGGGTCTTGGATAGGCCAGACGTTTGTACGGTGGCTAAAGCCGCTGAGCTAGCCGAGGAGTTTGTGACGCGTCGGGCTCGCGGTGCTAAGGATGGTCAAAAGGGCGAATTTGGCTCGAAGTTCGAGAGGCCGAAGTTCACACCCATGAGAGCAAAGGGGAACACGCGTAGTGCGGATGCGAGTGGAAGCAGTGCGACCGAACCTAAGGAGACGGCGGCAGCCGAAGCCGAACGCAGAAAGCGGTTCGAGATGAGGCGAGCGGGCGTTTGTTATACGTGCCAGAAGCCGGGTCACTTTTCGGCGCAGTGTCCGGAAACAACACCAAAAGTTGTGTTTTTTTCAATAGGCAGCACTGACGAGAACATGAAGCTTCTCGAGCCTTACATGCGAGACCTCCTCGTGAACGGGAAAGAGTGCCGAGTGCTTCGCGATTCCGCAGCTACGATGGATGTAGTTCACCCGTCTTACGTAGAACCCCATATGTTCACGGGCGAGTGCGCATGGATCAAGCAAGCCGTGGAAGCTCATAGCGTGTGTCTGCCAGTAGCAAAGGTGCTTATTGAAGGACCTTTCGGAGCGCTTGAGACAGAGGCGGCAGTGTCATCTATGCTGCCACCCCAGTACCCGTACCTATTTTCAAACAGGTCCGATCACCTCCTGCGCGAGAAGGGGCTTTTGTTTGGTGAAGCTAGTGTTCAGGCCTTAACCAGATCGAAGGTTCGGGAGCTCGCTGCAAAGGCGGTAGTTGCGGGGCCGACGTTATCAAACAACGAAAAAGGGTCAGAGGCGCAGCAAGCTGATATTCAGAGCACGCCCGAACTGAATAAAATTGAGTCTGTAGCGTTGAAGGCGCCAGATACTGGAGAGGAAAATCCCGATTCGGGAAAGTTAGAAGAGCTATCTACTGATTTGCTCATCGCGCCTACGTCAGACGGACTTGATAGGTTGCTAAAAGTCAGCCGGACGGCTTTGATAGCCGAGCAAAAGAAGGATGGCAGCCTGGAAAACGTGCGCTGCAATGTCAAAGAAGGTATCGCCAGGAAAACTGCGCGTTTTGTGGAAAGAGGTGGAGTCCTGTACCGGAAGTATCTAGACCGCCGAGGAGTGGAGTTCGATCAGCTGATCGTGCCTCAATGCTATCGTCAGGATCTGTTGCGCTTGTCACACGGGGGTTCGTGGTCCGGACACCTAGGAGTTAAGAAAACTAAGGACCGTCTCTTGCAAGAGTACTATTGGCCAGGGTGTTTTCGGGACGCAGACCATTTCGTGAGGACATGTGACACTTGTCAGCGGGTGGGCAAACCAGGGGACAAATCGAGGGCGCCGTTGAAATTGGTACCTATCATTACGGAGCCTTTTAGACGGCTCGTTATTGATACTGTGGGACCTCTGCCGGTAACAGCCACGGGGTACAGACACATTTTGACTGTGATCTGCCCAGCGACAAAGTTCCCTGAAGCAGTGCCGCTTAAAGAACTCAGCTCAGTTGAGATAGTTAATGCACTACTGTCCATATTTGCGCGAGTTGGTTTCCCTGCGGAAATCCAATCAGATCAGGGCACAGTGTTTACTAGCGCTTTGACGACAACTTTTCTCGAAAGGTGTGGGGTAAAGCTGTTACACAGCTCAGTGTACCACCCACAGTCGAATTCCGTTGAGAAGCTCCACTCCGTCATGAAGCGCGTGTTGAGAGCGTTGTGTTTTGAACATCGAACTGACTGGGAGCTGTGTCTGCCTGGGGTGATGTTTGCTTTAAGGACCGCGCCGCATGCGGCTACGGGGTTTTCGCCAGCTGAACTGGTGTACGGTCGCTCGCTTCGATCTCCGCTTCGCATGCTTCGAGAATCGTGGGAAGGTAGGGGCGACGACCCAGTCGTGGTGGAGTACGTGCTTAAGCTCCTCGAACGCTTAAGAAGGGCACAGGAGTTGTCAGGTGAAGCAATGACAAAGGCCCAGCAGAGGGCCAAGGTTTATTATGATCGGACAGCCAGGGCCCGTCGTTTTGAGGTTGGCGATGAGGTCATGATATTGCGCACATCGCTAAACAACAAACTAGACGTGCAGTGGGAGGGCCCAGCACGAATTGTTCAGAAACTGTCGGACGTTAACTACGTGGTAAGCCTGCCAGGAAAGCGGAAAGCACAGCAAGTTTACCACTGTAATCTGCTCAAACCTTATAGACAAAGGGAAGCAGTGGTGTGCATGATGATAAACGTTCCTGAAGAGCTTCCGGTCGAGCTTCCGGGACTAGGCTCAGTGACGAACAGGGAAGACACCGGTCAAGTCATTAGTGACCTTATCAGTAAAGCACCGCTGTCGCCTGAGCAGAAAACCGAACTACACCAGCTATTACAAGAGTTTCAAGGTCTGTTCTCTGAGAGGCCTGGTAGGACTTCGGTACTTTCTCATGATATAGAACTTACCTCCCCAGAGCCAGTACGATCCAAGGCGTATCGGGTGTCACCCCGCCAGAGCGATATTATGGAGGCTGAGGTAAAGAAAATGCTACAGCTCGGTGTTATTGAGGCAGGTGAGAGTGATTATACCTCCCCATTGATTTTAGTTGAGGTACCGGGCAAGGAACCTCGTCCTTGCGTCGACTACCGCAGGCTTAATTCCATCACTAAGGATCAAATTTATCCGATCCCTAACATCGAGGAGCGCCTTGAGAAAGTTAGTAGCGCTCAGTTTATTTCCACCCTAGATCTTGTCAGGGGTTATTGGCAGGTTCCACTTACAGAAGAGGCTAGTAGGTATGCGGCGTTCATTTCACCAAAGGGAACATTCCGTCCTAAAGTGTTGAGTTTTGGTTTGAAGAACGCGCCATACTGTTTTTCAAGCCTCATGGATAAAGTGTTGCGGGGACAGCAAGAATTCGCTTTACCGTATCTAGACGACGTAGCGATATTCTCCGCATCCTGGTCTGAGCATATGGCAAACTTGCGGGCAGTGCTAACCCGCCTGCGCGAAGCGGGCTTGACAGTCAAGGCTCCTAAGTGCCAGTTAGCACAGGCCGAGGTTGTCTACCTCGGTCACGTGATTGGTCAGGGTCGTCGCCGCCCCTCTGAAATAAAAGTGGCCGCTGTGCGAGACTTTCCGCAACCGCGCACAAAGACCGATATTCGGTCGTTCTTGGGTGTCGCCGGCTACTATCAGAGGTACATCCCTAGGTACTCTGATATCGCGGCTCCCCTAACGGATGCTCTAAGAAAAACAGAGCCTCAAACAGTCGTCTGGGACGAGACCAAGGAAAGAGCTTTTAGCGCCCTAAAGAGTGCCCTAACAAGCCAGCCTGTGCTACGATCGCCAGACTATACAAAAGGGTTCATTGTTCAGTGCGATGCTAGTGAGCGAGGCATGGGCGTTGTACTGTGCCAACGGGAAAAGGGAGAAGTAGAACACCCCGTCCTGTATGCTAGTCGTAAGCTGACCAGTCGTGAGCAGGCGTATAGCGCCACCGAGAAAGAGTGTGCGTGTCTCGTGTGGGCCGTTCAGAAATTGTCATGCTATCTAGCCGGCTCGAGGTTTATCATTGAGACGGATCACTGCCCTCTCCAATGGCTGCAGACCATCTCTCCCAAAAATGGCCGCCTCCTGCGCTGGAGCCTCGCTTTACAACAATATTCCTTTGAGGTGCGTTACAAAAAGGGGAGTCTCAACGGTAACGCCGATGGCTTAAGTCGAAGCCCCTAACGTAGGAATCAGCCTCAAAATTGTTTGTTACTGATGTTTTTTTTCCTGAGGCAGGATTTTTTTAACATATTGCTTTTGTTTAGTGTTTCAAAGTGATGATATGCTTTCTAGTGCAAGTTTTCAATTTGTGGACGCGTTCTGAGTGATGCTAGACTACTGTAAGGAACTAGGCAGTGGTATAAAAAGGGGAAAGAGCCTGGCAGGGCTTAGTGAGGGTTGTGCCGTGCTTGCTGACTGAGCGGTTGAGTTTCAGCGTAGTTCTAACGCTTGCCGGGAACGAGAACAAAAATGTGAACTCTCCCGAAGTCACGTTGCAGTGTCCCGTGCGAACCTGAACGAGAGAACGAGGCCTTCTCTGTGCGCTGCGCTCAAGAAACGTCGAGGGACGCCCGACTTCGGTTATGAGCATCATCGAGCGACATCCCTCCGGACAGCGGATGCAGTCCCCTGTCCATCGGGATCTCCTTCCCCCGGCGGGGCGGTCTGTTGCGTTTCGCCTGCGACACGTGGTTTTGCCGGCGCTACTGCGGCGGGGCGGCAGACATTTTGGCCCGATCGTCGTCGCCGCAACACTCATCGCCAGGTGTTTCCAGGCGCGACTGCGGCGATGCGACCGCCTAGGGATCATCCTCGCATTCCAGTCATTGTGCCCGAAACAGGCGATGCCAAAGCAGGGACCATCCTCTCATTACAGTCATTGTGTCCGACCGGCAGCGCTACAACAGGGTGCTACGAGATCGTGCTCGACAGGGTGCTACGAGATCGTGCTCGTCATGGTGCTACGGCATCGCTACGACAGTGTGCGTCACCATTAGCCCATTGTACAATCACGTGCTCGTCTTTTGAGGGGTTCCTTCTTGCCCTCAACTGCGAGAGTATAAAAACAGCTGCCCCCGGACGCCAAAAGGAGGGCTCCGATTTCTTCTGTGGAGTGAAGTGCTCTCCCGTCTCTCTACTTCGGTCAAACCTGACCGCCAACTCTTTGCGATGTTAAAATAAACAAGTTGTTTTGTTGTTACCAGTCGACTCATGCTTTGCCGGGACCTTCGGATGCTTCCAGTTGTACCCCAGGCCGCCAGGCCAACGCTACCCTTGGGGCTTGCGACCCAGGTACAACCACGGGCGTCAGCGCCGAGTTCCCAACAGATCGTACCAGCAGTCCGATCCAAACATAGGCAAAATGGCAATCGCAAACAAGAGTGAGCCGAAGCGAATGGTGTTATGCGGTGGGTTAGCGCGGTTGCTGAGAATTCGGGACAAACTGATGAAATTGGTGAAGCGAAGACAACGTCAAGCTTCGAGAACAAATTTAGCCGTAGGTTTAAAACAGTCGCTCGAAGGAGATGTGTCAGCCGTAGACAAAATTCGAAGAAAATATGGCAGATATCATAGTGCTTGTGGAGTCACCGGGTATATGCCACTGGGTTTCAGTTTGCTTCAATTTTATATATGGCCATTACGAACATTCTCTTTCACTTATAAATATAAGCACTACAACATATAATCTCTACTATCAACATTTACAATATTCTTACAACCGTTCTATACAAATCGTGGATGCTTCGTATTGCGTAGACGTCAACCGCATGGGGCTCTTCCAAATTGTTTTCTGCCATAGGAAAGCGTCACGCCGAAAGAAATACGACAGGAAATTAGAGAAAAAGGCAGGCAAACGAGACGTTTATGTGCGGTTGTCATTTTAAATAATCCATTCGATTCTTTTCCAATCCGCTTCCCCGTTGTGGGTATATATGAACCAATCAAACAACAACAAGAATAACAACAACGACAACAACAATCACAACTATGACGACGACGCCCGAATTTATCCGGTTCGCCACACTGTACTGTGGAGGAGGAAACAGCGAAAGATAAAAGGAAGCGACTGTAGGAGCACAACACGCGCACGCGTGCGGGAATAAAGATAAAGCGTTGAAGCCGATCGATTGCGCAGGACAGTTGATAAAATGAAGCACAACAGCTTAATGTCCTCTACAGCATGATATACAGGGTGCTCCAGCGAACACTTTCGAAAATCTTTAAAAATTGCCTGTAGCAGATCGCACAGTTCTAGACCATGAGCTGGTGTATTCGAAGAGGTGGGTATTACATGCACAAAACTATTAAAATGCTTAATCGACTAATTAATAAACATTCGCCAATTACGTTTTTAACTAATTACATTATGGTCCATATTGCAATTTACAAATTCTAGCGGGTGAGGCTGCAAGGCATATCCACTTGAAAATAAGTGTGTGAATGACACCATTTACGAGATATGCGCCGTCAAACTTGCGGTAAAAATGCACTGTCGTTCCACTTACTTTCTTAACAAAACCTCGTTAAGTAACTGGAACGCCAATGCATTTCTTTGCAAAGTTCGGGAATTAGTATATCGAAATTGGTGTCAACCTGTGAATTCGCCTCAAGTGGATCCATCGCCTTACGAACTCGATCCCCGGCTAGGATTTGTAGATTGCAATATATGCCATAATGCAATTAGTTAAAAACAAATGAGTGATTTATTGTTAATTAGTCAATTATGCATTTCGATTTTTTTTTGTGCAAGTAATGTCCACCTCTTCGTGTAGACCACGTCATGGACTAGAATTGGCTATCTGCCACAGGCAGGTAAAGAAATAATAAGTGTTCGCTGAAACACTCGGTATGGCGGTGAAAGCACTGCAGTGAAATTTGTTCCCGCAGAACCCAGCTGTTGAGAAGATTGAGCGATTTAGTGCCACGGAAAACGGCTGCCTTTGCAAACAGAGAGTGAGTGGCTGTAGTAATCGCAGACAGCGCGGCCCAGGCCATCTCTATGTGGAAGGATTTGGCGAAGGACGCTGCGAACCTATATGTATAGTCAGCAGGTGAGAGTTGTGTGCCTTTTGTGGCATAAACAAACGGCCGATGGGTCATGAAAGGGTTCCAGTAAGCAGCTGGTGGTGGTGGCGGTGGTAAACTTTATTGAAAGGGGGAAGGGTAAAGGGGGACGTGGCTGAGGGATCGGGCTCAAGTAAGGCCCTGGGCCTGCTTGGCCTTCTCCGCCCACTCCACCAGTTCAAGCTGTCGGTCGATGTCCCCGGAACTGAGCAAGGCTGTCCAGTCAGTCTCGCTGCTCACGAGGGGAAGAGAAAAAGGGAGCGAGGTGCATTCCCACAATATGTGTGTGAGTGTTCCTGTTTGTGAACAGAGCCTACATTGGTCGCTTTTCTCGCCCGCTGTGATTTTGTTAATCTACTTGTTTTTAACAGAACGTATCCGAGCATCTATGCGTCATCTATTCAGAAAATTTCGTCCGACACTTTCGCATTGAACTGCATAGACGAACCACTTCTCTTTACGACCAACCTTGGAGAGGCAAACGGCTCCTGCAGACTGCTTTAACGTTGCATGAGGTCGGTATGTAGATGCCGATAATTGCAGCAATCATGCTAGGTAATTTGCATCCTAACATCCCAGCATCAGATAACCCCGACTCGTCGATATATGCTACCAGTCTGCCAAATTCATACTTGCCAAATTCGTTTTCCCTCCATTAAGAGTCAGCCCCTGTTTACGACAGTGGAGCAAACAGTTGGATGCACGCATATTGCTCCTGATGTCAACGACACCGACGCCCTCCCTCTGTGACAACGGCAATGTCGAAACAAAGGGAACATCCACCGCTAACTGCCGCACCACGCCTCGTTCTGCACGTTTGTATTTTTCTAGGCACAATGCAACTCGACGCGCGACGGGGCCGGAGCACCTTCGTTTTGTCGTCTGGTCTGGTCTTCCTTTCCAACGAGATGCGAAAGTATACGTCCAGTAGTGCCGGGTAATCCGAGCGCCCGAGAGAGGGCCACAAAAGGTTAGAAAACAAAAGGGCATACGCGGTCAGCTGATACCCATGCCACCACGCTTGTCCTACATGCGCGTATACAGGCTCCCTTGTTCCCGAGCTCGATGACACAGTTCTTGTCTGATTCGCATGCAAATTGCCCTCAAGATGGGAGGGGCCACTTAGCTTTTGTTCCCCTTCCTTTCCCTCTTTTTTTCTCTTCTCGTAGAGAGAGCATTTCCACGCCACGCGGGGAAGAAAGCAAAGGGCTACATACCTCGCATGTACAAATTCAGGGACGCATGCGCCGCGTGTGAAAACAGAACGCGGTTACACCCCACCTCACCCCACCACCACCACCATGATCCCTACGTCCCATTGTCACACGTGTCTCGGTCATTTGTTAAACTTAGATATCTTTTTCGAGAGATGGCGATTTTGGGCAAGTTTGTCTTTGCATTTTATTTTCTATTATTCTCTTTTGATTCGCACGAACGCTGCCGAATGAATGTACCCGCGTTTGGCGGCGCTGCCCCGTTATTATAGTAAGCTTGCATCTGCAGTTGGGCACGCAGGAACTGCGATGGTGACTCGCAGGGGGATATTTCGGGACCCTTTGTTGTCCACTAGGAACGATGAGTCCGAGTGGGTCAAGGCCCTAATTGGCCTCATTAACTGTCTGGGCCTGCACTTCCCTGGCTTTGTCCAGTATCTTTTTGTTTCACTGGTTGCGCTTGTTCTGACGACTTCAGACTGCTCTCTGCTCGAGGCTGCGCATGAGGATTCCGTGACTAGATGCAGGCCCGTATCTCGGGCTACTCGTTAACTGTAGCCATTATAATAGCGTACAGTTATAGTGAGGTGTGATATGCACCGGCCGACGCATGCAGGTCGTCGACACGCCGAAAATATGTATAGGAAATGCGTTCCATGTGGTTGCTCGCTCTCAGGGGCCGGGATTCCGTTACGAAGTTAACAACGACACGACTGTTTCTGCTGCGTAGTTTTGCTTGTTTTAATGTGGAATAAAAGAAAATAGCTACACACCATTTTGGTACGGCTCAACCTCCGACTAGCACTGTGTTCATTTCCGGGCAGTTACGGGCACCTCTGGCACAACCAAAGAGAAGTCAGGCGCGAGGTTGGCTGGATTCGAGCGTTTTTCTTGCCTGCTACTCTACACTGGAGAAAAAAAGAAAGGGGAAAAATACGTGCGAATTAACTTGTGTAATCAAATGCATTCCGTTTGCCTTCGCCAAACCGTGGTTCTAAAAGTCAGGGCCGTTACAGAAAAAGAGGGTGTCAGGAAATATGTTCGCCATACCTATTACCAATTTTATGCCATAAAAGGATGCGGCTGGCCAATGACAAACAGTCTTCCCGAACGCAGAATTCCGTTCATTCGGCCCCTCGTCGTTTGTAATATCGGCGCCTTATAGCATCGGATCGCGCGCACAAAAGCAAGACGCGGAGTAGCCGTGTCGAGCGCACTCAAATGTGCGTGGCGTTTAGACGTCCTTGTTACTAATCGCATCTTGTCTCCTTCCGAGTGGACTGTGTATAACTTCCCGGCGTCCATCTCGTCTAAGTTTCAAGTACGGCCCTTTAAAGTTTCAGATCGAGACGACATTCTCCGCAAGTAACGTGCACCAGCGTCCCACGGCTCCCCCCCAAAGCCACCGACCGGCGCGTGAGAGCGACAAGCCGGGCTACGACGGTCGGAGTCTTCGTGGTCGACGTCGCATACTTGAGCATCGGCGCGGCACGAAGGACTTCACGCACCGCCGACGCTGTGATCTGCGAACAAAGACGTAATAAAAAAAACAACGTTACCAGCGGCCGAGGCGAAGAAGGGGCGGAGAAAGCGACGAATGACCGCTTGTTGTCCGCTGAGACAATACATCGGCTGGGATCATTTGCTTTCGTAACAACTCGCGTGTACACACACACGCCTAGCCGCGTCGTGGAGGGAACGGCGACCGAACGGGTCGCGGGCGCTAAATGACCCGTTCTCCTCCGGATGGCAGCGTCTTCTTCGGCAGTCTAGACGTCCAGACGCGGCGCGGCCTTCGCTCTAGTATGCTCGCGCTCGCGCGCGCCCGCATCGGCTGGTGAAGGAGAAAGTGAAAGACGCTCGTGCTCCCTATGTGGCCACCTCGGCGTGAGAAAGGAAACGTTGAAGGTGGTCTGTAATATACGACCTTCTGTGTTCACCGAGCGCACTGGAGCCACGAAAGAAAGAAGCCTTAAGAATAGCATGCCTGGATCTGGTGGGGGAGGTTGCGTGACGCTGAGTTGCTGGACGCGGGGTGACATACCACGGTGACATTGCAAGAGACGTTCAGGCGATCCAATTACTGGCCTCCGTTGCCAGGCTAAACCCGCCTGTAGCTACAATCCGCCACCACCACCACAATTTCTGGATCTCTCGATTCGCATTTCTTTTCACGGGTTTCGGGCTGCTCGTGCCGATAAACAAAAAATCGAAATATCGAACACATTCTATTCTGCACGCAATACGCATAGCGCGGTAGAACACTTCCGTCTGGACACCTATGGCCTGTTCGATGCGGAAAATACGAAGGTAACGCGAAATATGGGCGAACAAGGGAAGGAGGCTACTGGGTGTGGTTCGACATTTTGACATGAAGACATGTCCCTGTCATCATCAATCCACCGCCCAATGCTTCAATAATATGACTCATCTTTGTCAACTTCAACATGTGCCATCGTTTCTACTAGATGACATGCCTTTTTGTCGAGCTCCTTTCAGCGCCGTCGTTTCTGATGACCCGTCTTTGCCAAATAACTTTAAACCCTCTGACAAAGAGAAATCCTTCTGTCGAAACTTTGGCCCTGAAATGAGGGGTCCCTTTCACTTGTCAGCCCATATTTCTTGGGTTAAATGTGCGTCTTCTAAGTGTCTCACTTCAACTCTCCTTGGGTTGTTGAAAGGGTTTCTTTTTTTCTTATTTAGCTCATGGCGCCAACGTAACCTGTTCTATGACAGGCGATCAGTGCGAATATACTTACGAATGCGCTTGCTAACTGGTCCCGAACGCTGCGTTTTCTTGCAACCCCGTTGCATTTGTATTACAAGCCCAGATGGCGGCATCGAATGCCTCGGATAAAACACATTCCGTAACGTCAAGAGCATTTCAACAGTAGGTTTCCTGCCTTTGCCCTTAACCGGTTAGTCTCGCCCTCAGCTGGGGCGCCTGCAGAGCTACGGGGCTAAGCGAGGACGGCGCCTCGATTTGAGGACAGCTGCACATCGCGGTTCTTATGATCCTGCCCTCCTCCACTTCCCACACGCAACGGCCGCCACGATAAACAGCCGTAATTATTACGTTCTTTCCACCTCCGACCCTTGCTATTTGGCGAGAGCTCAGTCAAGACATACTATACAGTAAACTGCTGTATTGACTGACCTATTGTTGGTTTGCAACCTGTAAAGGCGAGAACAACCGTCCTCTCTCCTGAACCTGCTTCTCCTGGACGGTCGCCCGCTTTCAGAACAAAGGACTCTGGCATCCCAAGACGTCCGTGGAAAGCACGCGGTGCGTAACAATGGTGCCCCTTGAGTTAAACGGCCTTCATTCAAGGCTCTAAGCACAGCCGTATCAGCCGTGTCAGAACTTGAACAGAATAGGATCTGGCATACAAGGCGCATGTGTGTGAGGTAGGACAGATGCTTGCACAACGTCGACAGTTGCGCCAGTTGGCGACCAAAACGCCCTAGCGTGTGGCTGCAGCGCACAGTGCCCGACACGATGAATTAGAATAATTGGCTTTCTTTCATTCTGCTTCTTTGGTGCCGTGTACTGTGCCCGCTTCACACGTTAAGACGATGCTTATATGTATATGCCACCGGACTCTGCCTACATTTTATATATGTGAGTGCATATATAAATACGTAATGCATAGTTCACTCCACTGTTATCGTCACCTTAATGCCTTAGCTTCTCCCTACATGCACTGCCGTGACAGAGGCGTGCTTCTTTCTCGACCGACCTCTCCACCCTTGCTCCAAAAATATATTTACGTCTCTTCTAGTCCTCCTAAACCTTTCTCCTTTGTATCGTGCTTTCTAGGGCAAGCTCGCGAGCGAAGGCGGAACTCTGCAACCGATATCGGCACGATTCCCGTAATTGATTACGTCTTTATATACGTTCTGTTTCACCGATCGACTCTACTCGCAGTAGGAAGCAATCGGCCGCTAATTGCAGGCCCGAACAAGCTTCGTCCGTCCTCTTCTGAGCATATACGCCTTTCAGCTTCGACGAGCGCCGACCAGTGGTGCCTCAGCGCGGTTAGACGCGTCGTCGTCGCCGTCGAGATAGCTTCTGCTCTGACCACTGCGCGCGACCATTGAGTGCAACGACGTCGCTGAATGCGCGCGTGTGCCGACGCACTGGGCGGCTCGCGTGTACAAAGACGGGAAGCATCCGCCGGCCGCATAAATTGTCCGTCCAAAGCCCCTCGCCTGTGTAAACGCGGAATGCGTGACGCGCTGACCCGCACTAGGTCACTCGGAATCGTGACGGCTATATTTGTTTCTTGGGCATCATCACGTGCACCGAAGCCAGTCCCTCCCACCGCCGCGCCGACCGACGGCGGTGCACAATGCCCGCTTTCTGGAGCACCGTGCCTCCGAGTGAAAGCCCACCGCCCCCCCTCGCGTAGTTGAGTTTTTTCGTTCGAACGAGTTCCGATCTTCGAAAAAAAAAGAAAAATTGTGGCAGAAGCGCGCGTTCGGAAGGTAGAACTGTGCCGATCGTGCGTCCGAGAATGCGGAGGAATGGAAACCGCGCAGCGGCGGCTGTTGTTGACGAGCGGTCGGCTAGCGTAACCATTGCCGATTCGCTTGTACGTACCTGCATGCATGAGCAATGGCGGAATAATCGCTGGAATGAGGAAACCTTTTAAGTGGAGGAGTTGCCAAACTTCAACAGGCAGGTCGATAGTTAGTAAACCAACGAGGACATCGACGAAGCGACGAGTCTAAGTTGCAGAGAATTCAGTAATAAATAATAAACTTGTCTTTAAACTGGAGGTGCAATGACAGACACTACAAAAAATGAAAACAACAACAACACCGTCTCTAATGCTGTCATCACTAAATTGTATCGTATACGATATATATATATATATATATATATATATATATATATATATATATATATATATATATATATATATATATATATATATAATCTGCGCTGTCTCAGTTTTAGTAATACTAGAATTTTTTCTTTCTTTCTTTTTTGTTGCTAACTTCAACGAGCAACTATACATTATACGGGCTGTGAGAAATGCGATGTGCCTACTAGTAAAGAGCTGTGTAATGTATTAAAAGTAGTTTCAAAGAGCGGCGTTACACAGAGAAACTTAATTAAGGAGCTGCAGGGCAAAGGGTAATGTCTTTAAGGGCCCGGGACGACAACATCGAAATGTCGTGCTATTGCAATTTTTTTTATGCGTGGACTGGTGAAAATGCCGATATGTATTTATGTGAGTCATAATTTTTTTACGCAATAGGTTAAAGAAAATGTGTCTAGTAGAACCCATCGAAGTATCAACAGGGCAGAATTATGGGCAAGTACGATCACCATAAGAACATATATCGGGAATTGTAATTATTTAGCCTGCTCCATTGTTACGGTCATTATTTTGAAAAGTTTCAAATGTACTATCCTATGTGCCAACTAGAAGAGCTGAAGCGCTGCCCAGATTTCGTGCGTTTGTGCCCTTCGATTACCCTCACCTTCCTCATGCTGTTGCAGCACAATATGAAATTTAAATTCAGCAATGTTTTAAACTACGAAGAGCGGCAACAGCTTCAAGGAGAAGCAATTATACAGATTCGTTCACCTTGCCAGATCATATCCGAACGCGCTGGGACTGTCCTGCTTTGACTACTCTGACGGCTTCGTTCTTTTGTGCGCGCGACCATCTGGGCTTCGTTGACGCCTGCAATCTTCTATTCGCCACTCAGTGTTTCATGGCACGCGAAAGTTCGATCTCGCCGGAGCTGGCTCGAGTATTGGCCATCGAACAATGCAGTCTCGCTGCGCTATTTTCTCGGCTTGTTTGTTACGATCTCGTTTCACAGCTCCAACATTTTCTCTTCGGCGAGTACGTCGTGCGTGTGCATACCTGGATTTTTCTCCCTCGCAGCCTACGCCTTTAACAGCGACGTTTCCGGTCCGCTACTCCCAGTGGTTTCTTTCGCCGTGCGCTCATATGAAATACTCGATTTTTTTTCCTTCTTCGAATTCTAACCGAACCAACGCAGTTCCGTGTCCCAGCGGTAGCAATACCGGCAATTCACGCTGCGAACGAAAACCTTCCGTTGTTGTGGATTGCTCAACGAACAATATGCTCGGTTACGTGTCCCACGGTGGTTCACCATTTTCCCTGCGTTCCAGGACGGCGAAAAAGTGAAGAAAAAAAAAGAAGAAAGGCAGTAAATTTGGTAGCGCGTCGACATGTCGTCGGCCGCGAAATGTTTGGGTGCTGACGTCCCTAGTGGCCCGCTTCTTTCATCTCGCTTTCCTCGTTAAGAAGCGGAGAGGGCACACCAGCCGCCCGCCCGCCGCTGCCGCTGCCTTTGTCAGCTGCGGCCTCTCGCTTCAGGAAGCTCACCCTCCTGCAGACTGGAGAGGGGGTCGATGGAGAAGGAGCTCGGAGGGGTCACCCACTGGGCTGTAGCGGCGATCTGGGAGCGGACGATTCAAAACACACACACGCTCGCTCGTATCTCGTGCGAAAGGGGCCAGAGTTGTAGCGGCGCGCACGAGTACGGCTGTAGTGTGAGTGTGTGTGCGCGCGCGTAGAGAAGACATAGCCGGGCCCGGCCGGCTACTCGGAGATGAGGCCGCAGCGGTGGTGAGCCCCAGGAAAAGTGACAGTCTTTGCCTTGTGCGTTCTTACGGGATCATCGACGGGATCAACGCACGTGGGGGCCTCGCATTCGGTGCGCGCGGATCACCGTCGTCGCATCGGCAAGCGCCGTCACGCCCGCTTGCCCGTCTTGACGTGTCGTCTTACAGGGTCTGCCTCCCTCGTCTCACGCGGGTGCACGCTTTCCGTGCTGCCGAGGCTTCTCCGTGAGCCACACCGCCCTGTCGTTGCGTCGCAGTCGTCGGCCCCCCTCCTGCGCCGGTGCGTGGATAAGAGAATGTGAGTATATGCACGGCTTCGTTCCTACTTTCACTGCGCACGGTGCAATGTACGCGGTCTAGCGCGTCTGAGCGTTCGGTAAGTTTTTGCCCTGCTGAATGTGTTTGGGCATGAGTGACAGCAACGAAACAGATGTGGTACGCGGTTACAGTAATGACGTGAATTAAGGAATTTCTTAGTGTATATGCGCGTCTTCGGAAAAGGCGTACACTATCGTGGTTAAGCGGAACCCGAGTAGCAAAATTAAAGCCTAGACAGAAGTATTGAAAAATTGAGCTCGAAGAAAGCGACGTGCATTGGTATGCTTGGTTATCGACGTTCGATGTGCCAGGAAGACAACTTCTACATTTGTATGGAACATGTTAACAAAATTCTTGCATTTGTGTGCACGTTAAAATCGTCCTGTTCGCGTTCAATATTTGCTCGATAAAACAGTGCACGAACGCTTCACTTGGATTGAAACAATCATTATAGACCTATTTCATCGCGGAGCAATTACCTTCCTGTTGTTCGCTTGAAATGTAACGTGTCTTTATCGTTTCTTCTTTCTTAATTATTGCAGTGTCAGATTCTAGAAGCTCCAAATTGATAAGGGCAGTTTTGATCACGTTTATGCGTCTTACTGCTCAATATTGCTTAAAAAAGAAATTAAGGAAATCAGCATCGCAATCAGCATGCATACGCTTTATCCGCGAGTCCCCGGGTCCTTTCAAACATACAAAATGGGTATCGCTCTTATACGGGTTGAATTTTTTCTGTGTGACAACCGTGTGCCTCGTCGGTCTCGAACAGCTGGATTCAATTTTCAGGTTGTCGCGCTCAGCTCGCACGCCGGCCCGTTTGTTATTTAAGGCCTCGTTTCACCTTTCAGGTGGGTGCATGGAATTCTTGCGGCGACTGCACTGATGCTTTCGCCGGTCATCGTGGTCCCTTCCGAGGCCAGGATAAGGGATGATCCGAACCAGCCGTTCGCTCACACAAGGTCCGGGATAGTTCGTGGCGTGCGCCTAAACGTCGGCCACAGACCTGTGGACGCTTTCTACGGCATACCTTACGCCGAGCCACCTGTTGGTTACCTCAGGTTTCGCAAGCCGCGGCCGGCGTTACCTTGGAAAGGCATCCACTACGCCACGCACAAGAGACCTCCGTGCTCCCAGAAGTCCTGGGAACTCACGCAGGGTTTCACCATCGACGCGTCGAACACCACCGAGGACTGCCTGCACCTGAATGTGTGGACGGCCGCCCGGTACTGCTTCCATCCGAACATCGGGTTATGCACCACCAAAGCCGTAATGGTGTTCTTCCACGGCGGCGGCTTTCAGTTCGGCGGAAACAGCTACTCCGTATACGACGCCCGATACCTGGCCCTCTTCGGCGACGTCGTGGTGGTTGTGCCCAACTACAGGCTCAACGTGTTCGGTTTCTTGAACGCCAACGTTTCCGACGCACCGGGCAACATGGGTATGTACGACCAGATCCTGGCACTCGAGTGGATCCAAAAGAACATCGCCATGTTCGGCGGGGACCCTAACCGCGTGACGATGTTCGGCCAGAGCGCCGGCTCGGTTTCCGTAGGCTACCACCTACTCTCACCACTGACCAGGGGTCTCTTCAAGCGGGTCATCATGCAGAGTGGAACTCCTTACTGGAAGGTTCCAGACAACACCTTCACCGGCAAGCTCAAGGTCCAGCAGCTGGCCGTCGGCCTCGGCTGCCCCGTCGGCGAGCGGGGTAACGTGCTCGCCGAACCCGGAAAGGTCATCGACTGCATTCGTTCCAGGAGCCGCTCGAGCATATACCGGGCCATGAAAGACGTGTTTGGCGTCGAAGAGCACTACATGATCCCGGCCTACTACAGCGAGTTCCTTCCTTTCGAACCTGTCCTGGCCACAGAGAGGGGCCAGTTCCAGGACGTCGACCTCATGATCGGCAACGTCAGGAACGAAGGCACGGGCATAGTGGACCACTTCTTCTGGAAGATATTCAACTTCAAGGACTACACCAAGATCACCGTGGACGAGATATGGTTCTACAGCCTGCTGGTCTTCCGCGTCATCTTGGGCAAGAATCCCGCGCCCATCCGCGAGCTGTACCTGAGCGACCTGAACGAGACGGACTCGTGGATGGCGCTGAATCGGTTGTCCGACGCTGTGGGCGACTTCAGCCTCATCTGCCCGTCTCAGCTGTTCGCCGAGGCGTACGCCAAGCGTAAGAACAACGTGTACTATTACATATTCAACCACCGACCCTCGTTCAGCGTCTACCAGCCGTGGACTGGCGTGGCGCACGGTGACGAGCTGGGCTTCGTGTTCGGCTTCCCACTCCTCTACCCGCAGCACTCGACCGATGAAGAAAGGGTCCTCTCCAGGCGGATGATGCGCATTTGGTCGACGTTTGCGAGGACTGGGTGAGCCCGCGCATACTTCTATATTCAGAGTCAGTAGCAATTCGTACGAATAGGAGTCTCGTTTTGATATATACAGGGGTCGCGCAAACAGCCCGTATGAGTGTTGAAATTTGTCGCCGTCAAACTTTACTTAGCCCATCCAGATTCCAAGCTCAAAGCTTCTCGATGCCAGATAATGTGTTGCCCGGTGTGTTTTTCTTCCCTGTCTCTACATAACGGAAGTCATATTTATAAAGTGCCAGAATTGGTGTTCTATCGCGATCTAATAAGTTGTAAATTAACGAAGAAATAAAGATCATAGAGCAAAAAACGCAAGGACAAAGATACAATGCGCGGGACAGGCGCAGATTTCTTGCACTCTGTCTTTGTCCTCGTCTCTCTGCGCTATGATTTTTACTTCTTCGTCATGAATCAGCTCGCCCAAGAAAACTTTCTTTTTTCTAATTCGAATTTTCAGGTCTAGGTCGAGCGTATTGAACTATGATAGCGCAAAATAAACAAAGGGTTTCAATGTGATCAGAGCAATAATAAGTGCTCACTAAACGCTATGCGCGACCAGTGTTGTGCGAAATTTTCGAACAAAATTATATATTCAACTGTTACTTTTCGTTCCCAATCATACGGTAAAAGTGTAAGAGCCTCAGTAAAACATATATAAAGAAGGCGCACAACTTAAAATTGACGACAAAGGGTGTTCAAAATACGGAGAAAGTTTCTCTCGTAAGCCTGATGCCACGTCCTGACTCCGAACCTTTGTGTAATATGAGATAACAAGTCTCATTGTAAGAAGCCACCAGACGAATGACAGATGCTTCAGTCACCAAGACAAAAACTAGCTCTTCTTGCCGACAAGACTTCAGATTGTAATTAAAAAAAATTATGTCACTGCAACAGGAATTTTCGACGTGACAACTGTGAATCACAAGATGAGACAAATAATTATGCTGCCACGACGAAAATTTTCCCGCTGTGATTTTCGTCCGGGCGAGCATTTGCTAAGTGTTACTACATTCACTGCATGAAATACGAAGGAACCGAAGAGAAAAAATTTGTTAAATCGTAAGATTGACGTCCTTCTCACGAGCTATGAGGTATACACCGTGCGTGATGGGCTTCAGATTAATTAGTTTCGATAATGTGTTTTTTAACGTGCACCAGAAACATCGTACACGAGCGTTCTTGCCCTCAGATGACATCGAAATGTGGCCGCCGTGGCTGGGAGTCGAGCTCGTAGCCTTGTGCTGGGCAGAAGAACGCCACAACCAACCATCCACCTCGGCGGGCTAAACACCGAAATAAAAAGGGCGGAATCCTGCTTGGGAATCCTTTTCACAACGTTATGAAACGAAAGGCTGACGGATTCCTGTAGTCGGAAAGGGAAAAAAGGAAAAAAAAATAAGAAAGAAAGAGAAAAGGAAGCACTCCTGGACGAACAACAATGGAGCGTGGGATAAAATAGCACCGTATAACTGTACCGAGACGTCCCCGTTACGATATGAAAACGGCCGAGGTGACGCCCGTAGCACGATGAAACAATAGCGTCATCGTCTTTGTTGGCATAAATATAGCGCAGGCATGAGTGAAAGCGTCGGTGGTGAAGGGCCAGAAACGTTGGCTCTTCCGTAACTTTCTGTCTATATATCGCCGGTAGTCTGTTCAGAGGCTGTGCTTAAGGCAAAACATTAAATGAATAAAACATGAACGGAAGCGGCAGTCTTCCCGTTATGGCCGTCACATGTTTAGCGTGGGCACTGTTGCGACGCCTATATTCAGCACAAGGAGTCTGCGTTATGCATTTCTTTAAAACGTTCTATTTTGGGTCGATGTTGAGTTGTTCCTGTGTCCATGTACCCGCAGAGAGAGGGAGAGGGTGAGAGAAAAGGAAGTTGAAGTTAACCCGTGTTATAGGTTACCCTGCACTGGGCTGCGCATATACTGCTTGCCAATTATTTCACCATTCGCAACGCAACAAGCAGCAAAGCAAGTTCCGGCAAGTTCCGGGAAATATTAGTTATCCTCAATTTGTTGCTTTTTCGGCATTTTCTTCGCGTTGTGTTCCAACGTATTTGACCGTTGACCTTGACAGGTAAAGCGCTTCAGCCGCAACGTAGACCGACGGAAATGGAATCCAACATTTGCATGCAGTTTCTTATAGATTGCGATCTTTTTCTCTTATCGACAAACAATCTGATACCTTTGTGGCAAAAGCTTTATTGACTAAGGAAGCTTGCTTGCCAAATATTATAAGGAAGAAACTTGGCCACAGTAACGTAACAGATATAGTCTTTCCCGGGGATAAAATGGCAGTGGGTGATCCTCCATGTCCTGCGTACGATCCATGACGCGGATGATGACTTCTTGTCATGTCATCCGTGATCTCTCTGCTATCCTATATACTCCTCCTCTGTCGAGATGTAAGCTGGCTTTATGTTAGCTGTTTCCGCAAGACAGTAAAGCAGGAATCTGGGCTCGATAACGTCCTGGATGGTTTCATGGTTGTATAACTGCACGTCTTGTCTCGAACAAGACGAACAACCACGTTCGCTGCTGGAAGAGAACGGGATGCGTGGTTGCTCGTTTTGTCAGAGCTCGATGTGTAGCTACACGGCTACGAAACCACAACGCTCCTGCTAACCACAACTCCCAGCGATACTGCCTTGCGGAAAGAGCTAACGTAACCATTGCGCATCGTTGAACTGAAAACAAAGACAGGACCTTATCGCCACACCGAACTGCTGACAAAACTGTAAGGGTTGGGTCCCACCACCAAAAAAGACAAACGCTTCGCTGATCTCGAAGTTCCAAGGCCAGCGCTTCTTCTTTCCGTTTAAGGAAAGAAACATTAGGGAAAAAACAAAGAAACATGAGGGGAAAAAGAATTGCCTACTAAAACGCGCCCGGAGTAGCTGCGGAAACGCCCATTCAGCGGTGGATAAGCGGGGTTTATAGGACGTGCTGAAAAAGAAAGTCCTCGCGAAGAGATAGCGAAGCCCATACCGAAAATAAAGAGAGGAACCAAGCGGAGCGAATCGCTTCGACTTCCGCGACGAGATTTTCCTTTACCAGGAAGACGGAAGCCCAGAGATTGAGCAGCCGCAGACGGAACGTAGATGCGTTCTGCTTTACTTCGCTACTGCGTTTCAGACCGCGACGTTTTTTTTTTATTTTTGTTATTTCTCGTTTGCGGGTGGCACGAAATGCTGTCTTAACTGCAGCGAAAAGTTGGCGGGCGACCACCCCGCATGGGACAGGAAATATCGCCTCTGAAATCTCCGAGCAGTTGTAAGTAGACCACAGCCGCTTGAACGCAGCGCTGCGCTGAGGGGGGAAAAAGAAAAAAAAGAGAGATAAAAATGTACAGCAGACGCGGGTAACGTGGTCGTACTCCGGCCCCACGTGACTTTGATCATTGGGAAAGAGCGAACTTATCGAGAGATTCCCACTTGACCGTGGAAGCGTGCTCACCGACGGCTTCGCCTTTATTTGCCCTTTTACTGCTCCATTACCCAGTAATGACTAAATGAGCATCACTTCATGAGCTTGCGTTTAGCTAGAATGTTTCCTTCTGCGTGCGCGTGGGCTGTTCGCAAGATTAGTTCCATTGAGATTTTCACAGGTTACATATGTGCTGTCTATCGTGCTAAAATATTTGAAATACTTCTCTCGTCTCAGAAAGCGTTCTGGACGGAAATTTTCTTAGACGGTAATTCTCGGACCGTGGCCGCATCCGTCGCTGGCGCAGAAAGTTATTCGTGTGCTACTGCAGTTTTTCGAAGTGCACCGGCCTCAGTGACCGTCTGTAGTCCTTTTGAGCGCCCTGTTATGTGTGCACAGCGCTGCAAACTCTCTGTTCCAGTTCCCTTACCCGAAGCGTAGGGTAGCAAGCAGTACGCTCCCTCGGTTGATTTTCCTGTATTTCCTATCCTTCTTTCTACCACTATCTCTCTCTCTCTATATATGAAAAGATATTGCAATGTTTGGCGATATGAGAAGATGTACCTCACACTATAACTCCATCACGCACAAGTATACGCGTAGTTTGTGTGTACTTACGGTTTATTTATTGATCTATATATTATATATGTGTATGTGTGAAGAGAGGTGTTGGCATCGTGAGTGACACAATTAAGTTCTGTCATGGCAAAAACCAGTTTCACAAATGTTCTCAGCATTCAAATGAACGCCTCCCCCCGCCTTCTTAAAAAAAAGTTCAGTGCCCTTCCATTCTGTGAAGAAGGGTGACCAGCGAAGCTGTGAATGTGGGCCCCTTACTGGCGAACTGAACCTCCGCCGCGGGTCGGCCCGGTATTGCACAATTTTAGGGATCGGTCAACGTATCAGGTGTGCTTAACGCCAGGATTGCCGCGGACGGCCCGGCATTACACTATCTTCGGGATCAGCCCACGTATGGGGAGTGCTTAACGCCCGATTCACCTCTGCCCTGGGTCGGCCCGGCATTGCATGGAGGGAACGGGACTCATGGCTTTAGTGAAAACGTCAGCGCATGGAAGACGACGCACAGTCTTTGTCAAAAGATCTGAAGTCCTTTCGCCAGTGAGAAAATCCCGCTCGGTTGTGTTGCAAGCCTTCTGTAGATGCGTCCAGAAGTGCGAAACTCTGGGGAGTAAGCGGGCGGTGCTGTCACGATCAACTTCTGGGGCTCAAGTGGACGAACGTTCTCCCGACGACATATCCAGTAGCTCCAAAAATTATGACGCGGGCTGTAATTATGGACGGCAAAATCTTGCGCAGCAAGTAAGTGAAACGTTTTATAATTAAGGGAAAGCAGCCTCCAAGTGGATCACACCTTTGGTCGCGCGCGCTGTATATCGTAGACGGCAACTGTACATTCCAGGCTACACGTGCGTACCTACACAGGCAGGCTAAGCGAAAATCCACTCTCTTCCCAAGCACTGTTTTCCTAGAAACTTGTAGTGACGATAGGTATACCTCTATACGTGGGCTTGCTTGCTCTTGTGATGTGCAAAAGACTAGTTCCCACACTCGTCGCTATATTAGACTTGGCAGCCTGAGCTTCCGCTTATCTGATCTCGATGCTTGGTGAGCGGCGTACGCACGCATCCAACATTTTGAAGTCAGATCATTGTGCGGGGGCAAAACGGCTTTTTTTTTTTTTTTCAAGCGAATGTTGGCTACTGTGAGCTGTGACATGGGGAGCACGGGGAGGGGAGTAGACCCCTTAGTGGAAGGCTGTGGATTAATTTTGATTAGCCGGAGCTTTTTTTAACGTGCACCCAAATTTATGTAGGCAAGCGTTCGTACCTTCAGCCCCCTTGAAATGTGTCTCCCACGGCTGTGAACCGAACCCACGGACTCGGGTTCTGCAGCAGAACGCCGTAGTAGCTGAATACCCCTGGCGAATAGTGTAACTACTCTGGGCAATGCACCGTGACGATGCAATTTTGACGCACGCTTTTTTTTCTCTTCCATTCTTCTACTTTCAGGAAGCCGCCGACGGTCGGGGGCCAACTTTGGCCAAGGTTCACACGTGATCACGCTTTCCACCTGAACATCAACCTCAAGAACTACTCACACGGCATTGACTTCCGGAAGAAGCTGTGCTCCTTCTGGAGGAAGTATCTCGTTCCCACGGGTTCCTGGTGACCGTGGCCACACTCGCAACAGACTCCCGCGCACCCATCTTGTGTACAGTTCTTCGTCTCATGCTATGACATGTCATGTCGTTAAACACGCTACGAATATGTAAATATAACAGAGTACAAAACGGCCAACCGAGTGTAGACCAGCGCGAGTTGCATCACGAGACTTCAGTTGCCGATATGCGCAATGCTAGGTCGGGTGGCTTTTGTGTGCCTTCCACGCGTGTAGCGCAGAAATGACCAGTAAAACGTTTCTTTGCTGCGCGCTTTCGCAGATTGTAACCTCCTGTGACGCAAGTGTGGCAGCTGTTTCTTTTCTTGCTGTTTTTTTTTTTCGTAAAGTAATTATTGAAGGTGTTAAAAAATTAAAATTAAGTTATGGGGTTTTACGTGCCAAAACCACTGTCTGACTATGAGACATGCCGTATAGTAGAGGACGCCGGATTCATTTTGACCTCCTGGGGTTCTGTAACCTGCACTTTATTCTAAGTACACGGGTGTTCCTGCATTTCGACCCTATCGAAATGCGGCTGCCGTGGCCAGGATTTGATCCCGCCACCTCGCGCTTAGCAACGAAAGACCAAATCCACCTAAGCAACCACGGCGGGTGATTGAGAAATGTGTATAGTAAGTGTTGGGCTCTTTGTGCCCAGTTTTTGTACGCTGCACCAAGCTTTTAGAGCTCTGATATGAGCTGGGACCTGAGTTCCGGCTCCATAACATGCAGTACTCCTTCGTAAGGAACCCTGCGTTCACATTCTCGAGGCGATGGCTACAACACGCTCGTGGAGGTTCATTCTCTGTTGCGCTTTCGACTCATGGTACGACAAACGTGTCTCTCTCTCGTTGAGCAAACGTACGTTCAATTTCGGCGTCGTGGTGGCGAACAAACGTCATGGTTATTATTATTATTATTATTATTATTATTATTATTATTATTATTATTATTATTATTATTATTATTATTATTATTATTATTATTATTATTATTATTATACTCAGGAGGTACTTGGCAATCAGGTTGACTTTCATCTTGTAATCGCAGTGAAAACAAAATAAACAACGAGAACGGAAGACAACGCTAGCTCAGATAGCTTGACGTTGTGTTAGTTGGGAAACATCTTGAGTCATTATTACGCTGGAAAGACTTAAACAAAGAGAGCACAAATCACAGAGTAACGAGAAGGCGCGTTCAGTCGACGTCGCCCAAGGCGGGACGACGTCGACTGAACGCGCCCGTTCGGGTACGGACCGGAAAAAAAAAAAAGAGAGAATATGTTCTTAGCCTGCGCAAGCAGGCCGGGAAAATTGGGACTTCCAGTATCAACATAGATTATATGAGAACGACGTAGTATTTGTCGCACGGTTTTACTGGCTGGCCACAGACTGCTAGAAAGTTCAACGTTTTCTGAGATGTCAGATTATTAACCTGCTAAGGCGTTTCGCTACCAAGCAGGACGGCGCGGTGTTGAATGCCAGCCGCGGCAGCCGCATTTCAATGGTGGCGAAATGCAAAG
The DNA here is from genome assembly GCF_050947875.1 of Dermacentor variabilis. Taxonomy (NCBI): domain Eukaryota; kingdom Metazoa; phylum Arthropoda; class Arachnida; order Ixodida; family Ixodidae; genus Dermacentor; species Dermacentor variabilis. The sequence goes on from NC_134572.1 coordinate 64,297,750, forward strand.
GCGCCGACGTAACGCGCATTGGGTGCACTTTGAAAAACCGCAGGTGGTCAAAATTAATCTGCACTCCCTCACTGCGGAGTGCCTCCTAATCAAATCATGGTTTGGCCACGTAAATCTCAATCTGAGAACTTTCTCAGATCAGTTTGTGAAGCTTTTATACGCCGACCCTATAACATGTTTTGTTTCTCTGTGGCCTGTCTTGCCTTTATATTCGTCCTTGCAATGCAGCAAATCTTCTAGGCGCAACACAAGCGCTGCGTAGTCGCAAATATATATTTTTTCTTGTTTGTCTGTGTGTGTGTGTAGCGAGAGCACACATTTCTACATTGTGGCCCCACTGAATCCACGAACAACGCGTGCGCGACCGACATGCATGTTGCGAAGCGGCGTCAAGAGAGAAGTTTGTAATCCGCCTTGCCTTTTTTCGAGTTGAATCCTGCTATCGAGAAGCACCAACTCTTCGGCATCTGTCTGGTGAACGTCAGAGAAAGGAATCGTAGCGACCCGATCGGCCAGAGCCGATTGTGACCCGCGACCACCGCAAGTACTTTCTTTTTTTAGAGACATGATCGCATCGCGCAGGGTGCGTTGCCTTCGCTCGACAACGGCAGTTGGCCCTTGCACGTCGAACGTGTCTTCCTTAGGTTGTCGCGTGAAGTACTACAGCCCCAGGCATGGGCTGTTGGAATCGTTGGACATTAAAGACTATCAGTGGCGTAGCCAGACTTTTTTGTTTTTTTCGAGCAGCGGGTTGGGGGAGGGGGGAGGGGGGGTCACGTGCCCGGTGTGACACCCTCTGGCTACGCCACCGAAGACGATCGACAAGATCTCGATAGCTAGACGGCTGCTGCATCTGCGCCTGCGACACCGGTGGAATAGTCCAAGTATACCGAGATCGTACGGTAAGTGACTCGCTATAAAATTCTACCCTGGTTCCTGTATGTGGAAATGAGGCAGAGCAAGCGGTGCAGGTGCCGACAGAGCGCATGTAGAGGGGGCGACCGAGTATGGTAGCGCCGTACGGGATCGCGATTCCACCTGAAGACCAATAGCCGGTCTCAGTGCTCGAGGCGTGTACGTGACAGATTGCTTCGACTGCTGATTTTGATAAAAAGACAAGGTGGAGGAAAACTGACAACACAAGCGTAACCTTGTCTTCGCTTTCAGTGATAGCTATCGCGGACGTTCGGGGGATAAGCGACAGGAAGGTGTGCACTCTACGGCTTTTCCTTTAGGTTGAAAAAGCGAGTAGAGCGAACGTCGACGGCATTTAATATATAGGAAGCGAAGTGTGAGAGAAATGCTGTAGACGGCGCGTTCTCTTTGACATGGACGTAAGTATTATCATTATGCATGTTAGATCTGTGGGCGAATACATTATGGACATCCTCAGTGAGCAGTGCAGCCTTTTTCGAAAATCACAGGCTCAATTAAACGACCTCTGAAATCCATCGTACGTAGATCATAATATTGATCATGAAATCGGTTACGCTGTATGAGGGACGCTGCCGCAGTGGAGTACGGGAAACGTCTCGTGCGTGCTGCGGAGGGCGTGTATGGGCACTGTAGGTTAGAGAAATGACGTAGACCAAATACGCAACTTGCGTTTATCCACGCATTAGAAAGCTTGCGTGCTCAACTTACGTTACAGCCAGATGGAGTCTTATACTGTTTAATTTTTTCAATTGTGCTCGTTCCCTATTCGTAGTGGGCTCGTTTGTTTTGAAGAGGGTGTTTGGCCACTACGGTGCAGAAGAAATGCTCCCCCCCCCCCCGCACCCTCCTACTGCGACCGAGACCGCCCTGCTGCGCTACAGCCCGACGAACTCACAAATGGTTGAGGCTCCTGCGCTTATTGAGCGCCTGTGGATACTTACACATACCGCCGTGGTGAAAGGGCGTTAGTATCACTCTATCTTGCTCTCCGAGTTCCTCCCTGCCATTTCTGTACCCTCAGTCTCGTACGCAGCAGGAGCGCCATAGCCGAGCAAACTCGAAATTTCTGCAAGAAATTGCACGATTTGATCGATTATACCAATACTATGGCCGAGTGGGCTCTCTCAAACGTGACTATACTACCGTTGGGATCAACAAATGTATACTGCCGAGCTTTGCCTCCGTGCACGCCCGGGCGATAGGCTAAAAGTTAGCTCCGACTGTATCCTGCGTGACACGACAACGGCTTCATTTGCGCACACGACACGTGCATGAGCGAGCAATGACTTAATTCCTGTACACAACGATATCAAACTAAAGCGCTTGGCTAGTGTGGTTACAAAGATATGAGCGAGAAATAGCACAAGATGTTTTCGTTACGTGCGGCTTTAGCAAGCGACCCCCGATGCTGACCGACCTGTATAAGACGTTTCACACAAGAAATGAAGTGTTCTGTAAGGCATCATACCCTTCCTCCACACCTTGTGCACGCAAGAGCTCTGATGTTGCATTAAAACGCTGGGAAGCACGGCAAGAACAATGTCCAAGTTCCCTGGTGACGCTAATGAGCCGAGTGCACCGTAGACTAAAAAAATATCTCAACAAATTTCGAGCGCGACTCCTTCATGAGGACGGGCTCTTTTCAAGTATTCAAGTCGAATTGCAATAAGCGATGTTTACCTCAGTACGCCAGCGTGTCATTCCTCTGCTAAGGCGCGTGTGCGTGGTATGCTAAGGCTGAGAAGACAGGCGAAAGTTCTCTAAGGTGCCAGTTGATTGATTGGCTGATTAATCGATCGATCAGGTTGAGCGTCCCGAAGCAACAGTTACAACGTTATAGAGGGCTCTTGATTAATTTAGACTAGCTTAATTTCGTTAGCGCCCAATGAAAGCTCGATCGCCACGGCCATGGCCTATGCATTCTTGCATGCAAAAGGCCACAATAGCCCTTCCGCACATATTGAAGACGACTGGACCGCACGAACCTTTGTGACTGCGGACATTCCTCTGTGAATGTGCTTACAATGACTGACTCTATTATCTTTCTTATCTTTCTTTATTATCTACAGGGGTTTATCCATGATTTCGACTTTTGGGGGGTGTTACCACAACGCGGGAGGTGGGGAAGGAGGGGGGTTCAAGGGGCTAGGGTTGATTTTTACCACGTTGTTATATTTAATTAAGACTGCACACTTCTTTTTGTCACAAATGTTAACGGAAAACCTGCGAATTTGCAGAAGTACACAAATTAACCTTTTAAGCAAGCATATTAAAACATATTACAAGAGAGTTCGTCCTTGTTGATGCATGTCGAGCTGATGTTGCGCAAAAGTACTACAACGAAGGTGGAGACAGGCGGGCACAGAGAGGCGTGCACGAACGAAAGCTATTTGAAGGCCAAAATGTGTGCTTCCTTTTGCGGGGTTATAAATGCAATATGTTATTTAAATATCCATGGTATTCTGTGACCACGTTTGAAAATTGCAGGAACATGAGGGGCAGCGTTTAGGGTTTTTTTTTTTATTGCACAAGATTTATTATTTTTTCTATGTAGAACAAACTGAAGCAAGTACTTAATCTACAAGTCTTGAAAGAATAAAGTGCAGACGTTTTCAAAACTTAGTACAGTATGATTAGAACACAATTACAACATACAACACAATTAAAATATAACAACGAACAAAAAGTATATATGCACATTATGTGCGCCACGATCCGGTACATACAATATCCAAAGAAACTATTCTAGGCCAACCGTGGCTGGCCACATTCACGAAATAATAACTTAAAGAAGAAAGAAACTGGGACTGCAGTCGAGAGGCAGCTCCAAGGCGACGGAGCGTGTGCGGCCGAGCGTAGGTAAACCCGTGATAACAGGGAAGTGCCTGTAGATGTCCATTAACCACGACTATAGTACGGCGCGCAACTCTCAGCGCCGGCAGTTGTATAGACGAAAACGCAGGGACGTTTCTTGCGTTTACCGCGGCATCAAGGTTTCTCCGCTCACTGCAGGTCCCAGTGCAGCGCTGCCGTCTGCGTCTGCGCGCTGAACATCAAAACTGGGCCTCAAAATTAGGGCCACGTAGCGTCCACCTCCGCAAAAAGTAAACATTGCATAAAGTGATTACCACAAGTGCGTGGGATCAGCGCAATTTTTTTCCAGTATAAGTGCCTATCTGTAAGAGGGGAGGGGAGGGCGGTGGTTGGTCTGGAATAATTTTAGGGGGGTGTGGGAATCCTCCTGAAGGGGGGCGGGGTATAAATCCCTGATTATCTGCTCTTCCCCTTTCCCCTCCCAAAGTGTAATGTAGCCAAGCGGGCATATCCTTGGTTAACCTCTCTACCTTTCTCTCTTCGTCTCTCTCTCTCTCTCTCTCTCTCTCGATCCCTACACGAGCGTTCTTTCCATTATGCTTGCTTGGGAATACGGCTTACGTAGCCGAGAAGCGAATCCGCGATCACGTGATCAGCAGAGCAGGACACCATAGTTGCCGAGTCGCGACGGTTGTCAACTACTGTCCTGAATATATATATATATATATACAAAGGCGCTCCGCGGAATGTGTAAAGAAATGATCCGTGCCTTAGGAACCGACTAAACGAATAAGGAAGTCCTTGCTCAATTAGAACGTTACTGTGAGACATATTAACTCCTTCAATCAATTCTTTTTTTATATATTTGGCAGTTATGTTCAGTAGTGGCTAGAAAATAACTGTAGAAACTGAGCTGCGCGTCAGTTGTTCCTTGTTCACTTCAGATTGCGGAATATTGCTACACGTGAACAGTGGCGCAGCCAGGAAATATATTTTTTTAAGAGGGGAGGGCGAGGGGGGGGAGGCACGTGCCCGGCATGCCCCTTTTATCCGGCTACACACCTGCACGTGACCGCTCTGCTAAATTCATTACCAATTTTGACGGAACCTTCGACGTGCCGCGTTCCGTCAGCAATAGGGAAGCCGTAGTTTTTTGTTCCTCGTTATACCTGCAGCCAATAATTATCTTGTGCATGTGGTGCGGGCCCGTGATTCAAGTCTTTTTCTGCAAAAAAAAAAAAGCGACATTACTGACTGCAAGATATGTCAAAACTTGCTTACTCAGTAATTACGAGGGTTCACTAGGAAATGCGGAAAAGATCTTCCTGCCGTGGTTGCTTTTTTTTTTTTCAAGAAAGTCTGCAGCATCGTGAAATAATATTGTCTTTGACACATTTATTGACAGTGCATAGTAATTTGTGACTGAAGGTCTTAAGAATACACATTATAAACGTAGGCGGCCGAATTTTTAAAGTATTAAATGTAAGATTTCGTCTGCCTCAGCCTGTATTAGTTACACTTCCTCATGAGAGACACCAGCTATCGACCAAGGTACCGAGCACACGATGCCTAGAATAAGCTCGCTCCACTCCGGTGAGCCAGTACATTCTGGAATTGTGAAATCGAAGAATGTAAACAACATAGGCGTCGCGAGACTATCACAACTTTCGATAGGTAAGTGCGCGAACTTGCGGCGAAATGCATCGGTGTCGCACTCATTTTTTGATGAAGTCTTCCTTACGTATTGCACCGTAAGAACATAGGCTACATTCCCTGTTGATCTTCTTTCTCATTTGTTTGGTAATTCACTGTAACGAAGCTTACGGTACGATGGCAACACTCTTAGTTTAAAAACCGCTTCCGACGCACAGACCACTGAAACATTGAAAATGACTGAAGTTGGCTTTTCCGCATAACGATGTCTATTGCGGAGAAGCCAGCTTTGACAGATGCGCACAATGAATTAATGAATGAACTCATCGATAAGTCCGCATGGGCGTATAAGACAGTTTGTGAGACGGATTGCGGCTACCATATGCAAGCTATCGCCTGCAGCACATAAACGATAACTAGCTGAAATAAACATGAAACCACGAAGTTAACCTTCGCGGCCAGCGCGGGACGAGGAAACCACGTGGTGAAGTCATATGCAGTTTATGCAATTACAAAATAGTTGCATAAGACAGAAGTTCCGACGGAACGGGCGCACGTCTTGTTGAAAATATATATTTCCACTTCTGACCCGATGTTCTGCGCCACATTAAATAATGAGCCGTTTGTAAGATAAAGTTGATCTCTCTCTCTCTCTCCGTCTCGCTCTCTCGTCAAATCGTTTTCTCTCTCCGTAGGGATGTCGTCAAAAGGCACTTTGAATGCCCTTCCATGAATCCTTTGTCCGTGCAAGCACGTGCATGCACTCTGACAATGGTTCTACGTCCGGGTATTTAGCAGTAGAAAGGCATGGAAAAAAAATGACAGACACTTAAGTATCCTTAAGTGATTTGAATACGAAAGCATTAGGGTTTAATGCATCACCTTAAATCTCCACCTTAATCTACGTTACTCTAATCTGTACCAATCTTAGTCCACGTTAATCTCACTTTAGCAGTGGGCCAGGTGCGACGCCATGGCTGTTCGGCATGTGATTTCGCAATGCGAGTCGCAGCGGGTCCAGCGCTGGAAACGTGACGTCATCAAGTGGTCACGTGGGTTTTGGTACATCGGATGATAACGACAGACGCTGGATTTTCTGCTTGAAGGGACATATAAGGATTTGGCATTAATAAGCGTGTAGCAGAGGTCAGCATCGCAGATCACTCTTCTGGCTTGCTGCCTCTCATTCATGCTAGTGAATTAATGCTAGCCCGCAACCCTGAATTGATGCTGCTTCCACAGCTGCAACACGTCTGCTCTTATTCGCTGCACAGGATCTGGCCAGAGATTTACTGGAAAACTACGAGATGCACGGAGCATATATGTACGCACACTGACATGTTCAAGCCAGCAGCGGCCTCCGGTGAGAGTCACCAGACTGAACAGGGCGAAAATTAAAGTTCCCTCGCAGACGAGACGTTCATTTGAGGGATCACGAGCCGTTTGTGCGCAGGCGCGAGTAAGATCAGGGGCGAGAGAGAAAATGTGAGGGCTTTTGCTCCTTGAACATATGACTGTCTAGGCGCTACGGAGGAGGTTTCTTAGCGCGTGTTGTATGCGCTTGTCCCCTAGACACGCCGGCATTGCGGCGTGCGGTCGAATTAGTTTACGCTCCGCCGTTGGCTGCCCGCGCGGTGAGGCATCGGGCACGGATGCGCCCTTTGGTGATCGCTGGGTCTGAAGGGGCAAGGTTCTGACTGGGGTTGCATAAGTCACGGGTCGCTTTTTTTCGTCTCGACGATAGATTGTATTTTTTGCAAGCACTGCTGCAGGAGGGTACACGTAACCGGCAAACAGAGGCTTCAGGAGAGCACCTGAGGTTATAATAAAGCAGGCGGCGCAGAATCTCCAGGACACCCAAGGGGTTGCGGGGGGATCAAGCTGGAAGCAGGGCGGCACGCGCAGGCCTCGGCGAGCCGCAATTCACGGACCAGTCCGTGTTCTAGCTTTAGTGTCCCCGCTGCCGCTTCGGTGTCCTGGAGGCGCCGCCAATAATGCGAAATAATGACACGTTTAAATTAGTAAAAAACATGATTGAACAAATATAATTACGTCCAGCCGCCCACGCCCCGCGACTTCTGCAACACCAGCCAGAACTTTGCCTTCGAAGGTACGTCGGACAGACTTTCTCGCGCCTGCGTCGCTGAGTCAGTCACCGTTACGGCGGCCTTTCAGCAGCGTCCGAGCGTAAACAAACTCGACCCCACTCCGCAATGCCGGCACGCCTAGGGACAAACAGCTACAACACGCACTAAGAAACTTGCTCCGTAGTGCCTAGGCAGAATCACATTCAAGAACCAAAAGCCCCGAAGTTTTCTTTCTCGCGCCCTCTCCTACTCGCGCCTGCGCGCAAACAGCTAGCGTTCTCTCAAATGAACGTCTCGTTCCCTCGCGGCAGCCCATGAGCTTCTCAGTAGTTTTTCGAGATGGCGCTATCTGTCCAGCCCGTTCGACCCGTCAGCAGGCTACCGACGCAAGCCAGCAAGCCAAGCGCTCGAGAACCAACGTAACGTTTTTCGAGAACTGCGCCAGAGTACGCCACCAACGCCACGAGATCCGCATGGCTATCAAAACAACAGATCTTGCACTCCCGGCTCCCCTCACCCTGTTTCCTCGTGCTGTCGGAAGAGGAGCGGCAAGCTGGATGGCGAGAGAAAACTGCCGAGGAAAACACAAGAGGGAGTGTAGGTGAGAGAGCGCTGAGACGCGTCAGTGGGCGCGTCGCGCTCCTCAGCGTGGCGCGAACTTTCAATTTCGCGGCTGACCCGCGTTTTCACGGGCCGCACTTCGAATAGAGGTCTGCGTGTTTGAACCGGAGGAAATGGGTGGCCGGCTGACCGCAGCCAAGCGAGGGCGTCAGGGCACACATCAATCCACGACATCGGCGCTCACGGAAGCATTTCTGAACGTCGCCACGCAGGTTTGTATAGGTCATTCGGCTTCGACCGATTTTACCGTTACGGGATTCTCGTTCCGGACGTTCCGAAAGAGGAGCCCGCCACCTCCTTTTTATAGCTATACTGGCCGGCACGCACGCACTCACACAAAGTGCAGCACTGTCTGTGCTCCATGATCAAGGCCCCGCCGTCGCTCCCGGGCTTCCCGAAATAGAAAATCGGGCGCACGGACGGACGACCGCCGAAACCGGTGCGCGCTGGGAGAGGGTGAGTGCGGATGCGAGACGCCGAAAGTGTCAGTCAATATATGCCCGATGCGTTGGCGCCGGCAGGTAGGCGTTGCACGGACGACTTTGACCGAGTTGTGTGCGACCCTCCCAACCTCACTCCCCACCTCCTCCCTCCTCGCTCGACGACCCCCTTCGGAAAGAGAGGGCACAGGAGAAGGTGAGGTTTTGGTTGAGAAGGGCGGGAACTCTCTCTCCAACAGGCGCGCGAAGATGCGGCGCGAACTCGCGCGATTCTCGCTGCCTGCACCGGTTCGGGCCGCACAAACTGAATGCCACGACCGAACGCGTTTCGCTCGCGCGGCGTGGCGTACGTTGTTGTACGCGTGTCTTGACTATTTTGGCAATCTTTCGCTCCTTCCCTCTCTTCTGGTCCCTAGCTTTTCCGACGGATGACAAATGTGTCCCCGCGATAGCGCCGTTTCCGCGTGCTATTTTGTGAGCAACGGCGGCTGAACATTCGCTTCCTCTTCAGCCTGGCGCAGGCGACCCGTGAATCCGCCCGCCGACTTGATCGATGTTTTGGATGTCGCGTTGTGATCTTTGGGTTCCCGATTGGCTTTCTGGAAGCAACGCGTGCGTTATGGTATGACGAAACCGAGAAGTGGGAGGCTGGTGGGGAAGCTGTTCTGTCTCAGCGCTAAACGTTTGCCGAAAGTTCGAAGGAACATTTGAATTATTCGAATGTACACGGCGCGCTGCCTCAATAGCGTTAAAGAGAGAGAGAGAGAGAGAGAGAGAGAGTAAATGATAAAGGAAAGGTAGGGAGGCTAACCAGGACTGAGCTCGGTTGGCTACCCTACACTGGGGAAAGGGAAAAGAGGACGGAAAGATTAAAAGAAGAGGAAGTCTACTGGGTATACCGTTCGGTCGCTCAGTCCGGATCACAGACGTTAAATATTTCACCTGGACATCATGAGGTAAAGACTGCAAGCTTTGCAGTTGCAAAATTCACCCTCGCCGGGATATCAATTTCGGCACCGATGCCGTTTCCGGGGCAGTAGCTCTGACGTCCAAGCGATCAGGAGGCTGATGTAGCGGTCTCGGTTTTGATCCCCGAATGCGAACATATTTTTTTCAACATTAAAGTTCACTTTCCAATGATACTGCAGCGGGTCCATTTGTAGCATTCTGCAATACTCAGGTGGAGAACGTTTCCCCCACGTGCGACCTCCTCCGTCCCTTATATTTCTGGTTTACTTATTTGAATAGGAAAAAAAAAACAAGAAATGTGAATGTCGTTTTTTTTTTGCCGTCTGTGTTTTTATTGATGCATTCGTGTCTTAGCGACGTCATTGTGTCTTATTTTCTGTGTTTTAGCAATCAGGTAGGATGCAAAACTGAGACATGCTTCAAGGACTGAATTTAGAGCATCAATAAAGAAACGGGATGTGCCACTCGCTCTTGGAAAACATATTTAGCGTCAGCGGACGAGGAGCGAATGAAGACGTTGACAACAATGCGCAAATTTCAGCAATTTTATTCCGAAAGGAAACCACCTTTATACACCATCCACAGTAGCGCCACACCTGATCAATGTGTCAAACTGAGCTTACCAAAAAGGCCATTTCTCTATCTAGCAGGTCGATAGACGGAACGCTTACACAGCCTTGAACAATCCGATTGATAGTGTGTGCCTCAGTCATCTGGCGTGCATCTTTATCTCCGTGCCTGGCGAGAACCACGCAGTGGCCAGACAAAGGAGCGCAGCCTCACTCCAGGCAGTGAACAGACCGATGACCGTCACGGTAATTCTTCGCATTTAATCTATGCTCTCTTAAGCGGTCATTAAAACGTCGTCCTGTCTGTCCTACGAACTTCTTACCGCAGGACAGTGGCAACTCGTGCATCACTGCCTCTTATCAAACCACAAAAGGATTGAGATGTCTTCTGGAACATTCAATCGCAGCTTTTCGGTACGGTTCTGCCAACCGACACACTCTGCTAAATTTTTCTGGAGCTGAAGCAGCAACTCTTGTGTTCAGACGACTAGCACATTATTTAAGACAGTGTGCCGTCCTGTGTAGGTAGAGCACAACCACTACCTTTCGCTTGTTTTGCGTCAGTTCATTTGCTGTATCCCGAGTGCTATGTTTTACACATCTTTTCAGCGACCCCGCTTCTACAGAAACCTGCAAGGACCTCGGGAACCCTGCTTAAGAGAACCTTTCCGACTTATTCTTCAGTCTTGCGTAAATACTGTCTTGGGAAGGCTTTTTAAACACATTTCCAAGTCATATGTTGACAATGCTCTTTTTATCAAGTTTCTAATGGGCGGAGTTGTACGGTAACAAGGGCTTATTACACTCAGGCTTATATATATATATATATATATATATATATATATATATATATATATATATATATATATATATATATATATATATATATATATACACGTGTATTGGTCCGATAACTCAGGCTGGATATCTAAAAACCGCAGTACTTAATTCTGCAGGCAAATGAAACGTCAGTGTTATAATGGCTTAAGGGCTTCCGTCCGTTCTTCCGTCCTCGTCCGCTGGCGCTAAAACTGTTTTCCAAGTTAGAGTACCAACATGCCCAACATACAACAGCGCTATTACTAGTTGTTGAAGGTAACTTCATGCAGTCAATCAGTTCTAATCAAAATTATTTTCGCATATCGTTTAGCGCAGTTCCGAATCAATAAACGAGATGTAACTTTTCATTTCTCCTCCGTCAGCACTATAGCTCATCATTGCTTGACGGCCTCACGACTGAATCCCTGAAATGAATGCCGAAGATAATGACTGTATCATATATAGACGAATTATTAACACCGAAGATAAGAACTAATCATAGTTAGACCTCGATAAACTCGCATTTCGGCGTCGACATTGGCAAATGGAAATTGATATCTCTAAATATAAGGCAATGACGTTCACGAGAGCACATAACCCGGGACCTAGCTACTACGCAATTCAAGAATCTCTTTCATTGCCGTCCCTTCAAAGCGCAGACTAATAACGCTGTTATAAAATTTTCATGCGCGTATGATACTAAATCTCTGTTCCGGGAATCTCGCATCATTGCAGCTCATGGTATTTCTCAACGTTTTGATCACCCATCTAAAGCACGACCCTTTCGTTTACGCACTAATCTGTATCGTCACTCACCACTATACTTTTGTCAGTATACCATGCATAAAACGGCATCTTGTTGGAAGAGTAAGTGGCGCATTTTTACAGCAAGTTTCATGGTGCATATCTCGGAAATGATGTTATCTACAGAATTCATTTCAAGTGGATATGCCTTGCAGTGTCATGCGCTAAACTGTGCAAATTGCAATATGTGACTAAGCTAATTAACTAATATACTAATTAGCGAATTTTTGCTAATAAGTATGTTAGACACTTCGATTTCTCGTGTAAATAATGTCCGCCTCTTTGAGTAGACCAGCTTAAGGACTAGAATGGTGCCATCTGCCACAGGCGGTTTTTAAAGTTTACTTAGTCATCGCAGTACCCCTTGGTAGATATACCTGAATATATAGACGAGACAGTTCGGTACTCAAGGTAAGCAAAACAGCCGTATGTTAGACCTCGTTTAAGCGTAAATCTGTCGACTCCCGTAGAGGGCAACGCGTACAAAAAACAAACAAAAAAACTAATTTAATTAGATGATGGGTACTGTTTAAAAATTTCCATGCTTTCAGTACACGCTTAAGATCTAGTGGTACCGTTAAAAAATTGGTTACTGTTGGTATTTTTTGCTTTGTGTAAAAATCAGAAGACAGTCATGCAAATGCAACACACATGCATGAAACTATCTGAACCGAAGCTTCCGGGAAGCAGTTAAGTAAAATTTTAGAAAACTAAATGCAATGCGTAATTTTTTTTTCTCATCCTATGCAACGTGTAAGTAATGTCATGCAGTGCTTATGCACTGCGCAGGTCACAAATTTAATGTAATACAATGTTTGTGGCCCACGCGGTATAGTCCAGTGTCTATGCCGTTACAGTGGCTGAGCTCGAGGTCACTGCTTCGATCCCATCCACGGCGGCCGCATTCCGATGTGGGTGGAATGCAGTAACGCTCCTGCACATAGATTTAGGTGCACGTTAAAGAACCCCGGGTTGTCAAACCCCGGGGTCCCCCACTACGGCGTGCCTCATAATCAGATCGTGGTTTCGGCACGTAACATCCCTGAATTACGTATTATGCATTGTTTGTGTTTGTGCGCTACACCGTTAGCACGCTAATGCCGAAATGCAAACAGTAGTTCATGCAAATGCTTAGGTACACTGTGAAACGCAGACGTAGTAACGTCATAAGGACGAAGGCGATGTTTGACGTCTGTCGCGGGAAGAACGGTGAGGTGAAACCTATGCCGAGAGAACTACGACACGAGAGGCAGTGGGTGAGAGAGACACAGACCTAAATTTTTATATTCTGAAACGGTAATCTGAGTCAGAACTCGGTTCACCCTAGGTGGGAGGATTCCTTATTCGAAGAAGCCTCTGGCTGGGGCTGTATCCTTGGCCCGGGCGACGAGACTATGTTGGTCGTCCAAGTCATCAGAGGAAAGATTGGCCTCCCACGTTTCAGTTGTATGGATCTGCGGTGAGGCACTGGGTGAGGTTAGCTATTATTCGCCCGTTTCGGTCCTGCATCTGCGGCCTAATGGAAGGTGGCGTGCGCGCACGTATATTCTCGCACTTGCCACGAACGTAAAAGCGTGCGCCAATCGTGTCAGAAAGGTACTTGGCATTTTCACGACAGAAGTATGCGCGCGACTGTGGCCTAATGTTTAGAGCTTGGGGGTGTCGGGCTTGAACACCGAGGTTCGGTCACACCGTCGGACACGTGAGTTTTTTTTTTATTTTCTGTGCGGGTAGCTTATCGGTAAAACAGCAGCTGCCACGGTCACCAAAGTCTGGGAGTTTGACGTAATAGGTCTGCGGAAACCTGCAAGGTGGTTTCGCAAGAAAAGGAGGGTTCGCAAGAAAAGTTTAGATTTAGCTCCCTGAGACCTAAAGAAATTTCAGAAGCCTAATCACTTTTCGGGTCGATTCTTAATACCGACACCCAGTTTTTTTTCTTTATTAGAACGATCAGATGCGGAAGGTCATGTACGAGGAGTATGTGACAATTTTTTGACGTTTCTGTTTGTAAAATGTGCTTTTGTTTGCATAAATACAAAGACGAAGAACTAACGCCGTGAGACGAGTTGCCCCCCTCCACCCTCCGCTGCCCTCGCCCCTTCTATATCTTTATGCTAGATCCTGCATTTTCCTGTCATCTCGAGGTATCTGGAAAGCACTTCACGAGTGATTTTCGTGACCTGTTGCGATGCAATTCTTTAGATCCAATTGATCTCAACGTTCGGGAACGCTGACGCCATTGCAAGAATATGTCTAAACCCTTTCCATGCAGTATTGCAGCCATCTGAGTACATATCCGGGAGGTAACCTTGTCGTGATCACTTCCGAGTTAACTTAGAGAAAGTTGATTGAAAGCCACTGTGCAATTCAATCTACAAAGGGTTGAAGGAGGTTGACACTATTTACATTTGCTAAGAAGGTATGCGTACTGCAGCACTCGTACTGCTGCCAAGCCCGCCCTGACAGCTGAGAGTGCAAAGATTCTTCGTTGTGCCCACTGCGTTTTCTCCTTTGTGGAGAGATAGCCACGAACACGTGCGACATTTGGTTGAAAAAGTGATCCACCGGAACGAAGGCGAGGAGGCGGCAAAAATGTCGATCGTTGCTTCGGCCGCGTTCCATTACGCAAGGCGGCGGATCGGGGAGAGCTCGAACTCGGCGACCACCAATTATTTGTTTTTTTTTTCTCGGCCTTCAAATGAGGTTTCGGCTTTCGATTGAAAAGCGCGCCGCTCCGGCGCCTGTTCTGCAGATAACTTCCGTCGCCTTCAGCTCGCTCGCGCAGGCCATTCCTGCAGCGCCACAAGGCGCGTGGCGGTGCATGCGCACTCACTCACACGCACACACACACACACACAAACACGGACATACGCTCAGACGCCGGCGAACACACAAACAAAGGCGAGGCAAAACTATCCCGCAGTGTGCAGCGGAAAAGGACACCAAACGCCGGGAGGCGGCCGACTGGCTCGTATATTGAAGATTCGCGAGGAAGATTACACGCGAGAACTTGCGATAAGGAAAGGAGTCGTTCTTCACTTCTTTCTCGGTCTTTCTTTCTTTCTTTTCAACCTTCGGGGCTTTGTCGGCGCACGCGCTTTGCCCGGAAAGTGGAGCGTGTCGCTCGCGGCTTCGTGGAGCTTATAGGGGGCAGCCGCGCACCGCACGGGCGACAAGGCGATCGAGCGCTGCCGGCGAATTCCTCGCTTGTTTTCCCATCGGCATCTTCCGCGCGCTGCTCCCGTTGTGCGCGCGCGCGATCGCACCGTCGGAAGCGCCGAGGGATCCAGCGCGCACTCGTTGTCCTGTTCGCGGCGGGATTGCCGCCAACCCGCTCTTTCGGGCGCGATGGTTAGAACCGATAACCACCGCTTCACAACTCTCTCTCTCTCTCGTGGAAGTTCTTCCTGGCCAATAATATGCACCATTTCTTTTTTCAAAACTCCTCGCTGTTAAATCTAGACAGTACTAACTGCTTACTTAGCCTGGAGCGAGGGAAAGTTATTGAGCACTTTGTAGGAATTCATGTGACTGAAACGCGGCCGTGAAGACGAGGAAACGGGAAGCACGAAAAGGGCGACACAAACGCCCTCAAGCTAATGAAATGTCGCGCAGTGATGGAAAGGGAGGAAGACGCCAAAACGCGCATGATCGGGATAATGCAGCGC
Source organism: Dermacentor variabilis (assembly GCF_050947875.1). Taxonomy (NCBI): domain Eukaryota; kingdom Metazoa; phylum Arthropoda; class Arachnida; order Ixodida; family Ixodidae; genus Dermacentor; species Dermacentor variabilis. The sequence continues at coordinate 64,313,130 of NC_134572.1, forward strand.
CAACCCATCAATCATGTACAGGTGCAGGTACTCGCGAAATGTATAAGTGCTGAATCGCCGTGTCCAAGCGGCTATGTTTCTACGTTGTGTGTGGTGTACGTTAAAATAATTCCGAGACCCCTGCTACGGCATCTCTCTCAACTGACTGCAGACTTTAGCTATAATTTTGGGATAGCGGGCTCGCCAGCCCCACATTAAAAGAAGATAAAAAAGATCCCTATCACTGCAGGAATGCCGAAAGGGCGTGCTCATTTTCAGAGAACGTGTCGTTTTGTTAGTCTATGCGCATCGTGTCCCACATGCCCACGTGATAGATAGATAGATAGATAGATAGATAGATAGATAGATAGATAGATAGATAGATAGATAGATAGATAGATAGATAGATAGATAGATAGATAGATAGATAGATAGATAGATAGATAGATAGATAGATAGATAGATAGATAGATAGATAGATAGATAGATAGATAGATAGATAGATGTCAACCAGACGCACGTCCAGTTTACTAGCCTGCGCAGGGGAAACGGGGTAAAGAATAGAAAGAAACAAAGAACTACCAACAAGACTGAGGGTCCTGCGTGAAGGGACTACCCTTGAAAAAATCGTGTAGGGCATGTCAATGCAGTTAAAATTTTTGATTGAATTAAACAAAACGTCAACAGAAACAGAACATAATTTCTATAACCACTTTTGTACCGGTTTCAATAACGCACGATATAGTGCAAACGTTTCGCAAGCTTTTTGCAATGCGACGAGAAGACGTGCCATTTGCGCTGCATCTCCTTCCACGGTGTTCAACTGGAACCAAATCAGAATTACGGATCGGCGAAGAGAATGATCGCATCTAGGTCGTCCGACGCGTGCCATGGGGAGTGCGATAAGGTCGCTCGGACGTTGCGCCACCATCTTAACCACGTGGCGGTGAGTGTTTCAGCAGATGCTATGCAGCTCTCGTTGGCGTTATCACGGTTGTGTCGCCAGCTTGCCTGAGTACTATAAGCTGCTATATTAATCACTGCATGACGTAAATAATCACTGTGCGAATAATATGTATGTTTGACATATTCTGTTTTGCTTTGTTGCTCCCAAGAAAACGTGCCGCGCTAAAAGAAACAAAGAGAAAAAGCAACAACGGAATACCGCTATTCGGTTTATGGGAGAAAGAGAAGATTGAGAAACAATAGAAACAACCAATACACTGTAGAAATCGACCTTGTGCGAAGCATTTAGCAGGTAGCTGGATATCCAGTATCATTTGGGGCTATACAAAGCATTACCTAATAAAGCATGTGTGACGGAAGCATGCGTGTTTGACGACATCAGCAATGTGGTAACTACGGCGACGACGATAGTATGATCGGGAAGGCCTGACTGCTGGATTTTTCGTTTGTACTTCGGATTAAAACAAATAATTCAAAAAATAAAAGTTACAACCTGTTCCCTTACGACCTGAATCGATCCCGAGAATGGTATAATGTCGAATAGCGTCTGCGTGCGGATCAGCTGTCACAAGGAAAGGAATGGAGGAATGTGGGCCGATTTCGAAGACGACGCCGTCAAACACAGCGTCCCAAAGCGCTAGCGGCCCACAACCTTGGGAAGAATGGGAACGCGGGCGTCACGCACGCGAAAGACAGTGGCGAATTAGGCTATTATTGGAGCGTTTCATTTCTGCGTCTGGGGCACGAGTACTGGGGCCTAATGTAAATGCACGCGCTCGCGTGCGCGCGTGCTATGCGACATGACCCACGTGTCAGCTGTTTGAAGAAAGAGCGGCGTTGGAACGATAGATGTGGCTCAACGATAAAGAAAAGAAAAAAACACGTGGGGCCGAATGGTTACAGCATAACGTTGTTGTGCAGGGTGACGACGTTTCCATCACTTCATCTGACACGAAATTTTAAAGCGAAGCTCTCCCGGACTTTGTTGATCTTGGTTGCTGCTGCTGCTGCTGCTGCTGGGGGCTACCGCTGCTGTCTTGGCGATTATGTCACACGCAAGACAGCGCTTGTATATAACAAATTGGCTTATACGTAGCCCTATCCGTACTACCCTACCGCTACAGATGTGCCAGTGGCTGGCTCTGCTTTCCATCTCCACGATAGTAAGCGACGGAGCAACAAGCGATACCTAAATGTCCTCAGCGCCGCAAACATAGATTTTCAAGCGCGTAATTCTTTTATTAAAACGAAGCTCTGTGTGTTCCTTCTCTTCTGGGGTTCAGCGCATCTGCTCGGTCGGTTTCTCGCCGAGTAATGTGGACCGACTCTGTAGACAGTGTAATCCATGATCACGTGGGTCGCAAGGGGAGCGGGGGGGGGGGGGTGCGGGGTTACCGCGCATTTCCATCTTTACGGGCAGGCACGTAATAACTTTAATTCAAAGCGCGTTGCAGCTTTGTAGCTTGGTAGTGTTTACGCAAGTAACCGCTTCTCGAAAGCTACGCTGCAGATATACGCCAATGTGTGCCCTGAACATGCACAGTATTTGTTTTTATTGAAAAAGGCTAGAAACGATACGAGACAGGCACCTACCAACCGCAATATGCCTGTGGTGTTTCGTATTCGTGCTTCGTGTGTTCGTGTTTGGCACGTTCGGTAATGGGGCAGAGGTGTATTGTACTCTGGGAGAGAGATCAACTTTTTTGTTTGAACAGCTTATTGATCGAGCCATCGTCGCTTCTAATACGTCAGATGTTGTTTTGAGGTAGGGAAATTCATTGAACGTGCCGGACGTGCTGCTCGAGGAGTCGCCATAGCATGAGGCAGAGGAGTTCTGGTGGAGTGATCCGGCTCACCCACGAGTGGGGAAGGTAAGGGAGGAGGAGAAATGGTTGGCGGAAATGTGGCAATTATTTACCGCGAGGACATGTCCTGTAAGTGTGGAGGACGTCTGGGTATAGCCTCCGCACACCTGACAGGACGGGTGACCCCGGCGGCACTCTATAAGTTGTGCCACTTACGGCATCGTGCACACACACACACACACACACACACACACACACACACACACACACACACACACACACACACACACACACACACACACACACACACACACACACACACACACACACACACACATATATATATGTATATATATATATATATATATATATATATATATATATATATATATATATATATATATATATATATATGAGAAGAGAGACAGAAATGAAATTGGCAAAACAGAAAGGTTAACCGGACGAGAAGCCAGTGTGAGTATTTGTGCTGTGCATACGTGTCTATAAACTGATAAACCTCAGCGCACCGTGTGTTATGAGTGTCGCGTTCAAAAGCGATCTCGACGCCATCATTGGTCGATGAGGCCTTGCGGAGGCCAATGTGAGTATTTGTGCTTGGCGGACGAGGGAATCATCGTGGCGGTTGAATGTTGGAGGAGGCGCGGGAAGGGTGCATGTTGACGGTCCCTGTTGTGTCGGCGATAGCGCGCCTGATAAGCAGACTGCTGTTAGTGCGCATGTGCGCACAAGTACTTATAATGTCTTGCTATGTGCGTGAACCGTTGATTCTAGATGTAACCAGGAGCCCGTAAGCTTCGGGCAATAAACACCGTTTTCCTGTTTGATCCCTTGCCTGGTCACCCACTGACATGAGATACAACACTGGCGACGAGGGTGGGACCGAAGGCCGCTGTCAGTTTGGTGAAGAAGGCAAGTCTTTTCAAAGTCAGCCTCTGTTCCAAGTTGGACTTTGAAGAATGCTGATTTTGCGGCTGTCTGTGCATGGATAACAAAGAAGCGACAATGCAGTCGACTGGACAGCTTGGCCAGATGGAGTCATTTGATGTTACCGCAAGTGACTGGACGGCATACAAGGAGAGGTTGACATCTTTTCTGATTGTCAACAAGGTTCCTGACAGCGACAAGGTGCACGCATTCCTCAGCATCATCGGCCCGCGAACGTATGGGCTGCTGAAGTCGTTGACGGCGCCTGACCTGCCGTCGGCTAAAAGTTTCGAACAGCTGAAGAGCATCTTGGACGCCCACCTGGCCCCAGTGCCGTCCGTAATCGGCGAACGAGCCACGTTTTACCGCAGAGCACAGCATGAAGGTGAGCCCCTGCCGGAATATGTTGCCGAACTTCGCAAGTTGTCTCAGACCTGCCAGTTTGGAGCCAGTTTAGACGAAGCGCTGCGGGATCGTTTCGTGTGCGGACTGCTCCGTGAGGACGTGCAGCGAGTACTTTTTACCGAGGGCGACACGTTGACGTTCTCGAGAGCAGTGGACCGCGCTCTGGCCATGGAAGCAGCCCGGAAGAATGTCTCCGAGACTCGAGTCGTGGAAGCATTGGCCACACAGCTGCACAAAGTTGAAGACGATAGTAGAGAGGCACATGCTGATCTGTACGAGGTGCAAACGAGAGCTGGTAAGCCGCTACTAGTTTGCTACCGCTGTGGTTCCCCGAGCCACACTCATGCAGTATGCCCTCACATTAACGATACCTGTTTTAAGTGTTCGAAGAAAGGACACATTCAAAGAGCCTGTCGGAGCAGCAACAGGCAATGTCATGACGGGTATAAGAAAAAACGGAGCCTGAAAACGCTAAAAGTTGTGACACAGGAGCCGACTATCAGCATTTCCAAACAAGGGGCTGCCAGCCGCGCTCCCATTTTTGTTAAACTAAATATAAATGATGCACCGGTAGAAATGGAACTCGACACGGGAGCTGCAGTGTCAATCATGCCTTTCAAGCAGTTCAAGAAGCGGCTTCCTTCTACCAGCTACCGATCAACTGACGTCACCCTACGCACCTATACCGGAGCACTCGTCCGACCTTGTGGCGTCGCGGTTGTCAACGTGCAGCATAGTGGACGGACGGCGCAGCTGCCGCTCTACCTCGTCGACCAAGCAGGACCACCACTGCTAGGACGAGAATGGCTACACACATTACGTCTAGACTGGGACAGCATTTGGGGTCTGAACTACATCTCAAGGTCAGTGTTTGACTCGTCTTCTCGAACGAAAGAAAGGCTCGATTCCTTGCTAGCCAAGTACGAAACTCTGTTCAAGGATGAGTTAGGTGCTATCACAGACGAACGGGCCGAGCTGTTTTTCAAACCAGACCACCGGCCGAAGTTCCTAAAAGCAAGGAATGTGCCGTTCGCATTGCAGTCAGCTGTAGAAGCCGAGATAGCAAAATTGGTTGAACTAGGAATTCTCACGCCAGTGAATACAGCGGAGTATGCCACGCCCGCAGTGCCCGTGATAAAGAAAGATGGCAGCATACGCCTATGTGGGGATTATAAGACGACGATAAACCCTTCACTTGACATCACACACTACCCGCTGCCTAAGATAGATGATCTACTGGCAGCGCTGGCCGGGGGGCTACATTTTACGAAGATCGATCTGAACAGGGCATACCAGCAGGTATTCATGGCGGAAGAGTCAAAGAAGTACTTGACATTAAACACGCAGAAAGGTCTGTTTACAGTTAACAGGCTACCTTTCGGAATTGCGTCAGCGCCAGGTATTTTTCAGAAAATAATGGACACGATGCTGAAGGGCCTGAGCGGAGTGTGTTGTTATCTCGATGACATTCTAGTCACGGGAAAAACCGCTGAAGAACATTTGATAAACCTAGAAGCTCTCCTGAAACGTCTGTCAGAGCGAGGTGTCAGGGTGAAGAAAGAAAAATGTGCGTTTTTTCAAAACGAGCTCTGCTACCTGGGGCACAAAATAAGTGCGGAAGGAATCGCTGCGTCACCGGACAAAATTGAGGCAGTTATTAAGGCTGCTGCACCGACAACAAAGCAGCAACTGCAGTCCTTCCTAGGTGTCGTCAACTATTACGGGAAGTTCGTACCTAATTTGTCAACTGTCGCTAACCCCTTGTACCGGCTTTTGCAGAAGGACACTTCGTGGTGCTGGGACGACCGCTGCCGCGCAGCGTTCGAGCAAATCAAAACAATGTTATCATCACCACAGGTGCTGGCCCATTACGACCCGGATAGACCATTGAAGCTGGCCTGTGACGCATCGCAGTACGGAGTAGGTGCCGTACTTTCCCACGTTTTCGAGGACGGTAGGTCTCGACCGGTTGCTTTCGCATCGCGCACGTTGTCAGAGTCGGAGAAGAAATACAGCCAGCTTGAAAAAGAGGCATTGGCCATAATTTTTGGCATAAAGAAGTTTCACTACTACATTTATGGTCGATCATTCACTCTAATCACGGACCATAAGCCGTTACAGCAAATTTTGGGACCAACAACTGGGATCCCGCCTATTGCAGCTGCGTGATTACAGCGTTGGGCAGTGACGTTATCGGCGTACAGCTACAACCTTCTCTTTAAGAAGTCAGCCGATAACGCCGAAGCTGATTTTTGCTCCCGGTTGCCGCTTCCCTATGTCAAGGACGAGACGCAAGAAAGCGAAGAAACTTTTTATACATTGCGACTGGCCTCCCTGCCAGTGTCGAGTAAAGAAATCGCGCGTGCCACGCAACGCGACAACGAGCTGGTACAAGTAAAAGAATTCATAAGTACAGGTTGGCCAAGATCCGTCAGTGAAGACAGGCTGAAACATTACGTCACCAGGCGCAATGAATTAACCTTGCATCAAGGATGCATATTGCTCGGAACACGAGTAGTCATCCCCGCAAAACTACAGAGTGCAGTTTTGGAAGAGCTACACGAGGGTCACCCAGGTATAGTTCGCAGCAAGGCGCTCGCGCGAAGTTACGTCTGGTGGCCGTGTATCGAAGCGGATATTGAGCGTATGGTTCAATCATGTGCAAAGTGCCAAGAACAACGCAGCGCCCCTGGCAAAGCACCACTACATCCGTGGTCCTGGCCCACAGCGCCGTGGCAACGCATACACATTGATTTTGCAGGACCCTTTCAACAATCCGTTTCTCATAGTGGTCGATGCCCACTCCAAGTGGCCGGAAGTTTTTGTGATGCCGTCGACTACTACAGAGGCCACAATTCAGTGTTTAAGAGATGTTTTTGCACGTTTCGGTTTCCCCGAGACAATTGTGTCGGATAACGGGCCACAATTCACGTCACAGGACTTCAAACAGTTCGTCCGAGAGATGGGCTGCCGACACGTGCAAACAGCACCCTACAATCCTAGCGCAAATGGGCTCGCGGAACGTTTCGTGCAAACTCTGAAGAATGCGCTGCGAAAGGATGACACGCGCCAACCACTGAAGGTAAAGTTAAACAAGTTTCTGCTCGCCTATCGGAACACTCCTCACGCTACAACGCACGAGGCGCCGGCCAACTTGTTGTTGGGTCGACGTTTGCGTACGCGCCTTGACGTGCTCAAACCTGTGGTGGGGGAGAGGGTGGCTTACGAACAGTTCAAACAGACGGTGAACCGACCATGTCGAGTGCGCGAAGTCGCTCTTGGTGATCATGTTCTCGCACGCAATTACAGGGGACAGCCAAAATGGATGCCAGCAGTAGTAATGGCCCAGACTGGACCAGTCTCTTTCAAGGTTCGTGTATCAACCCCTTCAGGATGCTTGGAGTGGCGGCGGCACAAGAACCAGTTGCTTCAAAGCACGACAGTGCCTGCGGAAAACGTCGTTCAAGACGATGAGTTCTCCGTGGGGCCACACAGCGACCTCGGATCGGGACCAGCTGCGGAAAACTCCGTTGAAGGCGATGGGTTCACCGTGGGGCCACACAGCGACCCCGGATCGGGACAAGCCTTTTCAGTACCACCAGCTAGTGTTTCTCTCTCACCACCGACGTCGCAGGCTGACACCGCACGGGGTGACGAGGATCGACGCTACCCAATTAGAAATCGTCGACCACCTGATAGGTTCCAAGCAGGAACGTGAACTTTGGTAGTTTCATAATAAAAGCGGAGGAAGTGTTGTGTCGGCGATAGCGCGCCTGATAAGCAGACTGCTGTTAGTGAGCATGTGCGCACAAGTACTTATAATGTCTTGCTATGTGCGTGAACCGTTGATTCTAGATGTAACCAGGAGCCCGTAAGCTTCGGGCAATAAACACCGTTTTCCTGTTTGATCCCTTGCCTGGTCACCCACTGACATGAGATACAACAGTCCCATGTCTCTGTTAATCTGGACCGACGCTGTCTTCGGTACTATACTAGCGACGAGGCCTCGGACTGAGAACTCAATAAACAGACGCACCATGAAGAACCGTTCCGAAGAATTTCGCATAAACTGTCATCTATATTTTCTTTAACGCGAGGTACGTGCGGCAAACGTAAAAAGAAAGAGATGCCGTGCATACTCACTGAGCCACATTCAACCTGCGGTTAAGGTGTTCGTACTAGTACTTAAATGTAAACCACATCTATGAGTGAAACTAAACGCTGAGATACAGTTGTGGATTTAGACGTTCGCATATATAACAGAGGAACTGTTATGTCTTGTGCAACGCCCCATGCAGCAAGTGTTCTCACATATGCAAAAGAAAGAGGGAGATAAAGAATCTGCATCTTGTGCACTGACCCCGTCACAACGGTGTCCTTGCCCGCTGGGCCGTCGTTTTTGTGAATGCCGATAGCTGTCCGCGTTGCGGTGCCATTCGGTCTAGAAACGAAACGTTAAGCAATTCGAGCTTTCGGGCACCCCTACTCCCCAGGGGAAGCATTTCCGACGCGCAGATTCTACGTCGATCGCGATAGTAGCTCCGTCGTTAAACGGAACGACATTCCACAGCGCTCGCCAATCAGCCGCGAAATGACACAGAGCCCCTGTTTCAGTATCCGCTGACCCCGGATTGTCCGTTGTTCCATTAGGAGAGGGCTTGACCGAGCTGGCTTTAATCTCGCCTTATGCAGATTCGGTGAAGCCGTGTCTTTCACGACGTCGTTCGTCCTCTCATACTGTCTAGTCTAAACAAGCGAGAAAAAAAATAAAAAAGAAAAGAAAACGCACGGCTGAAAGGATCAGCTGCTCAGGTCTGTTTTTTTTTTAAATCATTTTCTTTCTTGCTCGTGCTTCACATACTGCGAGGCCGCGATTATCGGCTTGGCTCAGTGACACTCCCGCTCCCGTTTTTGTTTTTCTCCTTGTCTTCATGTCTCAGGTCACCGGGGCATTAATCGTGTGTGACCGTGGTGTCGCGATGCTCGCAGACCGCGATCTCCTTCGCCGCTTGTCACGTCCTTCGTTCGAGCGGAGAATACGACGATGCGAAGTCGTTATTCGCACCGATGGCAACTGGCGCCACAGTTTTCACGAATGCGCATGAAGCAACACTTACCGTCAACGGTCGTTGGAAGAAGGCGACATGCTGTAATATGATGGGCCATTCGAGACATCACAATTTATTTGCCGTTTAGAATGTTAGTATTTCGTGCAGCAAACACCGTATAAAACCATAATAATGGCGCTTATGGGGGATGCCAAGACTTTAATTCAGGTGCCCAGAAAGTGGCTGAGAGATAATAGAATTTAATTAAGATGGCTACAAGAAGAAAAAGATCCCTTCCCCGCACCCCTCCCCTCTAAAAGAAGAGAAAACGAGAGAAAGAGAGAAAGATAGAGATAAATTAAATATATATATACATATTCTGGGGCATTACACGCCAAAACAACAATCTGATCATTATCCTGCGAAGTCTTGAGCCTGCAAAATGTTATAGGATGGCGACAACGCGGGCGATTCCCTATGTTCGAGGTGCGCACATGAAATGTTCATCCGGTGAACAACGATTGAACCAACTGATTTCAGCAAGCCAAAAGGCCAGCCTTTCGAGGCCCTGAAAATTGGAACGCGCATGACACGTTCAGAAGCGGCTCGGTCGTTCATGACAACGATGATTCGAATAGTTTTGTCGTCCGTGGAAACATATATAGTTCGACGTGGTTCAGCAGACAAATTCTACCTTTGGTCACCAGCTAAAATTAGGTTGAAATAACCTGCTTTGGTTGCATGATATACCTCTTTATCCCAAGCCCTTAAGATATTGCTACATCAACAGAACACCTATAGCTCGATTGTCATGGATGGTGGCAAGCTCTACTTATGTGAAATAGTTACTGTGGCGCGAGGGGCACTAAAATTTCGAAATAAATTACACGTATGTATTCTAATTCAAGTCAGCGAAAGTCTTTGCACTCTTTTTGATAATCGCTATGGTGCATGATAGTTTATGTCACAGGATCTGAAGCTATATACTACTCCGAGTCTTTTATATCCGCGGTTTCTCTTTGATTCCCCTTTATTCTTCTTTATCCTCTTTATTAGAACTTTCTCTTTTTGATCCCAGTAGCACCTTCAATTCACGCAGAGCATCCAACTAGAATTATCTCTGGTTAACCTCCTCACATTTCTGTAACTGTTCTGTGACGTTTTAACGCGATAGCGTTAAGGGCCTCGTGTCGCAAAAAATTGTCGCAGAAAAAGAATTTCGAACCAAATTCCGTATCACGCACACCAAACCACTCTTCTACCACCAAAGTTGATCATACCTTGTCTTTCATTCTTTAAAAAGTTATTCCTCGGCATTTTGAGATCGGAGAACAGTATAAAATATTAAAAGTGGGAAACAATAACGAGATCGACCTATATGCCGGAGGGCGCGTTTCTACCAGAAAGCTTGCCTACACGTGCACAGCGTTCGCCGCCAGCGTTTCCCGGTAAATTTTACGATTACATAAGCTGCAGTTGCCGGGAAGCACGAAAAACAGTCAGGGGTCTTTGAATGCTGTCGCGTTCCACTCTTGAAAGCTAAGCTTTAAGCGCCCTCCAAATTATTCTGTCGAAATATCAGAACGGCAAAAATGCAAGACACTACAGACACTCGCATGTGTAGGCCATGATGCAACGGAAGTTCACCGCCTGTCTACCGTATGCGAAATGCCACACAACGCACTCTTGGTCCGCTTTGAAGGCGAAAATGAGAATCACCAATTAGCGAGCCCACTCGTAGAAGGCGAATACCTCTGACAAGGCGGTCGCATTGCATTCCGCTCGCAAAGCGTTCTCGACCATGCGTAATGAACGGGGCGCACGATGTCCTTTGTGCCGGGCAAAACGTGACTTGCCGCGGCTTCACGTTGCCGAGGCCTCTCGAGGCTTGCTCAACGCGGCGAGGACGCCCCGAGCATGAAAGGAGGGTCTGAGGAGAATGAATTTCCGGCTGTCTCGCGCGGAAGGACGTTTACTATAGACTACGTGTATTCACGAGTAAAAGCTCTGCATTGGAACCGAGGCAGAATTTACGTTCTTGAAATGTGCGCAGGAACGCCCAGAGTTTTGACCGCTTCGTCCTCAAGGGCGTTGAGTCACGGGAGAAATAAGTGCAGGCAATAAACGACTTTTCTAAGGGAGTGACGTGTGCGCAGGCGTGGCCGCTACTGCATGCGCTTAAGTTGGCCGCGGTAAACTAGGAGTCTTCTGTTCTTTTGTTTTTGATGCGAAAGCGTAAAATGACCCATTGAGTAAAAATGCTGGCGGCGTCTGTAGCAGCGAAACGGCAGATATACTCGCGGACAACTTTCTGTGGCTATGAAGGGAAAGCTACGGGCACGTGGCTGCTGCACATGTGTTGCCGCGCCAAGTAGTCCGGCAGCGTTAAATTAAAATTAAAGTATGGGATTTTACGTGCCAAGACCACTTTCTGATTATGAGGCACGCCGTAGTGGGGGACTCCGGAAATTTCGACCCCCTGGGGTTCTTTAACGTGCACCTAAATCCAAGTACACGGGTGTTTTCGCCCCCATCGACATGCGGCCGCCGTGGCCGAGATGCGATCCCGCGAACTTGTGCTCAGCAGCCTAACACCACAGCCACTGAGCAACTCGGCGGGTTCCGGCAGTGCTGACAGTGCTTTTGGTTGCTCGGAACGGGCGCTTAATCCACGTTGCTTCCACGTGCGACGGTTTCGCGTTTGCCCGGACGCGGGAGGGACAAGCCGCAAAATGAGTAAAATTTTACAGTGCCGTGTTCAGTTTCCTTTAACTGTTGCTGATAAGCTGCTCGTCTTTGTCTTCCCCAGCGTAACCTAACGTGGATTAAAACGCGAGACTCTATTCAGAAGCGCTCTCACACGTGTGCGCTTTGCCTCCGTAGCCTTCCCTTCATAGCCACAGAAAATTGTCCGCGAGTATATATTCTCATTGGCTGCGACACCACGTCACAAGCGCGCCTCGACGGAGCAGAGAGAGCGAAAGGGAACACCTGCAGCAGCAGTAGCGCGCCAGGTGTTGCGTGAGGATGGAGGGCATCGCTGTGATGCGTCGCCCGATGGGCTTCGTCGCGTCGATGGCACGCGGCGTTGGTACCGCAGGCTGCTACTTCTTGCTGCCTCGGGCAGCATGTATCGCTATGTTACATTGCTCGCAGCGCGAGACTCTAAGGACCGCACAGCGGCATTCAATCGGACATTAACGCATTCGCATTCACAAATCATAGGAAGTGCTTAGACGTCCTCGGATTCTTCTTTTTTTTAGCTATCACGACCCGTTTTCATAATTAAGTTCTTGTGTTAGTATAACTTTTCGGAAGAGCAGCTGATGCAAATAGTAATGATGGTCATATTTTTAGCGAACGTGGCCAGACAACATGGCAAGACGCACTTTGAAAGAAAAGCTTTGAGAACTGGGGCACTGGTTCTCTTAAGTATTGAACACTTGTTCAACACAATACTTGAACATGAATGTCGAATGACGTTACGACGCGGAAAGATGTGTCTGCTAAAGTTTGCGTTTCGAAGGCTTCAACGCTTGAAGGATACAAGGAAATATTTTCGCCTTAGCTACGTTATCAGCGTTCCTCCGCAGTTTGGACGTGCTTCAACATCGCATTCCTCCGCTGGTTAGAGAAACCACCCTGTAGAGCAATTATTCCCTGCCCGACAGGAGCTATGTAAGGCTTAAAGCTTTCACACATTCTGTACACGGCGGAGAGACAAACTCACGGATACTGTCAGCTCCAACTTCTAACATACTCGCGGGTTTCTCCCGATGGCGCAGTCAACATGTCGAGGAAAGTTTCGTGAATTAAGAATAAGATAACTGTTTGTGACTTCTCCAGGCAACCTTGCAAATTTTCTTGGGAATGATGCAAACTTCGCAACCTATCGTCCATTCTGATCACTGAAGACATACATATCTCCTCTCTTTTCATTGATTACATGAGTGCTCGTCTACTTAAGAGGCGTGAGAACGGATGCGTGAATCGGGCTCATCGATGTCACACAGTCTTTGAATGAATTCATTCGTTCAGAAGTTAACGCCTGATTATACAGAGCGGGGAAATTTTTTGAAGGCGGATTGTTAGAATAACTTCAACTGTTCCCTAATGAAGAAACAATCCATCTCACAAAAATCTTAAAGCAAAGTGCCCACAGTGTAAAACAGCGTATGGTCAAAGAAAAGCATTAATAAGCGTACAGCATGGGGAAAGGGACGGATTCGCTATAGGACGCAGCATCCACAGTGGCAGCTCAGGTTTGAACAGAAACTCTTGGTGCGTGACTGATTCAGGCCAGTGTTTCGAGCACCACTCTTTCAATAATTAAAAAAAAAGGATAGTCGGTAGACCTCTATGAGGGCATCCACTGGTCCAGATTAGATTAGTCCAGTTAGATTCTCTCAACGTAACGCCCCGTTCCATGCTTCGGTTGCGTCGCGGGATGCGTATATTCGGCTTTCCGTTAGGCAGTTTGCAGATCGGGCACAGTAGTGGCGGAACTATTTGTGGTATCGAGGTGGGCCACAAGTATGACTACAGTGTCTGGCGTTTGCGGGCGCCGCCGGTGCAAATTCGACGCAGCACGCAACGCCGGCTAGCGACACGGAAATCCTGAAGGGGTCGAGAGGGGGGTTCCTGCTTGAAAAAGAAAAGTCTTCGTTAGAGCTGCAGAATGTACGAATGAGGAGCACACACTTTCTGGCGCAACCAAACTGTATATATTCTCTCTCGTTACCGCTGTCAGATGGGACCTCTTTTCCTATATACCCTGGTTCACGCGGCGCCGATCGCTGTCTTCTCATTGAATTTACAAGTAAAAAAAGCCATAGGCGCGCCCGCACAGTCGTTAAACCTTGGGAGTTTGAAACACGAAGCGTCGCAGAGCACAAAATATACGGATCGCGGGTTGACCTTGCGTACAAAGAGGCGCTGCGAAGAAGGCGTTCCCAGCACGCCCACATCGGCGTCTACTGACTTTGGTCTTGAGAGTTCTGCGAGGAGTTAAACGGGCGCTCGCATACCCACACATTCTCCGGGTCGTTCCTATACGCTTTGCTAAACGGTACTTCACGATCTTTCTTTTTCTTACTGCTCCTTCGATTCTATCGATTCTTGGAGTATCCAACGACGCGAACGAAAGAAAGTGGGCAATCCTTGGCGCGATCGCCAGGTGCGATAACGGCGTGCCACTCGCTGTTATTGGCTTCGCGATTCTGTGCTTTCTTTTCGCGCTCTTTTCTCGACGCTGGCGTTCAGCGGAGCGATGAAGGCGTTTTGTTCTGTTGCCGACTGTGCGCCGGACGGCATTGACCCGAATAGAAGAAATTCGACAGAGGCGGCGGTGCCTGTGGCGGGCCGGGGGATTGTCTCACTGCAAAGCTGGGCGCTTGTGTCCTCCGTACATTGCTATACACGTACTTCGCCAACCGTATCCAGGTGTGCGGAGCCGAAACGATGCAGAGCGAAAATGAGAGGTCGGACCTTTTCTTTTTCTTTCGATTTTCCGGCACGCTGTCACTGTTGACCCTACATGGAGCGCTTTGGTTCAAGGACCTATTTAACGAGAACATATCGAGGAGAAATGTGGTTGTGGCATTCTTTCCGTGTTTGCGTATTAGTAATGATGGATGGAAGTAAGGTATTTATTTAAATGACTTAGCCTGGTCATTCGTTCGCTATGTGTGAAACAACGGAGAAAGGCGACGTCTTTACACTTCTGAAGTTTCTGCAGTCCTGCAGTCCGTGGTCAATGGAGAGTTAAAGACCTTTCTGCTTTTTTACAAACATTTCCCACAAATATCGTTACATTAACTTATGGTCTCATCGTACTGCGCTCACATTTACGCACAAAAGGGTTCTTATGCTATAACATGTACGTAAGGACAGATACAAGGCAATTGTAATGTTGGACAAATTAGCGAAGTCGGCCTGCCAATAGCAAACAGCCCATAGGGACGAAAAGCTTAGTGAATTAGGCCCCTGTCATTGACTACGTTTTTGGGCAGCTTCAGATGGCCTGCATACACCAACATATGCAGACCAATAGCAGTGTGGTAGATCTACTACATTCATGTGGAGCCAGAAATTACACATATTTTATATAATATGCAATATACTGTGTAAGGTGCAAGGTGGCGTTCTCTTGATAGTTCGCATCTTTATTCTTGTATACTTTATTTACTATACCCTAAGTAGTAACTATGCTGCAGTGGAATAAATGATTCAGAGCAGGTGACCTCGGTTGGTGTCGTCTGCTCCATTAATAAATGAAGGCCCAAATTTCTTTCAACTAGAGTAATTCGTTTTCCGCGAAGAGGAAATATATGAATCGGACCCGTTGCTTAGCGTGCAGCCCGTTGCGACCGTCTCGGCAATCAGGCATTTGCTATAGAAGTGACCCAACTTAGCGGTTCTCCGATGGAAGTACCCATGGGGCTGGTGGCCGGCATCGATGAGTGGCACATCTCTTTACAGGGCACCGCTGTGTCATGGGAGCACTTTACGCCTTTGTTTAGAAGTCGGGCATCGCTCGCAGGATGTAGCCGGTGTGTGCACATCTCGATAGCCGACCCATGGTTGACATTTCCTTCCTAATCCCTCCGACCTCTTTAACGCTCTGGGCCAATGAACCGTCTACCGTAATAAATGTTTTGTCATCATAATCGTTCTATGGACCACCTGTGCCCGACTGTATAACCGATTAAAAATTTAACAATTTCTACTGGTTTAAGCAGTGTCGTTCGAGATTATGTAATAATTTTGCTTCCTTGTGAGTTAATATGGTGGCACGAAACTGCCGACACGTGCACGGAACTACACTATGAAAGCCTGAGTCTTGAAAATTTACTTGTTTCCCTTTGAGCACGTAGCACGCTGCTTAACTCGGTGGCTGAGCACCTTACGTTATAGCGTGCCAGGCACGTTTTCACGTTGGCGGAGGTGCGCATAACACTGTGCCTAATGCTTCTAAAGAGAATGATACTGCGCATACGTGGAGTAGCATTGGTGTAGACCTTGTGTTAAACGGCAAACCTCGATATATTTTTCGCTTTTGTGCGGCAAAATGATCTTGTACATCAGAACCCCATATAAGGTTCGAACGCATGCGCGGACTTCACGTGTGCTTGATTATACATTTACCTTTTATTTCACCTTCGTTTTTCACTCTTATGTTAATTTCATCGGAAGTAACAAGCCCTCAGAGGCTCGCCTCTTCAATTTTCTTTAAATTTAATCTTTCTTCTCATGCTTGCTGTTCGTGAGTTTATGTCGTGACGACGAATGTGGGACTCGTGTCCGGATGGACGCGTTGTAGCGAGGTACGAGTAACGGAAGTAGCATCTGAGTTCGGCTCTCTGAGGCCCCGTTGTACCGAGCTGGCAGAGGATATGTGCAAACGCTAGCCATCCTCCTTTCTTCGACAAAGACTCGAGCCATAGCACAGTACCTGCCTTGACTAAGCCTGGAGTGATTAGAACCGCCGCACGTAGCCCCTGTTTCGGCGTATCTTGGAAGCTGCCGTTCTTTATCAGTTTGACGTAACTAGCGAAGGTCTTTGAAGTGAAGCCCTGGAGTGAAAGCCCACGGCTGTAGATGACACTCTCAACAAGAGTAAGGGTAAACGAACGTGCTGTCAACAAGAAGGTTGACAAGCTTGACATACGACCAAGACCGCGTAGCGTTGAGTTCGACAGGCTGCCTCAACTTTTACCTCGCACAGCAGCTCCACGTCTGTATATTGTTAATTAGCCTTGCATGCGTCGATCAGGTAGCGAGCTAGCGCTCGAAGCTTACTCTGTCGAGAAGATCGGCCGTCGACACGATCTGGCTGCCCGTCATTGTCCGAAGCAAAGTAGCGACGTCACCGACAGCGGTCTTCACTGCTACGACGTCAAACTGATCTCGTTCTTGCTCCCCTTCCTCGCTCAAATTTGCGTAGCTACAGTGTATGTCCTAGGCGTCGTTCACTTGCTCGCGTGACTGACACGCAGTTGCGGTCAGCGATGCCCGGAAGACGTTTGTGGCGCACATCGCGGCGATGTTAGGTTAAGCACGCCGGTTCGCATTAGGTCACGGAGCTAAGCAGCGTTCTGTTCGACCAGCTGTTGTGAGGGAGAACCCCTGGGAGTCATCTCCAACACCCGCAGAACTAACCTGAATACAGTCCAAAGCATCCAAGTCCAAGCCCTCGAGATATGCGTCGTTCTACCGCGGAGTGCGTCAATGACTGAAGTTATTGCAGTCGCTCAAGCTTACACTACTAGAACGCACATTACCATTGAAACAATGCGTGAGCGTGCACGTAAAGCCCCTCGCCCGAACCCTTACTCACCACCTCGCAAGTCTCTCTCTAGAAAGGCCCCACACGACATTCGGTGTTAGATATATGCTTTATTAGCTCTGCAAAGCGGTGCTCAAGCAACGTCGGGGCCGAAGCGAGGACGTCCGTAATAGGAGCAGAGGCGACGCCGGCCGTGCGCTGCACGCAACTCGAGCAAGGGGGTCGCGACGGCCCACGTCGCGTGCGTGAACGAACGCGTGTTCCGTTATATCGCGCTAGAGGAGGACGAGAAGGACGTAGCCTGCTCGGCTTGCCTGAGGCCGACCCGATGGGGCAATCGGGGTGTTGTCATCGCGAGCGTGATTGAGTTCACACAGCCATGCAAGCGCAGGTATGCAACGTGTGTGTGTGTGTGTCACGCCGTCGTCGCGCGTCACCGCCGTCTGCGCGACCAACAGAAGTGAAATGGAGGAGGGGTAGGGAAGTGCATTGACGTTACAATGTTGGACGATGACAGCGACGTGTTCTCCATTGCTTGCGCCACGCAGGCAAGCGTCACTTGCCAGAGGCGCCCGAGAGACAAAAAGGCGGTTCCCCCCCGAGGCGCCGCTGTCAAAGGGAACGGCGGGCGCGGTTAAAGGCCTCTGAGCGCCTCGCTTTGTGTGTGGGTTTATGCAGGCGTCGTTTGAAGAGAGTAGCACGTACAACCGCTCAGGACCCGAGCCAAGGACTTTGGTAGGAGGAAGCTCGCTTCATTGTGCCAGCTTATAGGCACATGCGGGTTTCAATGCACTGAAGGATCGCTCTGAAGAAAAGAAAATTGCGCCGTTAGGTTACTGTTGGATTCTTTGAAGACTGGTATTAGTCAGCGTATGATGGCAAGGCGCGGATAGTTTGCGAACATTTGGACAGGTGTTGCGAGTTTTGCATACTTCAATGAGTACGTTTTTACCACCGGTCCGAAGTTGCCATATATTATACTGCGCTTCTCAGTGCATGAGTCGAAGCAATTTGAGGCGTAACCAACCACTCGCTGAATGGATATAGCGGTGGCTGAATGGATGTACTGCATGCTGTAGGGCAGACATGTGAGGCACAGGCTGCCAAGAATATCTAAGAAAATACGTGATAATTGAGGTGTAAGGGTACGTGTAACATTTTATTGCAAATAATTGCAATTTACCATGCACAAGCGTAAGAAAAACGACAGTAGAAAACCGAAGCACAGCGGCGATGTTTTCCATGTAAAGCTGAACAGTCTACTAGGGTCAGCTGCCCTTTACCATTACGTGCGTGGCTGTAAAGAACCTTTCACGTTTTCATGCCATTATTCACCACAAAAGGGTAAAAAGGTGAGAGAGCTATACATCGTGGTAATAAGTGAGTCAAATTGAAATTGAAGTTTAATTGATCCATCAGGCACTTTTGCGATTCCAATAACAGAAAGTTCATTCACGCATCCTATAGTCAGAGACTGTACGTCGGTACCATCGACGAAAAGTTATGGAAACCAAGAATTATGCAACCAGCAGGTGCACATCGAAAAGTGGAGAAATTACAATGTAAGGAACATGAAAATACGCGAAAAGCGAGAACGCTAACGATACGTTAATACGATTATAAAGCGGATCATAGCACCAAGAAAGTAGGGGCATAATAAATAATCATTCATATAGTTCTAGAGCGGTGTTAATGAACATATAGTCGTTAATGTAGACGGTAAGCTAACGCAAGACTAAATCGTCGTAAAGGCTGAAGTTAATTTGCAGCAATTAGCGAGAGTCTTAGGAAGATCAGAATGTTTGTTGTACAAACAAACTTCACACAATTTACATTTGACAGAATGCATACAGGACCCACCAGCACAGTGGGTGCCGTAGCACACCACGCGCACTATCTCCGTCGCTGAACGTTAGCCCGCCTTAGCGCAGAAGCAAGAACAGATAATCAGTTCGGTGTCTTTCTGCAGTTTCGCAACGCGGTTGCGATCATCCCTTTATGTAACAGCTTCCCGTGATGACGGTGCAACTGGACGTGCGAGCGAGGTTAAGGACAAAGGAGAGACGCCACCCCGCACAGCGAACAAAGCACGGGAACGCCGAAGCACGCACATACCAAGACACATCCTCGTCTTCTCGCGACTCCCATTGCATATTATAACGGCTCTTCTCTCGGCCGCTCGGCGGCGAAGTTATCACAGCGCGCGGGTCACGGATTCGACGCGTCAATGCGCGGCGAATCGCGCGCTCGACCGAGCATCGGAACGCCGGGAGCCTCACGCCACAGAACACTGCGTATATACCGCATCGCGATCTTAACGGAGGTAGCTGGAGCGAGGAGACGGCAGCAGTGACCCGCTAACCGTGATTGCGCTGGGGCGCGAGCGCGCGGACAGGATGTCCCACCAACGGCGGGAGGGGTGCAGCAAATGCACCCCTTCCACTTAAGCTTCCTGCTGCTGGGCTCGCTCGCTTTCCCAGTCCGGTGTACTACGTATACACGACGGAACGTTCCTAGCGTAAGGTGTCCCTCGCCGGCCCAGCGCCTTTCCAGCAGCCGCTGGCGGACACACCGCGTCTTCCCCTGCAGAGGGGAAAGAGCGGGCGGAGGAACACCCTCCGGTGTGTCTCGCCCCCCCACTCGGATGGCTGGCGGCGGCGGCCTTTCTCCACTCTCCCTGGCCGCGGCGAGCGAACCGCACACACACACACGCGCGGCTTCCTGCGATTTCGGCGACTCGGATATTAATCCTCGCCGGTCGCCGCCACCCACTCCGAAAACTGATTCTCTGTGCGCGCGTGAGTGTGTGTTTGTGCGACCGCTAGTGGACTTTTGATGCCACTGCCATCACCGTTGTTCAGCGCGCCAACCGGCGTCCACACCCAGGCGTCATCATCAACCATGGAGTTCACACTCGTCGGCGAATT
The DNA here is from genome assembly GCF_050947875.1 of Dermacentor variabilis. Classification (NCBI taxonomy): domain Eukaryota; kingdom Metazoa; phylum Arthropoda; class Arachnida; order Ixodida; family Ixodidae; genus Dermacentor; species Dermacentor variabilis. The sequence continues at coordinate 64,333,492 of NC_134572.1, forward strand.
CAGCAGCGGAGACGGTACTTTTCTGTAGCGTCAGCGGCAACGACGTTCCTCGGCGTGACATCAGCGGTGATCTCGGCGGTGGCGTGAATATTCGTCGCATTGAACAGACAGCGGCACCAGTGGAACTGGCTGCAGCATCTCGACGTTGATTGGTCCCGACGAAGACTCGACCTCGGGAGTTGGCCCGTAGGGAAAACTACGACTGACCAACACTTGTGCCATAGCGCTGTGCGTACTTTGTTCTCCGTCGTTCCAGTCACCGGTGTGTTGCTGCTGAGCAGCTTCGCGAATATACTGTGCGGAAGCTTCCGGAGGAAGAGCAGAGATGAGAAGAGACTGATCTTCAGTGTTTCATTGACGGTGAAAGACAACATTGGATGCACGCGTCGAGAGCGAGGATAACTATGCAAGTGCTTAGAGTGAGTTTCTTCCTTCCTATAGTCTGCCGGATAAATTTTGAGAGTTTTTTTTTTGTTTCTGTTGGTAGCGCTGGTAATTTTTTGCTCACATAACCTGGAAGTGTCTTCCACAGGTACAGCAAGTGGAAGGGAAACGTCGATGGAAAGACCTTAGTTACAGTTGTGTTTGACTGTTTGTTTTGTCTGTACGTCTTGCCTCTTGAGCGTTTGAGCTCAAAGCACCGAAATGGCAGTCGCTGTTTTTAATTATTCTCATGTTGATTCCAACCGGATGATGCCATTCACGTTTCAGATACCTTTAATAGCGGCAGGCCATGAAACGCTATCTAACAAAAGCAACTTCACCTTGTTTGTTCTAACGTAACCTTTAGACCCATTCAAAATCATAAGACCGTTAGCTGAGTGCTACAAAATGGCTCGGGCGACGTTCGCATACGAAGTGTTTGCTATTCTTGTGACAAGTTCACTGGTACCACATAAAGTCGTATTGCGTTAAGCAAGCCTTCCCACTTGCGGTCACTACGTCAGAAACAGGCAGTAAAGTGTAATAATATCGATCGCAATTCAATTGGTTCAGTCATCAAATCTTTCTTACTCGACAGTTACGAACTCTAAATGATGGCTCAATGACTATGTGCCCAACTAGCACGCACGTCGTGTTAAGTTTTCAGAAGTGGAGGTGGTCTTAGCTAATAATGATTATCATCATCATAATTATCATCCTGATTTATTTTTTCCTTGAAGACCCTAATGGGGCATTACATAAGGGGGTATTTGGATCTGACTGCTGGTACGATCTGTTGGGAACTCGGCGCTGACGCCCGTGGTTGTACCTGGGTCGCAAGCCCCAAGGGTAGCGTTGGCCTGGCGGCCTGGGGTACAACTCGAAGCATCCGAAGGTCCCGGCAAAGCATGAGTCGACTGGTAACAACGAAACAACTTGTTTATTTTAACATCGCAAAGAGTTGGCGGTCAGGTTTGACCGAAGTAGAGAGACGGGAGAGCACTTCACTCAGCAGAAGAAATCGGAGCCCTCCTCTGGCGTCCGGGGGCAGCTGTTTTTATACTCTCGCAGTTGAGGGCAAGAAGGAACCCCTCAAAAGACGAGCACGTGAATGTACAATGGGCTAATGGTGACGCACACTGTCGTAGCGACGCCGTAGCACCATGTCGTGGCGCTGCGCACGATCTCGTAGCACCTGGTCGTGGCGCTGCGCAGCACACTGTCGTGGCGCTGCCGGTCGGACACAATGACTGTAACGAGAAGATGGTCCCTGCTTTGGCATCGCCTGTTTCGGGCACAATGACTGGAACGAGATCCATGCTTTGGCATCGCCTGTTTCGGGCCCAATAACTGGAAGGAGATCCCTGCTTTGGCCTCGCCTGTTTCGGGCACAATGACTGGAACGAAATCCCTAGGCGGTCGCATCGCCGCAGACGCGCCTGGAAACACCTGGCGATGAGTGTTGCGGTGACGACGATCGGGCCAAAATGTCCGCCGCCCCGCCGCCGTCGCGCCGGCAAAACCACGTGTCGCAGGCGAAACGCAACAGACCGCCCCGCCGGGGAAAGGAGATCCCGATGGACAGGGGACTGCATCCGCTGTCCGGAGGGATGTCGCTCGATGATGCGCATAACCGAAGTCGGGCGTCCCTTGACGTTTCTTGAGCGCAGCGCACAGAGAAGGCCTCGTTCTCTCGTTCAGGTTCGCACGGGACACTGCAAAGTGACTTCGGGAGAGTTCACATTTTTGTTCTCGTTCCCGGCAAGCGTTAGAACTACGCTGAAAACTCAACCGCTCAGTCAGCAAGCACGGCACAACCCTCACTAAGCCCTGCCAGGCTCTTTCCCCTTTTTATACCACTGCCTAGTTCCTTACAGTAGTCTAGCATCACTCAGAACGCGTCCACAAATTGAAAAATTGCACTAGAAAGCATATCATCACTTTGAAACACTAAACAAAAGCAATATGTTAAAAAAAATCCTGCCTCAGGAAGAAAAACATCAGTAACAAACAATTTTGAGGCTGATTCCTACGTTAGGGGCTTCGACTTAAGCCATCGGCGTTACCGTTGAGACTCCCCTTTTTGTAACGCACCTCAAAGGAATATTGTTGTAAAGCGAGGCTCCAGCGCAGGAGGCGGCCATTTTTGGGAGAGATGGTCTGCAGCCATTGGAGAGGGCAGTGATCTGTCTCAATGATAAACCTCGAGCCGGCTAGATAGCATGACAATTTCTGAACGGCCCACACGAGACATGCACACTCTTTCTCGGTGGCGCTATACGCCTGCTCACGACTGGTCAGCTTACGACTAGCATACAGGACGGGGTGTTCTACTCCTCCATTTTCCCGTTGGCACAGTACAACGCCCATGCCTCGCTCACTAGCATCGCACTGAACAATGAACCCTTTTGTATAGTCTGGCGATCGTAGCACAGGCTGGCTTGTTAGGGCACTCTTTAGGGCGCTAAAAGCTCTTTCCTTTGTCTCGTCCCAGACGACTGTTTGAGGCTCTGTCTTTCTTAGAGCATCCGTCAGGGGAGCCGCGATATCAGAGTACCTAGGGATGTACCTCTGATAGTAGCCGGCGACACCTAAGAACGACCGAATATCGGTCTTTGTGCGCGGTTGCGGAAAGTCTCGCACAGCGGCCACTTTTATTTCAGAGGGGCGGCGACGACCCTGACCAATCACGTGACCGAGGTAGACAACCTCGGCCTGTGCTAACTGGCACTTAGGAGCCTTTACTGTCAAGCCTGCTTCGCGCAGGCGGGTTAGCACTGCCCGCAAGTGTGTCATATGCTCAGACCAGGATGCGGAGAATATCGCTACGTCGTCTAGATACGGTAAAGCGAATTCTTGCTGTCCCCGCAACACTTTATCCATGAGACTTGAAAAACAGTATGGCGCGTTCTTCAAACCAAAACTCAACACTTTAGGACGGAATGTTCCCATTGGTGAAATGAACGCCGCATACCTACTAGCCTCTTCTGTAAGTGGAACCTGCCAATAACCCCTGACAAGATCTAGGGTGGAAATAAACTGAGCGCTACTAACTTTCTCAAGGCGCTCCTCGATGTTAGGGATCGGATAAATTTGATCCTTAGTGATGGAATTAAGCCTGCGGTAGTCGACGCAAGGACGAGGTTCCTTGCCCGGTACCTCAACTAAAATCAAAGGGGAGGTATAATCACTCTCACCTGCCTCAATAACACCGAGCTGTAGCATTTTCTTTACCTCAGCCTCCATAATATCGCTCTGGCGGGGTGACACCCGATACGCCTTGGATCGTACTGGCTCTGTGGAGGTAAGTTCTATATCATGAGTAAGTACAGAAGTCCTACCAGGCCTCTCAGAGAACAGACCTTGAAACTCTTGTAATAGCTGGTGTAGTTCGGTTTTCTGCTCAGGCGACAGCGGTGCTTTACTGATAAGGTCACTAATGACTTGACCGGTGTCTTCCCTGTTCGTCACTGAGCCTAGTCCCGGAAGCTCGACCGGAAGCTCTTCAGGAACGTTTACCATCATGCACACCACTGCTTCCCTTTGTCTATAAGGTTTGAGCAGATTACAGTGGTAAACTTGCTGTGCTTTCCGCTTTCCTGGCAGACTTACCACGTAGTTAACGTCCGACAGTTTCTGAACAATTCGCGCTGGGCCCTCCCACTGCACGTCTAGTTTGTTGTTTAGCGATGTGCGCAATATCATGACCTCATCGCCAACCTCAAAACGACGGGCCCTGGCTGTCCGATCATAATAAACCTTGGCCCTCTGCTGGGCCTTTGTCATTGCTTCACCTGACAACTCCTGTGCCCTTCTTAAGCGTTCGAGGAGCTTAAGCACGTACTCCACCACGACTGGGTCGTCGCCCCTACCTTCCCATGATTCTCGAAGCATGCGAAGCGGAGATCGAAGCGAGCGACCGTACACCAGTTCAGCTGGCGAAAACCCCGTAGCCGCATGCGGCGCGGTCCTTAAAGCAAACATCACCCCAGGCAGACACAGCTCCCAGTCAGTTTGATGTTCAAAACACAAGGCTCTCAACACGCGCTTCATGACGGAGTGGAGCTTCTCAACGGAATTCGACTGTGGGTGGTACACTGAGCTGTGTAGCAGCTTTACCCCACACCTTTCGAGAAAAGTTGTCGTCAAAGCGCTAGTAAACACTGTGCCCTGATCTGATTGAATTTCTGCAGGAAAACCAACTCGCGCAAATATGGACAGTAGTGCATTAACTATCTCAACTGAGCTGAGTTCTTTAAGCGGCACTGCTTCAGGGAACTTTGTCGCTGGGCAGATCACAGTCAAAATGTGTCTGTACCCCGTGGCTGTTACCGGCAGAGGTCCCACTGTATCAATAACGAGCCGTCTAAAAGGCTCCGTAATGATAGGTACCAATTTCAACGGCGCCCTCGATTTGTCCCCTGGTTTGCCCACCCGCTGACAAGTGTCACATGTCCTCACGAAATGGTCTGCGTCCCGAAAACACCCTGGCCAATAGTACTCTTGCAAGAGACGGTCCTTAGTTTTCTTAACTCCTAGGTGTCCGGACCACGAACCCCCATGTGACAAGCGCAACAGATCCTGACGATAGCATTGAGGCACGACCAGCTGATCGAACTCCACTCCTCGGCGGTCTAGATACTTCCGGTACAGGACTCCACCTCTTTCCACAAAACGCGCAGTTTTCCTGGCGATACCTTCTTTGACATTGCAGCGCACGTTTTCCAGGCTGCCATCCTTTTTTTGCTCGGCTATCAAAGCCGTCCGGCTGACTTTTAGCAACCTATCAAGTCCGTCTGACGTAGGCGTGATGAGCAAATCAGTAGATAGCTCTTCTAACTTTCCCGCGTCGGGATTTTCCTCTCCAGTATCTGGCGCCTTCAACGCTACAGACTCAATTCTATTCTGTTCGGGCGTGCTCTGAATATCAGCTTGCTGCGCCTCTGACCCTTTTTCGTTGTTTGATAACGTCGGCCCCGCAACTACCGCCTTTGCAGCGAGCTCCCGAACCTTCGATCTGGTTAAGGCCTGAACACTAGCTTCACCAAACAAAAGCCCCTTCTCGCGCAGGAGGTGATCGGACCTGTTTGAAAATAGGTACGGGTACTGGGGTGGCAGCATAGATGACACTGCCGCCTCCGTCTCAAGCGCTCCGAAAGGTCCTTCAATAAGCACTTTTGCTACCGGCAGACACACGCTATGAGCTTCCACGGCTTGCTTGATCCACGCGCACTCGCCCGTGAACATATGGGGTTCTACGTAAGACGGGTGAACTACATCCATCGTAGCTGCGGAATCGCGAAGCACTCGGCACTCTTTCCCGTTTACGAGGAGGTCTCGCATGTAAGGCTCAAGAAGCTTCATGTTCTCGTCAGTGCTGCCTATTGAAAAAAACACAACTTTTGGTGTTGTTTCCGGACACTGCGCCGAAAAGTGACCCGGCTTCTGGCACGTATAACACAAGCGCGCTCGCCTCATCTCGAACCGCTTTCTGCGTTTGGCTGCCGCCGTCTCTTTACGTTTGGTCGGACTGCTTTCGCTCGCATCCGCACTACGCGTGTCCCCTTTTAATCTCATGGGCGTGAACTTCGGCCTCTCAAACTTCGAGCCAAATTCACCCTTTTGACCGTCCTTAGCTCCGCGAGCTCGACGCGTCACAAACTCCTCGGCTAGCTCAGCGGCTCTAGCCACCGTACAAACGTCTGGCCTATCCAAGACCCAGTATCGCACGTTCTCCGGTAACCGACTATAAAACTGTTCTAGCCCGAAACACTGCAGAACTTTATCGTGGTCACCAAACGCTTTCTCTTCTTTGAGCCACTCCTGCATGTTCGACATAAGCCTATACGCAAACTCTGTATAAGACTCACTTTTGCCTTTCTCATTTTCCCGAAACTTCCGACGGAACGCCTCCGCAGACAGCCGGTACTTTTTTAGCAGACTCGATTTTACTTTGTCGAAATCCTCTGCTTCCTCTCTATCCAAGCGAGCGACTACGTCGGCCGCCTCGCCGGGTAACAAAGTGAGCAAGCGCTGTGGCCACGTTTCCCGAGAGAACCCCTGCTTCTCGCACGTTCGCTCAAAGTTAACCAGGAACAAACCAATGTCCTCTCCAAGCTTAAACGGCCGCATCAGGTCAGTCATTTTGAACAATACGCGTTCTCCTGCACCGTGTGCCTGACTTCCATTACGAGCGCGTTCCATCTCTACCTCGAGACGCTTCATTTCCAAAGCGTGTTCGCGCTCTTCTTTTTCTTTCTGCTCTTTAAGTTCGCGCTCCTGTCTTTTTGACCTCTCCTCAATAGTCTCAAGGCATTCCGACAGCTCGTCATCCTCAGCCTCTAACTCAAGAATAGCCGTTATCAGTTCCGGTTTTCTTAGTTTGTCTGAGACATCCAGACCCAACTCTCTTGCAAGCTCCAACAATTTCGGTTTGCGCAACGACTTCAAATCCATGGCTGCTCTGAATGCTGCTTTCTCTACTGCTTACTATTGTCTTGCCGCAAACTAACCCGGCAGCAACGACAACCACAATTACCAGCTCTGTTTCTGACACTAACAAAAAGCCTGGCAAAGCTCAGTAGAAGAAAGTCCCGCACTCACCAAACCTCGCAGGCAGGAATTCCGCGCAGTCGTTCCGCTGCAGGCAACCAGTCGTCACACA